>NC_077228.1:416924620-417543192 GCF_027887165.1 Monodelphis domestica | reverse complement strand
AATTGCTAGCCTATGTTTATGGGGGGGAAATATTGGAATTGAAGTCCTTGGCTCCAGAGGGTTGCATTAGAGACAAAGTTTGGATGATACAGAGATTTAGGAGAAAATGAATATTAAAGCTGTTTAAAAATAGAATGAGAAACCTTCAAAATTAGGTTTTTAAGCAAATGTTATCAGTGTTTAGTGATGCTATGGAAATATTTTGTGTCAGTCATACCTTTTTAAGAAGGTAACAACTATAGTCAGCTCTGAAATTCTGGAATTCTGTCATATGGTATATATATTGTGATTAACAATATTAAATTGTATAGAAGTTTTGGTAAGAATATTTATAAATACGTTTGAAAAATATTTCATTAAGTACTCATACCATTTGTTATTGATATCAATTGGATCAGTTAGGTTTGTATCATTCTAAACTACCAAATTTCCCTCTATAATTTTAAAGAAATTTTTATAATGATGACATTCAATTAAGTAATGCCAGGATTTACTCAAAGCAAATCTATTGCTTATTTGCTTCAAATTAAAAGTACTTTATTTTCACTTAGTATTCTTATTGAATCATCAGAACAAAAGGACAATTATACACACATTCATAAGGCTAGGAAGGAATAACACATGAGGAATGCCAGTGTGTTTGGGGTAAAACAATTATAAAATTATAAAATTAGTGTTCATTTTCTTTCTCAGCAAATATTAACAAACCTTTTTTAAACACATAGCTTCTATACTGAAAGAATGTTTCCATGATTAAGCTGAGTAGGCCCATACTTTATCAGAGTAAGAATTCCTTTGGTATAATGTCTCAGTTAAAGGTAAATCCACTGAGTTTATAGCCTATATATCTACTTTTGAGCTCTTCTTATGCTCAGCAAGATTTATCCTGGAATGTAATCTATTGTATGCCTCATTTCTGTTTGAAAGCTTAGCCAATATCTTTAGCTGAAGAAGCGTTACAATCTTTCAGAGAAAGGCAATGGTTTTTATCTTTTAGTTGATAAAAAACATCTCAAAATCTGCTCCTTTAAAGAATTCTCCTGTACAACTGAGCAAAAATAGGTCAAAATGAAGATAAATCTATTGTCTTCTGTATTAACAAGCAAAACAAATTATTTTTCTCTTCCTTATTTCTTCCCTTCCTCCCTCTCACCCTTTCCCTACTACTTCTCTCTATGTCCCTCTCTCCATCTCTTCTCTCCTTCCTTTCTTTCTTTTCCCTCCTTGTTTCAAAAATTTTCCCTTATCCTTTTCTTCTCCTCTTGACAATGCATGAAAATATATAAAGGTTTCTCATTTTCACACTTATGACATCTACTTTTTTTGCTTCTTGATTCAGACAAGTAACTTTTGGTTTCACTTTCTGTTTCAGACTGTGAAACTTCTCTGTTAACAACCTAACCTATTTTTGGTCAAAATAATTCATTTTACTAATTACATGTAATGAAAATTTCCATATATGTTTTCTGAATGATATGATCTAAATTGCCTCCCTCCCTACCTTCCTAGAGTGGGTAAGCATTTTGATCTGGGCTATACATGTATTATCATGCAATTTTTCCATATTGTTCAATTTTGTAAGAAAATACTCATATAAAACCAAAACTAAAAACCAAAATAAAATGAAGTGAAAAATCTTAAGATTTGATCTATATCAACTCAATCAGTTCTTTATCTGGAGGTGGATAGCACTCTTTGTCATAAGTCCCTCAGAATTATCCTGGATCATTGTGTTATTGAGATTAGCAAAGCTTTTCACAGTTGACCATTCCACCATATTGCTGTTACTGTATACAGTGTCCTCCTGGTTTTGCTTATTTCACTCTACATCAGTTTTCAGCTCTTTCTGAAATCATTCTGTTCATCATTTTTAACAGCATAATAGTATTCCATCACTATCATATCCTACTATTGGTTTAGCCATTTCCCAATCAAAGAACATTTCTTTCTTTTCCAACTCTTTAACACCTCAAAAAGAGCTATTATAAATATTTTTATACAAGAAGGTCCTTCTCCCCCATTCTTTTTGTTTATCTATTTGGGATACAAACCCACTGGTAGTATTGCTGGATCAAAGACTATGCATTGTTTTATATTCAAATTACTTTAGCTCCTACAAACATGCTATGGAAAATAGCATGTTTCAAGAGAAAATAATAAAAAAACAAAAACAAAAACATACCCAATAAGGTCTTTTCTCAAAGAGTGGCCAAAATCCCCAAAGACCCCACATAAACTGCATCTGTACTGAATAGCTATAAACCACCCTTCAAAAGGCCAAGTAAACTGCCTCTTCAGAGTAATCAGTCTGGATTCAAAATAGCTGAGCCAACCCCAGGCATTCAAATATACTAAAATTCAAGCAAAAGACAGTATTCTCTCCACCCCAGGAATTGAGCTAAGCTTCAGCATATAAGCAAAATCAAAGGCATAAGCAATAGAAGAATAAAAGTACTTCAAACTGAAACCTGGAGTGGCATAGCTAACAGAAGAAGGTGCAAATGAGTGATCTCACCCAGAATAGAGTAAAAAGATTCTGCAAAACGTACAAAAGACAAAGAGAAAGCTTGATATTCAAGAAAAATAATTTCAGGAGCAGATGATCAAAATGCAAGCTAAGAAGAGGATAGTAACATAGAAATGACAACATGTTAATTCTCAAAGGAAAATGTGAAAGGATTTCAAGTCCAAAATGAACACCGGGAAGAGCCACAAAAAAGGATCAAGACAAAAAATAATAAATTACACGGAAAATTATAAAATACAATAATAAGAAATAAATAGCTTAGAATAAAGAAGTTGCTGAAGAAAACAACCCCCTAGGAAGGAAATATAATACCTCAAAAGGAAAAACTCCCCAAGAAGTAGGAAGGGAATATTTTAAGTACAAAGGGAATAAAAAGCCTTAAAGGCAAAAAATGTCTTCCTAATAATGGCTTTGGACAAATGCAAGCTAATGATTCATAAGATATCAGGAATAAATAAAATAAATTTAAAAGAATGAAAAAAGTGGAAGAAAATCTGAAATATCTCACTTGAAAGATAAAGGAAACTGAAAAGCTAATATAAGAATCATTGGACTTCTTGATAGCCATGATAAAAAATAAAGTCAGGTACTATTTTGGAAGAAATTATCAGGGAAAACTGCTGTGATGTCTTTGAACAAGGTGTATGTAGGAGGATAGGAACAGAAAGAATGCACAAACTACTTTCTGAAAGAAATCCCAAACCAAAAAACCCCATGACTATTTTAGCCAAATCCCCCAATTCCCAAAGCAAGGAGAAAATTCTCCAGGTAGCCAGAGGGGAAAAAGAAAATTAAAATGTTATTGAACCACAATCAGAATTACACAGAACTTAGATGCTCCCTTATTAAAAGGATCAAGACCTAGAATATGATATTCTGCTAGACAAAAGATTTGAGCCTAAAATCATAAGTTACCTACCCAGAGAAACTGAACATAATACTTCAAGTAAATAAATGGAAATTCAATGAAACAGATCACTTCCAGGCATCAATGACAAAACAACTAGAGTGAAAAGGAAAATTAGATGTGTAATTAGATACTCAAGAGAAGCATAAATTGGTAAACATCAAAAACTCGCAGGAAAAAGTAGAGTAAAACAAATCACATCTTGGAAATGTGATAACTAGGACACTTATAATTTCTATAGTACAAAAGATACCAAAGGCACTTAAATATGAAGGGAGATATTGGGATTAAACTTGTTACACTCAATGGATGGAAAATGATAAATGGGATACTTAAGATATTTTTGGTGCAAAGGTTGTTTAAGGTATTTAAGATACATTAAGGTAATCAAAGGAAACAATGGTATTAAATTGATTTCATTACTAGTAAGAAAGTGATAACTAAAATTCTGAATGTACCTATGATACTCAAAGTAAAGAAAGAAGGGGAAGAGCAACAAAAAAGGTGAGGCCCATAGATGAAAAAAAGGAAGAACTTGGAGTGGGAGATGGGTATTGAGAAGCAAAAACATTCATGAAAAGGGAAAATCTGAAAGGTGAGAAAGAGAAAAATAAAGAGGGGGAGGGGGAATAAGACGGAGAGAACATAGTAATCATATCTGTGAATGTGAATGGGATGAACTTACCCATTAAACAGAAGAGGATAGCAGAGAGGATTAAAAGCCAGAATCACACAATGTGCTATCTACAAGAAATACATTTAAAGCAGAAAGAAATACACAGAATAAAAGTAAACAGATCAAATTTTATTAAGCTTCAGCTAATGTTTAAAAAAGCAGATTATCTCAGACAAAGCAAAAATTAAAAATTGAGCTAATTAAAAGAGATAAGGAAGGGAATTGCATATTAATAAAGGAACCATAGATGGTGAAGTAATAGTAGTGATAGTCTCTCGGTGATCAAGAATGACTATTGTCTTTGTGCAGTTTCATCTACAGTGTACCTTCATGTGGCTTTGGAGTCCAAAGGCTGAGGCGCACAGTTTGTGGCACATGGGGCATGGGACGCCCTTTGTTACGGGAGGTGCGGTTGTGGCCTGGTGTCGGCACCCACGCGCAGCGGCAAGACGTCGACGTCGCTCATCTTCAAAGGTGGCGGCGGCATGGTTAATGTGGGTTCGCCAGCTGCTTCTGACAGAGGCAGCGAGTTCTAGTTGCTTTGGTGTAATGCCAGCCCACTTCAAGTTGGACTTTAGCTGGTCCTTGAATCTTTTCTTTGGTCGGCCTTGTTTCCTGAGTCCAGCTGACAGTTCACCATAGAATACCTGTCTTGGTATTCGCTGTGGGTCCATGCGGATGACGTGTCCAGACCATCGTAGCTGGCTTTTGAGGACCAGGACTTCGATGCTGGTGGAGTTGGCTCTGTCGAGGACTTCCTGGTTGGTGATTCGGTCCTGCCATCGGATCCTCATGATTGACCGGAGGGAGCGTTGGTGGAATTGCTCCAGCTGTTTCATGTGTTTCCAGTACAGTGTCCATGTCTCACAACTGTACAGGAGCGAGCTGAGGACCACTGTGTTGTACACTTTGAGTTTCGTCGCAGTGCTTACACCGCTGTGTTGGAGGACTTTGCAGTGCAGCCGCCCAAGTGCCTGTCTGGCCTTTTGGATCCTGGCATTAATCTCGTGGTCTAGGGACCCGTCGTTGGCGATGGTGCTGCCCAGGTACTTGAAAGTGTTGACGTTAGAAAGCTGCGTGCCGTCAATTGTAATGCACAGCTGGTTAGTTGGCCTCCCTGGTGCAGGTTGGAACAGCACCTCTGTTTTGCTGAGGCTGATAGTCAGGCCAAACAGTTTTGTTGCTGTAGAGAACCTGTTCACAATGGTTTGAAGATGATTTTCTTGGTGGGCCATGAGAGCACAGTCATCTGCTAAGAGAGCTTCCAGGATGAGTCTCTCTGTTGTCTTTGTTTTTGCAGTCAGGTGGCGAAGGTCAAATAGTGAGCCATCCAGTTGGTATTTGATGTAGATGCCCAGGTCTAGATCCATCACAGCATGTCGTAATATTTGGGTGAAAAATAGGTTGAATAGTACCTGAGCAAGGACACAGCCTTGTTTCACACCATTGGAGATGTTGAAGCCATCAGAAGTCTCTCCACCAGATAGGACTTCCCCTGTCATGTCGACATGAAAGAGCTGGATCAGTTTGACAAATTTTGCTGGGCAATCGAGCTTGCTGAGGATCACCCACAATGTGTCCCTGTTCACTGTCTCAAATGCCTTTGTCAGGTCTATGAAGACAATGGAGAGACTCAGGTTCTGCTCAAGGCATTTTTCCTGCATTTGCCTCACCATGAAGACCATGTCGATGGTGCTGCGATCTGGTCAGAAGCCACATTGTGATTCAAGCAGGTTCTGCTCTGAAACAGATGACAGGAGTCTGTTGAGTATAACACGGGTGAGGATCTTTCCAGCAGTGGAGAGTAGTGAGATGCGTCTGTAGTTGTCACAGGCTGCTCGTGAGCCTTTGTTCTTGTATAGGGCTATGATGGAAGCATCTCTGAGTTCTGGGGGCATGTCTTCCTCTTTCCATATGCTGGTCAGCACTATGTGGAATGCCTGGAGCGCCTTTCCATTTAAGGCCTTGTACACCTTGGTTGGGATCCCGTCTTTACCAGGTGCCTTGCCTGCACTCATTTGTTGAATGGCTTTTTGGACTTCCTCTATTGAAGGAGGGACGTCAAGTTGTTCAATGGTGTGGTTTTTGGGGATCTGATCTAGGGTGCTTTGGTCGACTGAAGAGGGTCGGTTGAGAAGCTGACTGAAGTGTTCTTTCCACCTGTTGCTGATGCCTTTTTTATCTTTTATGAGAGTTTCACCATCAGAAGATAGCAAGGGAGTGGTGGTGGGTTTTAATGGCCCATAGACAGTCTTGAGGGCACTGAAAAATTGTTTGTAGTTTTTCGTATCAGCAAACTGCTGGATTTCTTCTGCCTTTTTTTCCCACCATAGGTCTTTCATCTTCCTGATCTCACGCTGAGCTGTGGCTTGGAGAGACTTGAATCTGTCCTTTTAGGAGCAGAGTTTGGGTTATTTTGCCACTCCATAAAGGCTTTGTTCTTCTTGCTCAACAGGTCTTCAATAGCAGTGTTGTTCTCGTCGAACCAGACCTGGTGGTTGCGTTGTTTTGGGCCTAGGACTGCCTTTGATGTTTCCTTCACTGTGTCTCTGAACTGGTTCCATTTCTCGGTTGAGCTTCCAGTGAGTGGTCCCTTGGCAGACAGCTTGTCATCCAGGCAGGACTGGAATGTTTGCAAATAAGATGGATCTCTAAGACAACTCATGTTGTAAAATGCGAGAACTGTCCGGGCGCGTTTTGGATGGCGAGGCGCAATGCGCATTTGAAGAGTCGCTCTAACCAATCAGTGGTCTGTCCAGCATTCAGCTCCTCTCATGGCTCTGGTGATCTTTACATCCTGGATGTCTCGCCAGTGTACAATAATGTAGTCAATGAGATGCCACTGTTTTGATCTTGGGTGCATCCACGTTGTTTTATATTTGTTCGCCATTCTGAACACAGTGTTCATGATGGTGAGTTCAAACTCTGAGCATTTGCTGAGTAGCAGTAGGCCCTTGTTGTTCATTTTGCCCACGCTGTGTTTGCAGAGCACTCCTTTCCATCTTTCATGGTCATGGCCAATGCAGGCGTTGAAGTCTCCCAGTAGTATTAGCTTGTCATTTGTGGGCCCTGAGTACAGGATGGCACTCAGGTCAGAGTAGAACTGCTGGATGGTCTCCTCTGTGCTGGTCAGTGTTGGGGCATATGCGCTGATGATTGTAGCATACCTGTCTTTGCTGAGAGGCAAATGGATCTTCATGAGCCTCTCGCTGATGCCCACAGGCAAGTCTGGCAGCTGTTTGAGCAAACGAGTCTTGATGGCCAGGCCAACACCATGGATTCTGTCTTCATTCGAGGCTCTACCTTTCCAGAAGAAGGTGTATCCAGTGGTGGGTTCGCTGAGTGATCCCTCTTCTGGAAGTGTGTTTCGCTTAGGGCTCCATGTTGATGTTATATTTCTCCAGTTCTTTACCAATTAGAACTGTTCTCTCAGGTCTTGGGGTATTCTCTCTATCAAGTAATGTCCTGATGTTCCATGCTCCTAGTAGGAGTTTCTTTGTATTTTTTCTTTGATTTCAACCACTTAAAGGGATGACCCGCCAGCCGCGGTGTGCTGACCGGGTGTTTATAGGGCAGGCAATGTTTGGGACACCTTTTCTAGTCCCCTCCCTTGATTAGGGTGAGCAGTGCTGTCCTAGAGAGGGCTGCTCAGTCACCCAGGATGCTGCCGAACATCCCTGCTGCCCACAGGGCCAAGAGACTACTGATCCATGGGCTGCCTACGTGCAGGATCGTGACTACAACTGCCAGTGGTCACCTCCACCTGTTGCGTCATCACTCCCCCATCGCCGCAGGTCTTAAAGAGGGTGGACGGGGTCAGGATAGATGAATGTGCACAAAGATACTTGTGTGTGAAAGACATTTAAGTGGAAAAGCTAATGCACAGAGACAGTCCCACTCTCTTGGCGTTGGAAGTCTGGGTCCAGTGGCACGAAAAATTGTTACGTCTGGAGACTTCCTCAGCTGCATTGGATGGCCATGTCATCCTTTGTGCTCCAACACGCCCTGAGCACTCCACAGTGCTTTCCTGCGTCGCCCTCTCAGCCGTTGAACCTTCGTATTGGTTTCTTCTGTCTGTTCAGCCGAAGCAGTCTTCACATGCTGGGTGAGCAAAACCCTGGTTCACCATGGGTTGACGACCCGATGGCTACCCTCACAAGGTTTACCCGGCCTGTCGAAGCTGTTGACCGGGGTGTGGCCGCTGCTGCGTGTTAGCAGCTACTGGGAGCCACAAGTGAGAGCTGGGTGTCAGGTGGGGGTCAGAGGCTGGAGAGCTGCCCTAGGAGGGCACGACAAGCCCTCCATACCAGAGATACTACCCCTCCCTGAGCACCCCATACACCCCTGGTGAAGTAATATCATTATTAAAATATATGTACCAAATGGCATAACATTCAAATTCCCAAAGGAGAAATTATATGATTTATAAAAGAAAGTAGACAGTAAAACTAATTTAGTAGGGGATATTAACCTTCTACTCTCTAAATAAGGTACATAAAACCTCCCAAAAAGAAATTAAGGAGGTGAATAGAAATCATGAAAAGTTAGACTTGATATACTTCTGTAGAAAAATGAATGGGAATAGAAAGGAATATACCTCATTATCAGCAATAAATGACATCTTCACTAAAATTGATCATATGAAAGGACATAAAAGTCTCACAAAGAAATGTAGACAAGCAGAAATACTAAATGCATCTTTTTCAGTAAATAATGGAATAAAGGTTAGACAAAATTGCTACAGAAAAAATATTAAAATTATTGAAAAATAAATGACCTCATTGTAAAGAATGAAAAATATTTCAAATTAAAAAGAATGAGTGGGTTAAAGAACAAAGCATAGGAGCAAATCAACAAAGCATAGGAGCAAAGCAAAGAATAAATCAATAATGCCATTGATGAGAATCACAACAATCTCATTAAAATAGACAACATATCTAAATTTTTCTTATATAAGCAAAGCAGTACTTGAGGGAAAATGTATATCTCTATGTGCTCACATCAATAAAATAGAAAAGGAGTAGATCAATGAATATGGTTTGTCACTAGCTGCTCAAAATAATCTCAAACCCATTAATATGGCGAAGACTTTTATTTCATCCTCAGGAGAATAGGTATTCATAAATCAGTGTTACAAATCTTATAGCCAGTGATCCAGTACAAATTTTGGGAGGATTCAGGTTCCTCTTATTGTAGTCACCTAACACAAAGATGGCATCTCTCCTCATTCACCATTGGGTGGTTACTTGAGAGTTATAATCATCTCACAAGCTAACAATTGAGATATACAATCTACAGTTTTTCTTTACCCTATTATTAACATGAGTTTTAACCAAAGTGAACCAACTTCACCTGTTAGTCTCTTAAAGGAATAACCTATTGTCATGTTCCTTGACATGTGTAGTTGACTTAGATGTAGAGAATGGGGTTTAAGCTGAGAACAGGAAACAACTCAATTTTTTTTACTCCTTTATATGGGCTTATGAGAGGTGTCCACCATCTTGTTAGGACCTGTTCTTAATAATGGCAAAAAACAAACTTAGAAAAATCTTAATAGCAATTGGCTCTGAAAAAGACCTCATTTCTAAAATATATAGAAAATTGAATCAAATTCATAAGAATTCAAATCATTCTTCAATCAATAATTTGTCAAAGCATATGAAATGGCAGTTCTCATAAAAATTAAAACTATCTTTAGTCATATAAAATTATCCAAATCACTATTAATAACAGAAATGCAACTAAAACAATTCTGAAGTACCACCTCACACCTATCAGTTTGAGTAACATATAAAAATATGGAAAAAGTTTAATATTGGAGGGTATGTAAAAAACACAAACAAACTAGAACATTAATACCCTGTTGGTGCAGCTGTGAATTGATATAATCATTTTGGAAAGCTATTTGGAACCATGACCAAAGGAATATAAAACTGTGCATATCTTTGTTCCAGTAATATTGATAGTAGTTCTATATCTGAAAGAGATCAAAGATAGAGGGAAAAGGCCTATTTGTACAAAAATATTTATAGTAGTTCTTTTTGTGGTAGCAAAGAACTGTAAACTGAAGAGATGTCCATGAACAAGTTGCAATGTATGATTCTAATAGAAAACTGTTGTTCCATAAAATATGACAAACAAGGTGATCACCAAAAAAAAACCTCATAAAGTCTTATTTTAAGCGATGCAGTGTGAAGAAGAGCCAGGACCACATTGTACATGGTAGAAATAATTGTGTATGATGAACAACTGTGAATGATAGCTATTATCAACAAGGCAAGGATCTGGGACATCCTCAAGGGAATCATGACAAAAAAGATATCCCCTGCTATATAAAGAAATGAAATGCTGCAGATGGAACCTATTTTTCACTGTACTTTCTCTATGGATTTTTCTCAAATGTAAGCAATGTCTCATTTCACAAGATGATGAATATGGAAACATATTCTATGATAGCATATATACAAAATATATCATAGTACATGTCTTATTGGGGAGGGAAAAAGGATGGGAGAGAGGGAGACAATGTGAGTTGAAAAATGTCAGAAAATCAATATTAAATTTATATTAACATGAAATCTGAAAAAAAATTATGAGAACAACTCTCCACTGTTAACTTATATTACTGTCAGTGGGCCTACAATGCACTCAGTCACAAAGGATTTCAACCTTGGTATCCTCACTATGTCCTCACTCTCTCTCACACTGCCATATTCATTATTATTAAGGCTTGTTGATTTTACCTTCATAACATCTCTTGCATGTGTATTCACTGCTCTCCTCTCATGTAGCCCTCATCAGGGTGAAGACCTGAACTATTGCAATTGATTGTTGACTTGTCTCTCTGTTTCAAAGGTCTCTCAACTCCACTCCATTCTTTATTCATCTGCCAAAATGATCATCCAAAATTTAGTTCTAATACTGTCAATCCCTCCAACCAGTCAATAAACTCCATTAGTTCCCTATCATCTTTAACATCCAACACAAAATATGGCTACTGTTAAAATCCCTTCATAATCTGTCCCTTATTTTTCTAGTCTTCTTACCCCCTCCAATATACTCTCTGGTCCAAAGTCATTGGCTTTCTTGCTCTTTCCTGATCAAGATAACACTCTACTTCCCAACTTTGGGTAAAATTTTATTTACTTTTCCCCATGTTTCTAATAGTCTATCTCCTTATCTCTGTACCCTGGATTTCTTAGTCCTTTCATGTCCCAGCTAATATCCCATCTTACATGAGAAGTTGTTCCTATTACTCCCTAGATGTTAGTGTCTTCTATTACTTCTAATTCATCCTGTATATCTTATTTGTTTTTTTAATATTTTTCTTCATATTCTCATAGCACCCCCCCTTAGATTGAGTTCATTGAGAGTTTCTATTTCTTTGTATAGCCCAAACTAGAACAGTTCCTAGAATTATTAGATAACTAATATGTACTGGAGTCCTTATTTCCTCATTCATTATTCTAATAGATCTTCATATCCTTCAGTGCTAATAACTGTTTTCCATTTACTCCATCATTTTACATATTGTCACTTTCAAAGGAGAAACTTATCTCAGAACTCTATTTCAGGCTTAAGTACAGTAACTTCTCAGATATTTGAGCAAACCCATTGATAAAAACTTCACTTAGCAAATGATTTTGTCAAAGAGTTATGTCCCATACTGAACTACCTCCCTTCAAAAGTTATTGTTTTACATTTGAAAAATCCCAAAACATTGCTCATGTAAGGAAATCTCAGAGGCAGAATAGTGAATTTTCATGGAAAACCTTTGAATAAAGATCAATCGAAACAGAAACAGAAGTTATTTTGCAATTTAGGTTATCCTGTACTCCATTTGGAAAGAAAGAGGAAACTTTGAGACTTTGAGTTTGAGACTGTCTGGCATGAAAATACAGTAATGTTGAGGAAATTCAATTATTTACACATCTGTTGGTGCTTTTTCTCTGAAAAGAGCAGAAGAGATAATACTTTCTCAATTTGTGCTAATGACAATTTCATTATTCAAAGTTGGCAGAACAATGCAAAAATATTCTATTCTGAAGCTTTTTCTTAGAGAGACTAGATGTTGGGGGTAAATATGATGAGATCTGTAAAAAAGCTCTATGGAATTAGTTGATTTAAAATTCAGCATGATCCAAAGGTATCAAGGTAATTGGAGGAGAATACCAAAAAAAGTTGTCTAAAATGGTGAAAAGAGGAAACTCAAAAAAGATATATGTCCAAGGTATAAGGTGAGTAGGATAATAACTGACAACAAAAAGTAGATTGTTTAATATTTCATATTTTGTTTATCATCACTGGCTAGAAGAATGAATTTTGCTCTGAAAATGTTCAAAAAAATTGGTAATAAGTAAATAACATTCCAGGTAAATTGACAAAATAATAGTTTAGGCCCTTAATTACCATTGATGATTCAAGTCATTTGTCCAAGATGAAAGACAATAGATTTTCTGAGGTATTGTTTCTAGTATACAAAAGATTATGGGGAATGATAGAGTTACCATATGGTAATTGTCTCAAGTTTCCCAAAAGGCAAAAGAAGAGATCAATGAACTTGACTTCCAACTAGGATAATATTAAAATGTATCCTTAATGGGATAACTAATAGACATATGGAAAAGAAAACATTGATTACAAAGTAGTAGCATGCTTTTATCTATAATATGTCAATTGAGACAAATATTTTATTCTTTATAGAAATGAATAGAATGGTAAAGACATCGTTTACTTAGACTTAGCAAAGAATCTGATTAAATCTTTTCTTCTGTTCTTATAAAGAACTTCTAGAAATGTTGATTGAAGGGTTATATAATTAGATGAATTAATCCTCTTTGAATGGCAATAATTAGTGTTTCAATGTCCACTGTGCAGGAAGTATGCAATGGAGTACTACAGAGTTCTGTCCTTGTCAAGTACTGTTTAATATTTTTATTAATGATTGAACTAAGAATAAAAATTGAATACTCAGGAAATTCCCAGACGACATGGATGTAGAAAGGTCAGCCAACACTTTGAATGATGAAGTCAAGATTCATAAAGATATTTACAAGTTACTATATTGGGCTGAATTGACTAAGATGATATTCAATGAGTGTAAATATAAAGTGTATTAACTGAATGTAAAAAAAAAAAATCAGCTTCCCAAGTAAGAAGGAGAAGCAGAATTTAAAAAGAAATCCAATGCTTTTTGATGCATTTTAAAGAGGAGTCAGCTATAAAATCTCAGCCAAAAAATCTAATATTATTATGAGCTACATTCAGAGACCTATGACTCCCAAGAAGAAATAGGTGACAGTCACTATGTATTATGCCTTGATCAGACTAAACTAAGAATATTATTTCACTTCTTAGACACATACAATAAAGATAAAGAACTTTCAGAGAAAGGCATAGGTCCTTGTTATGTTAAAGTAACTGTAGGTAGCTTGGTGAATTAAGAGCCAGGATAGAGACAGAATGTCTTGGCTTCAAATCTGAGCTCAAACATTTCCAAGTTGTGTGACCTTTGGCAAGTGACTTAACCCCCACTGCCTAAGTGACTTAACCCCCACTGCCTAGCCTTTAACTATATTTTCTTTTGGTACTAATACATGATCTTGATTCCAAAATGGAAAGCAAGATTTTTTTTTAATAAAGGAGGTGAGGCTGTACAGACTTGAAAAGATTCAGATGAGATTATAAAACTCTTTTCAAGTATTCAAATAACTTTCATGTAGAAAAATTATTAAACTTGTTTTATTAGAATTAAAAAGTAAGAACAAAAGATAGTAACTAAAAAAAAAAACATAGAATTGACATTACGAGAAAAAAAAACTCTTAAAAATTACAATCATTCAACAGTGTAATGGACTATTTTATGAAGTAGTGGTTACCCTCTCATCAAAGCAATGGATGACTGACTACTTGCAGAAGGGATTTTTTTTATTTTAATTTTTAAATATTTTTCCATGGTTACACGATTCATGTTTTTTCCCTCCCATCTTCCTTCCCCCCTCCCAGAGCCCACAAGCAATTCCAGTGGGTTGTACATATGTTATCAATTGATACCTATTTGCATATTATTCCTTTTTGCTATAGAGCTACTTTTTAAAACCTAAACCCCACATCACCTACCCATATATACATGTGATAAGTGATGTCATTTGTTTTACTTTTGCATTTCTACTCCCATAGTTCTTTCTCTCAGTGTGGAAAATGTTCTTTCACATAAGTCAGAAGGGGTTCTTTTGAATGTAGGCGGACTACTATATATGACTACTATAATGCTATATGTTTGTGATGAAGAATCTATGGCATATATGCCCAAAATGGCTTGCAGAGACATCTCTGTGGGCACACAGGCAATCCTTGGCAGAGTTAGTTACTAGAAAGTCAAAGGGACTCAGGCAGATCTCCTCCCTTTCCTCTCTCCAACATGCCTCCCCACCCCTCTCTGCATACTCACTCCCCTTAACAGTGCACTCTGGCCACTGCCCACCTCTCCCCTCTCCTGCCACCAGACCCACTCCCATCCCCTGAAAGATCTCTACTTCCTTTCTTCCTTCCTTACCTGCCACCAATTTTGGGGGGTGAGCACTGTCCACCAAGGCTAACTGTGCTCCCTCTGCCCATGTTTCCACACAACCCAATAGGCATAGCACTGTGGTCACATCATGGGTGCTCCATTTGTATGCAAATATATGCAGCCTAAAAGTTACTGAGGTTATATCTCAGTGACTGAACCAGAAGAGGCCAAGTGGGGCTGCATTTCAATTGGACTTGACAAGGATATGGACCCTGCATTGTAATAGGAATCCTCCTCACCCTCAGGTGTCCCCCACCTTCCCAACCCTATTAGTCTTCTCGAGCCCAATGAAGCCCAGTAACAGTCCCCTTGCTCAGTCTGTGGTACTGCTAGATCCAGTGGCAGATCCCTGTTGTTGCTGCAGGCAGCTCCACCCCCACCCCCATGAGCTGGCTAGGAGCCTGCTCCACCCCTGAATGTAGGGGGAGGGAGGCACTTGGTCTCCAGGGTGGCAGGGCACAGCAAGTGGTCTCTAACTGGTTCTAAAAGGTTTGCCATCACCACTATCTATATGGCTACTATAGTAATTAAACAGTAATCCTAGAGACTTAATACTAAATTTCTAATTATTTATTAGTAAAGAGAAAGAGTAAAAGAAAGATATGACCTGATCTTTCTAACCACCATAGTGTCCCACGTGCACTGGTCCTAGATGCCCAACTGACCCTGGCCAGTTTACCAGTGATGGCAAGATACCCTCAGCTAACCACTTGGCCAGGCCAGATAAATTAAGGTCAGCCAAGGAGTGGGCTTGAGTTCACAAAAGGATCAGAGCCAAAAAGATGCTATGTTTGTGATGCTATGTTTCTGCTTGTCCTGGCTCTTATATCTCAGTGACATTATACCTAGTTGGCTTCTGATTGGACAGTCCCAATCATGTGTTCTGACATCCAGGCAGGTAATCATGGCACGCTACCAGGTCAGACAACACATGGGGAGGGGAGGGGATCAATCAGCTCATTCTGGAAGTGAAAAGCTGCATTGTCACTCTGCATTCAACATTAATTAGCATGTGCCAAGTATGAGTTACATTTTTATATTAATGTTATACACTACTGAGATGCTTTCCAATTTAAAAATTCTTTGATTATATTGAGAGCACTTTACATATACACATAAATAATAAAAATTTTAATTTTAACTATGAAATAAACTCTAAAAAAACCTATGATATTTACATCATCACATATGGCTTCTGACTCTCATTGATACTGACTTGTTTACTCTATCTCTCTTCAGGTTCAAAGCAATCTCAAGTATATATAATATATATATATATATATATATACATGTATATTTACATGTATATTTCAAAGATTACTAGAATTGTAGACATTCTTTAATCAACTTTGCATCTACCTAATCCTAGAATTAGGGAAAAATCTTCAATCTTTAATACCTCTGTGACCTAAGATAAACCATTAGCCTCCTTTTTTTACTCATTTATTAAAAGAGGTAATTGAAGTAAATGAAGTCTTAGGATTCTTCCAACTCTGTGTTTGTGATCATAATGTTTTGTCTTAAATTGTGTACACTTTAATAGTGATTTTAAATAGCCTTGACTATCAAATAAGCATATAAAAATAAAATTTCATTTGCAAGTGACAATGGCTACAGGTAGAATGGGATTGGCAGTAGTTACAGTAAAATTCATTGTTTCTCCATTTCTCTCCAACCAGTAGAAGGGGAAATAGTTTCAATCAGGTATATATTAAGAACAACTGAGAAGATAGTTGTTGGAAACTAAATTCTAATAATCTCACCAACCTGTATCTTTGTCATTGTTTTCTTTCCAGACTCTCCAATCCAATTTTTCCTACTTTCATTCATGCTTATACCACAAAGCCTCAGCCTTTCTGACTTTCCTGGCTTTGTCTAGTGATGTCCTATCCCCATTTCACATATGCTTAATTGGAGAAATTCAGAGAACTAATAGAGCTCAAAGTCCTATTTCAGAAGTGGAGCTTCTTTGCATCTTGGCCAGTGTTTTGTTTGTTTTTTTTTCCCTAAAGAAAGAAGTTATTCTAAGGACAAAACTCTCAGAAATTTGGGGAACTCTCAACAATAGCTGTACATAGCATTCATGAACAACCAAATCCTTGGTAAAATCCTTGGAGAAGTTATACTTGCCATCAATTAAATAGGTGGGTTTGCAAAGCATTCTTTCTAGATACTGCTTATTTCTTCTTTATATGCAATATCTATATTTCTTACAAATGAAAATGGTCTTGTTAGAATAAAATAGCCATAATAATTATAAATTCCAGACATGGAAATCTAGTAATTTCAAGAATCTGCTTAATTCTTCCTCTGATGTAATGACTATTTTTCTGATAGATGGAAAGATTTCTGTTTATAAAGTAGACATTATATGCTGCATTCCAGACAAGAAAAATCAAAGACTCAAAGATGATGATCATACTTTTATATTTGAATATTCTTTTAAAAAGGAACTATAAATACAATTCTTAAATAAGATAAAATTAGAATTGGAAAAATGAAATGATATATAAATTAATAGGAAATAATTAATAGGAAATTTTTAAATGTTGAGGAAAAATAAAAACTCCACTTCTTTCCAATTTATACTTTGGCTAATTTCTACTTAACTTAATCTAATTTTGGTTTCATTTTTGTTTGTTTGTTTCCAGTAGTAAGGAGATGAAAAATTTTCTCATGTTAAGAGAAATGGAGGAAACAGAAGAAATAATATAATCAAAACTCTAAAGGGAACAAGTACACATATTACACTCCTATTGAATATAGTATATCTTAATTCCATACCAAAACAGATTTTGAAATTTCTTAGATATAGAGGTGTCATGGTGAGCCAATTATGTTTCTATACTAGTTCCCTACGTATTTAGATAAACCAATCAATAAATCAACAAAAAATTATGACGAGCCCACTATATACCAGGTACTGAGCTTGGCAGTGGGGATACAAGTAAAAAGAATGAAATACTCTCAACTCACAAAAGATTATACTATAATAGAAAAAGGAGAGGAAGCTTGTATGAAAAATGCAGGATAAATATAAAGTGAATGAATATGAATATGCACAAAGTAGTTAAATATGAGATACTTTAGGGGAGGGCATTAATGGTTGGTAAGATCAAGAAGAGCTTCATGAAGAAGATGGAATTTGAGCTACATCTCAAAGGAAATGAGATCCTCTAAGAGCCAAATGGTAAAGAGGGAATGCACTAGAGGCTTGTTGATCAACTGGTGCAAAGGCATGAAAATGGGAGATATAGGATAAAGCATGAAGAACAGAAAGAGGGTGGAGGTACCTTGATTTTAGAGGGGAGATGCTATCCACAAAGTTGGAAAGATATTATTATGATAGAAGGAATTTATGTTATATTGATATAGAAAGATTGCTGAGAAGAAACCCAAAATGCCACTCATGAGGTAGAAAAGAGAATTTTTATTATGCTTCTCTAACCTTGGGTCCCCACCATTGGGGTACAGGCATTATATAGCATTAGTTAAATAACATCACTTGTTTGTCATAAGTGATAATGCACCTGGCTGTCTGGAACAGGGAGCAAGTGAGGAAAGGGGTGGCTGTCTGAATCTTTTATTTATCTCTGCTCTTGGCTTGCTGTAGGGAGAAAGTGAGTATCAGTCAGACCTTGAGCTGCACCTGGGGGTCTGGGGTGATAAATAGACTTTGAAGGGAAGGGAGATGCTCAATAACAGTCAGATCTTGAGCTGAGGCGAGTGACTGAATTTCCTCATCAGTATTATAGATGCATAGTACATTTCTGAAATGAGTAGATAAATGAGGAATCATCAGATACATTTTCTCATATGGTAGGTCCTCATTTTATGTTAACTAAACACACATACACACACAGACATGAATTTGTATCTACATAAATGTCAGTCCAAAACTAAAGGCAGAAAAATGTGTAAAATATTTTAATTACATGTTAAATCTATGCCATTTCCCAGGCAGTATAAAGTCTAGCAGCAGTTCCCCCAATCATGCTCATTCTTGCTGTGAGAAGCATTAGTATGAGTTATTACATTGTTTTATGCCAAACAAACATTAGCCTCCTCATCCATTCCTGTCCAGAGTTCTTGCTGGTAATAAGTTGTGTTCACATTAGAGCAGGGTTTCTATTTGTTTCATTAATGCTATTTAGTTAATAATAGCCACAAAGTACAAAGAGAGTAATAATACTAGTAGCTCTGATAAGCCTGAGAAAAGCTGTTACTGGCTAGGTATGTTAGTATAAGAAATACTTATTAAACCCCTATTGTGAGTCATTTGCAACAGGCTGGAAGCATCTCATAAAAGGAGGTCCTATTCTATGTATACCTGTCTGTGTGACTGGCTATTACAGCCCTTGACTAAGAGGAGCTCTCCAAACTGGGAGTTTCATACATTCTCATAGGATTTTAGTCCTGTCTGTCAGTGTCTAAGCTAGTGAGCTGTTAGTGGTATTCGGGTAGATGGATCCCAGTGTGACCTTAGCTGATTATGAACCAAATGTCTATGGGCACATCTGATCATCCAAGACCCTTCTTGTGAGGATGTGTCTATTTCTGGCAGCAGTTACCCTGCCACTGCAGATCTCAATCCTATTCCCCACTGGTCTGCAAGTCACTTCTTGTTCCTTCAGAGGGAGGTGTCACATTTCCCTATTTTTGATAATGAGGCCATGGAACATAGATTCCTCAAGCAGCTAGCTATTTTTCTTTACAGCTAGAACAATATGCTGCCAGCTGCTGAATCCTTCCTTCTCTCCTGCACTATATCTAGTTTATCATAATGTCTTTATTTTCTGTTCTTTCCTCTTTACTCAGAATAGAAAAGACCCCTAGTGAATATGGAGTCAACATAAGCAGTACATTCCTCCATGAGCTCACCTTCGTCTCAAGATATAGTTACCTGGGTAACCAAGTTCTAGCATAAGTTATTTCTATTCTTGTTACTGGAGCCACTCAGCTGGGTCCCAACCCCCAGTTCTAATCTACAGGCTACTAGCATACAATAAAGTTCATTTCTAAAGCAGGTCTACCAGCAGTTTTTAAGCTGCTGCCTCTCAGAGATTTTTTTTCTTGTTTGCTTCTTAAATGCAGAATCTAAAAGGGTCAGATTCTTTCCCCCCCTGTTTTGAAACTCTTATGCATTTTTGAACAAAATAAAAATAAAATTTATTTTTTAAATGGTTGTAGAAATGGGTTTTCTTCACAGCAGTAAATTTGTTTTTATTGCCATTCATTGGCCAAAAGGTTCCTTCTCTTTAGATGACACTACCCCCACTGAACAAATGAGAACCAAGAACATCTGAACAAAATAATAGTCATTATAAAAATATTAGAGGATATTTATGTAGCATTTTACAATTTGCAAAAAACTTTAAATATATTATCTTAGTTGTACTACACAACAGCTTTTTGAATTAGATACTATTGTTATTCCCATTTTACAGATGGAGAAATGGAAGCTCAAATAGTTTTAGTTACTTGTTTATTATCTTACAGTTAGTAATTAACAAAGAAACTAATGATATCTGAGTCTTTCTGATTCCAAGAACCCATTGTTCAAACATGTTTCAGCTTCCATGTCAGGGACTATTAGGAGTCTTTCCACAGCACATTGCTACACCTCTCAGGCCCCAATCTTGAATATGTGACATCTTTCCAGATTATTCATTTTCAGAAAGTGACCAGGCCAGACTCATATTATCTCTCATTCCTTAACCCAGTTTTGTTCCTTACTCATTGATCTCATATGAGTTCCCTATTTCCCTAATGAATTTCTTCTCCTCTACCTTTTCAGCTACTTTTTATTTGTTGAAGTTCCCTCATTTGAATGGAAGTTCCTAAAGGCAGGCAATGCCTGCTTTTATTTTTGTTTTTGCTTTATTTATATTTCCAGCCCTTCAAATAATACTTGACACATAGGAAATATTTATGACCTAACTTGACTTGCAGAAAAATAGAAATCTGGATTTCAGTCATCAAGTATATATTAAGCATTTACCATGTATCAGACATTCTGCTAAATGCTGGTGATACAAAGAAAGTCATTCCAAAATAGTTACTATTTTCAAGGAGCTCACTTTAATAGGGGAGACAATATAAAAGTCATAATCTAAGTATATAGTAATTTCAGAGGGAAGGAGCTAACATTAAAGGGAACTAAGAAAAACCTCCTTCAAAATGTGGATTATAAACTCATATTTGAAGGAATCTTGAGGAGCCAGGAGTTAGAGGTAAATAAGAGCATTTTAGGTGTGAGGTGAGAGTCCATTGAAAACAAATAGGATCATGAGATGGAATATTATGTGCAAGGCACCAGACCAATAATGATGCATTGCATGTGAAGGTATATGAAGGAGAGGAAAGAGCAAGAATATTGGAAAGATAGTTAAGAAATAGATTGAGGACTTTCCATGCCAATATAAGATTTCATATATTTTTTTACATTAAAGGGAGTCATTATACTATATTCTAGATCATTGAAAAGTGGGATGACATGAACCCATATGTGCTTTCAAAAATTCACTTGGGCAGCCCAGGAGAAAATAAATTGAGGCAAAGAGAGATTCAAGGCAGGTGGACCAAGAAAAATTCTATTGCAACAGTCCCAGATTAAGATGATCAGAGCCTTCAACCTGCTGGTAATTATGTAAGAGAAGAGAAGGGGATATTTGTAGCCACAAAGACTTCATTGACAATCACTGAGAGAGTGGGGATTGTGATGCCACTTTGTTGATCTATTCTATAATATTTGTAGATCACTAAGCAAATTACGTTTTAAAGGAAGCATGAATACATGCATATTTGTCCACTTATGCCCATAGTTAGTTTGTATATATACACATGAATATTCCAACATACAAAAGAACCATCTTTGCTTCATCAACAAAAGAAAATGGTCTATAAAAAGGTCTGAAATATTCCAGGTTATTTTACAATGTCATGTTCCTCTTTTATAGATACATATCTGTAGAGCTAAGAAGTTGCGTGAGCCAATTGGTTGTCTGTTTCCTGATGCAATTTCCTATTTAATTTAGTTATTATAAGTGAAGGGTTTTTTTATGCATTTCAAAATTGAATGTCTGCCAAAAGTCCTTTTTATTGACCATTAAACATGTCTCTTTTGGGGGAAAATGTTATAAAGTCATTGTTATTCCAGAGGAAAATTTTATTATGATTTTCTTTAGAACAACTCATTTTTAATGTCAAATACTTTTGAGAAAAAGAACTATGTCTTCTTTCCAGGATTTTGCAATATTAGGGTTGCACAGTGCCCTTCACTATCAACTACTTTATTTTATAGATGAGAAAAATTAGGGCTGCATCAATTAATTTATTTTTCCAAGATTACTTAAAATTTTAATTGGTAAAACTGGGATTCAAACTCAAGTTCTCTGTTTACAGATTTAGTATCAGTCTACTTTATTCCCCTTAATGAATAATTGTTTTTTAAGAACTTCGGTTTATACAATATTTTGTAATTTTAGTATTTTCCTTACAATCCTATGAATTAGGTAGTAAAATTATCTCCACTTTTAGATGAGAAACCTGAAGATCTGAGAGGTTAAATGATTTGCCACAATAATATATCTCATAAATGCATTCTATCCCCAGTTTCCTAATTGTAAATTTAGCATTATTCTCATACTCCATATTTCACATATATTTATACTTGTTATTTTTTCCCAATAGAAGGTAAAGAACTTAAAGGCAAAGACTAGTTCATTGTGAAGTAACTTTTGATTGGTTGTTTTAGAGGCAATCATTTCACAATCTGTCATTAAAATGTAAATGTCATGCATATATTTTAAGGAAGTCTAAGGTGAATCACAAAATGTTCCCATAAGGAGAATATAAAAAAGAAGGGTTCCTGCTAAAGCTATTATGCTAATTATCCTTAGTGTTTTAGCTTCCTTGGATTTACATTGAATCATTGCTCTAAGAGTTCAATTCTTATTAATAATTTGCCTAATTTGTCATGCTGGGTGGCTGTCTGACATAGAGAAGGTAGTGTCAGTAAATAGGGTATATATAAAGTATGCATCCAAGGCTTGTGCTTTTTTTTTTTTTATACTCAGGACTCTGCCCTTCCAGCAGCTCTGAGGGCACATTTTCCGCAGGATAGGGAATGATGTCATTTTATGCAGAGAATAATTTACCACCTGCTGGAAGGAGGCGGCATATTGTGGCAGATGCATCCCTGATTTGAGAAAACAGCAAAACATAAATGTATAGATGACTATGTCAGTGTAATGGGTGGGGAAGTAGAACACACTTTCCCTAACAACAGCTGGAAAATTATACTAAGCCCAAAATAGTATCCTTTGGCTTCAAACCAAATGTTTCTCTCACTACTACTACACAGAGCAAAAACACAGCCCAGCAATGAATTCCACATTCTGTTTACAGAAACAGCATCTTCACTGAAAAAGCACACTAGAAATGAGAAAAGGGGGAGTTGGTGGGGGATAAGTTATGTCCTTTTTGATCTTTAATAGTAGCCTGGAGTCTTCAGACAATCTTATCCTACTAAGTGGTCAGCACCCAACTGTTGATTTCCTACTGTTTTCCTTTAAAGTTTACTTTGCCTAAGGAAAGTGTAGATATTGGAAAAAGAAATCCAAAGGCAGCCAAAGGAGGTGCTGCTTTGTAGCTTCATAAATGTCAGTAGAAAACTTCACAAATGATGTTTGTCTCAGAATAACCAATTCAATCAATTATGAATGAAAGCGAAGCACTGGAGGCTAGTAATGCATTTAATAAATAGATGAGCTTGTGCAGCCACTATAAGCACATTCTGTGATTCTGTAAACAACTGTTTTTCTTGGACAGCTAACAAGCTGTGGATATTCTAGAAACTGTCATCCAGAAATGAGTCCAGGACAGATTTTCTTATTAGAAACTTAACAAAAGAAAAATCAGACTGTGGCACAAGAGCAATGTAATGTTTCTTTGAAACAAATTGGTGAAACAGATAGCAGCAATGACCTCTTTCTGTGGCAACAGACATTCTAAATGAGTCATCAATTATTTAATCTATATATACTCTAAATGTCACACTTAGGAAAAAGTCAGTAATATAGTTTCATTTCTATGGAATTTTAGTTTTTACTTGAATGCTCTCTCAGCATCCTTTTTCCATGCCTTTGGGTATATAGGTTTTCTTTGATTATTGTCCTAATTAGTGGGAAATGGGCTGCTATTTGTATAGATTTTTAACCTAACCTTTTTTTAAAAAGCTATTCATTAATTAGAAACAGCATTTTTTTTACTAGCAGTGCATTATCCATGTTAATTTAAGAACCATATTTTGCTTAAAGCTTGACTCATAGCATAAAGTTTTGGCAATTAGCCAGCAAAGGCAGTATGTCAATAACCACAATGTCTAATGCAGGTGGAAAGATTCTTCCTGGGGCTCAAAACTATCTGAATGAAGTTCACCAAATCAAATATTTTCATCAAAAATATTTTTCTGTTAACATTTACAGAACAGCAATATAAAAACATTAATAATGATAATAACTCTAATGATGATAACTCTAGCTGTCTGCAGTATGAATTCAGTGAGCCTAAAAATGAACATTTTAATCATTTTGTACCATTATGAAAAAATGAAGTTCACAGAATATAAAATATAGAATAATAATATGATAATAGGAACTCATACTCAGGACAACTCCAATCGAAACCTCATCAAAACTGATATTATTAAAATATTAATGAACTATTTTGTGAATGACCCCTCTTAAAAATAAAAATGGGTGATTCTCTAGGCTTAGAGTTAAGGTACATTTAAATCCCAGAATACTACGACTTTTACTAACAAATTGCCTAATTCCTTGTCATTTTTATTCATCTATTCAGGTTAGATGTAGCCCCATTCCTGCCATGATCACTTCTTATTGTCTAAGGATCTGTGCCTCTCTTGCTATGATAACCATCAAAGAATAGAAGAGTAGATAATGAGACAAGAAAAAAAAAACAAGAAAAAATAGAATGGATTTTTCAAAGGGGTATGGTGCTGCTTCTACATTATATAATATATATATAATATATCTTCTATGTTTATTTATATTTATTTTTTATTTACATTTTTATTTACAAATACATATTTTATTTACATTTTATTTTTCCCATTTGAATTTGAATTTGAGCTTCTGGATAGAGGCTACTTCCCCCTTCCTTTATATCCCTTCAGTTTATCACAATGCCTAGTATATAGGAAACCCTTGTTAGTTGACTGATTGAATTTGGGATTTGGAGTTCATTAAAACTGAGTTAAAAATCCTGCCTCCAACCTTTGCTATCTGACTCAGGGCTATGAAAACCTTTAGTATCTACCTCAGGGTTGTTTTGAGGCCTAAATGCCTGTAAAGAAATATACAAAGTTCGAAGTGCTATGAAAATGTTAAGGGTTATTCTGTAGTAAACTATTTGGAAGGGAAGAAAAAATGAAATCGCTGAATTTAGTCAAGGTTGAAATAAACATTTGATTATCTTTAAAATTCTAACATTGTATTCCTTTAAACTTATTTAAAGTTCCTGAGGAGACCAATTTTATTCCTTATATTTCCCAGAAATCCTAATTTAATTTTCACTTTATCTATGTGAAGGAAGGGTACCTATATTATGAACTCCTTGAAAGCAAAACTCTTTTATACTTTGTTTTGTGTTGGAATTTCCTTAGAAATCTAATAAAGTACTTGGTACATAGTGCTTCAAAAAGTCTTATTGAGTAAATTCATACATCAGTCAATCAATTAACCAACAAATTCATACACGGGGCCTGTATTCTTTGTTCTACACACATATATATTCACATATGCTCATATACTATATGTTATATTTGATAAAAATAGATCCCACATATCTTAATATCATGATTTTACCTCAAAAATGCTCCAGGCTAGCTAGAACCAAAATAAAGTAAAAGCAAAATATTAGATTTTGAATAATTATAATTCTAAGGGAAGAGCATCATTGAATTTTTCATACAATTTATCAACTACTCAGTATGATTTTTGCAAAACTTTAGAGGACTTAGGAAGAAATGTTCATGATTTTTAGGGCATATTTTTTCATAATCAAGTACATGCTTTATGTTTATATTATGAATTTAACAGCAAAACAGAATAATTCTGTATACAAAATAAAACAAAATAGATATCACACATCTCTCATCTCTATTGAATCAAATTTTCATTAAAAAACTACATAATAAATTCAGCAAGTAACTTTCAAACCTATCTTGCTTGATTGTTTCCATCTGAACTTTTTCTATTCTCTCCTTTGCATTTTTTAAAGATGTAGATGTGTGGGTGGTATTTTGGATAGATTTTAAATCACTAAGACCTTAAGTTCTTACAAGCTGTGTGATAATCCAAAAGGCATTTTACTTCTCTTCGCCTCAGTTTCCTCATCTTTAAAATGGAGATATTAATAGCAACCACTTCAAAAATCTGTTGTACAGAAATATGAACTATTGGCAGGTAATATGATTGTGCTTTCATGATCCTCTTTTATATTTCTTCTATTTTTTGTGGGGGAATAAACACTATGGCTAAAGCCAAACACTTCTCAGCAATTCTGCATGCCCTCTCTCAAAATAAAATTAAAAAGTTAAAAAAGAAATAAGTATGGTCAATTAAAACATCTCCACATATTTTCCTAGAAAATGGAATACATAGTAGTGCAAATATACTCACATAATAAATCAACTTACATTAAAAAAATATGTTTAGTCTTATATGTGAACTTTAAATTACTCCACCCTAACTAGGTCTTACTTTATGATGAAGATAAAGTTGTAATCTCCTGATTGAACAAGGAAGATACTTAGTTCTTACTTTATCATGAAGCTAGAACTTTAAGCTAAGTCTATTTTAAGATCTTAAGACAAAAAGGTGTTAAGTAACTATAAAGGCTAAATTAATCAAAAGAGTTTAAGTAATTAAAAATATATAATCTAATCAAAAAGATGAGAACTAAGAATGGGCAGTCCTGGAGAAAAGCCTCTGATGTGATTAGTAGATGTGAAAATTGAGAGGAGGGGACACAAGAGTAAAAGGTCTATATATTTTGCGTCACTTCCTCTCTCCAGAACCCTTGGTGATGGAGAGGTGGCTGGTGGCAGTGTGCTGGACTGTTCTGCATCTTGTTGTGGCTAAGGCTATTGTCTGGTTCAGTGGTGAGTTTCTGGCTGAGTTTTCCCTCCTTTTCTTTCCAAACTTTAACCTCTTAGAAGCCTCCAATCTCCTTCAGAGACCTGGTGGTGGAGATCTTGAACTCCCTCTGGCACAGGCCAGGAGGGAGAAATTATATACCTTCTTCCCTCTTTCTCCTTAAAATCCTTCCCTCTATATTAATTAAAATTACCATAAATTTCCAGACTGACTTGGGTATTTTATTTGGAATTTTTTCCCTGACGACCAATTAATTTAGAATTCAAGTCACAACACTAAAAGTATCTCTAAATATAGAAAGCATAAATATTTGGATTCAATGTATCTTCTCATTATTTTTGACGATTCAAGGATTTGTCAATATTGATTATATTCTTTTAATTGGTACTACCTCCTCTTTAAGTTTTTTTATGACTTTAAGCTCTTTTGCTTCACTTCCTGCCCATATAACTATTCCTTCTCTGTCTCTTTTTCTGGATTTATTTTAAGATCATACTAATTAACTATAGGTGTTCTTTAGGACTCTGTTCTAAATACTCTGCTATTCCCCTGTTATATCTTTTCATTCAGTCAGTGATTATTTATATGTTGATCATTCTCAAATAGTTTGTCTGTTTCTGATCTTTCTGCTGACCTCCAATCTCCTAACACTTAATGTCTAATGGATATCTTGAATATCCCATAATATTTTTCTTTTTAATTATTATTATTTTTCAATTACATATAGGAACAATGAAAGTATCCCTATCATTTGGCCAAACAATGCCTTTCTTGAATCTATAGGAAAGATAAAGAAGAACTACCTGTGCCAAAATATTTCTAGGAGCTCTTTTCTGTTTTTGTTAAAGAATAAGAACCTGGGGGGTTAACCTATCACTCAGGTAATGGATGAACAACTTGTGGAATATTGTGGTAATGGAATTCAATTGCACACTAAGAAATGAGCAGTATGAGTTCAGAAAAACCTGAAAAGACTTATATGAATAAATGCAAGGTGAGGAGAGCAGAACCAGGAGAACAATGTATACAGTGACAGAAATATTATATGATGATCAGTTGTTTACAACCCAATTATTAACAGCAAAGCAAGTTTTCAAGATAACATTGTGAGTAGAAGTGGAGAAGGGAGAGAGGGAAAATCTAAATACTAAAATATCAGTTTTGTAAAAGAGGCACCAAAAATACTTAAGAAACTAATATCTTAAAAAATGGAATAAGACAGTAGGTAAAAGAGGCCCAAAAAGCCATAGAAGGCCTTAAAAAGCAAAATTGTCCCAATGGAAAAAATATATATAAACAAAAATTCACTGAAGAGTTTGAAAGATAGAATTGATTCACTGAATAAAGACGTATAAAATGCAAATTATAACAAATATGAAGTGTCACCACATACCTATCAGATTGTCTATTATGACAGAAAAAGAAAATGATAAAACTTGGGGAGATATTGGAAAGCTGGTACATGAATGCATTAATAGGGGAGTTGTAAGCCAATTCAGTCATTCATAAGAGCAATTTGAACCTATGTCCAAGGAGGTATATAAAGCATATAACCTTTGACCCAGCAATAACATTACTAAGCTTTTCTAACTGCCAAAATGTGGTTGCCTAAACTGTGAATGTAAAAAACTGTAAAGGTTTTGGCCAAACTGTAAATATAATTTTAGTGTTTTGACTTAAAATCTAAAATAAGTGGTCTCCATGGGAAATTCCCAAATATGAAAATACCCAAGTCAGCTGGAATTTATAGAGATTTTAATTAATATAAATGAAGGAATTAAAGGAAGGAGAGAGAGAGAGAGAGAGAGAGAGAGAGAGAGAGAGAGAGAGAGAGAGAGAGAGAGAGAGAGAGAGAGAATAGACAAGCAGTAGAAAAGGGCCTAGGTCAAAATGGCCTAGGCCTGAGTCTAAGTGAGAGCAAGACAGTCTTTATCACTTACCACAAGATCATCTCCAAGCAAGATCCAGTAAATTCAAAACTCATGAACTGACTCCAACTACCCAAATCACCTTTCCTCCCTTCCTTTTAAAGAAATTTTCTCTTATGTCACCTCCCCTAAATTTTCACATCTACCAATGACAGTAGACACTTTCCCCCAGGACTGCCCATTCTTAGTTTTCATCTTCTTTTGTTCTCACCTTCTCTGGTAAGATAAAATCCTCTGAGTACTTCACACCTCTTTTGTTAAGCTTGCCTTTTGTAAGTTGCTTGACCTCTTAGTGATTAATTTAACCTTTATAGGTACTTAACACCCTTTTGTATTAGATCTAAAAATAGACCTAGCTTAAGGTTCTATATAAGTATGAGTTATAAGTATGAGTTAGGGACTTTCATTGTTCAATCAGGACTTTACAACTTTATCTTCCCCTAAGGCACTGTCTGAGCAGGGTGGAGTAATTTTCTCAATACATTACTGGTCAAGTACCTCCATTGTTAAAATAGGAGAAAAACTTAACCAAATCTTCTAAGGTACAGTCTGAGCAGTTTTAAGATTCACAGCTTGTATCTCAAAGAGATTAACAAAAAGAAAGAACAAAGAGGGGAAGGACCTATATGTACAAAAATATTTAAAGCAGTTTCTTTTAGGAGAGCAAAGATTTGGTAAATGAGGGGACACCCACAAATTAGAGATTGACAGGTTAATTTATGCTGTATGATTGTGATGAAATGCTATTGTGCTATAAGAAATGACAAGAAGGATGAGCTTAAAAGCCTCTAAAGACATACATGAAGGGAAGAAGAGAACATTGTATAATCATAGGAATACTTAAAATCAATTATGAACAATAGCTATTCTATTCAATACAATAATTCAAAAGTATCCCAAAGGACTCATAATAAAAAAAAAATGACATCTACTCCCAGAGAAAAATAACTGTCTGAATCCAAAACAAAGCAAACTTTTTTCACTTTCTAATTTTTTTAAAAATTTCCTTCTGCAAAAATTAATATAGGAAAATGTGTTATATGATTACTTGCCATCTCAAGAATGTTGGGAGTTTAGGGAGGAAAGAGTGAGGAAAGGAGAAATAATTTGAGACTCAATATTCTTTCAAAATGTAAGAAAGTGTTTTTACATATAATTAAGGAAAAATAAAATAAGTAAAATAAAAATTTTAAAAATAGTGATTTGGAGCATTGCTTCATATGACTATATATAATTTTAATTTATTCCACTGAGGACTCCCTGTTCATTTCCTTAGACGGATTATCAATTGGGAAATGCTTTGTATTCTTATAAATTTTATTCAGTTCTCTATTTTAAATTAGTTTTTTTTATTAATTTCTTCTTTTTATATTTATGGGGAAAGGGAGCAGTTATATTTGCAGTTAGAGACCCCTTGCTGTGCAGTTTGTCAGTTAAAGATACCCTGCTATGCCCCTTGGCAGTTGGTTACAGTTAGAAGGGTGTGGCTGAATATGGTTCCTAAGTTGCAGATGTGGGAAAGATCTTTTGGTCTCTAGGTCCCCTGGGTTTCTGGTTCTCTCTGAGAGCAGTTTCTGGCTCTCTCTATGACACTGGGAGTTTTCTTTTAAGGCCTTAATGGCCTTATTTATTATTGATTATTAATACTTGGGTAGATAAGGTAGATAGATAGTGGTTATATGATTAGATAGTGAGAGTAGGAGAGTAGGCAAGAACTTTGGTTTAGCAGAAGATACTATCCTCTGAGGCAGATAGACTTAGGGTTTTTTAGAGAAATTTAGTTAGGATTGGGATCTGGGGTATAGTTACACGCTATTATAACATTAATTTTACTTTCCTCCTTCTTATTTCCTATCCATATTTCCTAATAATAAACTAAGTGTTTTGTGATTAATAAACTGTGCACTGGCTTTTGTTCAAACTCCTACACCCCCCCAAAATTTACCATTTTAATATATATATATATATATATATATATATGAGAAATGAGACCTTTCTCACTGACACTTACTATAATTGTTTTTCCAAAATTTTCCCTTCTAATTTACATACATTAGTTTTTATTTTACAAAATATTTTATTTAATATGAAAGGAATTATTTCATTTTTTGTAATGTTCTCTATGTCTTGTTTGGTCATAAATTCTTTTCTTATCTCTAAGTCTGATAGATAATCTTGATGTCAGCTTTTATTTCTAGACTTCTTATTTATTTTGACTTTTATCCATTCCAAAAATGGAATGAAGTATAGGTCTATACCTAGTTTCTGATATTATGTTTTTCAGTTTTTACAGTGGTTTTTGTCAAATCAACAGTTCTTTTCTCAACAGTTTGAATCTTCGAGATTATCAAATACTAAGTTGTTATGAACATTAACTTCTGTGTCACTTACCTAATCTTTTCCACTGATGCACTAATCTATTTCTTAGGTAGTATTAGATTTTTTTTTTGATGGTCACAACTTTATAGCATAGTTTGAAATCTTGTATGCCTAGACTTCTGACCTAAATACTTTTTTCATTTCCCTTGATTTTCTTGACCTTTTTTCAGATAAATTTTAATGGCTGTTCTTATTTTTTTAATTTTCAGGAGTAATTTTAGGTAGTTTGATTGATGTGGCACTAGTCTATTTTTTTATCTATGCATGTAAATCAATTCATATGAGTTTGAATATCCTTCAGCAATTAATATTTTCCCAATTGTTAAATCTGACTAGTTGTGTGAAGAATGTCTTATAATTATGTTATAGTAATTGTGTTTGCTTTGGTGGGTAGACACTTAGTTATTTTATTTGGTCTATAGTTATTTTAAATGGAATTTCTTTTATACTTCTTGTTGTTGGCCTTTGTTGTTGTTAAATATAAATGCTGATGACTTATGTGGATTTATTTTGTATCTTGTGACTTTGCTAAAGTTGCTAATTGCTTTGGTTAGTTTTTTGGTTGATTGTCTAGGATACTATACTATTAGTATATTTTCAAATCTTTTTTCTGCATCTATTGAAATAATTATGGAGTTTTATTAATAATATTGTCAATTAAATTCATTAGGGATATTAATTTATAGGTTTCTTTTTCTGTTTTAACTCTTTCTGGTTTAGGTATCAGTGCTATATTTGTATCATAAAAAGTCTTTGGAAGGATTCCCTCTTACTCTATTTTTCCAAATAATTTATGTAGTGTTGAAGTTAGTTGTTTTTTTGAATGTTTGGAAGAATTCATTTTGTGAATTGATCTAACTCTGTGTCCTTTTTCTTAGGAAATTGTTTTGATGGTTTGTTCAATTTCTTTTTTCTTTGATGGGGTTAAGTATTCTATTTCCTCTCTTATTAATCTTAGTGGTTTATATTTTTATAAGTATTCATCTATTTCACTTAGATTATCAGATTTTTTGTTATGTGTTTAGGCAATACGTACTTTAATTTCTTTTTTCATTGATTGTGATTTCATATCTTTTCATTTTGACACTGTTAATTAGAATTTATTCTTTTTTTTCTAATCAAGTTACCCAATGGTTTATCTATTTTATTCATTTTCTCTTAAAACCACGTCCTTGTCTTCTTTATTATTTCTATGACTTTCTTATTTTCAATTTTATTGATTTCTCCTTTGATTTCCAATTTGGTACCTAAATTGGAATTTCATTTGTTCTTTATTCTAGTTCTTTTATTTGTAGGCCCTCAGCATTCATCTTTTCCTTCTTTAATTTACTGATACAAACATTTAAGGATATAAATTTCTCACTAAATATAACTTTGGCTGCATCTCATAAATTTTAGTTGTTGCCTCCTCATTATCATTTTCCTTAATGAAATTGTTTATTTTTTTCTATGATATTTTCTTTGACCCATTTATTCTTTAGTATCATATTATTTAGATTCTAATTAATGTTTAGTGAGGTTTTATAGATATGCTTCTATATTTTTCTTTCTATTGATGTTCTCTTATTGTTTCCTCTTATCTTGTAGATTCATTAATTTCCATGTATACATTTCCAATTATTGGAAGATATTTTTTCATTGAGTTTTTTTCTGGCCAATCCTACACTTTAAAGAATTTAAATTGATCCCTTCTCCCCAAACCCCAATTCAACAGCTCTTCCCTGGCCTTTATTGAGTTGGTAGTTAACAATTTTATACCTAAACATAAATGAAACTTTAGCATATGGGGTAGGTTTTTTACAAAAGATGACGTGCAAATGGAGGAGATCCAAGTATAAGTCAGTGTGACCTTATGATCACCCCCTATGCGAACTATCCTTTAGCCAAGCTCTCCCTTCCCAGAGCAGCTAGGTTAAATTTGGAATCCTACAATAATTACCTAATGCCTCCCCCATTCAGCTCAAGAGAACTGATTTCATTACAAAGAGAATCTGTAGCAGTATTATGGTTTTCCTTTTTTCTGCTAAGAACCCCCTGACTTAGGCACTCTGCTAATACATGAAAGTGCTTAGATTTTTGCAGTTTGCTACCATGGAGAGTGTCTTAGGCTGGTCTGGTCCTGTACACTGCTGCTTTGCTGTTTCAGGTGATCTGCTAGGAGTGAAAAAGTTTTCTGCCCTCTCTGCTCTCTATCTATAACTCAAGTGGCTTGTAATAAAATTATTCCCACTCTTCAGCTTTATTGCCTCTAGTACAGTAGCAGCATATTGGACTGGTCCATCTGCCAATTCACAAAGATACTGTGTGGTCTGGATTACTCTTTTCTTATTCCAGTGAGATGTTTTCCTCCTGATTTATTTTGTTTTGAGATGGTTTATTCTCTCTCTCTCTCTCTCTCATTCTCTCTCTCTCTGTCTTTCTGTCTCTGTCTGTCTGTCTGTCTGTCTGTCTTTCTCTGTCTCTCTCTCCCTCTTTGTGTGTGTGTGTGTATAGAAATTGGGGGCGTAAAGATCCTTTACTCTACCATCTTAACTCCCAGCATGCAACAACCAAAGAAATCTTAAACTCAACATTTATAAACATGAATTGATTATTTCCTCTCTGCCCAAAAAAACAACCTCCCCTCTCTTCCAAATTTTATTTTCATTATCACCCTGGTTTGCATCCTATATATCATCCTCAACTCTTAACTTACACTTACCTCTCATTTGTTGTGCTATAGATTTCACCTTTTAAGACTAATATCTTTCAAATATATCCTTTCCTTTCTCTGATACTGCCCTAATGTAAGCCCTCTTCACCTCAGGCATGCTGATTATGAACCTTACCTCAAGATTCACTTGAATTCTGTGTGTCTTCCACATAGCTATAAAAGTGATCTACCTAAAGCATAGGCCTAACAGTTTCTCTTCCCTATCTTTCAACAAACTCCACTGGCTCTTTACCACCTCCAGGATAAAATATAATATCCTCTCTTTGGCATTCAAAGAACTTTATAACCAGTGCCTTTTGACTACTTTCCAGCTTTCTTAGTCCTTACATGTCTCGCCACATATGTAGTTTTTGATCTAGTGACACTAGCCTTGCCATAAATCCTCAAATATGATACCACATCCCTTAACTCCCAGCATTTTTAATCACTGTTGCTAATGATTAGGATCCTCTCCCTATTATTTTTGCTTCCTATCTCAATCCCTAACTAAAATCCTTCTTGCTATAAGAAATCTTTTTAAAATTCCCATTAAAAGTAAATTCTTCCCTGTGTTGATTATTTCCAATTTATTATTAATTTGGTCTCTTACTACATAATTTCCATGTTGTCTCTCCCTTTAGACTATGAGTTCCTTGAAAGAAAAGACCATTTTTTCTCCTTTCTCTTTCTTTGTATCCCCAGAAGTTAGCACAGAACATGAGACATGTACATACTTAATAAATTGTTAATGACTAACTGACTCCATTCATATCCTTTTTCAATGACTTAATATCTCTGTGCCTCTAAAGAGGTCCGTTGTTTTCATAGAACTTAATGTATTATGTGATAAGAGAAATAAAGTGATAGAATAAAGGAGTGTTATGTCCTGTAATAATGAAATGAAGGACTATTAAGTAGCTAATACAAACCAAAGGTGTCTTTTATAAGGGGCTGTAATCTGAACTTTCCAGGTAATTTTATGTTTTCCATCAGTAGCTCTGACTGGTTTGAACTCCTTAGAACATCATGTTTTATGCAGGAAAAGTTTTTTCAACTTAAAACTCACCACCAAGCTATTTAACTTATTTCTTGATACTATCTTTTTTTTTATAAAATATAATATCCAAAAGGCACTACTTCAGTGCCTCCTCATTATTATTTAAGGGTTGAAGGTAGAGCACTAACTTACTCCCAAAATCTTTTATAGAGAGCCAGAATATGAAATTTATAGTAAATTTCTATTTTTTCCATCAGCAGTGTTCTTTTTATAATGATTCCATGGAATATCATGTCTCATACCAAATGCTAAGAATATATGATGCTCCCCCTTTCTGATTCCTTTATTTATAGCCCAGTACCAACCACATAGTAGGTTCTCAATAACTGCTTATTGAATTCAATGAACAAATTGATATAAAATTTAAAATAATAATCATAATATAAATAATAAACCACTGATCCAAATAGAGTTCTGTGCCAAAATCATGGGGAATGTGATCATCTTCATTGAAACAATTAGCTATGACTTTGGGGATAACTACTAAGATAACTGGTAAGAAACTTCTGACTTGAATATTCTTTGTAGTCTACACATACTTAAAATATAAGTACTACGTCACTCAGACTGAGGTCAGCTATGAAATATTTAATCTGTTCTCAATGAAAGGACTTGGAAGTAAATGCACTTTAGAACTAGTCAGAAACTGATTTGGGGGAATAGAGGTTGAGACAAGATAGTCAAGAAGTACAAAAACCCAACCTACCTCTACCAAATTACCTTTCAAAAAACTGATAATGCTCAAAACAAATTCAGGAACAGCATACTGAACAAAAAGACAGGGTGAAATAATTTTTCAGACTAAAACAACTTATAAGCCCAGATCAAAAGATCTGTTTCACAAGGGGCGGAGATAGAACTTGGAGTATTGTAAGGTAGACCCCACCGAGGCAACAAGCCTTGGAGGTGACTGAATTGGCAGAAAAGTTTTCCTGAGCTCTCAGATACAGATGGTAAGGGGTGGAGAACAATTCCTCAGAGATTTAAGGAATCACTTTTCTGCCTTTCCGTGAAAAGATTATTATCACACTCACCATATGCAGATTCAGGTCAGAATCCTGCATAATGGACTCAAGGTGAGGCAGAGAAGTACACATGCCTGTACTTAGAGCTGCATGGTAGTAGGGGACTCTTCAAGTTCCAAGGTAGAAAAGAGTAGTTGTGGTTATTCATAGACCACAAGTATATCAAACACATCTTTCATTACATCATACCACCCTGAAAAAACTGAAAGCTAATAAATCCCTAGAAATACTTCTGAAGGCAGCTTCACAAACAACAACAACAACAACAACAAAAAACAGAACTTTGGAAAAGTGCTCCCTTTATTGTAGTTATTGAGCCCAATTTTAACAGTTCCTTGAAGTTAAAAAAAAGTCTGCAAAATAATCAAATCACCAAAAAAAAAAAATAAACCTCAACATAGTTGTTTTGGTGATAATGAAGATCAAAACAAAAAGTCAGAAGAAGACAACAAAATCTGTACCACTGCATGCAAAGCCTCTAAAAATATAAATTGGTCTGAAACTCAAAAATAATTAATGAGGACCTCAAAAAGGATCTTAAAAATCAAATAATAGAGGTAAAATAAAATTGGGAAGTGAAATAGGAGTGCTACAGGAGAATAATTTAAAAAAGAGGTAACAAATTGGGAAAGGAGCAGCAAAATTCTGAAGAAATTAATGCCTTAAAAAACAGAATAGGCCAGTTGACTTACATGACACAAAAATGCATTATATAGAAGAACTACTTAAAAATCAAAATTGGAACATTTGAAAAAGATGTATAAAAATTTACTCTTTAAACTCTTTAAAAAGTAGAATTGGTCAAATGGAAAAGAGATACACAAACTCATTCAAGAAAATCATGACTAGAAACTTCCTGTCAAGATAGCGACTTAGAGAAAGCTAAAGTTCAGATCTCTGGAAACCCTTCCCTACCAAACTCAAACTATATGCTCCTAAGGCACCGAAATTCAAAACGAATAACAGCATAGACCCCGGGAATCCTCCTCCTGGACCTGGACCTGGATCAAAAGGTATGGCCCTCCCAAAAGCCAGAACCCGAGATCACTCGACCTAAGGGGTAGGCAGAAGGAAGATCCCAGGAGCCATCCCTTCAACCCAGAGCTCTGAGTCTGAGGCAGCAGAGGGAACCTCAGAGCCTCAGGGATGGCTATCCTGAAGGCCTCTTCCTGAAAACAACCTGACCCAGTCGAGGGGGCATCCAGACAGCAGGGAAACAGAGATTGAAGGGGGGAGCCTGTAGCCCCCTGACGAGATCCTTCCATCTGAGTCTCAGGGAAGGTCCCTGCCTCAGGGCATACTCAGTCCGAGGTTAATCCTATTAGAAGTGCTCTGAGCTCCAGGAAGCCACTGCCCCTCCCCCCTCAGAGAGCAGGGTCCTCTGAAACAACAGTAACCCTCTGGGCTGGCAAAAGGGCCTCAGGAGCTGGCTATTCTGAAGGCTGATTCCTGAAAACAACCTGACTCAGAAGAGGGGGCACCCAACATAGACAGCAGGGAAACAGAGAGAGACCAGGGAGCTTGTAAACCCCTGGCTGGATCCTTCCATCCAAGTCTCATGGAAGGTCCCTGCCTCAGGGCATACTCAGTTCAACCCAGAGTAAGTTAATCTTATCAGGATCCCTGGGAGCTCCAGAAAGCTGTGACCCCTCCCCCCTCAGAGTGCTGGCTCTCTTGGCTGGCTAAGGTACAGAAACAAACTCCCCGAGGAAAGGGCCAAGCCAGGCTCAGAGAGTGGAAGTAAGGCAATGGAGAAGCATCAGGAGGGAACTGAGGAGGGAAGTAACATGGAAACACCAGCAATTCCTGGCTTCCCTGGGAAGACAGAACAATAACTGCATAGAACAGACAATCTGCCTAGGGCTAAAACCTCTGAACACCAGACAGAGATAAGAAAATCTAGTGCTCCCCACTCAGATAGAGGTGGCAAACTCCACAGAAGCACAAAAGCACCAAAATTCCAAGAAAAACAAGAAGAAGGGGGCAACTTTGGACACATTTTATGGAGCAAAAATACAAAATACAGAGGAGATAGAAGAGGAAACACAAGAAAATGCTCCAAAACCTTCCAAAAAAAATGGAAACTCTCCACAAACCCATGAAGAATTTGAAACGGAAAGGATCAAAAAGATGGAAGCCCTCTGGGAGGAAAAGTGGGAAATAATGCAAAAGAAATTCACGCATCTACAAAACGAGTTTGACCAAACTGAAAAGGAAAAACCAGGCTTTAAAGTCAGAATCGTCAACTCAAAGACAACGAGCTAGAATTAATAAAGCAAAGTCAAAAGACCAAGAAATTAGAAGAGAACATAAAATATCTCACTGACAAGGTGACAGACTTGGAAAAAGGAGGAAGAAGAGATAATTTAAGAATAATTGGACTTCCAGAAAAGCCAGAAATAAACAGCAAACTTGACATCATAATACAAGATATAATCAAAGAAAATTGCCCAAAGATTCTAGAACAAGGGGGCAATACAGCCACTGACAGAGCTCACAGAACATCCTCTACACTAAATCCCCAAAAGACAACTCCCAGGAATGTAATTGCCAAATTCCAAAGCTTTCAAACAAAAGAAAAAAATCCTACAAGAAGACAGAAAAAGACAATTTAGATATAAAGGAATGCCAATCAGGGTCACACAGGACTTTGCAAGTTCCACTCTGAATGATTGTAAGGCATGGAACATGATTTTCAGAAAGGCAAGAGAGCTGGGTCTTAAACAAAGAATCAGCTATCCATCAAAACTGACTCTATGCTTCTAAGGGAAAGTATGGGCATTCAACAAAATAGAAGATTTTCAAGTTTTTGCAAAGAAAAGACCAGAGCTCTGTGGAAAGTTCGATATCAAAAAACAAAGAGCAAGGAATACCTGAAAAGGTAAATATTAAGGAAAGGGGAAAAATGTTATCTTCTTCTTTTACTCAAACTCTCTTCTATAAGGACTACATTTATATCAATCTATGTATACTAACATGTGGGGAAAATGTAATGTATAAATAGGGGGTAAAGAAAGACCAAATAGAAAAATCTTTTTCACACAAAGATTCACATGGGAAGGGGAGGGGAAGAAAACTCCTATAAGAAGGAGAGGAAGAGAGGGTTTTTTTTTTTTTTACTTAAAACTTAATCTCAGGGAAATCAACTCTGAGAGGGAAAAACATCCAGATCCATTAGGATCTTGAATTCTATCTTACCCAACAAGTGTAGGGAGAAGGGAAAACCAAGGGGGGGCGGGGGAGAGGGAGAACATAAAGGGAGGGAAAGAGAGGGGGGAGGGGGAGGGAACAAAAAGGGAGGGACTAAAAAGGGAAACATCAAGGGAGGGGACAAGGGGGACTGATTCAAAGTAAATCACTGGACTAAAAGGTAGAGCTGAAGAAGAAAAGGTTAGAATTAGGGAAGGCTATTAAAATGCCAGGGAGTCCACAAATGACAATCATAACCTTGAATGTGAATGGGATGAACTCACCCATAAAACGTAGACGAATAGCAGAGTGGATTAGAATCCAAAACCCTACCATATGTTGTCTTCAAGAAACACACAGGCGGGTTGACACCCACAGGGTCAGAATTAAAGGATGGAGTAAGACCTTCTGGGCCTCAACTGATAGAAAGAAGGCAGGAGTGGTAATCATGATATCTGATAAAACCAAAGCAAAAATAGACCTGAACAAAAAGGATAGGGAAGGTAATTATATTTTGTTAAAAGGGACTCTAGACAATGAGGAAATATCATTAATCAACATGTATGCACCAAATAATATAGCACCCAAATTACTAATGGAGAAACTAGGAGAATTGAAGGAAGAAATAGACATTAAAACCATATTAGTGGGAGACTTGAACTAATCATTATCAAACATTGAACATTATCAAATTTAGATAAATCAAATAAAAAAATAAATAAGAAAGAGGTAAAAGAAGTGAATAAAATCTTAGAAAAATTAGAATTAATAGACATATGAAGAAAAATAAATAGGGATAAAAAGGAATACACCTTCTTCTCAGTACCACATGGCACATTCACAAAGATTGACCATACATTAGGTCACAGAAACATGGCACAGAGATGCAAAAAAGCAGAAATAATAAATGCAGCCTTTTCAGATCACAAGGCAATAAAAACAATGATCAGTAATGACACATGGAAAACCAAATCAAAAACTAAATGGAAATTAAATAATATGATACTCCAAAATCTTTTAGTTAGAGAAGAAATCATAGAAAAAATAAATAATTTCATCGAGGAAAATGACAATGGCGAGACATCCTTTCAAACCTTTTGGGATGCAGACAAAGATGTAATTAGAGGTAAATTCATATCCCTGAGTGCCTATATTAACAAACAAGGGAGACCAGAGATCAATGAATTGGAAATGCAAATCAAAAAACTCGAAAGCGATCAAATTAAACCCCCCCAGCAGAAAACCAAATTAGAAATCCTAAAAATTAAGGGAGAAATTAATAAAATTGAAAGTGAATTGATTTAATAAATAAGACAAGAAGCTGGTACTTTGAAAAAACAAACAAAATAGACAAAGTACTGGTCAATCTAATTAAAAAAAAGGAAAGAAGAAAAGCAAATTAACAGCATCAAAGATGAAAAGGGGGACATCACCTCCAATGAAGAGGAAATTAAGGTAATCATTAAAAATTACTTTGCCCAATTATATGGCAATAAATATACCAATTTAGGTGATAAGGATGAGTATATACAAAAAAAAAAAAACTGCCTAGACTAACAGAACAAGAAATAGAATTCTTAAATAATCCCATATCAGAAAATAAAATCCAACAAGCCATCAAAGAACTTCCTAACAAAAAATCCCCAGGGCCTGATGGATTCACCAGTGAATTCTATCAAACATTCAGAGAACAGTTAATCCCAATACTATACAAATTATTTGACATAATAAGCAAAGAGGGAATTCTACCAAACTCCTTTTATGACAGAAACATGGTACTGATTCCAAAACCAGGCAGGTCAAAAACAGAGAAAGAAAACTATAGATCTCCCTAATGAATATAGATGCAAAAATCTTAAATAGGATACTAGCAAAAAGACTCCAGCAAGTAATCAGAAGGATCATCCACCATGATCAAGTAGAATTTATACCAGGGATGCAGGGGTGGTTCAATATTAGGAAAACCATCCACATAATTGACCACATCAACAAGCAAACCAACAAGAATCACATGATTATCTCAATAGATGCAGAAAAAGCCTTTGATAAAATACAACAGCCATTCCTATTAAAAACACTAGAAAGCATAGGAATAGAAGGGTCATTCTTAAAAATAATAAACAGTATATATCTAAAACCATCAGCTAATATCATCTGCAATGGGGATAAACTAGATGTATTCCCAAAAATTCTGGAGTGAAACAAGGATGCCCATTATCACCTCTACTATTTGACATTGTACTAAAAACACTAGCAGTAGCAATTAGAGAAGAAAAAGAAATTGAAGGCACCAAAATAGCCAAGGAGGAGACCAAGTTTTCACTCTTTGCAGATGACATGATGGTCTACTTAAAGAATCCTAGAGATTCAACCAAAAAGCTAATCGAAATAATCAACAACTTTAGCAAAGTTGCAGGATACAAAATAAACCCACATAAGTCATCAGCATTTCTATATATCTCCAACACAGCTCAGCAGCAAAAACTAGAAAGAGAAATCCCATTCAAAATCACCTTAGACAAAATAAAATAACCTAGGAATCTATCTCCTGAGACAAACACAGGAACTATATGAATACAACTACAAAACACTCTCCACAAAACTAAAACTAGACTTGAGCAATTGGAAAAACATTAACTGCTCTTGGATAGGACAAGCCAATATAATAAAAATGACCATCCTACCCAAACTTATTTATCTATTTAGTGCCATACCCATTGATCTCCCAAAAAATTTCTTTACTGATTTAGAAAAAAACATAACAAAGTTCATTTGGAATAAAAAAAGATCAGGGATATCCAGGGAAATAATGAAAAAAAAAACACAAATGATGGGGGCCTTGCAGTCCCAGACCTTAAACTATATTACAAAGCAGCAGTCATCAAAACAATTTGGTTCTGGTTAAGAGACAGAAAAAAGGATCAGTGGAATAGACTGGGGGCAAGCAACCTCAGCAAGACAGTATACGATAAACCCAAAGATTCCAGCTTTGGGGACAAAAATCCACTATTCGATAAAAACTGCTGGGAAAATTGGAAGACAGTATGGAAGAGATTAGGAATTGATATACACCTCACACCCTACATCAAGATAAATTAAGAATGGGTGAATGACTTAAACATAAAGAAGGAAACCATAAGTAAATAGGGTAAACACAGAATAGTATACATGTCAGACCTTTGGGAGGGGAAAGACTTTAAAACCAAGCAAGACATAGAAAGAATCACAAAATGTAAAATAAATAATTTTGACTACATCAAATTAAAAACTTTTGTACAAACAAAACCAATGTAACTAAAATCAGAAGGGAAACAACAAATTGGGAAACAATCTTCATAAAAACCTCTGACAAAGGTTTAATTACTCAAATTTATATATATCTGACTCAATTGTACAAAAATCCAAGCCATTCTCCAATTGATTCTACCAAATTCCTTTCATGACACAAACATGGTACTAATTCCAAAACCAGGAAGGTCAAAAACAGAGAAAGAAAACTATAGATCAATCTCCCTAATGAATATAGATGCAAAAATCTTAAATAGGCTACTAGCAAAAAGACTCCAGCAAGTGATCAGAAGAGTCATTCACCATGATGAAATAGGATTTATACCAGGGATGCAGGACTGGTTCAATATTAGGAAAAACATCCACATAATTGACCACAACAACAAGCAAACCCTACACCAAGATAAATTCAAAATGGGTGAATGGCTTGAACATAAAGAAGGAAACTATAAGAAAATTAGGCAAACATAGAATAGTATACATGTCAGACCTTTGGGAAGGGACAGGCTTTAAAACCAAACAAGACTTACAAAGAGTCACAAAATGCAAAATAAATAACCTGGAATACATCAAATTTAAAAGCTTTTGTACAAAGAAAACCAATGTAACTAAAATCAGAAGGGAAGGAACAAATTAGGAAACAATCTTCCTAAAAACCTCTGACAAAGGTTTAATTACTCAAATTTACAAAGAGCTACATCAATTGTACAAAAAATCAAGCCATTCTCTGCAATTGATAAATGGGCAAGGGACATGGATAGGCAGTTCTCAGATAAAGAAATCAAAACTATTAATAAGCACATGAAGAAGTGTTCTAAATCTCTTATAATCAGAGAGATGCAAATCAAAACAACTCTGAGGTATCACCTCACACCTAGCAGATTGGCTACCATGACAGCAAAGGAAAGTAATGAATGCTGGAGGGGATGTGGCAAAGTAGGGACATTAATTCATTGCTGGTGGAGTTGTGAACTGATCCAACTATTCTGGAGGGCAATTTGGAACTATGCCCAAAGGGCGATAAAAGAATGTCTACCCTTTGATCCAGCAATAGCACTGCTGGGTCTGTACCCCAAAGAGATAATGGAGAAAAGTCATGTACAAGAATATTCATAGCTGCGCTCTTTCTGGTGGCAAAAATTTGGAAAACGAGGGGATGCCCATCAATTGGGGAATGGCTGAACAGATTGTGGTATATCTTGGTGATGTAATAATATTGTTCAAAAAGGAATAATAAAGTGAGGGAATTCCATGGAGACTGGAATGACCTCCAGGAAGTGATGCAGAGCGAGAGGAGCAGAACCAGGAGAACATTGTACAGAGAGACTAATACACTCTGGTATAATCGAATGTAATGGACTTCACCATTAGTAGAGGTGTAATGTCCCTGAACAATCTTCAGGGATCTAGGAGAAAAAAACACTATTCATAAACAGAGGACAAACTGTGGGAGTAGAAACACCGAGGAGAAGCAATTGCCTGACTACAGTGGTTGAGGGGACATGACAGCCGAGAGACTCTAAAGGAACACTCTAATGCAAATACGAACAACATGACAATGGGTTTGAATCAAGAGCACATGTGATACCCAGTGGAATCACACATCGGCTATGGGTGTGGGGGGGAGGAAAAGAAAATGATCTTTGTCTTTAATGAATAATGCTTGGAAATGATCAAATATAATATTATAAAATAAAAAAAAAGAAAATCATGACTAAAATTTTTTCAATTGGGCAAAGGAAAACTAATGACTTAATGAGAAATTGAGACATAACCAAAGTTAAAAAAAAAGAAGATAAAGTGAAATATCTCTTTGGAAAAACAATTGTCCTGGAAAATAAATGTGGAAGAGATAATCTAAGAATTACTGGACTACCTGAAAGCTTATTTCTTAATACTAAAGCCAGAATGGAAAAAAAGAAGAGCTTAGACATCATCATCTTCCAAGAAATTCTCTTGTTATCCTAGAACCAGATGGGGAAATAGAAATGGAAAGAATCCACCAATTGTCTCCTTTTTAAAATTATTATTTTTATTATTTTTAATTTATATTTTAAATTTTATTTTATTAGGTGATTTAGAATAATTTTCTATGGTTATAAGACTCATATTTCTTCCCTCTGCTTCCCCCAACCCCTTCCTGTATCTGTCACAGAATTCCACTGGGTTTGAAGTGCCATCAATCAAGGCCCATTTCCTTATTATTAATATTTGCACTAGGATAATCTTTTAGAGTCTACTTTCCCAGTCATAGCCCCACTGACTCATGTGATCATGCAGTTGTTTTTCTTCTGTATTTCTTTTCCCACAATTCTTCCTCTGGATGTGGATAGTGTTCTTTCTCATATGTCCCTCCAAAAAGTTCTGGATCTTTGCATTGCTACTAGTAGAGACTTCCATTACCACAGTGTATCAGTCTCTGTATAAAATGTTCTCCTTGTTCTGCTCCTTTCACTCTGTATTAATTCCTGGAGGTCGTTCCAGTTTACATGGAATTCCTCCAGTTTATTATTCCTTTGAGGAAAATACTATTCCATCACTAGCATATACCACAATTTGTTCAGCCATTCTCCAATTGGAGGGCATTCTCTCATTTTCCAATTTTTTGCTACCACAAACTGAGAGGTTATGAATATTCTTGTATAAGTGTTTTTCCTTATTATCTTTCACCAACTGTCTCCTGAAAAGACCCCCAAAGCATAATTTCCAGAAATATTATAGCTAAATTCCAGAACTCCCAGGACAAGGAGAAAATATTGCAAGTAGCTAAAATGAAACAATTCAAATAACATAGAGCAACAGACAGAATGACAAAAAAAATTTTTTTAGGCTCTACACTAAAGGATTAAAGGGTCTGGAATATGATAAGGACTTCAATAGAGAGTCATTTACTTAGCAAAACTGAACTTTTCCCCCTTCAGGGGGATCATTGCCATTTAAAGAAAGATAGAACTTTCAAACATCTCAATTGAAAAGACAAGAGCTGAATGGAAAAATTGCATCTCAAATAAAAGGCTCAAGATAATCATAAAAAATTAAACAGGAAAGAGAAGTCAAAAGACATCCAATAAAGTTAAATTGTTTACATACTTACATAAGAAGGTAATTCTTGTAACTCCAAAGAAATTTATCACTATTAGAGCAATTAGGAGTATACATACTTAGAGGGCAAGAGAATGAGGTGAATACTTTGAGATAATATCTAAAAATAAAATAAAATTAAGCAGTGAGATACAAGAATGCATTGGGAGAAGGAAAAGGGAAAAATATAATAGGGCAAATTATCTCCCATAAAAAAGGCATGAAAGAACTTTAACTGTGGGAAGGAATTTGGTAGAGGGAGAGAGAAGAGCACTTGAAATTTACTTTCATTGGAGTTGATTTAAAGAGGGAAGAATGAAGATAATCTATTGGGTATAGAAATCTATCTTACCCTAGAATAAAGTAAGAAGGAAAGGAGACAAAAGACTGGAGTTTGAGGCAGATAGGAAAAATGACAAATTATGGGATAAAAGCTAAACACATAGAGAAATGAGGCTCATGTATAAGAATACAAGTCATTTCCCAATTAATAAGTGGTCAAAGGATATGAATTGGTCAGACAAAATAACTAAAGTTCCACATAGTGATGAAAAATACTTTAAAGCATTATTAATTAGATAAATGCAATTTAAAATAACTCTTAGGTACTACCTAATAACTATCATATAAACTATTATAACAAGAAAAGAAAGGACAAAATATGAAGTGGTTATGGGAAAATTGAGAGACTAATATTCTGTTGAGAGAATTGTATCCTGATCCAACCAATCTGGAGAATGTAAAGATTAAAATTAAATCTCAATAAAAAATATTATATTTTAGGAGAATTATTAAATGATCATTAGAAATAAAGGAATGAAAGGGATACAAAATAAAAAAACTAACAACCCAGTGCTCATGGCTAATCAGACTATTCAAAACCCATACACTTACCACCACCATACATGAGACATCAAGCCAAAGAGAGACTGAACAGGACCCCCACTCAATTTATTCTCTGTCTACAGGAGGTACATAATGACAGGAAGTCAGTGGGCTCCTGGAAAATATAGTTCTTTTTTTTAGGGTAACAGATTTTCAATTACATAGGAACAATTTGGACGTATGCCCAAAGGTCTCTAAAACAGCATAAGCCCTTTGAAGAATAATACCATTTCTAGGTTTCTATCCCAAAGATATAAAAAAACAAACAAACAAACAAAGAGAGGAAGGACATAGATGTAGAAAATATTGAAAACAGTTCTTTTCACGGAGTGGGGGGCAAGTATTGAAAAATGAGTGGTTACTCATCAATTGAGAGATACTTGCATATGTCATGGTATATAATTTTGATGGAGTACTGATGTGCTGTAAGAAATGATGGGCAGGAAGAGCTTGTAGAAACCTGAAAAGACTTACATGAACTGAAGCAGAGTGAAGTAAGCAGAACCAGGAGAACACTGTACACAGTGTTAGGAATATTGTATGATGAACAAATTGTGAATAACAGCTATTCTCAGCAATGCAATGATGTAAAATAATTACAAAGGGCTAATGATTTTTTAAAAAAATGCCATCTACTTCCAGAGATGGAACTGACCTATACTGAATTCAAAGCAGACCAATCTTATTTCATTTCTTCTTAATTATTTTTCTTTGAATTTCATTCAACAAAAGGATTAATATAGAAAGATGTTTTACATGATTGTACATATAAAATCTATCAGTTTGCTTACCATTGTAGTAAGGGGTAAGTAATGGGCCAAGAAAGAGAGAGAGAGAGTTTAGGATTCAAAATTCTTTTAAAAATATTGGAAACTGTTTTTACATGTAATTGGGGAAAATTAAATTAAATTAAACAGAACAAAAAAGCAAAACAGAAAAAATTGCCTGGACTTAAAAGGGCTTTGTAGTTTTTAATTTCAATAAAGATCATAAGTATAACCTTATCCTCTGATGCAGTTTGGCCAAATGTGACTGCCATTTTCAATCTTATCTTAATATTAGAAAACATGATATCTAATTCCAGATCAAAATACAGAAAGTTGGTAAATTCCTGAACATTGAGTTTCTATTAAACATTAAAACTGATTTTTCACCTTCACTGTTTTGTGCCAATTTGAAGAATAATTTTGCATGTATTTGTTTAAAATTAATATTTAGTGATAAAAGACAAAGTATACTGTAAAGCAGTAATCAGTGAAACAATTTGGTACCAGTTTTTAAAAAAAGCTACTCAATTGATCTAAATATAGAATATATAAAACTAATGAACATTATATATATATAAACCCCAGAGTTCATTTACTGTGGCAATGACTCATTATATGACATAAACTGGGGAAACTCAATAGAGGTACAGCAGAAATTAGGTAGAATCTATCTTCTGATACCATACCAAATAAGGTTGAATCAGTTGTGAGACTTGCATCACACTATCAACCAACCACATATTTATGAAGTGACCAGGTGAAGGATATCGATAAAAGAGAATAAAATGCATACTCTTGATTGTACAAATCCTTTACCTTTTTTTTTCTAAACTGAATGGTTAAAATAATAAGGGAAACTGGTAACTAGTTAAAAAAGATTTTTACAGCTCTACAGAAATACTCTTTGGTAAAAATTATAGATTTTATATATTTAAGGAACTAATTAAAGCAGAAAATAAATAACAAGATCAATTTTCCAGTAGTTAAGTACTGAAGAGAAATGAAAAAAATATTACTCAAAGAAAGATATTCAAGCTATAAGAAACTCTATAAAATACTTCAAATCACTAGTAACTAAAGAAAGAGAAATAAAAACTACTCTGAGAATTTACATTCAATCCACATCATATGTAAAGATGACATAAATGGAAAAATAACAGTTGTTGGAGGAAGTGTAGAAATAAAGTCACCCAGGGGAACCATTGGTAGAGCCATAAATTTGTACTGCCTTTTTAGAAAACATTTTGTAGTAGTACCAGAAACATGCTAAACTTTAAATACACTTTGAACTAACAATAATGCCATTAAGTTTGTACAATGAAGAGATCAAAGAAAGAGGGAAAAGATTCACAAATGTAAACATATTTATGGCACTTCTTTAGTTTGTTTTAGCAAATAACTGAAAAAAAAATGAGAGGAATGTAAATGGAATGTTAGTGCAGTGAAAAAAAAAATGAAAGTATGTTCTCTGAGAAACTTGGGGAGACTTGTGTGAACAAAAGTGAAATGAAGTGACCAAAAGCTGGAAAACAACTATACAGTAAAAACATAGTAAAGAAAAATAGTTTTTAAATATTTAAGAACTCTGTTCAAAGTAATGACCAATATAATTCTGTAGTATTGATGAAAAGTTTCATGAAATTCCTTATATAAGAGTGATGGAATTAAGGTGTAAAATGACATACATATTTCAGATGTAGCTGGTGTGAGAAGAGAGTCCTTCATTAAACATATATTTTTTAAAGTTTTGCTTTAGTTTCTCTTTAAAATTGGGATTAGAGAGGAAGAAGAAATAATGGCTGGGTTATTCAATAGGAAAAAAAGAAAAGAAAGAAAGGAGGGTAAAATAACTTTTAAATGGACAGAAGAAAATAAAAAGGAAGGCTAAAAGGAATTACAAAAAATCTATACCATCTTGAAAGTTACTTATTGTATTTATTACATAAAAGGAAAATCAAGGTATGCAAAATAGAAATTTTCCATTTCAGGCAGGATACTCTTTATTGATATAGTTTAACTTGTTGAAATGCTAATTTTATTTGTTTTTGTTAGATTCAAAAAAATTTTTTTTATAAAAAAAGAAAAAATAAAGCTAGATTTAACAAAATTGACAAAATGAAATAACTCCTTAGATAATTTCATCTGTCAAACAGTATCATTCAGTTCAATTCATCAGATTTTTTCTAGACTTAGAAAGTTTTTAAAATCCCCAAATGCAACAAAAATAATACTGAACATTGAGATGAAATAAATACAAAATAATAGAGCAAATGAAAATACATTATTAGGATAATAATAGAATCCTCCTTCATCATTTTAAAGCAGAGAACAAAGTCCATCTGCTTAGAAATAGAAACTTCATAATATAAATGCATATTATTTTTAATAAGCAAAATCTCATTCAAATGAATGAGACCTTTGCACCATTTCACCCAAAGCAATTTTGTGTAATAAGAGAAATTCCTTTGTGGTAGTCTGTTATGGAATTTAACTTTAGCTCAGTAAATTGTTTCTCTATTTCATCTGAAATGAGAATTTTTTTAAAGTGAATATAAATGAAGGTGTAATGACTGTGAAATGTGTATCTGCATTAATGATTAATCATTAGAAATTACATTAAAATGTATGTATACAATATGTTAAATCTTATAACAAATATTGTTTTAAAAGTAACCTGTTCATTAAAAGTATTATAAATCCCCAGTCACCCCCCCACTCCTTTTGTACAATAAAATAAACCAAAATCCCCAATACAATGAAGTTCATTGTAGCAAAATTCAGGCTTTATTAAACATAGAAAGAGAAATCTGAATTTGTGTAAGATCCTTGGGGGAGAATATCTTCACAGTAATAATGAGGAAAAGGTCGATAGAGGAAGGTGAAACATAATTCTAATTTTTTGGCACTTAAGGCTTAATTCTGATTTTGTTTCTCTGGAGTTTATTGCACATTTTCCATATATGTCACTAGGGATGTACATTGCCTTGTATCTAGCTCATCTTATGATTGAAATGATTAAAAATGTTCGGCTTAAAGGACATTCTCTTAGTTCTATCAATTTAACATAAAATTTAGGTGAGGAATGTTTTTCTTTCTTTTCCCCAAAGTGTCATTATGGAATTTTCAAGTTGGTATAGCTCTTAAAATACTTGGAATGTTTTCAAAGAAAAAAACAACTTTAAATCTAACATTATGCTTTTTTTGAGTTAACCAAAGTAAAATGAAATTTAAAACATGATTAAAAAAGATTTTGTGGGAGAGATTAGAGTTTTAAAAAAATAAATATGGTAAATTGTTGTATTCACATAACCCATGGGTGATATTTTGTTTTGTTTTTGAAATGCACATCTTAATTGAATTGAACAAGTTAGGATTATATAATAATCTTCCTTACTATTAGTGTCCCGAATTATAGGAGATGCACTTATTTTATTGCAAAACAATTTTTTTAAAAACCTTTGCCTTCCATCTTGGAGTCAATACTCTATATTGGCTCCAAGGCAGAAGAGTGGTAAGGGCTAGCCAATGGGGGTCAAGTGACTTGCCCAGGGTCACACAGCTGGGAAGTATCTGAGGCCAGATTTGAACTTAGGACCTCCTGTCTCTAGGGCTAGCTCTCAATCCACTGAGATACACAGCTGCCCCATGCAAAACAATTTTTAAAGTTGTCTGCAGCCTGGAAAAAAATTGATATTATATATATTGAGTGGGGGTGGAGCTGAGATAGTAGAGTAAATGCAGGGAACATATTGAGCTTTCCTAAATTTCCCAGAAAATGAATGCAAAAATCAAAATGTGAATCATAAGAACCAACAAAAGGAAGTGGCAACTGCATTTGCTATCCAAGACAATGTAGAAAGTCAACAGGAAAGGCGTGTCCAATATTCCTTCTCCTATTACTATAACAAAAACAACTACTCCTACTTCAACTCTACTGCTATTACCAGCAACACCACTATCACTACCACCATCCCTACTAAGATTACTACTGATACTTCTATAAATAATAACTGTCATTTTATAATATATGATATTTATATCTATAGTAGAGTACATAATAAACATTTAATCCTTATAATTCAGGTGCAAGACAACTCCCTCAAATGAATTGACTAGCTGTCCCTAAATGGGAGAAGGAAAGTCAGGATCTTTGAATGTCAAGTTACACAGAGATTTTTTCTTTCTTTTTTTTTCCCCTAGGGGAGAGAGGCAGTCAACAATAGCATTGCATATGAAAAGATGTCCACACTAACTCTTGTCCTTAGAGATGGTTAGATAAAAATACTCTCTTACCCAAGAAGGCAAGATCCTATCATTATCAGTCATGGACCCCAGAGTAATTGATCAAGGAAGGGTAACCTCCCCTAATAGAACTCTAACTTCCAGGTCCCATTGATGTTTCCAGCAGCTATGAGAGCATGATGGCAGGCTACATAATTGCAAGTATCTGCTAATCTACCCTGCCTCTGACAAAATGCAGAATTTTGGGTCAATTTTGAAGCTTCAGTTTAAGAATAGATCTGCCTTAATACATTAATCCAGGTGCACATTAAAATATGGTCAAAGATAAACTTATTTCTACTCTAGTTTTCCTATGATTATTCAGAAGAACACTGAAATTTTATATTTGTTTCCTGAATTTATACTCACACAGCCTTCCAATATAAATTAATATTCTAGAGGTTGATTATATTCTTCCATTCATCCAGAGGCACAGATTGCTCTCCATGAGATGGCCAATAAGGAAATTCAGGCTTCTGGGGTCTTCCATGCCTTCTCTCATAATGTTTCAGCCAAACTTTTTTGCTATTCTATCTGACCAGAGATTAGTTGAATTTTCTTGACATGTTATTCTAACCTTGTAATTCCAGGTCTTTCCAGTCACAAATATTGGTCTCTCCCAAATCCATATTATTAAGTAGATAGAAAATGTCATTTAAAAAAAAAAAACATCTGCTCACTGCTTAAATTGCCTGGAAGGTGACAGTTAAAAATTGATATGATGTTTGTATCTGTCACTTAGTGGATTACATTTTGCTTCTCCATGTGCTCCCCTGGAACTGAAGTGTGATTGGGTACAAGGGAGAAATGCAAAGCTCACTTTTTCTTTCCACATGATTTCTACCTCCCACATGAACAATTTAAAAGAAATGTGAAAACATTACATTGGCTATTACAGTCTGGCACAGGAAAACACTAAAATTTATTGGGAGAAAGAGACAAGCACAAAGAGACAGAGACAGTGATAGACAGAGATGTAGATGGGAGAGAGGAGAGAGAAAGACAGATGCAGAGACACTCAGAAAGAAGTATCAAATCAAGTAAATTTTGAAAATATCAGATTCAGAACAGTTTGAGTGAGAAAAGCTGGTAGGAATTTTAGAAGAAAGATATTGGCTTTTCTTTTTGATAACTTCAGGAGGAGAACCTAAAAAAATTATGTCCTTGTTTTATATAAATCTATGTGAGATCTTACAATTTTTCTTTTTCTATAAAAATCTCTACTGAGACTAAAATGAATTACTAAAATAGCTAGGAGCAGGGGAAAATATTATTATTACTACAAAAGTAATAAATGTTATGTTTTCTTATAGATTGAAATAATTCAGTCCTTACCTAAAATGGCAAAGGCATTGTGGAATACAAAATAAGATAAAACTACTGAGCTTTTTCAGATTAAATATTTCTAACTATTTTGTCATTATGTGAAAAAGTACATTTTCTGATGATTCTAGCTAGTTTTACTTTCAAAATTTCATATGCCCTTAAATTCTTATTAATATCCCCCACACATAAAGAATTAAATACACTCACCAACCTTTCTGTTCAGGATCTCTATATTATTTGTAAGATACCATAAGGTCAAAAACTTATTGCAATAATTATTTAAGTTAATTTATAATCATAAAAGGTACAAAATACATTAAAACAAATAATATAATTTAATGAATAATGCATAATTAACATCTTTGATGGATATTTAAAATATATTATATATTTCCATATTATATATAATTTTATGATAAATTATTTCATTGTAAATTCCTTAATTTATAATTATAATTATTTTTCTTACTACCTAAAAGGTAGGTGTCAGTTCTGTCATAATTCATTACTTGGATGTCTTTACCACCATGACCACTTTGACCTGTGTAAATTATTAACAATCAGTCAAGTTCCATTTTCCAAGGGAAAAATCAAAATGCCTTCAATTTATTTTCAATAATTCTTCAATAAAAGCACTACATCCTTAGAAACTTATTCTCCATTTCCTTTTGTCATTGATTTCATTCTTGTGATTTTATTTACAGTTCTTCACCTTTTAAGGATATTCTAGTCTCATCTCATTGTAGGATATATACCCTAATTCAAGTGTTAATTAAAGTCACTTAATCCCACATGAAAACAATTACTAAGTTTCTTATGGTTTTTAAAATGGTCTATGATTAAACAAAAACAATTGAGTACAATTAAAAATTTTGTTTACATAAGCTATATCTCTTGACACTATCATTTTTATAGCTTGAAATTAAGGGAACATGCCATTATTGTCATTGACTTTTGCACATATTTACATCTTTTGTCAGTCTCAGAATAATAAACACAGATGTCAGTGACTATTTCAATGGGAGCCTTTAGTATCCTTCAATATTTCTCTAAATAAATTATTTTCTTGAGATGGTTTTTTAAAGTGACACCAAAATCCACTCTAGGAAGAAACTTGACTTACAAGTTCTCACTAGAGAAACAATTAATTTGATGATTGGCTGTGGGGTGTGTGCAAGAGTTTTCTCTTTTTGAAATTAGAACACTGATTTAACTCTTTTAATGTCTTCTGTTCCCCTTTTGTGACATTTACAACCCTTCCATTAATTCTCATGCATGATGATGAATAAAAGAACATTAATAGACATTTATTTCTCCTATTAATATTTCTATACATTTTTGTACACCATTTTTCTTCACAAATGATGTTCTATTGATTTTTTTTTCACCACATCTCCCCCAAGTTTTATGTTTACCCAGAAAGTTCAATAGCACACACAAGAAGAACTGAAAGCCCTAGTTTATTTTTATAAGGAATTTCGCTTCAATAGCCGCACATTATCATGATTATAAATGATCATAAAAATACAATGAAAGTCAACTTCTTGGACCAGAATTCTTAGAATAAATTTTGTTCAAGCATGGAGAATGTTTCTAAAGCTGCTATATAGCCTGAAAGTGTAAAACTATAATTACTCTCTTCATTTCAATGAAATTTTATTAGGTAATGGGTAACTTTTGTGTAAGGTTTTATTCTAAGTGCTTAAGGTTTAGATAGGTATGATAAAAATTCATCCTTATAAATTTACAATCTAATTGGTAGGTTATAATGTACACAGGGACAAAGTAATAAATGATAGGAAGAAAATGTTTACAATTAAGAGATTATTTTCAGAGTTTTGGAAGAGGTGGGGATGGAAATAGAAGATGTCATGGTAATAGTGGAAGGTGTCAGTTCTGTCATAATTCATTACTTGGGTGTCTTTACCATCATGACCTCATTGACCTGTGTAAAATAACTGACCCTTTTTCCCAAGGAAAATTCCTCTATCAACTGTTGCTCTGATGAAAGATCAATCTGGCAACATTATTTGGAAGAAAATGACACTTGGAAGAGGATCATTGAAACATAAAGCATCTCTTCCCCATCAGAAAGACACACACATATATATGGCTTTGAAGACATGGATTCAATTCCTCCCTTTGATAGACACTTTCTATGAAGCCATAGGAAACTCATTTAATCTCATGAAACTCAGGGATACTCTAAGATTTTAAGTTGAAGAGAGGTGCTGGTCAGTTTGGTAAAAGTAATTTATTTTACCTTGGTATTCCTTATTATAATTCAATTCCATTCCCTATTTGCAATTGCTAATTAGAATGGAAAAACCTTGGATATAAGGGCCACTTCTCTTTATTGTTCAGCATTTCACAAAGTTCCCTGAATATATTAGGTATTAAGTGAATATTAATTTTGATGATTGTGAAGTAATTATGGTGAGGTAGATAGTGTAATGAACTGGGAATCCACAGACATTGGCTTTAGTTATAATTCTTCAAGGAAATGGAGCTCTGTTCTGTTCAGGAAGCTCCTTAATGTGTCAGGATCAATATATCATCTATAATATATCTATTTTTATAGCTATATCTATAAAGTAGGGAAGCTTGGTACTATAATCAATGAATAGAGCTTTAAACCGAGACAAACAAGGATCTGAATTCTAATCTGACCTCAAACACTTACTAACTTTATGATTGTTGGTAGGTGACAACTTCTGTTTCTCTCAGTTTTTTCAGTTATAAAATGGGAATAATAGTACTTACTTCTTGAAGTTAATGTTAGGATCAAATGATACAATACTTGTGAGGCAACTGGTACAGTTTATGGTACATAGTAGGTATACAAATGATGGCTATTATTTTTATGGAATTTTTTATTTAATTAGTCATTTTAGAATATTTCTCCTTGGTTACAAGAATTATATTGTTCCCCACCCCTTACCGTAGCTTCCACGTAATTCCACTGGGTTTTACATGTGTCTTTGATCAGAACTTATTTTCATGTTGTTGATGCTTGCACTAGGATGATCATTTAGAGTCTACATCCCCAGTCATATGATATGCCCCTTGACCCATGTAATCATTCAGTTGCTTTTCTTCTATGTTTCTACTCCCACAGTTTTTCCCCTGAATGTGGATAGTGTTCTTTCTCATAAATCTGTCTGAGTTGTTCAGGATCACTGTATTGCCACTAGTGGAGACGTCCATTACATTTGATCGTATCACAGTGTATCAGTCTCTATGTACAATGTTCTCCTGGTTCTTCTCTTCTCACTCTGCATCAATTCCTGGAGACCATTCCAGTTCACATGAAATTCCTTCAGTTCATTATTCCTTTGAGCACAGTAGTATTCCATCACCAACATATACCACAATTTGTTCAGCCATTCCCCAAATGGAAGGCATCCCCTCATTTTCCAATTTTTTGCCACCACAAAGAGCACAGTTATGAATATTCTTGTACATCTTTTTCCTTATTATCTCTTTGGGTTATAAACCCAGCAGTGGAGCTTCCGGGTAAACATGGTTACAATCTAGACGTGAATCGCTTCCTCTCCCCGGCACCAAATGAAATAGACTACCTCAAAAGAGCATAAAAATCATCTTTGGAAGAACAGAGGGACTCCCCAGTACCCCCACAGAAACGAAGGTACATGGGGTATGAACATTGCCACTATAAGAAGGAGGAAAAGCTTGCACAAAATGTGAACTGAGCCACCCTTCCCCCCTTTCACCTCCCCCACTGAACCAGAGTAGGGGCTCAGAGCACTCACCGGGACAGTGAGTGAGTGAGGATCTTCTCTGCTTGGGGGGGGGGCACACCAGGGTCCTTGGGATCTAAAGACTGCTAGGAAATGACCTCTCAGGGTGGTTCGATGAGAGAACCCTGCACACTGGAGAGCATGCAGATGGTGGGGCCCCTGCAAACTGGGATCAGTGAGGAGTCTCGAGAGTTTGTAAAAACTGCCATAGGCCAAAGCATTTCCCCTCACTGTAGTGAGGGGGGGGGCAGGCTCCCTGGAAACTGACAGTGAATACCAGAGATCCACCACTCAGAGCGGTTTTACAAGAGATTCCTGCACACCCATGAGAAGAGATCACAGAGCACGGGGTCATGTTGAGCACGGGGGTGAGGACGTGAACAAACCGCAGAGGCTGGGAAGAACTAAATCCAACCTAATCCACAGAAAACCCACCCATATCACCCAGACCCCAGACCAAAAAGGAAAGTGGACAATAATCACCAAAGGGATGGCTCACATGGCCCAAAATCAAGCCTCCAAGAAGAAAAAGGGAAAAGTGACTATTGAAAACTTTTATGGTGGGAGTACCCAAGGAAAAGAAGAGAAAGAGGACAAAACCCAAACAAAATCGAAACATGCCCCCCAAAATGGAAATTATCCACAAGCTCTGGAAGAACTCAAATTGGAGATTATCCAAAAAATGGAAAACTTCTGGAAAGAAAAATGGGAGAAAGAGATCAGCAGTATGATAGACAAGACATCACAATTGGAGAAAGAGCTGGAAGTCTCTAACAAAAGGACAGAACAAGCTGAAAAACAAATGCAGTCCCTAAAGACCATAAATAAGCAACTGGAAAGCAGTGAACTTGAAAGACATTAAGAATTAATAAAGCAAAGCCAAAAATTAATAAATTAGAAGAAAATATGAAATATCTCACTGACAATGTGACAGACCAGGAAAAAGAGGAAGGAGAGACAACCTGAGAATCATTGATCTGCCCGAAAAAACAGAGATAAACAAAAATATCAATGCTATACCACAGGTGATTATAGAAGAAAATTGCCCACATGTTCTGGAGCAAGGGGGCAAAATAGAAATAGAAAGGGTTCATAGAACACATTCTATACTAAATCCCCAAAAGACAACCCCCAGGAATGTTATCACCAAATTCAAGAGCTTCCAAGCTAAGGAGAAAGTCCTACAAGAAGCCTCATCAAAAGGGATAGGGAAGGTAAATATATTCTGTTAAAGGGAGTAGAGACAATGAGGAAATATCACTAATCAACATGTATGCACCAAATGGTATAGCATCCAAATTTTTAATAGATAAACTAGGAGAATTGAAGGAGGAAATAGACAGTAAAACCATATTAGTGGGAGACTGGAACCAACCACTATCAAATTTAGATAAATCAAACCAAAAAATAAACAAGAGGTAAAAGAGGTGAATGAAATTCACCTGCCCCAAAGGATCATAAAAACATAATCAATTTAAAGATTACAATAATTTGAGGATAAGAGAAAATAAAGAACACAACCAATAATTGCTGGATGCATTGACAGAAAGCCAGTTAGGGGGGGCAGTCCCCTTTGGCATGAAAGTATACATACAAATAAATGTTCAATCAACTACACCCAAAGTTCAATTTTTGTGTAGCTTGTGGTCTGGAGGCTTCTTCATGGTGGCTTCTCCAACAGTTCAGTTCTTGATTCAGAGAGGTAGCTTCTTTTTTACCTGAAATTCTTCTCAAAAGGAATTTAAACTTTGCAATTTAAATAATGATATTTTTAAATTCTCCCCGTTAAGAGGGTGATTAAAAAAACAGGATCACTTAGGGATGCATGGCTGAGATATGAGGTATATAAATCAATTGGTAAGAGAAATTAACAAAAACATTAGAAAAATCCAAAAGAAATGAAAATTTTCTGGATGAAAATATAGACTATCAAAGTCTTATGTGTAAAAATTCCAAGTAAAAGAAAAATAAATCTATAATAGGTCCTTCAATCAGGGCCCAATCAAAATGATCTAAGCAATGATGCATTTACCCAGTCAGTAGCCAGGACTACAGAAAGTTGCCACACTATGAGAGGCAGAAAAGAAAGGGACCAGATTATAGAAGCCAAGTAGGAGCCAAGTTTGGGGATACTCGTCTGTGAGTATCTTCAGAGTGTATGTGGACACAAGGAAGACCTACATCTTAACATAAGTCAAGTGTCTCAATCCCAAGTCTCACACTAGGTTCAAAATCTTTGTATTGGCCTAGAAGTGCATCAATCCATCCTGGATTGGGTTTTCTTTGGCTCTGTGAAATGGCTCTTTTGTGTATCTCTTCTCCTGGAATCAGACAGAATCATTAAGCAAAGTCCCATATGGGTCGCCAAAAACTGTAACAGTTAAAATTTAGGGGAGACTGAGGCAGGTAGAAATTAGTTTCTCTCTGCAAGGAGTATTATATTTTTAGAAGTTTATTAAAAGTTAAGGATTAAAGAAAATACAGGATAAGAAAACACATGTGTCCAGGCCACAGAGAGGCCTAGACACAACCTCACCTACATTATGAAAACAGCCATGTCTGCCCCAGAACAGAAGTCTAAAATCCCCCCCAAAAACCTTTGCAAAGAGGTTAAATATCTTCTCGATCTCAGCCCAAGTGAGATTACAAAGCATTCTGGGGCAGTGGAGCAAAGGCTTGTGGGGATTGAAGTCCTGGATTCCAGTCCATTTTTACACATTATCACCTCTATTATTTGACATTGTACTAGAAACACTAGCAGTAGCAATTAGAGAAGAAAAAGAAATTGAAGGCATCAAAATAGGCAAGGAGGAGACCAAGTTATCACTCTTTGTGGATGACATGATGGTTTACTTAAAGAATCCTAGAGATTCAACCAAAAAGCTAATTGAAATAATCAACAACTTTAGCAAAGTTGCAGGATACAAAATAAACCCACAAAAGTCATCAGCATTTCTATGTATCTCCAACACAGCTCAGAAGCAAAAACTAGAAAGAGAAATCCCATTCAAAATCACCTTAGACAAAATAAAATACCTAGGAATCTATCTCCTGAGAAAAACACAGGAACAATATGAACAAAACTACAAAACACTCTCTACACAACTAAAACTAGACTTGAATAATTGGAAAAACATTAACTGCTCATGGGTATCATGAGGCGATATAATAAAAGTGACTATCCTACCCAAACTTATTTATCTATTTAGTGCCATACCCATTGAACTTCCAAAAATTCTTTTTACTGATTAAAAAAAAAAACATAACAAAGTTCATTTGGAAGAACAAAGGATCAAGGATATCCAGGGAAATAATGAAAAAAATACAAAGGAAGGAGGCCTTATAGTCCCAGACATCAGACTATATTATAAAGCAGCAGTCATCAAAACAATTTGGTACTGGCTAAGAGACAGAAAGGAGGATCAGTGGAATAGACTCAGGGTAAGTGACCTCAGCAAGACAGTATATGACAAACCCAAAGATCCCAGCTTTTGGGACAAAATTCCACTATTTCATAAAAACTGCTGGGAAAATTGGAAGTCAGTGTGGGAAAGACTAGGTTTAGATCAACACCTCACACCCTACACCAAGATAAATTCAAAATGGGTGAATGACTTTAACATAAAGACAGAAACTATAAGAAAATTAGGCGAACACAGAATAGTATACATGTCAAACCTTTGGGAAGGGAAAGATTTTAAAACCAAGCAAGACTTAGAAAGAGTCATAAAATGAAAAATAAATAATTTGGACTACATCACATTAAAAAGGTTTTGTACAAACGAAACCAATATAACCAAAATCAGAAGGAAAGCAACAAATTGGGAGATAATCCTCATAAAAACCTCTGACAAAGGTTTAATTACTCAAATTTACAAAGAGTTAAATCAATTGTACAAAAAATTAAGCCATTCTCCAATTGATAAATGGGCAAGGGACATGAATAGGCAGTTTTCAGATAAAGAAATCAAAACTATTAATAGGCACATGAGAAAGTGTTCTCAATCTCTTATAGTCAGAGAAATGCAAATTAAAACAACTCTGAGATATCACCTCACACCTAGCAGATTGGCTAACATGACAGCAAAGGAAAGTAATGAATGCTGGAGGGGATGTGGCATAGTAGGGACTTTAATTCATTGTTGATGGGGTTGTGAATTAATCCAACCATTCTGGAGGGCAAGTTGGAATTATGACCAAAGGGCAATAAAAGACTGTCGGCCCTTTGATCCAGCCATAGCACTGATAGGTTTGTACCCCAAAGAGATAATAAGGAAAAAGAGTTGTACAAGAATATTCATAGCAGCACTTTTTGTGGTGGCCAAAAATTGAAAAATGTGGGGATGCCCTTCAGTTGGAGAATGGCTGGACAATTGTGGTATATGTTGGTGATGGAATACTATTGTGCTAAAAGGAATAATAAAGTGGAGGAGTTCCATGGAGACTGGAACAACCTCCAGGAAGTGATGCAGAGCAAAAGGAGCAGAACCAGGAAAACATTGACACAGACTGACACACTGTGGTACAATCAAATGTAATGGACTTCTCCATTAGTGTCAATGCAATGTCCCTGAACAATCTGCAGGGATCCAGGAGAAAAAAACACTATCCACAAGCAGAGGACAAACTGTGGGAGTAAAAACACCAAGGAAAATCAACTACTTGACTACATGGGTTGAGGGGATATGACTGAGGAGAGACTCTAAATGAACACTCTAATGCAAATACCAACAATATGGAAATGGGTTCGAATCAAGAACACTTGTGATACCCAGTGGTTTTCCTCAGTGTTTCTACTCCCATAGTTTATCCCTTGCTTATGAATAGTGTTTTTTTTTTCTCCTAGATCCCTGCAAATTGTTCAGGGACAATAAACCGCCACTAATGGAGAAGTCCATTACATTTGATTATACCACAGTGTATTAGTCTCTGTGTACAATGTTCTCCTGGTTCTGCTCCTCTTGCTCTGCATCACTTCCTGGAGGTTGTTCCAGTCTCCATGGAACTCCTCCACTTTATTATTCCTTTTAGCACAATAGTATTCCATCGCCAACATATACCACAATCTGTTCAGCCATTCCCCAATTGATGGGCATCCCCTTGTTTTCCAGTTTTTGGCCACCACAAAGAGCACAGCTATGAATATTTTTGTACAAGTCTTTTTGTCCATTATGTCTTTGGGGTACAGACCCAGCAGTGCTATGGCTGGATCAAAGGGTAGATATTCTTTTGTCGCCCTTTGGGCATAGTTCCAAATTATCCTCCAGAATGGTTGGATCAGTTCACAACTCCACCAGCAATGAATTAATGTCCCTACTTTGCCACATCCCCTCCAGCATTCATTACTTTCCTTTGCTGTCATGTTAGCCAATCTGCTAGGTGTGAGGTGATACCTCAGAGTTGTTTTGATTTGCATCTCTCTGATTATAAGAGATTTAGAACCCTTCTTCATGTGCTTATTCATAGTTTTTATTTCTTTATCTGAGAACTGCCTATCCATGTCCCTTGCCCATTTATCAATCAAAAGCGATCAAATTAAAACCCCCCAGCAGAAAACCAAACTAGAAATCCTAATAATTAAGGGAGAAATTAATAAAATTGAAAGTGATAGAACTATTGATTTAATAAATAAGACAAGAAGCTGGTACTTGGTATGTGTTTTTTAATGAGCAGCTGAGGATCACTGAAACTTTTGTCATTTATCCAAAGCAATTTAGGAAGCTCTTTTCTTCCTAGTTATTATTCATTCAACACATTTGTTATTTGCATTTCCTATAAAAATATATGTAATAATGGATCAGCTCAATTGATGATCCATTTAAGGTTTTTTAAAAAGATTATGACTTGATCAAAAGCAGAGAAGGAAAATTAGAGACCAATCTCCTTATTGAACATAGATGCAAAAATATTACATAAAATACTAGCAAAAAAGATTACAGCAAGTTGTCACAAAGATTCTCAACTATGACCAGGTATAATTTATACCATGAATGCAAAATTGGTGTAATATTAGGAAAATCATTCTCATAATTAACTATATCAATAATCAAGGCAACAGAAATCACATGATTATCTCAATATATGAAGAAAAAGCATTTGACAAAATATAACACCCATTCCTATTGAAAACATCAGAAAATGTAGAAATAGAAGCATCATTCCTCAAGATAATAAACAGTATATATTTTATACCATCAGCAAGTATCATTTGCAATGGGGAGATTAGAAGCCCTCCCAATAAGATCAAGAGTGAAGCAAGGATGCCATTATCACCTCTATTATTCAATATTGTACTAGAAATTCTATCTGTAGCAATTAAAAAAGAAAAAGTAATTGAAAGGATTAAAGTAGGCTATGAGGAAATGAAATCATTACTCTTTGCAGACAATATGATGATATACTTAAGGAATTCTAGAAAAACAACTAAAAGACTTGGAAGTAATTAACAACTATTGTAAAGTTGCAGGGTACAACATAAACCCATATAAATCATCAGCATTTCTATATATTTCCTACAAAATTCAGCAGCAGGAATTAGAAAGAGAAACTCCATTTACAAACACTCTAGACAATATAAAATATTTAGGAAATTATCTGTCAAAACAAACATAGGAATTATATGAACACAATTACAAAACACTTTCCACACAATTAAAACTAGATCAAAATAACTGGAAAAACATTAATTTCTTATGGGTAGGATGAGCTAACATAATAAAAATGACTATTTTACCCAAATTAATCTACTTATTCCGTATCCTACCTATCAAACTACCAAAAAAAAAACATTTTTATAGGGTTAGAAACAGATTATAACAAAGTTTATCTAGAAGAACAAAAGATCAAGAATATCAAGAGAAATAAAGAAAAATGCAAATAGATCTTAAACTGTAATATAAGTCAATGGTTATCAAAACAACATGACACTGGCTAAGAGAGAGGGGCGAATCAATGGAATAGACTAGGGGTAAATGACCTCAGCAAGCTAGTGTTCAATAAATCTGAAGATTCTAGCTTTTGGAACAAGAACTCAATATTTGACAAAAACTGCTGGGAAAAGTAGAAAACTGTATGGGAAAAATTAGGATTAGGTCAACATCTTACATCCTATTACAAGATAAATTCAAAATGGGCATATGGCTTAAATATAAGGTGTGAAATTTTAAATAAATTAGGTGAACATAGAATAGTATACTTGTCAGATCTGTGGGAAAGGAAAGAATTTAAGGCGAGCAAGAGACAGAGAACATTACAAAATGTAAAATGAATGACTTTGATTACATCAAATTAAAAAGTTTTTTTATAGACAAAACCAATGCAACTAAAATTAGAAGTAAAGCAACAAACTGGGGGAGAATATTTTTTAAAACAAAACTCCCTGACAAAGGTTTAATTTCTCAAATATATAAGAAACTAAGTCAAATTTACAAAAAATCAAGGCATTCCCCAATCAACAAATGGTTGATTTCACAGTATGAAATCAAAACTATCAATAAGCACATGAATTAGTGTTCTAAATCTCTCTTGATTATAGAAATTCAAATTAAAACAACTCTGAGGTACCACCTTATACCTAGCAGACTGGCCAATATGGCAGCAAAGGAAAGTGATAAATATTGGGAGGGATGTGTCAAAATTGGGACACTAATATACCATTGTTGGAGTTGTGAATTGGTCTCACCATTCTGGAGGGCAATTTGGAACTATGGGCAAAGGGCTTTAAAACAATGCTTTTGCTTTGATCCAGTCATACTACTGCTGGATTTGTGCCCCAAGGAGATAATAAGGAAAAAGACTTGCAAAAATATTTATGTTCTCACTCTGTGGTGGCAAAAAATTGGAAAATGAGGGGTTCTCCATAGATTGGGGAATGATTGAACAAATTGTGGTTTCTGATGATGATGGAATACTATTGTGCTGAAAGGAATAATGAACTAGAGGTCTTCCATGGAAGCTGGAATGACCTCCAGGAACAGATGCAGAGTGAAATGTGCAGAACCAGGAGAAAATTGTAGAGACTGATGCATTACGGCACAATTGAATGTAATGGACTTCTCTACTAGCAGCAATGCAATTATCCAAGACATTTCAGAGTGACTTATGAGAAAGAACGCTATCCACATCCAGAGAAAGAATTGTGGGAACAGATACACAGAATGAAAATATATTATCAATCACATGGCTCAATATGGATATGATTATAGTTTTAATGTTAAATCACTCTACTGTCAATATCAATAACATGGAAATAGGTTTTGAACAATGATACATGTATAATCCATTGGAATTGCTTGTCAGCTCTAGGAGGAGGGAGGGAAGAGGGAAAGAAAATCATGAATCATGTAACCATGAAAAAATATTCTAAATTTAAGAAAAAGATTATGTTTTTTTTCATTGACGCAGAAATTGCCTATGAGTACATTTACTTTACCAGCATATGTTGGCATCTTCAGTGAATCTTAGAGTCTTAGTCAATTGCTTGGGGCACTGAGATATTAAGTGACTTTCCCAGAGTCATATGGCTAATCTATGTTAGAGGTAGAACTTGAATCTACCTCCAAAGACACACTCTTTCTCTTACACTAATTATCTTAGGGAATATAAGTCTTAATTTGGCACAAGAAAATTGAGTCTAAATCCTGAACACTTGATTCTTGTGTGATATTGGAAAAAAATTATGTACCCTCTGACTTCTTCATTTTCTTCATACATAAAATATGGATTTTATTAATACCTGTCTCATAGAACTGTTGTGAGGATGAAATGAAGTATTAAATGACCAATGGTAGAAATGTCTTAAATCAGTATATGTTTTTGTTGTTATTATTGTAATTACTTTATTACTAAATTATTTCATGTTCTCTAGGAGGATATATATATTTCAAAAGATAGTCTTTTGTGAAAAAATTCATCATCCTGGGCAATTGAAATCACTGCTCAATTTAGGATATGCAATGTAACCCCATCTAATGATGTTCAATTTTTATCTAAATTCTTTGTGTACAATGTATGTCTAAGATATATGTATGTAGGGATTAAATCATAATGATTTCTCATCCAACAGTTATAATTTGGGAAATATCCATTTTTTATGCACTTCATTTTTCTGATATAAATGACTATATCAATAATTTTCCATTGGATTGATTTAAATCTAAAAGCATTGAGGGGACCTTGTAATTTTCCAGGATTTGATGAAATCAGTATAATGTCATCCACAAATACAATTGTCTGGAACCTTGCTTTCTACAGAGAATGTCTTTTCCACTTACCCTGGGCAAAGGACATGCTTCATTACTCTGAGAAAAAACTTATTTTGTAAGCATATGTTTTATATTATTTGTTTTAATCTCACTTGCTATGCAAATTATCCCTGAACAAAGCTATCTCTAAGATCAAGTTTCTCTTGGAGTTCTGTGTATTTTATGATACCTTGTTGAATGGGAGGAGACCTTGATCGAAGTGATCCCTCAAGGCTGTATTTTTGGTTCTGAGTTAAATATATTCTTGATGGGATACCACATTGAATATTCTAAAAGAATATTGTATTTTCTATGTTTCAATTTAACCTGTTTGGTTTTAGTCTATCATTTGACTATGAACTCACTAACCAATATAGAAAAGGATCCACAAAGGCTTATCTATCCTCTTAGATTTTCATTAATTATATAATCAATACCCATACAGACAATTCTCATGAATGTTCTATGATGAGGAAAATGTAGTCATTGGATTCTAAATTACTAATGTTGTGGAAAGGAAACAAGACTGACAGTTAGTGGGGGAAGGGGCAACTTGGAGTGGCAGTTGGGTCTTGTGACTAGCACTTCCTTCCTATGGGGAGGGACTTGCTTACTAGTGTTGGAGGAGAGAGGAGCTTGTTCAGCCCAGTCTGGAGTGGTGAGCCTCTTCTTGGTTCAGCCTGAAAATTCAGGCCCATTCATCTCTGAAGGTCAGACCTTGTTGCTTTCTGTGTACTGCTAAGATTCTGAATTAGACAAAGCGAGGATTGATATACAGTAGACGGGTGTGGGACAAACCCTCCACCAGCCTCTGGGGCCTGGACTCAGGTCTGAAGTTGAGAAAAAACTACAATCCCCAACTGGTTATTAAACTTTATATTATTTGAATTCACAGTCAGATAAGTGGACTATCTTTTCTGGTCCCTGGTCATAGAAGGAGCTGAACTTCAGTTCAGTCATTCCAGGACAAACAGTCCTTATCAGACCCCTGCTGCTTCCTCTCAGCAGGGGACATCTCCCTCCCTTGCCTCACCAAGCAATATACCCTCTCTCCTCTCTCCCCTCAACTACCCCCATACAAACCTCACTTTATCCTGGTTTTTTCAATCCTCCCTTTTCTTTCCCAATAAATATTACAATGTTTTATCATTCATATTTCTCTTGATTCTTAGAGATATGACGAATATGGATGCTTCTATGCTTATAAGATTGTGACCTGTCTTTGATGGAATTATTCCATTTGCTTTGATGATTCCTCTATTGAGGAATGATCTCTATTACTTACATTGCATCTTCTTTGTAAAATTTTATAGAGAATCTAATAACTGATATAAGTAGTGATTCTATCCTACATGATTCTCTATGTATCTCATGATAAGGAGATAGGGTACTTGCTAACTGAGACAACTACTGAGCTGTATTGGTCTTTTTCTATGTGGAAATTATTTTACATCTATTAAATCAAGATTACCCTAAGTGGTATAATGAATAGAGTGCTAGACTTGAAGCTAAGAAAACTTGAGTTCAAATTCTGTATCAGTCACTGATTCATTGCAGTTGTGAAAGAAAAAGAATCCTGAAAAAACAAGAAAAATAAAGAACATTTTAAAAATTAGGTTTTAATCTGTATTCAGACTCCATCCATTTTCTGTATGGTGGCAGATAACATGTTTTGTCTTACTACAGTCTTTCAACATTATCTTGGGTCATTTTATTACTGAGACAATTTAAGCCATTCTCAATCAAATCACAAAATACTTCTATTTTTATTTGCAATGTTCCCTTGATTCTGCTTCCCTCATTTTCTTTCAATTTATTTCTTTCCTTCTGCTCATCATTTCTTTTAGTAAAATAGTATTCTCTCACAGTGATATAAAACAACCTATTTAGCTGTTCTCTCAACCTTCAATTCTTTGACATGACAGAAAGAACTACTATAAATACTTTGCACATAGAGGTCATTTTCCTTTTTTGAAAAAAATTTCCTTCGACATAAAGACCTAGTAATGATATTTCTGTTTCAAAGTGTATATAGAGTTTTAAGTGCTTTGGATTCAATTTCTCTCCAAGATTGCTGAATAAGTTCATAATTTCACCAGCAAAGCATCAGTGTCTCCATTTTCCAACACCACCTCTAATATTTGTCATTTTCCTTTTCTGGGGTGGTACGTCAAAATTGTTTTACTTTGAATTTCTGTAGTCAATAGTGCTTTATCCCTTTGTGCATTTTAAATGTTTAAATTCTAGTTATTATTAATAAATATATCTAATAAATAATAATAATAATGATCAGCCATTAATTTTATCCATTTTAAAATTTAAAGGCAATTCATAAGTTAAACTGGTCAAATTGCCGATATATCTTTTAAATCTTATAGTTTAATATAATTTCATATGAAATTTTACTTTTATTTTTAAAAGTTAACAATGTGAGAAAAAGTGGCAGTTGATTCTGAAATTACTCCTATGTTGTGAATCAATAATTTTCTTTCTCTTAAGAGAGTTGATTTTATTTATTTTGTATTTGATGACCACATGAAGAGCCTTACGTCTCTCTTTTTTTAGGAAATTTAGAGATTTATAGATTTAAACTACAGAAAAATTTATAATTATTGATCTTCCTTCATTTCTAAAATTTGAATCATGTTTTGGTTTCCCCCTTCACTGTGAAGTCATATAGTATGGCATTATATGTTGAGTTGATTTGGAACTTAACTACATCTCAATAGATTTTTTTTTCTTTTTCTTTATCCTCCATAAAAGATTTTATATTATGAGCTTCAAGTGTCTTATTTGTAGTTTTTTCCCTTATATATCATCTCAGTAGTAATGCAAAGGCAATGTGGCTAAATATCCCATGAAATTACATTTCTTAGGATTTTAGAATACCCAGTGAAATCATATAGACATCCTATATTTCGAATATTTACTGTTTTTCCCACTGTACCAGCCTTCCTCTTTTTGTTTTTTGATTCCTAAGCTTTACACCAATAGTAGTGATCAGTAAATGGTACAAAAATATATGGCAGGAGCACACATTTTCACCTAAGAGACAAATACTCTCTCTTTTAGAATTCATTGTTGGGTGCCTTTACTATCATCAACATTTTCAGCTGCATAATATCATTAAACATTTCAGGAAGCAAAATTTTGAAATGAGGTTCATAATGCATAACCTAAGCTTTACATTATATTTACTATGTGAACGAAAAAAAATCAATTAGTATAAATTTACTGTGTGCATGGGATTGTACTAAGTGCTGAGGGTAACAAAGAAAGACGATCAAAACATTCCCTACTCTTGATGACCTAAAATATGACAGAGGATACTTGAAAAGACATTTATACAAATGATACATGCAGAAAAATTTGAAGATAAATATAGAGGGTAGTTAATAGTATTCGAAAGGCTCACTAGGATTCAGGGGGCATTGTCTAGTAGATAAGATTTCCTAGGCACATGGAGAAAAACCAAGCCTGAAATGAAAATGAAAAGGGAGAGAATTCTAGGGATGGGGGACAGACAATAAAAAATGCAAGGATTCAGGAAGAAGAGAGAATTGTGCTTTGAGAAGGAAGAGCAAGGAGGTCTGTGTCACTGGATTATTGAGTGCATGGAGGAATAAGAATGGAAAAAGGTAGGAATGGAACAGGTTATGACACTATAGTCATAGTTATTGTTTTCAAAGACCTTTAAGGTTTGCAAAGTACTTTATGTATATTAACTCATTTGATCTTGTCAAAAACCTTATGAGGTAAGTGCTACTATTATCTCAATTTTATTGTCCAATTTTCCCAGGGAGAGAAGTTAAGTTTTTTGACCAGTCATTAGTTCAGGGATATACAACTAAATATAAGACCAAGACAGGATTTGAACTCAGGCCATTCTGACTTCAAGTCCAGCCCTAGATCAATGCACTACCTAGTTACCATTAAGGGTTTAAAAGACCAATAGAATTTTTTTATATTTGACATTAGAGCTAATAAGGATCTATGAATTATGATTTATCATTTATTACAGTCTTAAATTTTTATTAGTCATTATGTTTTTTTTAAATCCAACTTTATAGGACAATATTGGTTGCATCCAGAATATCATCCTGAACTCAGTAACTCCCTAGGAATACCTGAGATAGCTTCAAGGTATTTTGTCCTAAACACACCCAAAACATTTACATTTTGTGTCCCCTCACCCAGGTCATATTTTGCCAATAGCCAGGCTAACATTTTGAGTTCCCTTGTGTTCTGACTTCTCTCAAATGTTATGAAATGCTTACATTTACTATATCTCAATATTACTTTGCTTTCAAATGTCCTCTGAGCAATATTGCTTAACTATATAAGTAAGATTCCTATGGATATACCTTTGTCTAAGCCCTATATAATGTAAACCTTCCAGAGCCTGGAGGAGAGGGAGTCATATCTCTTTCCTGACTTGGTCTCTTCAGCCAAATTGCCTATTATATTTCTTTCACAAACTATTTTAGATTTTGGGGTTTGCTTTAGCAAATACCAGAGACATTGGTGTATAGTAAGGGGAAAGTAGGAAGAAAACAAGCATTTATTAAGTTCCTAGTATGTGGCAGGGACTGTGCTAAATGTTTTACAGATATTATTTAATTTGTCCTTCACAGAAGCTCTGTGAGATAGGAGCTATTATTTCCCCCATTTTTTATTTGAATAAACTGAGACAAACAGGGATCAAGTGACCTACCCAGGGTCACAGCACCTGGGTTTGACTACAGATTTGAAATAAGACATTCAAGACTTAAGTCCCAATACTTTTATCTATTGTACTGCCTAGTTGTCTGTAAGTGGAAAATGGGGTTAACATTGGCCAATAAAGTTTACTAAGATTACTTTGGCAAATGAATGAGGGATGGTCTAGAGTTGAAGAAGATGTGGGACAGGGAGGCCAACCATCAGACCATAGTAGAAATATTGCAATATTTATAGTTTGAAATCATGAGGGCTTACTTTAGAGGTATAGTAGTGTCAGAGAGAAGAAAGTAGCATATGAAAAATGTTACAAAGATTTTGATGAAATCATTTTGATGATTGGGGGAAGAAAGGAGAGGAGGGACAGAAGAAACAAACAACTATTTAGCATCTACTATCTGACAGCCATGTTAAATAGGTACTATTATTATTTTCATTGCACAATTAAAGAAACTGAGGAAAAGATCTTTATGACCTCCCCAGGGTCATACAACTATGTACAAATGAGCTACATAGGGGATAAGCTGGAAATAATCAAAAGAAGGAAATTATATTTAAGAGGGATTGGGAAAGACCTCTAGAAGTTTAAATTTTATTTGGAAGTTGAAGGAAGACAGGAAAATCAGGGCCAGATTTAAGGAGGGAGAGCATTCCAGGCATGGGGGACAGCCACTATAAAATTGTCAGTTTTATTTTGTATTAGCACTTCTATACATCTGAATGAGAATGCAATACTTAAACAAGGTTGTGATACATTTTTTTCAATGTAGTTAATCATTCTACTAGAATTTTGAGTTCCAGGCATTGTCCTAAATTCTAGGAATAAAAATAAGAGCAATAAATGGTCCATGTTTTCAAGAATCTCATATTGTAACAGGATAAAACAATCTCTGTCTCTGTCTCTCTATCTGTTTCTTTTTCTGTCTCTCCCTCTCTCAGTGTCTCTCTTTCTTATTTAAATGGAACATAATCTCTGAGGAAAGGATGAATGTAGGAGATATCAAGGACCCAGAAATGCTATTTAAATCTTCTAACTGATAGTAAGATTTGTGTTGAATATAGAAGGAAACTGAAAAAGCTCAAAATTCCAGATAAGATAAGATAAACATTTCAATCTTTACCAGTAAAGATGCAGAGTCTGAAGATTTAGTGACATTTGTGAGGAATAATAAGTAATCTAATTTGGAAGTATTATGAAATGTGTGGAGTACAGTATAAAAAGAATATAAAATAAGAAGCAACTAGTTTGTAAAGAGATACAATTTCTAAAGAGACTTTTTACATCATAATTATAAATCACTATTGGTATTTACTAATTCAGGAATTATAACATCAGACATCAATGTTTCATTTTATTTATTTTAATTAATTAACTAATTTAAGTAATTTAGAATATTTTTCCAAGGTTACATGATTCATGTTCTTTCCCTGTTCTCCTTCCTTCCCACTGCTGGAGCCAACAAGAAATTCCATTGGAAAAAAAAAGAAATTCCATTGAGTTCTACATATATCATTGTTTAAAACCCATTTCCATATTATTATTTTCAATGGAGTGATCAATTAAAGTCAACATTCCCAATCATATAATCATTGAACCATGTGATCAATCATATGTTTTCCTTCTGTGTTTCTACTCCCACAGATTTTTCTCTGGATATGGATAGTCTTCTTTCTATAGGTGCCTCAGAATTGTCCTAGATCATTGCATTGCTACTAGGAGAGAAGTCTATTATGTTCAATTGTGCCATAGGGTTTTCCATCTCTGTGTACAATGTTCTCTTGGTTCTGCTCCATATGCCCTGTATCAGTTCCTGGAAGTCTTTCCAGTTCACATGGAATTCCTTGTTTTATAAGGAAAGGACACCCCAGTTTTTAACCAGTTGGTTTGTGATTCTGAAGACACAGGGGCAGCTACCAGCAGCCTGGGGTCTGGGGCTGAGCCTGGGGTTGGATGAGTGATCTGGGTTGGAGGCCAGAGATGAGGAATAGAGGTGCTGGGGCCTGAGGCAGGAGTAGGCAACAGGAGCTAGCTGAATCAGGAGAAGCAGCTTTGTGAGGGTGGGTACGTGGGTGGGATGGGCAAAAAGACTTGGCAGGAGAAATGTGGCTTAAAAAATTATCTAGGCTATCTTTAAAAAATTGAGAAGTTCTTGTCCAACCAGTGGTTGCCAAAAACTGTAAAAATTACATTTATATCTCTAATAATAATACTATTATATTTTATGATGTTTATTAAGCATCATTAGAAATCAAGGAATAAAGAGAAAACAAAATAAAACCCATGTGCCCATGGCTGGTTAGTCATTTTCATATTTTCCCCATCTTACCACTATCATTGCTCATGCTATATCATGCAAGAAGAGAGAGCATGGTAGACGTTATTGCCAATTAAATACCAATAACGTGATTTGCCAATGTGGAGACACAGGAGACATTATAGGGAATTCTGGGAAATGTCAAGGACTTCTGGGGAATTAAGTCTAAGGTTCAAAATCTCCATTTATATTTTTTTTTATATTTTGCTACCCCAATGGTAATAAGTTTAAAGAGTTACCAATATCATCTTCTCATATAGTAATACAAGTCATTTGAACTTATTGGGTCTGGTAAATCTTTTTTTTTCCCTTCTTATTTACCTTTTGGTGATGCTCTTATGTTCTGTATTTGGGAATCAAATTTTCTGTTTAAGTCAGGTCTTTTCTTCAGGAATGCTTGGAAATCTTCTATTTTATTAAATGATCATATTTTCCTCTGTAAGACTATGATCAATTTTGCTTGGTAGTTGATTCTTGGTTGTAGATCCAATTCCCTTGCTTTCTGGAATATTATATTCTATGCCTTATGGTCCTTCAGCGTGGATGCAACCAGGTCCTGTGTAATTCTGACTGTGGCTTGATGATATCTAAATTATTTCTTTTTAGCAGCTTGCAATATATTCTCCTTGGTTTTGAAATTCTTGAACTTGGCTATGACAGTCCTGGCAGTTGTCAGCTACAGATTTAATATAGGAGGTACATTCTTTCAATCTGTACTTTACCCTCTTTTTCAAGAAATCAGGGCAGTTTTCTTGGATAATTTCCTGTAGAATGATTTCCAGACTTTTTCTTTTGTCCTGATTTTCTGACAGTTCAATAATTTTTAAATTGTCTCTCCTCGATCTATTTTCCAGGTTTGTTGTTTTATCAGTTAGGTGTTTCATATTTTCCTCAAATTTTTTCAGTTTTTTTTTTTATTTTTTAAAATAGATTCTTTCAGTCCTGTGAAATCATTTGCTTTTAATTGTTTGATTCTAATTTTTTAAAGCTGAATTTCATCCCAGACATTTTGAAACTCCTTTTCCCACCATATTTTCACAGTTATACTTTTTGATCTATTTTTCTTTGTAAGTTATTGTTTTTGTCTATTACCTTCCTTGCTTCATTTTAAAGCTGATCAATTTCAATTCTATTTTCTTGTTTTAGTTCATGTACCTCTATTTCCAAATGGCCTATTTTGCTTCTTAAGTTCAATTCCCAACTTTCTTCAACCTCTCTTAACTGTTTTTTGAATTGTGTTTTGAATTCTTCCAGTACCTGGATCTAATTCACTGGAGTTCTTGAGGCTTTGCTTGGTATTCTTTGGTCCTACTCTGTTCTATTTGTTCTTTTTGTCATTAGTTGAATAGAAGGTATTTATTACAATTTCTTTCTTCCTTTTTCTATTTTTACTCATGTTATTTCCTTCTTTTCCCCTCCTTTTGGATGTATTGTTGCTCCTCTGATTATTTCCTGGATCTGTGAGTTTGGGCTTTTCTGTCCTAAAGGGGCTTCTCTTCTATGCTAATTAGCTGGATTAGCCTGAAGGAGCTGACCTGTTGTATTAATGTGTCCTGAGTCCAGATCTTCCCCAATTATCATAGAAGTTGAAGGTAAAAGTGAAGGTATAGAGACTGAAAGTAGTTACCCTCTTTTTCCTCACTTCCTTTCTGGCAGCAGCCTCTCTGCCAGCTGTCTGATCAGAGTCCAGAGCTTTTCCTGGTGGTAACAATGGCTATAGTTGTGGCTATAGTCTTTGCCCTGGAATCCCAATTAGCTTGATTCTTACTGTGGGTCTCAATGCAGTAGGTGGGGGAGGGGTTTTTGAGATTGAGCTTTTTTGATTTTTTCTGCCCTCTAGAGGCTTCTTTTCTCTAATACTGATAGCCTGGATTCAACCAGTTAAACTGATCTGCTGATACGAATATGCCCTAAGGACAAAATATCCAGTGACAGAGGCCCAAGATGAAGGAGTGGTGGCTGAAGGCTGAGACCATGCTGGCCACTCTCTGTCTCTCTCCTCCAGCTACGTCCCTGAAAGCTATGGTCAGAGCCTTGAGCCTCAAGTAGCTGTGGTAACAAGGCATTCCCTCAGTGTTGGAGCTCTAGCCCAAGATTCCATCGACCACTGGAGTCTTAGCACAGTAGATAGGGTGAGGTTCTGGGACTTTCCATCTTTCTTTTCCTTAATTCAACCTTCTCTGCATATCTTTTATGTTGAATCAATCAGGAGGGTAGTCAATCTCTGTTTTATTGTTGTATTGTGTTTTCTGGCCTCCTGGAGGTACTTTGTTTTTGATTGGTGTTGTATAATTGAAAATCTGTTACCCTAAAAAAGAACTACATTTCCCATGAGCCCACTGACTTCCTGTCATTAAGTGCTTCCTTAATAAACAAGATAAAGTCAATGGGTATTGATGCTTTCCCTCTCTTTGGCATGTAGCCAATATGGTGATGGCAGTGAGTGGGGATTTTGAAAATGGCTAATCAGCCATGGGCACATGATCTTTATTTTGTATCCTCTTTATTCCTTTATTTCTAATGATTAATTAATAAATTCCTTCAACTATAATAGTTTAAATATTAAGATTTAATTTTAAATCTTCCAGTGTTGAAGGGTTTTTACATAGGAATTGATTTTTGGTGATTCTAAGTCACTATTTTGACTCTGCCACCTAGACCTCTACTGTTTAAGATTATTTTAACATCAGAGTAGGGTATATATCAGAATGGGAAGGGAGAGCATCCTGAAGGATATTTCAAAATATCAATTGATAGGATCTATTAAGGTGATCATTGCATGAATGAAGAGAAAGGAATGCATAACAGATATGTCATAAATATCAAAATGTGATTTGACAACTGATTAGCTTTTTGACCTAAGAGTGAATGAGAAATTGAGAATGAGAGAAAACTTTTAAGCCTTTGTGAGTAGGAAAATGAAGTTACCCTTTAAAATAGTGGGGAAGATGGGAAAAGGGAAGGGCTTTGGGGAAAAGAAATTAAGTTTCCTTTGAATATATTGAATTTGAGACATTGAGTTTGAAATATTCAAGAAGTAATTGCATTTGAGATATTTAAGAAGTAGTTTGTGATGCAGGACTGCACACTCTAACAAACATGCATATACACATATTTTATATATATGTATATATATATATGTATATATGATTGTATCTGTGTGTATTGTAAATCATTTTACTAGAGATGATTATTGAATTCACATGACCTTATAAGATCACCAAGCAAGATAGTAAAGACAGAGGACAGGTTCCTGGAAGAAGCCTTGGTGTATGCTAGCACTTTGAGAATGACATAAATAAAAATCTAGTGTAGGAGACTCAGAGAGAAAAGTCAAACAGGTATAGGAAGAGGAAGATAGAAGAGGGAGGTCTCAAACAAATGTTTATGTTACATTGCAAGCTCTGTTAGACTTAGACTGTCTTGAGAACAAGGACTGTTTTATTTGCCCTTCTTTGCATTTCTAGCACTTATTCCAGAGGCCACATACTAAGTGATTAACTAATTATATATAGTATTAAATAATAAATATATCAATTAATTAATAATTATTGATGACTTGAAAAGAATTTCTGTTTTTGTAAATATAAGATGAAGTCCCTAACTGAAAAAAATTAGAGGAGTAGTGCCCTGAGAGGCTTAAAAAGCAATGATAAATTTATAATAGCCTCTCTGATGAGTGGCAGAAGAAATTAATTCAACATGCCCAAGGGTTACTTTGTTGCATCAAGTAACTTAAAAAATGAGATATAGAATAAATTTGTAGAAGAACCAGACACGATAATTTTTTTCCTATTTATCCTAGCTCTTTTTTAGCAGAATAGAAGAAGAGAAAGAGTAATAATATAAGTTTGGGATTTGTCAAGTCATAATTGAAGGTGAGGCAATTGATTTGAGTGTAAAGAATAGTTTATAGTTTAATTGTGTTAGTATTGGTTAAGATATGGAAGGGAAGAAAGTATAGGTGTAATAGCCTAAAAAAGAAGAGAAGGACAGGCAGATTAAAATTCATAAGAATAGTGAATAGAGTAAACAATTCTAAGCCAGTGAGAAAGATGGAACTGTAAAACATTATGATCAGATAAAAGAATTTGACAGTTCATGAAATTGGAAGTGGGATATTTTATATAATGCCAAGTTTGAAGGTTTTATTCTTTCTGTATAACTGAAGCACATTTGAAAAGGAGATTAGTGTGACCTAGATACAAAGAAAATTGGGGATTTAAAATAATTGAGGGATAATTAATATTTATTTTGAAGTGTCTTGTCAGTATGGGAGCAATTGAGGAGAGAAATACTCTGAGCAGGTACCTACACTTTCTCTATTCTAAATCTTTTATTAACCCGTTACAATTGAGAACCCAAATTTATCATTCTACCAAAATTTATCTCTCCACAGTTTTAATGAATTTTTTTTGTTCTAAAATCCAATGACCATTTGGCAATCTTAATTCTCCTTGACCTTTTTTTAAGTCTTTGACATTGTTGATCACTCTCTTTTCTTTGATACTCTCTACATTTCGAGGAAACAACTCTCTCTTCCCCTCCCTCCACCCGCTGTTATCTATCTGATCACTTCTATTCTCAGTTTCCTTTGCTGGAACCTGGTCCAGATCATGCCCTCTAATAATAGGTGACCAGAGTTTTGTCCTTTTTCTTCTTTTCTCCTTCATACTACTTTATTTAGTGCTCCCATCAGCTCCTGTATATTAATTATCATGTCTATGCTAATGATTGTCATTTTGATCTATTCTCCAATCTCTTATTACCTCCAATCAAGCATTTTAAATTATCTTTCAGACATTTCAAACTCAATGTCCAGTAGATATCTTAATTTCAATATGATCAAAACAGAACTCATCTTCTCTCCCCAAAGTTTCCCCTCTTCCTATCTTCCCTATTCATGTACAGGGATGCACCATCATCTTTTCAGCCCCTCAGGCTTGCTACTTACCTGTCATACTGGATTTTCACTCTCATCCCCATATACAGTCTATTGCCAAAACCTGTCAATTTTACCTTTCTATCACATCTCCAATATGTTCCCATTTTGCCTTTAATATTCCAAACACTAGCACAGACATTCTTTATCTCATGTATGGATTGTTGAAATAACCTGTTAGTCAATTGGTCTGCCTTAAATCTCTCCCTACTCCAATTCATTCTCCCTTCAGCATCTTTTCTAAAGCACAGGGCTGATCATGACATTTCTCTCTACTCACTAAATTTTTGTAGCTTCCTATTGCCTTTGAGATTAAATATATAATACACTGGTATTCAGGACCCTTCTTAAGTATCTCCTTCCTCCTTCCACTTCTGTCTTCTTATATCTTATTCCCTGACTCATACTCTTTGATCCAGTAATGTTCATCTCTTGACTATTTCACAGACAAGACACTCTATCTCTTGGCTCTGGATATTTTATTTGGCTGTTTCTCATACCTGAAATGCTCTCCCTTCTCAATTTCATTTCCTATTTTCCCTGAATTCCTTTAAGTCCCAACTAAAATCCCTCTTACTTCAGGAAGCCTTCACCAATATTTCTATAATTCCAGGGACTTCTCTCTATTACTTACATTCTATTTATATTGTATAGAACTTGTTTTGTATATATTTATTGTGTATTTTCCTCCTCATTAGATTATAAGATCCTTGACTTCAAAGACTATCTTTTGCCTCTTTATGTCATTGTTGTTTAACACAGTATCTGGCACATAGTAAATGCTTAATAAATATTTTTTATTGAATAATCAAGGAAGAAGATCCAGGGAGTTGAAAGGTCATGGTCACCAGGATCTGGAATATGTAATAATTTTGCATATCACAAATTTAATAGAGAACAGGTTCCTAAATGATTATTTTTATTAGAGACAATGTCAAGAAAATTTTGTGCTGCCTACTCCATAATCACTGAGTCGAATTAGTGAACATGAAGAAAAGTGCAACCAGTATTGGAAAGAAGAACTGGGAATGCTGTGCCATCAGAAGGGAGCTATGTCTTGGTAAACTCTTAAGAAATAAGAAAGGAGGAAAATATTAAAATAAAATAAAAATTGTTATTTAGGGAGCACAACAAAAGATGTAGACACATCTGGAACCATGGAGGAAGAGGGTTAGGTTTGACAGGAACAAAAGTGAGGGAATCTCCTATACCAGATGTGGATTAAGGTTTATATATCAGCATTATATATCAGGGTTTAGAATCTATAGGAGAAGAGTGTAAAGGAGTAAAGGAATATAGATGAGTGTGCTGTTCCAGCTCCAACCTCATGGAAGGTGTTGATATTATATTATATAAATCTCAGAGATGCCTCATACAAGCAGGAGCAGAGAAAGGTATGATCTAGTGGAGTCTGGACAGGAGTCTAGATGAAGCAGTCTCAGACTAAAAAAAAAAAAGATAAATAGTATCATGATTTAATCTGGGTAATAGACTTTGGAGTGCTAGAGCAGTCCTCCAAGAGATGAACAGGGGTTAAAGTTATGAGTTTGGATTCCCTGGCTAGTGCAGGTCACTGGGGAAAATCCTGAGGTGAGCAGAGAGCTCTGAGTTAAAAATCTTCATAGGGTCTGTGAATGGGTATTTCTCCCTCTCCCTCTCCATTATAATTTAAAATGTATTGTTTGTTTTTTTCATGGAAGATAAATATGAAGATATATGATGATGAGCTGGAGTGTAATGATATAATATTTCTAATACAATTTTCAATCATCTGGATTCTACATTCATAGCAGCATAATATATCAACAAATAGTTTGAGCAATTGCATTACATTGCCAAAAAAACTCATTTTATTTGTTTGAATAAAAGTTAGAGTTAGAAAAGTTCTGGAAATGTTCCTAGATTTGCTAAAAATGTTCCAAATTAACTCAGCAGATACTTGGTGATTTCAATAAAAAGTGGTGAAAAGGGAAATGACAAAAACACACATATATGTAAATATAAATGGATATGTATATAAACTTAGGTTATGATATGTAAAAGAGTTCATAGGTACAAAAATTATACAGGAACATCACACCTGTATCTCATAAATATTTTATTCAAGAATAAGTTTGGGAGGCAATAGACATTTAATGTCCCATAGAACATCACAGAAATGAAATTGATTATGTTTTAACAGACATGAAATGGCTTGTTACCAAAATGTGCAGTCATTTCTGAATCAACCATCGGTATATTCAGACCACAGACACACAGCAAAAAGCCAACATCAATAATGAATTAGGGAAAAAAATAATAAAAATGGGATGATATGGAGTACAAATGAAACACTCCAACATGTCCTATTTAATCAAGCTATTGACATTGAAACATGGGAAATATATGTTTTAAAAGACATTTTCATGGACTGTGATCATTTTCCTAAGAAAATGTGATTGATATAAACCAACTGCTAAATTAAGGAAACATAAAAAACTTGGAAACCACCAAAGTAAGTGAATTCTTAATATATATTTTTTTCCAAGGGAAGAGATATAACATGTAAAGAAAATATCCATTTTGAAAATAAACCCATTTATGACATTTTTCAAGTAGGATTGTGGAAGATTATGAATAACATTCCTTCATAAAAGACAAATAAGTAGTAGAAGGCAAACCAAGTTTTCCAAAATTGTGCTAAGATAGTCATCCAAAGAAGGGACTCCAAGGGTAGGGGAAGAGAAAATTAAATGAGCAACAATAAACAGGGGAAAAAAATTGTCTGGATTTCTGGAATAAACCTTTTCCCCTCCAATCCATGGCAGAAAAGTTACCACATTTATACCCTAATGTCATTGGTCCTATAGATCTAGAGTAGCTAGAGCAATTATACAAAGGAAAGGTTCATTATGAAAGTGAAGTATTTTGATAACATTGTGATATTAAATCTTTTCAAAATTTTATCTCACTCTGAAATTGATAAAAAAGAGCATTTCCGTATAAACAGCAGAACATAGACTTTACAAGAAAACCATGAATACATATCATGTCCATTGTATATATTTGTATAGAGTATTCATGTATTTATGCATATATATATATAAATGTAGATATAAACATTTATAAATATACAGACCTATATATGTCTAGGTGTTTATGTAGGCATTAATTTCATGTCTTATTTCTGAGCTGTCTTTTATTTTTTCTAGGCATTAGTGAATTACACACTTTGGGAGGAAATATTTTTGTTAATCCTACCTGGCCCTATTACTAATATTCAGTTGTTGTACAGTAATGTCTAATTCTTCACAATCCTATAGACCATATTCTATTGGGATTTCCTGTCAATGTTACTGGAGTGGTTTGTCATTTCCTTCTTTTTTAGTGTCAGCAGAAAAATGATTTTTCTTAAATTGAGAAAGTCCAAAAACGTGTACAATGATTAACACCAATGAACCTCCAAAAAGAGAGTATCTTTCCATATCTGTTCATTTTAGTCTCATTTGATATTTCAAATTTTTTCCAGACATTTCTTAATCCATATTCTCTCTATCCCTCCCAATACAGCAGGTAATATGATATGGGTTGTATATTTGTTATTATATAATACATATTTCCATATTCATCATTCTGTGAAAGAAAATACATATTGCTTAGACTAGAGAAAAATTCATTGAAGAAATATTGAATAATGGCATGCTTTAATCTGCATTCAGACTTTGTCAGTTCCATCTCTAGCAGTGGAGAGCCTTTTTCATCACAGGTCTCTTGGAGATGTTCTTATTCTTTGCATTGCTGGTTATAATTCAGTCATTCACAGCTGATCATCATATTTTGTTGCTGTTATTGTGTACAACATTATCCTAGTTCTATTCACTTTACTTTTGATCATTTCATTTAAGTCCTTCCATGTTTGGGTGATTATCTGTTTGCTATGTCTTTTGTGTGCAATAGCATTCCATTTCAATTATTAATTTTATATATATATAATTATATATATATAAAATTATATTTCAATTATTAATTATTATAATTATTAAGAAGACCATGACAAAAGAAAAAGTCTGGACATAATACTACAGAAAGTTATTCAAGAAAACTGCCCTGATATTCCAAAACAAGAGGGAAAAGTGGAGATTGAAAGAATCCACAGATCACCTCCTCTACTTAATCTCCATCTGACAACACCCAGGAATGTTATAGCCAAATTCAAGAACTATCAGACCAAAGAAAAAATATTACAAGCTGCCAAGAAAAAGTCATTCAGATACCATGGAACCACAATGAGGATAACACAGGATCTGGTTGCATCTACACTGAAGGACTGAAAAGGCATGGACTGGAAATCAAGGGAACTAGGTCTACCACCAAGAATCAACTACCCAGCAAAATTATATTCTTAGAGGGGAAAGTATGGTCATTCAATAAAATAGAAGAATTCCAAGAATTTGTAAAGAAAAGACCAGACCTGAACAGAAAATTTGATGGCCAAGTACAGAACTCAAGAGAATCATCAAAAGTTAATTAAAAAAGAGGGAAAAAAGAAAAACAAAATAAAACAAAACAAAAAACAACCCTTTTTTTAAAAAGAGAATCAATAAGTTAAAATTATATGGATCCTTATAAGGAAAGAGGTCATTGGTAACTCTTAACAACTGTTGTTATCAACTGGCAGCTAGAAGTTTTACACTTAGAGGGAACAGTGACAAACTGTATGGGATGAAATAACAAGACATAAATAGATATATAGATATATGTATGCATAAATACATATACATATACCCAACTAGAACTACAAAAAGAGTTTAATAGTAAAAGAAATGGGAAAAGAAACAAAAGGGGGTAAATTTATATGTCACAAAGAAGCTCATGGTGGGAGGAGGGAGAACATCAATACACTGGAAGGGTAAAGAGATTAGAGACAGGAAATACTCAACTCTTACATTCATTGAAATTGACCCAAAGAGGAAAGAACAATCAAATCCATTGGGGCAGAGAATAGATTCGTGCCCTACAGGGGATTAGAAGGTTAACAAAGGGACTGATGAGGAGGGAAGCAGTATAAGGGAGAGGGTGGGGGGGTAGTTTTAAAAATAATGCAAAGAAAATAAGGGTTGAATAAGAAGGGGGTAGAAAGGGAAGTAAAATAAGGGAGGGAACTAGGGGGACTGATTAAAAACAAACATTGGTGTAGAAGGAAATAGTGAAATAAGAAAAGGCAGGACTAGAAGTAGAAATCAAAATGCTGGGAAATACAGAGCTGGTAATCATAACTCTGCATGTGAATGGAATGAACTCACGAATAAAATGTAACGGAATAGCAGAGTGGGTTAGAATCCAAAACCCTACCATAAGCTTTCTGCAAGAAACACATATGAGGAATGTAGATATGCATAGGGTGAATGCAAGAGGATGGAGCCAAATCTATTGGGCATGAACTGACAAAAAGAAGGCAGGAGTCGCAATAATGATATCTCACGAAGCCAAAGTAAAAAAAATAAATCTAGTTAAAAGAGATAAGGAAGGTAATTACATCCTGATAAAAGGCAGTATAGAAAATGAGGAAATATCAGTACTCAACATGTGTGCACCAAATGGCATAGCATCCAAATTTCTTTTTTTTTATATTTTATTTGATCATTTCCAAGCATTATTCATTTAAGACATAGATCATTTTCTTTTCCTCCTCCCCACTCCCATAGCCGACGCGTAAATCCACTGGGCATTACATGTTTTCTTGATTTGAACCCATTGCTATGTTGATAATATTTGCATTAGAGTGTTCATTTAGAGTCTCTCCTCGGTCATGTCCCCTCAACCGCTGTATTCAGGCAGTTGCTTTTCGTCAGTGTTTCTACACCCATAGTTTATCCCTTGCTTATGAATAGTGTTTTTTTCTGCTAGATCCCTGCAAATTGTTCAGGGACATTACATCGCCACTAATGGAGAAGTCCATTACATTTGATTATAACACAGTGTATTAGTCTATGTGTACAGTGTTCTCATGGTTCTGCTCCTCTCACTCTGCATCACTTCCTGGAGGTTGTTCCAGTCTCCATGGAACTCCTCCACTTTATTATTCCTTTTAGCACAATAGTATTCCATCTCCAACATATACCACAATTTGCTCAGCCATTCCCCAATTGATGGGCATCCCCTCGTTTTCCAGTTTTGGGCCACCACAAAGAGCGCAGCTATGAATATTTTTGTACAATTCTTTTTGTCCATTATCTCTTTGGAGTACAGACCCAGCAGTGCTATGGCTGGATCAAAGGGTAGATATTCTTTTATCTCCCTTTGGGCATAATTCCAACTTGTCCTCCAGAATGGTTGGATCAGTTCACAACTCCACCAGCAATGAATTAATGTCCCTACTTTGCCACATCCCCTCCAGCATTCATTACTTTCCTTTGCTGTCATGTTAGCCAATCTGCTAGGTGTGAGGTGATATCTCAGAGTTGTTTTGATTTGCATCTCTCTGATTATAAGAGATTTAGAACACTTCTTCATGTGCTTATTAATAGTTTTGATTTCTTTATCTGAGAACTGCCTATCCATGTCCCTTGCCCATTTATCAATTGGAGAATGGCTTGATTTTTTGTACAGTTGATTTAGCTCTTTATAAATATGAGTAATTAAACCTTTGTCAGAGGTTTCTATGAAGATTTTTTCCCAGTTTTTTGTTTCCCTTCTGATTTTAGTTACATTGGTTTTGTTTGTGCAAAAGCTTTTTAGTTTGATGTAGTCAAAATTATTCATTTTACATTTTGTGACTCTTTCTATATCTTGCTTGGTTTTAAAGCCTTTCCCCTCCCAAAGATCTGACATGTATACTATTCTGTGTTTACCAAATTTACTTATGGTTTCCTTCTTTATGTTTAAGTCACTCACCCATTTTGAATTTATCTTGGTGTAGGGTATTAGGTGTTGATCTATTCCTAGTCTCTCCCACACTGTCTTCCAATTTTCCCAGCAGTTTTTATCGAATAGTGGATTTTTGTCCCAAAAGCTGGGATCTTTGGGTTTATTGTATACTTTCTTGCTGAGGTCGCTTTCCCCCAGTCTATTCCACTGATCTTCCTTTCTGTTTCTTAGCCAGTACCAAATTGTTTTGATGACTGCTGCTTTGTAATATAGTTTAAGGTCTGGGACTGCAAGGCCCCCATTATATTGTTTTTTTTTTATTATTTCCCTGGATATCCTTGATCTTTTGTTCTTCCAAATGAACTTTGTTATGTTTTTTTCTAAATCAGTGAAGAAGTATTTTGGTAGTTCAATGGGTATGGCACTAAATAGATAAATAAGTTTGGGTAGGATGGTCATTTTTATTATATTGGCTCGTCCTATCCATGAGCAGTTAATGTTTTTCCAATTGCTCAAGTATAGTTTTAGTTGTATGGAGAGTGTTTTGTAGTTGTGTTCATATAGTTCCTGTGTTTGTCTCAGGAGGTAGATTCCTAGGTATTTTATTTTGTCTAAGGTGATTTTGAATGGGATTTCTCTTTCTAGTTCTTGCTTCTGAGCTTGTTGGACATATATAGAAAAGCTGATGATTTATGTGGGTTTATTTTGTATCCTTCAACTTTGCTAAAGTTGTTGATTATTTCAATTAGCTTTTTGGTTGAATCTCTAGGATTCTTTAAGTAGACCATCATGTCATATATCTGCAAAGAGTGATAACTTGGTCTCCTCATTGCATATTTTGATGCCTTCAATTTCTTTTTCTTCTTTAATTGCTACTGCTAGTGTTTCTAGTACAATGTCAAATAGTAGAAGTGATAATGGGCATCCTTGTTTCACTCATGATCTTATTGGGAATGTGTCTAGTTTATCCCCATTGCAGATGATATTAGCTGATGGTTTTAGATATATACTGTTTATTATTTTTAGGAATGACCCTTCTATTCCTATGCTTTCTAGTGTTTTTTAAAAGGAATGGGTGTTGTATTTTATCAAATGCTTTTTCTGTGTCTATTGAGATAATCCTGTGGTTCTTGCTGGTTTGCTTGTTGATGTGGTCAATTATGTGGATGGTTTTCCTAATATTGAACCAGCCCTGCATCCCTGGTATAAATTCTACTTGATCATGGTGAATAATCCTTCTGATCACTTTCTGGAGTCTTTTTGCTAGTATCCTATTTAAGATTTTTGCATCTATATTCATTAGGGAGATTGGTCTATAGTTTTCTTTGTCTGTTTTTGACCTGCCTGGTTTTTGAATCAGTACCATGTTTGTGTCGTAAAAGGAGTTTTGTAGGACTCCCTCTTTGCTTATTATGTCAAATAGTTTGTATAGTATTGGGATTAACTGTTCTCTGAATGTTTGATAGAATTCACTTGTGAATCCATCAGGCCCTGGGGATTTTTTCTTAGGAAGTTCTTTGATGGCTTGTTGGATTTCATTTTCTGATATGGGATTATTTAATAATTCTATTTCTTCTTCTGTTAGTCTAGGCAGTTTGTATTTTTGTATATATTCATCCATATCCCCTAAATTGGTGTATTTATTGCCATATAATTGGGCAAAGTAATTTCTAATGATTGCCTTAATTTCCTCTTCATCAGAGGATCATCATCTTTAATGCTGTTAATTTGCTTTTCCTCCTTCCTTTTTTTAATTAGATTGACCAGTACTTTGTCTATTTTGTTTGTTTTTTCAAAGTACCAGTTTGTTGTCTTATTCATTAAATCAATAGTTCTATCACTTTAGGTTTTATTAATTTCTCCCTTAATTTTTAGGATTTCTAGTTTGGTTTTCTGCTGGGGGGGTTTAATTTGATCGCTTTCGAGTTTTTTCATTTGCATTTCCAATTGATTGATCTCTGCTCTCCCTCGTTTGTTAATATAAGCATTCAGGGATATGAATTTACCTCTGATTACTGCTTTGGCTGCATCCCAAAAGGTTTGAAAGGATGTCTCACCATTGTCATTTTCCTCAATGAAATTATTAATTGTTTTTATGATTTCTTAATTAACTAAACGATTTTGGAGTATCATATTGTTTAATTTCCAGTTGGTTTTAGATTTGGTTTTCCATATACCATTACTAATCATTATTTTTATTGCCTTGTGATCTGAGAAGGCTGCATTCATTACTTCTGCTTTTCTGCATTTGTATGCTATGTTTCTGTGACCTAATGTATGGTCAATTTTTGTGAATGTGCCATGTGGTGCTGAGAAGAAGGTGTATTCTTTTTAATCCCTATTTATTTTTCTCCATATGTCTATTAATTCTAGTTTTTCTAAGATTTCATTAACTTCTTTTACCTCTTTCTTATTTATTTTTTGGTTTGATTTATCTAAATTTGATAATGGTTGGTTTAAGTCTCCCACTAATATGGTTTTACTGTCTATTTCTTCCTTCAATTCTCCTAGTTTCTCCATTAGAAATTTGGGTGCTATATTATTTGGTGCATACATGTTGATTAATGATATTTCCTCATTGTCTAGAGTCCCTTTTAACAAAATATAATTACCTTACCTATCCCTTTTTATCAGGTCTATTTTTGCTTTGGCTTTATCAGATATCATGATTACCACTCCTGCCTTCTTTCTGTCAGTTGAGGCCCAGAAGGTCTTACTCCATCCTTTAATTCTGACCTTGTAGGTGTCAACCCACCTCATGTGTGTTTCTTGAAGACAACATAAGGTAGGGTTTTGGATTCTAATCCATTCTGCTATTCGTCTACGTTTTATGGGTGTGTTCATCCTATTCACATTCAAAGTTATGATTGTCATTTGTGGACTCCCTGGCATTTTGATATCCTTCCCTAATTCTAACGTTTTCTTCTTCGACTCTACTTTTTATTCCAGTGATTTACTTTGAATCAGTCCCCTTTGTCCCCTCCCTTGATGTTTTCCTTTTTAGTTCCTCGCTTTTTGTTCCCTCCCCCTCCCCCCTCTCTTTCCCTCCCTTTTTTGTTTTCCCTCTCCCCCTCCCCCCATTGATTTTCCCTTCTCCCTACCCTTTTTGGGTAAGATAGAATTCAAGATCCCAATGGATCTGGATGTTTTTCCCTCTCAGAGTTGATTTCCCTGAAATTAAGGCTTAAGTAAAAAACCCTCTCTTCCTCTCCTTCTTATAGGAGTTTTCTTCCCCTCCCCTTCCCGTGTGAATCTTTGTGTGAGAAAGATTATTCTATTTGGTCTTTCTTTACCCCCTATTTATACATTACATTTTCCCCACATGTTCGTATACATAGATTGATAGAAATGTGGTCCTTATAGAAGAGAGTTTGAGTAAAAGAAGAAGATAACATTTTTCTCCTTTCCCCTTTCCTTAGTATTTACCTTTTCAGGTATTCCTTGCTCTTTGTTTTTCGGTATCTATCTTTCCACAGAGGTCTGGTCTTTTCTTTGCAAAAAGTTGGAAATCTTCTGTTTTGTTGAATGCCCATACTTTCCCTTGGAAGTATATAGTCAGTTTTGCTGGGTAGCTGATTCTTGGTTGAAGGCCCAGCTCTCTTGCCTTTCTGAAGATCATGTTCCATGCCTTACGATCATTCAGAGTAGAACTTGCAAGGTCTTGTGTGACCCTGATTGGCATTCCTTTATATCTAAATTGTCTTTTTCTGGCTTCCTGTAGGATTTTTTCTTTTGTTTGATAGCTTTGGAATTTGGCAATTACATTCCTGGGAGTTGTCTTTTGGAGGTTTAGTGTAGAAGGTGTTCTGTGAGCTCTGTTAGTGGCTGTATTACCCCCTTGTTCTAGAATCTCTGGGCAATTTTCTTTGATTATATCTTGTATCACGATGTCAAGTTTGGTGTTTATTTCTGGCTTTTCTGGAAGCCCAATTATTCTCAAATTATCTCTTCTCCCTCTATTTTCCAGATCTGTCACCTTGTTGGTGAGATATTTTATGTTCTCTTCTAATTTCTTGGTATTTTGCCTTTGCTTTATTAATTCTTCCTCTTTTACACAATCGTTGTCTTCCAGTTGCCTGATTTTGGCCTTTAAAGCCTGGTTTTCCTTTTCAGTTTGGTCACACCAGTTTTGTAGATGCGTGAATTTCTTTTGCATTATTTCCCACTTTTCCTCCCAGAAGGTTTCCATCTTTTTGGTCATTTCTGATTCAAATTCCTCATGGGTTTGTGGAGAGTTTCCATTTCCTTTCGAAGGTTTTGGAGCATTTTCTTGTGTATCGTATTCTATCTCCTCTGTATTTTTGCTCCATAGAATGTGTCCAAAGTCGCCCCTTTCTTCTTATTTTTCTTCGGATTTGGGGGCTTCTGTACTTCTGTGGACTTTGCCATTTCTGAATGGGGAGGATTAGCTTTTCTTATCTCTGTCTGGTGTTCAGAGGCTTTAGTCCTGGGTAGATTGTCTGTTCTATCAGCTTTCCCTGGGTTAAACTGAGTATGCCTTAAAGCAATGACTTTCACTGGAACTGGAATGGAAGGGTCGGACCAGGGGGCTGCACTCTCCCTCGGCTCTCTCTGTTTCCCTGCTGCTGAGGTACCCCCTCGACTGGACTTAGTTGGGTTGCTTTCAGGAAGTTGCCTTCAGAATAGCTGGCTATGAGGCTGTCTTGTCGGCCCTGAGGGTTGCTGTTGTTTCAGAGGACCCTGCTCCCTGTGGGGGAGGGGCCGCGGCTTCCTGGAGCTCCGAGGGCAGTGACTTTCACTGAGACTTTGATAGCAGGATCCAGCTGGTGAGGCTGTCTTGTCCGCCCTGAGGGTTGCTGTTGTTTCAGATGACCCTGCTCTCTGAGAGGGGTGGGGCTGAGGCTTCCCGGAGCCTTGGACTCTGGGCTCCTACCCCTTAGGTCTGAGTGATCTCAGGTTCTGGCTTTTGAGGGGGGCCGTACCTTTTGATCCAGGTCCAGGTCCAGGAGGAGGATTCCCAGAGTCTATGCTGTTGATCATTTTGAATTTTGGAGCCTTAGGAGCTTATAGTTTGAGATCGGTCGGGAAGGGTTTTCCGGAGATCTGAACTTTAGCTTTCTCTAAGCCGCCATCTTGACTGGAAGTCCCAGCATCCTAATTTCTAAAGGAAAAACTAGTACAGCTCAAGAATAAAATAGAAAAACTATACTAGTGGGAGACCTGAACCTTCCTCTATTCGAACTAGATAAATCAAACCAAAAAATAAATAAGAAAGAGGTAAGAGAAGTAAATGAGATCTTACAAAAATTAGAGTTAATAGATATGTGGAGAAAAATAAATATGGGCAAAATGAATACACTTTCTTTTCAGTAGCACATGGTACATTCACAAAGATTGACCATGTATTAGGGCATTAAAACATTGCAAACAAGTACAAAAGAGCAGAAATAATAAATGCAACCTTCTCAGATTACAATGCAATGAAAACAATAATTATTAAAGGTATATGGAGAGTTAAATCAAAAATCAATTGGAAATTAAACAATACAATTCTCTAAAACTTTTATTCAAGAAAATAATACAAATGCTAAATAATAAAGGGTGAAGATTGCTGGGGAATTAACACCCCTGGAGTCTTCTGGCCACATTGATAATGAACTGTTAACAACTACTATAAGAATCCCTCTGTTCAACAAATTTGAAGTCCATCTTATTCAATTATTATCAAATTTACAACTATCTATCTTCTTCACATGAAAAAATGAGATACTTTGAGAAAAGTGTTTTTTTTTCCCCACTTAACATGGTATCTGGCATGCAATAAAATAGTTATTGATGACTGTCCTAAAATATAGGTATAACCTCTCTATAGAATTTCCCTTTTCTACCAGAAAATGATTAATATGTTAAACTATATGTTTTGATATATTAAACAATTGAATTAAAATAATTCACATATTTTAATATGGGAAGAAATTTAGTAATAATAGAATATTGGTGGAGTTGATACTCTGAGAGCCTTGGGAACTTAAGCTAATAATTAAGTCTATTGGTCTAGTTGCTAAAACAAAAAAATGAATTTTCTAAGAAAGAGAAAGTTATGATAAAAAAGAGTTTAAACATCATGCTCCAAAAATAATCAAGGGGAATTGCCCACAAATTCTAGAAATAAAAGGTAAAATAGAGGTTTAAAGAATTCACCAATCACCCAGAAAAAAGGCCAAGGGAAATATATAAGAAGAGGGATGTCTAGAAAGAATATATATCAAAAATTAGGGGTCACTTATAAGGTGAAGGGATAAGGGAGGGACTATTAGGATGAGATAAGAGAGGGGTTTTTAGAATTGGGATCATATAGAGAAATAGGGCAGAGTTGGAGGGAAAAGGAAGGTACTTTTGGAAAGGTAGATCAAATAAGAACTAAAAGGTAAAGATAAAGGGACAAGGGAGAGACCATTAGAAAGGTGGTCAATATGGAATTAGGAGGCAAAAAGGAGAGGATGAGGAAGGTTTCTAAGAAGGAGTAAAAATTGGAGAAGTAGTGTATAGAAGAAAATGGGCATTTTAGAAGGTATTCTAGTATTATAAGAAGGAGAGGAAGAGAGTGCTAATAGGTGAAACTCAAACCACTGAGAATACTCAGTGGAATTGATTTTGAAAGGGAAGAACATCTAAATTGATTAGGGTATCAAAATATATCTTATCCTACAGGGAAGTTGAGAGGGAAAAACCAAGGGGAAGAATGGGATGGGGAGTACCAAAATGGAAGGAATGATAGAGGGGAGGGAATTTAATAGACCCTAAAAAATAAGAGGGGAATAAAAAGAGAAGGGTTAGAAAAGAAAGAAAATAAGAGTGGGGATTAGGGGGACTGATTAAAAGCAAATCACTATTGTAGAAGGAAATAGTGAAAGAAGAAAAGGAAGGACCAAGAGAGGAAAACAGAATGATGGGGAATACATAGATGGTAATCATAACTCTGATTGTGAATGGGATGAACTCACCCATAAAATGGAAATAAATAGCAGAGTGGATTAGAAATTAAAATCCTATCATAAGTTGTCTACAAGAAACAAACATAAGGCATGTAGATACACACAGGGTAAAGATTTGAGTAAAATCTATTGGGACTCAACTGAGAAAAAGAAGATTAGGAGTTGTAATCATGATATCTGACAAAGCCAAAGTGAAAATAGATCTGATTAAAAGAGATAGAAAAGGTAATTAGATTCTGATGAAAGGCAGTATAGAGAATCAGGAAATACCAGTACTCAACATGGATGCACCTGATGATATAGCATATAAATTTCTAAAGGAGAAACTAGTGAACTAGTGGATCTTAAGCAGAAAGCAGGTTGTAAAACTATACTAGTGGGAGATCAGAACCTTACTCTTTCAGATCAAGATTAATGAAACCAAAAATAAATTAGAAAGAGTTAAGAGATGTGAATGAAATCTTAGAAAAATTAGAGTTAATAGATATGTGGAGAAAAATAAATAGGGACAAAAAGGATTACAACTAATTTTCAGCAGCAAATGGCATAGTCACAAAGATTTACCATATACTAAGGCATAAAATGTGGCAAACAGGTGCAAAAGAACAGAAATAAACAATTCAAACTTTGCAGATCATAATGAAATAAAAAAAATATTTATTATGGGTACATGGAGAGCCAAATCAAAATTTAACTGGAAATTAAATACTGTGATTCTCCAAAATTGTTTGGCTAAAGAAACATCATAGAAACAATTAGTAATTTCATTAAAGAGAATGACATTGATGAGAAATCCTATCAAAATCTATGGGATGCAACCAAAGCATTACTTAGGGGGAAAATTTATATCCTTGAGTGTATATATTAACAAATTAGGAAGGGCACAGGCCAATGAATTGGGCATGAAAATTCAGAAAATTAGAAAGAGAACAAACTAAGAATCCCCATATGAAAACAAACTTATAAATCATAAAAATTAAAGGAGGAATTAATAAAATCAAAAGTGAAAGAACTATTTAATTAATGAATAAGACTAGAATCTGGTATTTTGAAAAAAAATAAAATTGATAACATACCGGTTAATCTAATAAATAAAGGAATAAAGAAAACTAAATGTACAGTATCAAAGTTGAAAAGGGAGACCTCACTTAATGACAATGAAATTAAGGCAATCATGAAAAACTATTTCCCCAATTATGTGGCAATAAATATAGCAATCTAAATTATATGGATGAATATCAATAAAAAACATAAATGCCCTAGATTAACAGAAGAAGAATTAGAATACTTAAATAATCCCATATCAAAAAAGAAATAGAATAAGCCATCAAAGAACTCCCTAAGAAAAAATCCCCAGGACAAGATGGATTCACAAGTGATTTCTATCAAACATTTAAAGAACAAATAATCCCAATACTACACAAACTATTTTACAAAACAAGAAAAGTTCTATCAAATTCATTTTATGACACAAATATGGCACTGATTCCAAAGCCAGACAGATCAAAAACTAAGAAAGAAAACTATAGACCAATCTCCTTAGTGAACATACATGCAAAATCTTAAATAGAATATTAGCAAAATCACTCCAGCAGGTGAATATGAGGGTTATTCATTATGATCAGGTGGTATTTATACCAGAATTGCAAGGATGGTTCAATATTAGGATAACCATACACATAATTGACCATATTAATAAGAGAACCAATGAAAATCACATGATTATCTCAATCGATGCAGAAGAAGCATTTCACAAAATACAACACCCATTCCTACTGAAAATATTAGAAAGTATAGGAATAGAAGGACCTTTCCAAAAAAATATCAGCAAGCATCATCTGAAATGGTGATAAATTAGAAACATTCCCAATAAGATTAGGAGTGAAACAAGAATACCCATTATCAACTTTTTATTTAACATGCTACTAGAAACACTAGCAGTACCAATTAGAGAAGAAAAAGTGGAAATAGACAACAACTTTAACAAAGTTGCAAGATTCAAAATAAACCCACATAAATCTTCAGCATTTCTATATATTTCCAAAACATCCTGGCAGCAAGAGTTAGAAAGAGAAATTCCATTTAAAATAACCCTAGACAATATAAAAAACTTAGGAATCTATCTTCCAAAACAAACACAGGAATTATATGAACATAACTACAAAACACTTTCCACACAATTAAAAACAGTTCTAAACAATTGGAAAAACATTAATTGCTCATGGATAGGAAGATATAACATAATAAAAATGACAATCCTACCCAAATTAATTTACTTGTTTACTGCCATACCTATGAAACTATGATAGAGCTTTTATACTGAATAAAAAAAAACAACTATAACAAAGTTCATTCAGAAGAAGAAAAGATGAAAATAATCAAGGGAAATAATAAAAAAATATGAAGGAGGGGGGTCATCAGAACAATATTGTACTGGTGAAGAGTCAGAAGGGAGGATCAGTGCAATAGAGTTGGGGTAAATGACCTCAGCAAGGTAGTTTATGATAAACACAAAGATTCCATCTTTTGGGACAAAAATCCACTATTTGACAAAAGCTGCTGGGAAAATTGGAAAACAGTATGGGAGAGATTAGATTTAGATCAATATTTCACATCCCACCTCAAGATAAATTCAGAATGGATGAATGACTTGAATATAAAGAAGGGAACTATAAGTAAATTAGGTGAACACAGAATAGTATACATGTCAGATCTTTGGGAAAGGAAAGATTTCAAGACCAAGAAAGATTTAGAAAAATTATAAAATTTAAAATAAATAATTTTGTTTACATTAAAATAAAAAGTTTTTGTACAAACAAACCAATGCAACCAAAATTAGAAGGGAAGCAACAAATTCACATAAAATCTTTATAACCAAAACCTCTGACAATGTTCTAATTACTCAAATATATAAAGATCTAAATCAATTTTCCAAAAAAAATCAATCCATTCCCCAATTTATAAATGGGAATGGGACATGAATAGGCAATTTTCAGATAAAGAAATCAAAATTATCAATGAGCACATGAAAAAGTATTCTAAAACACATAATTAGAGAAATGCAAATCAAAACAACTCTGAGGTCTCACCTCACCACTTAGCAGATTAGTTAACATGACAGCAAAGGAAAGTAATAAATGTTGGAGGAGATGTGGCAAAATTGGGATACTAATTTATTGCTGGTGGAGTTGTGAATTGATCCAACCATTCTGCATGGCAATTTGGAACTATGCCCAAAGGGCACTAAAAGACTGCCTGCCCTTTGATCTAGCCATACCACTGCTGGTTTTGGAACCCACAGACAAAATAAGGAAAAAGACTTGTACAAGAATATTCATAGTTGCTCTCTTTGTTGGAAATTGGAATTGGAAAATGAGAGGTTGTCCTTCAATTGGGGAATGGCTGAACAAATTGTGGTATCTGTTGGTGATGGAATATTATTGTGCTCAAAGGAATAATGAACTGGAGGAATTCCATGTGAATTGAATTGGCCTCCAGAATTGATACAGAGTTAAAGGAGAAGAACCAGGAGAACCTTTTATACACAGAAAGTGATACACTGTGGAACAATCAAATATAATGGACTTGTCTTTTAGAAGCAATGCAATGATCCAAGACATTTCTGAGGAACTTATGAGAAAGAACACTATCCATATCCAAAGAAAGAGCTGTGGGAGTAGAAACAAAGAAGAAAAACAACTTGCTTGATTACAAGGTACGATAGTGATATGATTGGGGATATAGACTCTAAATGATCATCCTAGTGCAAATATGGATAATATGGAAATATGTCTTGATCAATAACACTTTAAAATGTACAATGACAATGTAAAACCTAGTGGAACTGCTTATTGGCTACAGGAGGAGAATGGGAGGAGGTGAGGGAAAGAACATGAATCATGTAAATATGGAAATCAGTTATATTAAATTAAAAAAAAGAAAGACAAGATAGTGTTAAAAGAACTATTAGTTTGGATTTGGAAAATAAGGTAAGTATATTTAAATTTTAAAATGTTATATTTTAAGGATCTTAATAGTTGAAAGGTTCCAATTCCCTTATTTTAAAAAGCTTTTATTATTCAGTCATAGACATTTATTAAGTATTTACTATTTAATTGTATATGGGGTTTTGTATATAGGTATGAACCTGGTGATACATAAAGGAGACAAAAGGTAATCCCTGCCAATGAGGAGTTCACAATTCAATAAGTATTTGCTCATCATTATACTCATTAAGCTTCTTTCACACTGGTAAACTGACAGGCCTTAAACCCATTGGTAAGTTAGGGAGATGTCTACCCCAAGTATGTGACACCTTCCTCTGACAGATTTGATGGAGGAAAACAGTTTGTTCTAAAGACCATGAATGCAGCTGAAGTAGGAATTATGAAGAACTTAGAACTTTGTCAGACATCATAGAAGCCAAAAATCATTCACTGTTCCTGGGCTATCAGCAGTAGTCTTGACTTTTCTTTGACTATTGGACTTTTGAGACTTTGAAAGTGTGAATGATAGAACTCTGCCTCACTTAAACCTAATTCATTGACAAGTCAAGAATCACTTTGTGATATCACTGGTTTTCTTCAAAAGGAAGAATGAACAATATATGCTAACAAATTAGAAATATTATCTTCTTTGATCTTCACAATAACCATACAGGTAAGTGCCTTAATTTTCATTATTGTACAGTTGAGGAAAATGAGACTGAGAGGGGTTAAGTGACTTACCCCAAGACACACAGCTAATAAATTATCTGATAGTGCATATGTTCTCATGTCTTCAGAGACAGTGTTTTATCCTCTGGACCACCTTACTGCCTGTGCTCCTCTCAAAAAAAGATCCTAGCTCTTCTACACAATTAGACTGAATCTATAACAGGTAGGGAGGCCCCATGAGAAGATAGGAAGAGAAAAGTCACAGCTGAAAAATTAAAACTATTTTTAGTCATGTGATAAAATGCTCCAAATCACTATTAATTAGAGAAATGTAAATTAAAATAATTCTGAGGTACCACCTCAGACCTTCCAGATTATTTTCATCAATAAAAGGATCCAGGACAATTTCAATGGATTCATGATGAAAAGGACCATCTAACACCATACAAGGAATTGATGGATTTTGAATGCAGATTGAACTTTATCATTCTTTGACATTCTTTGCATCCAGATTACATTTTTACATAATTTTTAATCATTTTTGTCTATTTTGTGATCCATGTAATTTTTGTCCCTCATACCCTTATCTCTCCCAAAAAGACAGTTTATATGATTTAAGCTATGCATATGCTATCATATAATATATATTTCCATATTTGTCATGTTGTGAAATCAAACAAATATTGCTTATACTAGAGAAAAAAATTCATGAAGGAAAAAAAGTGAAGAACGGTATATTTCAATTTACATTGGGGCTTGTTTTATCTATGGCAGTGGATATTGTAAACCTTAAAATTTCTTAGACTTATAAATGTTGGAAATTTCACCATTGGGAAATTTCATACTTGAAAATTTTCCTATTGATAGTCTATTGGAATGTGAACCCCATTGGCATGGGAGGGTCATTCTCCTCCCTTCTTAAGATTACTTTGGGACAGAAACCTTTTGCTGAACAATGGAAAGGGCTTTGACCTATGCTTAAGCATAGAACAGGAATTTCTTTGAGTCATGATTGATTTTAGAATTGATACAATGGAGATACTTGGAATGACAGAACCAGGTCTTGGAAATTGCAATCTCCACCCTACTCAGTCCTAACAGGATTTAGGAAGGGCTGCAGCATAGATCAAAATTTAATTATTCCAATCTCTACCCTACTCAGGGTAACAGGATTTAGGAAGGGCTGTACCAAAAGATCAAGATTTAATTATTTGAGAATATGACCTTCAACAGACATGTGCAAAGCCACAGACCTCTGGGCAGTCCTGGGTTAAGCTAGAGCCACCATTGGCACAGGGAAAATGATGGACAGTGATTGGTAGATGTGAGAACTGAGGGGAGGGAACTTGGATGGTTTCCTTAAAGATAGAGGGGTCTGAGGACTGAGAGGGGTGGGAGAGTTTTGGCTCTGAATGGTTGGAGAGGTGCTCTGAGAAGCTTGCTCTGAAGGAAGCTGGAGGTGGAGGCCCTTGAGACTGTTTCTCCATTTTGGTCACGTGAGTAATAGGGACTGATCTCCTTTCTTTGCCCCAGCTATTTAAGGGCTTGGGCCTTTTGGCCCAGCCTAAACAGAGGGGGTATTTAAGCCCTATTCCCTTCTCTCCCCTTTCTCTCCTCTCTCTCTCTCTCTCTCTCTCTCTCTCTCTCTCTCTCTCTCTCTCTCTCTCTCTCTCTAATTCCTTTCTTCCTCCTGTTTGTAATTAAACTCTATAAAAGGTTGACGGCTGACTTGAGTTTTCATTTAGGAATTACATAGCTAAATTCCTTGGCGACCTTAAATTAATATATATCAGTCTTTTAAAGTGATTTCCTTGTCACAATATTTGGAGCTTACCATTCTTTACCTTACTTACTTACTCATTCATATTTATTTCACAAGTATGGCATTGGGCTTTTAATGCTCAACCTCTCTAGACTTCAGTCTCTTCTTCAACAAATCGAGAAGGTTGGGCTTTTTCCTTTTCAAGATCCTATCCAAATATAATTCCTACAACCTTAGTCCTTTGTTATGTAGTTCAATTCTATGACTGATATCTTTGTTACAGTGCATTCGAGGTAGCACATTGCTTAACTTCCTTTCTTTTAAGAACAGTAATTCTATTTTAAATTTGAAGTAGGAACTTTTCTATCCTGGGTATCACATAAGGCCTGTGGTGTCCATAGAGTAAAACACTAATAAAAGCACTGAAAAATATGATTAAAAATAAAGATGGAAGTTTCATATTCGTTTTTTTTATAACAGGATGAAAAAAAATTTCCATTACATTGAAAAGATGCATACTGACTTTTTAAACATTGTAGCCAAAGTCAGTTAAAGTTTTCACAGTATTGTATTTAAAATAAAACCATATTTTACTTGAATTTCTCAAGTGGAATAATTTTAAATGTAAAGAACTATTGGCTTTTACCATGTCTATTCAACCAATATCTTTGAAACTTACTTAGAAAGCAATATCTATTACCCTTCACCTCTGATTGTTCTGCTCCTTAGCACTTCTCTATACCTTATAATATGACTTTTGGCTCCACCAGACTACTGGAAACTTTCTTCTTTTCTCCCAGGTTGCCCACTATTATTTATTTATTGGGAAAATTTCGTTTAATTAGTTGATTTAGAATATTTTTGATGGTTACAAGATTCATGTTCCTTCCCTCTCCTCCCTCCAAACCCCGTCCCATAGCAGGCACACAATTCTATTGGGTTTAATATGCAACATTGATCAAGAACCCGTTTTCACACCATTAATATATGCACTAGGGTGATCACCTAAGGTCTACATCCCCAATCATATCCCCATACACCCATGTGATCAAGCAGTTGTTTTTCTTTTGTGTTTCTATTCCCTAGGTTCTTCCTCTCAATGTGGATAGTGTTATTTCTCATAAGTACCTCCGAATACTTTTGGATCATTGCATTGCTACTAGTAGAGAAGTCCATTACATTCTATTGTACCACAGTGTATCAGTATCTGTGCATATTGTTCTCTTGGTTCTGCTCCTTTCACTCTGCATCAGTTCCTGGAGGTCATTCCAGTTGCCATGGAATTCCTCCACTTTATTATTCCTTTGAGCACAATAGTATTCCATCACCAACATATTCCACAATTTGTTCAGCCATTCCACAATTGAAGGGCATCCCCTCATTGTCCAAATTTTGCCACCACAAAGCACAGCTATGAATATTGTTGTACAAGTCTTTTCCCTTATTATCTCTTTGGGGTACAAACCCAGCAGTGCTATGGCTGAATCAAAGGGCAGACAGTCTTTTAGCACCCTTTAGGCATAGTTCCAAATTGTCTTCCAGAATATTTGGATAAATTCACACCTCCACCAGCAGTACATTAATGTCTCGACTTTGCCACATCCCCTCCAGCATTCATTACTTTCCTTTGTTGTCATGTTAGCCAATCTGCTAGCTGTGAGGTGAAGCCTCAGAGTTGTTTTGATTTGCGTTTCTCTGATCATAAGAGATTTAGAGCACTATTTCATGTGCTTATTAATAGTTTGTATTTCTTCATATGAAAATTGCTTATTCATGTCCCTTGCCCATTTATCAATTGTGGATGCCCACTATTATTTAAATGCTAAATCTAAGAGTCATTCTAATTGATCTCTCTGAAGGTTTTGGTATTTAAGGGATCCTTTTCTCTTGGACATTTTCCTTCCCTTAGTTCTCTAACTATTTTGTTTATACCTGTTTATCTTCTTATTAGTCACCTATGTTAAATTATCATTCTTTTTTCTCCACTGAGCATGGACATACTCATAGGTTCTGTACTGAGCCTGCTTTTACCTCTATATTCTCTTTTTCTAGTTTCCATGGCTTGTTATTACTTGAGAATAGAGGGGACCTCATGCAGTGGTTCTCCCACAATGGATTATCCCCATGTTTAAAATACTTGCTATGTCTACTTTTATCAAAACTTCCAAGTACTAAAAATGCTCCATAACTTCCAAGCTCTGTCTCCCCTTCAATATCCTTAATTCTACTAGTCCAAAAGAAAACATTTTTAGTTCAAAGTAATTTAAGAAGATAGCATAGCAAAACAAAGGAGAAATATGTAATTTTTTCCACAAATAAAACTGAAATATATCCTCCCATGAATACATTCAAGTAAGAAGAATTCACACACACTAAGAAGGAAACATAAGGCATATTTTAGGATACAGAAATGGAGTTTTACCCATCCAAAAAGGGCACATGTACAGATTGATATACATGGATAAAATGTATAAATCTAGAGCATACACAGTAAAGACCACACACGTGGAGAAATTGTGGGGCTTGGATCTATGTTGGAAAGCAGTTCTTACCTCTAACATTCTAGCCTGACAGGTAATTTGGTGATCCATGCTCTTCTTCACTGCCAGATTAAGGTTCTAACTAGTCATGAGTTCATGAAGTATTTCATTGAGTCCAACTTTTGACTTTTAGGGACATCTTTAACTTGGATGCTATTTTTTCTAGTAAAATTCTTATGAGTTTCTATTTTTTTAAATTTTAGTCTGAAGCTTTCCCTACTATCACTTTAGAAAACTGTCTACTAGAAACACAAAAGCCCCCCTTTTTTCAGAAATGGAGAAATATGAAGGAATAATATTTAACATACTGTCAGACTCAGTCATTATTGTTTATTTTTTCTTTGCCATAGGTATTAATTCAAGATATAGCAAAATAGGGATCTATAGATTCAGAAATGAAGTTGATTTGATTAAAAACAAAATATATAAATAAATTAAAAAATTAAAAGTTTATTTTCATATGCTGTGAAATAAAAGGACACAGGCTAAAATTTCCACCCAAACAAGATTAATTATGTCCATACAGAGTAAATAATTAAATAATAACCTAAGATTTCAATAAAATATTTGTTTTGTTTGGATGATTGGTATTGGAATCAACCAACTTATTTTCTTTGAGTCATATTTTTCTCCCTTTAGGAAGCTGACATCATGAAATAAAATTAAAGAAGGAAAAATGAAATAATGAGGAAACAAAGTGAAATTGGAAAATTGGCCCTGTTCATATCTGAATTATTCAAATACATTTTAAAATAACATGGGGAAATTAAAATAAGATCTATTTTTTGGCTTTTGGAAAAAATAAAATAAAAATGCATCATGGCCTCCAAAGTACAAGAACTGTTGAATATGACTCCTAGAGCATTAAAGAGGATTATTACACTATATTATTTCCACAAATGTTTATTATCTATGTGGTGTTGAGAGAATTGGTGTGGACATGTACTCTATGAATAACTAAATGCAGAGTTACTAAGGGGAATATTTGAATTATTAATATGTTTGGAATTCAATGTCAAATTTTCTTTTTGCCTTTGGTCCACATCAACTTCTGTTTAGTTAGTGACAATTTATTTTCCAAAGTATATGCTATTTTAAATACTATATTACTGAGGGCAGCTGGGTAGCTCAGTGGATTGAGAGCCAGGCCTAGAGATGGGAGGTCCTAATTTCAAATCTGGCCTCAGCCACTTGCCATCTGTGTGACCCTGGACAAGTCACTTAATCCCCACTGCTTAGCCCTTACTGCTCTTCTACCTTGGAACCAATACTCACTACTGATTCCAAGATGGAAGGTAAGGGTTTATCAAAAATAAATAAAGAAACAAATAAATAAACTCTATATTACTAAGAAAGAAATATTGATGGGCCTTTAAAAATTGCCCAGTAATAGTTTTTATTTTGGGGAAATGTTTTGTTAGTTGAATTCATCATTCATTAAAGTAAAAATCCAGAAGGTAAATTGTTGGTTGTCTCTTGAACTGAGGATGATGATTGTTTTTGTGTGTTTTTGTGCACAAAGACACCTGTGCATGAAGATTTAAGTGGAAAAGTCGATGCACAGAGACAGTCCCACTCTCTGGGCGTTGGAAGCCTGGGTCCAGTGGCACAAAAAGTCATTACACCTGGAGACTTCCTCAGCTGCATTGGATGGCTGTATTGTCTTTTGTGCTCCAACACGCCCTGAGCACTCCACAGTGCTTTGCTGCGTTGCCCTCTCAGCTGTTGAACCTTCTTGTTGGTTTCTTCCACCTATTCAGCCAAAGCAGTCTTCACATGCTGTGTGAGCAAAGCCCTGGTTCACCAGGGGTCGATGACCCGATGGCTACCCTCACAAGGTTTAGCCAGCCTGTCGAAGCCGTTGCCCTGGGTGTGGCTGCTACCACATGCTAGCAGCTACTAGGAGCCACCAGTGAGAGCTGGGTGTCAGGTGAGGGTCAGAGGCTGGAGAGCTGCCCTAGGAGGGCATGACAAGCCCTCCATACCAGAGATACTACCCCTCCCTGAGCACCCCATACACCCCAGTAGGTAAATACATTGACACAAATATTGTGGCCAAAGAGGAGGCTGGAGTTTCTTTGACCTCCAATTTGAGATTAAACAATTTGAATCATTTATAGAGGAGAATATTTCCAAAATGTCAGCTTTAACTATGATTGTAGTTTATCATAGCAATAGTATACTTTTCATTTTTTCTTTAAGTATAAATCTGGGATTATTTTCTCCTTTCAATTTTACTCTAGGGGCTTCTTCTAAAAATACCATTCAGCCTTGCCATCCAGGAAGCTGTACAGTGCTTTTGTCTAATAATCACAGATGTTGACAGGGGCACTAGCTGAGGTGACTTAACAGAGGACAGTGAGACACAGATATATCTTCATTTTGCAGAGAAGAGTTTGGGAACAAAGCTACTTTCCTTATACTGTGATTGAGAGACTACAATATACAATCAAACGTGCCACAAAATCCGACCCAAACAACTGTGACAGAAACATGTTCCAGCTTTTAAAACAAGAAGAGTGCCAAAATTGCTATGCTACCGATACATTTCTCTTTGTATTGTTTTATTGATTAAAAATATGTAGTTGTTGGGAAGGAGGTAAAAATGAATTCTCCTAAAAATGTAAGGGAAAGAAATCTGCTAAGAATGAATATTACACATCTTCAGGCTTTAATGCTTCATAGTTATGGCAGCCAAATATGAAAGCTGAATGTTAATTAGAGCTAGGTGACCTTGGGAAAACAGAACTAGTGAGACAGATTCCTTAGACAACATTTTTTAAAAAGCCTTCTCCAAGTTCACTAGGCCTGCAAATATAAGTAAAACCTAATTAAAATCAATTGGGAAAACAAATTAAACAGTCTTTGGGGTTTCATAGAACTTAAACAAAAAGCTAAAAGGTGAAATAATTCATTTATGTTTAGTAGGAGTCTTGTTTTGTGATTATTTAATTGCTGGGCCCACTCCTTCTTTCTCTAATTTATTTTAAGTTTAATACATTATCTTTTTCTATGAAAATAACACAGAAGAGGATATTGTAGTGTTCAGTTAGATAAGGATCTATTTTGAATACAATATACAATGTAAATAAAAGAAAGACATTGTTTCATCTGTTACATTCAATGACAATTCAGTGAATCTATAAAGATTTCTTTAAAACAACAGCATCCAAAAAATATGTTGCTAAAAACCCTGAACAAACAGCTTGTCAAGTCACTCTAAGAATATAAGTTCAGAATGCCATCATTCCTGACCCACCAAACAACAATAACTATAGATATTAGACTGAGGGAAAATTAGCTACTAAGTGCCAGCTGAATGGAGGGCATGTAAGGAGTGCAGGTTGCACTTATGTGTGCAGTTTTATTAAGGTATAAATCTTTAGTGATCCTGCCAGTAAAAGGACAGATGGCTGCCCTAAAATGGAATCTGGATGCAGTGCTCACATAGTAAATGGCATTATACATGGCAACAGCTGTGTTTAGAATATTATTCATTTGAATTCTGATTTAAGTGGAAGACAAGAAGCATAGCATGGTTAAAATACCTAGATGCTTCTGAACTCATATCTAAACAAAAATATTTGCTAAGGAAATTTAAGAAAGGTAGGTATGAAGCTCCCAGTAGGACTTTGTGGGCCAGATTGAGAGCAGGGAGTAATACAATTTATGCTGTATTATTTATTCTAGTGTATAAAGGAAAGAAAAGATCAAATAAAGATGGAATATACTGTTTATTGTTTCTAGTTAGAAAGAGACAATAGACCTTAAAATAGTGTATGAATGTAAATTGTCATTACTCATTATTCAACTACATAATAAACTTATAGATTTGGTCTTTCCTTCAAATGTTGTAGATCATGATTGATAATTGCATTCCAAAATATTTCACTGTTATCCCTTAAATTTATAAGACATTGTGTACACCCTGAATCCTAAAGGCCTTTATTTCTCAATTTCTCACTTCTGTAATATACCAATGTATTATTGACTTCATTCTCATTTTTTCAATGTAGTTCAAACAGAAATTGCCCTAGGAAAAGTATCCATTCTATTTATTAAATATAATTGATGGTCTAAAATATGCAGAGGTAAAGACATTTTTGTTTTGTTTTCTTTATAGTTAATTGAAAGAAGTAGGGTGTAATCTGTCTCTTTCTGTTCACTAAGACCATCCTTAGAACAACTTCTATAAGTGATTAGTCATCAGGGATGACATGCATATAATCTTTTTTTCTTATTATTCTTTTTATGTTTTATGTTTGATGTCTACATTCTCAGCACTTTTCATTCCTCATAGCTGGAAATTAAAATATTTGGCATTGTGATATCTATTTTTTTAAAGATTGATGGCTCATTGGGAAAAATCTAGTTCCTGAACATTATATTTGGTAAGTTCTCCAGGATATATATATATATGCCTATATTTATACAATGTATACTTGTTATATAAAACCTAACAAATTTATGAAATATATCAAACTACTTGTTTTCATTCCATTGTTTCTTTTAGGTACAACTCATCATGACGCCATTCGTGATTTTCTTGCCAGATATATTGAAACTGCCATTTCTTTTTCTGGCTCATTTTACAAATAAGGGACTTCAAGCAAGTAAGCTTCAATGACTTGCCCAGGGTCACAAAGCTAGTAAGTATTTGAGACCATATTTAAACTAAGGAAAATGAGTCTTTCTGACTCCAGGCCCAGCACTCTACCCATTGTGCCACCTGGTTGGTCTAAGTGTCAAGAATAACATTGAAATTCTGATATCTCACTAAATATTTTAAGGTGCTTTTTTTTAACAAAACAAAATGTGTTGGACAGTTTTTATCATTTCCTTCCCAGTTGACAATGGATTAATAATTATAATAACTTTGATATTATAACAACTTCATAATCCAAGCCATTGGGGAAATGGGCAATGTAAAGTCAGGGGATGATTTACCAAATGATGTACAATAAAGATTCAGTGTTGCCTAAGAAAATAATAGCAACTGAAGCCATGCTAGAAGTATGGAAAAACTACCCAACTGGGCTCTAGTAATAACACTGATTTCTTTGTATCTCAGATACTGACTTGAATTTGCTGTTATGAATCTTTAAAATGGATTAGATGACAAAAGGTTTCAAGGTCCCCCTGAGCAAATCTATGATAATTAAAGGAGTGGCATGGAGGACACTGGAGTAGATAGCATTCCTTTTTGTTGTGTTACCAAAAGAAGGCATGATACATCAGTACAAATAAACTTATTGGCAATACTTCAAATTGGTGGTCCTGAACACTGTAATAGGCAAACTATGAGTGATAGAAAAAACAGAATACCTGAGGATTTTCTTTATGTGTTGTTATTACATCACAATAAAACTTAAAAGAGATCTCATGGGGTCAGCTGGGTAGCTCAGTGGATTGAGAGCCAGTCCTAGAGACGGGAGGTCCTAGGTTCAAATCTGACCTCAGACACTTCCTAGCTGTGTGACCCTGGGCAAGTCACTTGACTCCCATTGCCTAGCCCTTACCACTCTTCTGCCTTGGAACTAATACACAGTATTGACTCCAAGACAGAAGGTAAGGGTTTAAAAAAGAGATCTCATGAGTTAGCAAGGAAAAAAGATTTTTCCTGCACTATCTGGAAAGATACCTCACTCTGCTTACTAGACTGATAGATTTTTTATCCTATCACTTCCAATATTATCTACTATATTTATAAGATTTTTGAAGAGATATCATCTTCAACCAGATGTTAACTTAAATATCTTAAGTCACATATCAGACACCTTTTTCTTCTCTCTACCTTGATATATCTCCCAACTACATAAACTTGAAGGTCTCTTCCAAATCTAAACTTCTATTCTCATCAATACATGACCAACTTAAGTGCCACTCTTTTCCTTTGAAACTTTCTTGATCATTTTCTCATACCATATTAAAAATAACATTTCCTTCTCAAATTCTTCATAAAATTTTATAAGAATTATTTTGTTTGCACTTAATATGGCCTTCCCTTTTTAATTTGTGAATATAGCTTTCCCTTCATTAGATTACATATTCCTTAAGAGAAATATCTAAATCCATGTCTAATTAAAAAAAAAACTACCTCCAATTCATGGCAGATGGCCTAAATAAAGAGTGGGTGAGGGAGCAGAGCCAACCAAGTGGATAAGATATAAAGACCCATCTGATTTCTACCAAATTACCCTCATAAAGCAATGATATAAGACCTCAAAATGAATTCTGGATCAATATAACACACAAAATAACAAGGCAAATTAATTTTTTCACCCAAAACAGGTTAGAGAGAAGGCACAAGGATCTAGTGACCTAAGATGCAAACAGAGAATACCTTACACAACAGAGGAGACCCCACAGATGCAAAAGCCTTGGACACAACTGAATCAGAAACCAAGGCTTCTAGAACTCTCAACCATAGATGATATGGGGATATAAGAACTGATCAGAAGGAGATTAAATGGGACTCTTTGCTGGTCCTGGGTGCAAGACCTTTCTCTTATTTCCCATACTCAAAAACAGGCTATAGCCTTGGGACAGAGGGGAAGGGTGAGGAGGAACATTAGCATACACTAATACCTGAATTTCCAGAGGAACCTCATCACAGTTCCAGGGGGTAAAAGGACTGCTTGGGACTGTTTGCAGACCACAGCACAGGTCAGGAGAGTATTAAACACACCTCTCCTTACATTATACCACCTTAGTAGAACTAAAAGCAGATAGTTCCCTGAGTGTTAGCTCTGAAGGCAGCTGTACAAAGGACCTGAAGCTTGGAATAGTACTCCCTTCACCACAGTTACGGAGTTCAAATTTAACAGTATTTTTTTTTAGTTAAAAGAAAAGAAAAAGTCAGGAAAATGAACAAATAACAAGAAGAGAAATTTAAAAAAAATAAAGATATTTTGATGACATGTGTGGAAGTGAGAAATTGAGAATGATTTTATAGAAGGAGTTTGGAGCAGCTGAGTGATGACCTGTCAGTCAAAGGAGAGTGTTCTATTTGGAATGTTACTGGGAAAGGCAGTTGGAAGCCAGACCAACGTTGCCTGAAACTTTTTACCTTGAAAGAGGGAAGAAGGAGTTTTCTCCCTTGGTTTTGGAGATTGAAGAAAGAAAAGTAGTCTTTGATTTTGAAGACAGAAGAAAGAAGGACAAAAGTCCAGATATCTTGCTCTCTGACTTGCTCTGTTGTGATAGTGACTGAAATTCCAGACTTATCAGCCATTTCTCCAATTGAACTATATTCCCATCCTCCAATCTAAAACTCATCCTACTGTTAGGGAAACCCCCAAATCCTCTTTACTTCCATTTCCTTATCCTTCCCTGTCTTTCCCAATAAATTTTTTTTATTTTAAGATAGAGAAAATGACAATGGTGAGACATCCTTAAAAGCCTTTTGGGATGCAGCTAAAGCAGTAATCAGAGGGAAATTCATATACCTGAGTGCATATATTAAAAAACTAGGGAGATCAGAGATCAATCAAATTGGAAATGCAAATAAAAATACTTGAAAGCTTTCAAATTAAAAACTCCCAGAAGAAAACCAAACTAGAAATCCTAAAAATTAAGGGAGAAATTAATAAAATCAAAAGTGAAAGAACTATTGATTTAATAAATGAGCCAAGAAGCACGTACTTTGAAAAAAAAACAAAATAGACAAAGTACTGGTCAATCTAATTAAAAAAAGGAAAGAAAAGCAAATTAACAGTATCAAAGATGAAAAGGGGGACATTACCTCCTATGAAGAGGAAATTAAGGCAATCATTAGAAATTACTTTGCCCAATTATATGGCAATAAATACACCAAATTAGGGGATATGGATGAATATATACAAAAATACAAACTGCCTAGACTAACAGAAGAAGAAACAGAATTCTTAAATAAATCCATATCAGAAAATGAAATCCAGCAGGCCATCAAAGAACTCCCTAAGAAAAAATCCCCAGGGCCTGATGGATTCACCAGTGAATTCTATCAAACATTCAGAGAACAGTTAATCCCAATAGTATACAAACTATTTGACATAATAAGCAAAGAGGGAGTTCTACCAAACTCCTTTTATGACAGAAACATGGTACTGATTCCAAAACCAGGCAGCTCAAAAACAGAGAAAGAAAACTATAGACCAATCTCTGTAATGAATATAGATGCAAAAATCTTAAATAGGATACTAGCAAAAAGACTCCAGCAAGTGATCAGAAGGGTCATCCACCATGATCAAGTAGGATTTATACCAGGGATGCAGGGCTGGTTCAATATTAGGAAAATCATCCACATAATTGACCACATCAAGAAGAAACCAACAAGAACCACATGATTATCTCAATAGATGCAGAAAATGCCTTTGATAAAATACAATATCCATTCCTATTAAAAACACTAGAAAACATAGGAATAGAAGGATTGTTCCTAAAAATAATAAACAGTATATATCTAAAACCATCAGCTAATATCATCTGCAATGGGGATAAACTAGATGCATTCCCAATAAGATCAGGAGTGAAACAAGGATGCCCATTATCACCTCTACTATTTGACATTGTACTAGAAACACTAGCAGTAGCAATTAGAGAAGAAAAAGAAATTGAAGGCATCAAAACAGGCAAGGAGGAGACCAAGTTATCACTCTTTGCAGATGACATGATGGTCTACTTAAAGAATCCTAGAGATTCAACCAAAAAGCTAATTGAAATAATCAACAACTTTAGCAAACTTGTGGGATACAAAATAAACCCACTTAAGTCATCAGCATTTCTATATATCTCCAAGACAGATCAGCAGCAAAAACTAGAAAGAGAAATCCCATTCAAAATCATCTTGGACAAAATAAAATACCTAGGAATCTATCTCCCGAGACAAACACAGGAACTATATGAACACAACTACAAAACACTCTCCACACAACTAAAACTAGACTTGAGCAATTGGAAAAACATTAACTGCTCATGTATAGGATGAGCAAATATAATAAAAATGAACATCCTACCCAAACTTATTTATCTGTTTAGTGCTATGCCCATCGAACTTCCAAAAATTTTTTTTTACTGATTTAGAAAAAAACATTACAAAGTTCATTTGGAAGAACAAAGGATCAAGGATATCTGGGGAAATAATGAAAAAAAACCACAAATGATGGGGGCTTTGCAGTCCCAGACCATAAACTATATTACAAAGCAGCAGTCATCAAAACAATTTGGTACTGGCTAAGAGACAGAAAGGAGGATCAATGGAATAGACTGGGGGCAAGTGACCTCAGCAAGACAGTATATGACAAACCCAAAGATCCCAGCTTTTGGGACAAAAATCCACTACTTGATAAAAACTGCTGGGAAAATTGGAAGACAGTGTGGGAGAGATTAGGAATAGATCAACACCTCACACCCTACACCAAGATAAATTCAAAATGGGTGAATGACTTAAACATAAAGAAGGAAACCATAAGTAAATTGGGTAAACACAGAATAGTATACATGTCAGACCTTTGGGAGGGGAAAGACTTTAAAACCAAGCAAGACATAGAAAGAGTCTCAAAATGTAAAATAAATAATTTCGACTACATCAAATTAAAAAGCTTTTGTGCAAACAAAACCAATGTAACTAAAATCAGAAGGGAAACAACAAACTGGGAAAAAATCTTCATAAAAACCTCTGACAAAGGATTAATTACTCAAATTTATAAAAAGCTAAATCAATTGTACAAAAAATCAAGCCATTCTCCAATTGATAAATGGGCAAGGGACATGGATAGGCAGTTTTCAGATAAAAAAATCAAAGCTATTAATAAACACATAAAGAAGTGTTCTAAATCTCTTATAATCAGAGAGATGCAAATCAAAACAACTGTGAAGTATCACCTCACACATAGCAGATTGTTCAACATGACAGCAAAGGAAAGTAATGAATGCTGGAGGGGATGTGGCAAAGTAGGGACATTAATTCATTGCTGGTGGAGTTGTGAACTGATCCAACCATTCTGGAGGGCAATTTGGGAATATGCCCAAAGGGCGATAAAAGAATGGATACCCTTTGATCCAGCCATAGTACTGCTGGGTTTGTAACCCAAAGATATAATGGGGAAAAAGTCTTGTACAAGAATATTTATAGCTGCGCTCTTTGTGGTGGCCAAAAATTGGAAAATGAGGGGATGCCCATCAATTAGGGAATGGCTGAACAAATTGTGGTATATGTTGGTGATGGAATACTATTGTGCTAAAAGGAATAATAAAGTGGAAGAGTTCCATGGAGACTGGAACAGCCTCCAGGAAGTGATGCAGAGCGAGAGGAGCAGAACTAAGAGATCATTGTACACAAAAACTGATAGATACACTGTGGTACAATCAAATGTAATGGACTTCTCCATTAGTGGCGGTGTAATGTCCCTGAACAATCTGCAGGGATCTAGGAGAAAAACACTCTCCATATACAGAGGACAAACTGTGGGAGTAGATACACTGAGGAAAAGCAACTGCCTGACTACAGTGGTTGAGGGGACATGTCAGAGGAGAGACTCTAAACGAACGCTCTAATGCAAACACTAACAACATAGCAATGGGTTCGAATCAAGAACACATGTGATACCCAGTGGAATCAAGTGTCAGCTATGGGGGGGAAAGAAAATTATCTTTGTCTCTAATGAATAATGCTTGGAAATGATCAAAAATATTATTAAAAAAAGAGAATAGGACAATTGTTAAAAGAGGTACAAAAATCTGAAGAAGAGAAGTCTTTATAAAGCAGAATTAGACAAATGGGAAAGAATATCCAAAATGTACTGAAGACAAAGACTTCTTGAAAGTCTTAGACCTTTGCAAAAAGAAGTACAAAAATTAACTAAGGAAAAGAACTTACAAAGTAGAATTGGTGAAATGTGAAAGGAGATACTTACTCAAGAAAATCATGTTACAAATTGGAATTTGTCAAATCAAAGTCAATGACTCTGTGACACATCCAAAAAAATTTAAAAATCAAAAGAATGAAGATATATATATATATATATATATATATATATATATATAGGTATATGTATGTATATATATATGAAATATCTCATAAGAAAAAAACTGACCTGGAAAATAGACAATTTATGAATTAATAGACTAAAAAGTTTTGGAAAAAAAAAGAAATTAGACAGCATCCTTTAAGATATCATCAAGGAGGACTTCCAGGTGTGGAGCTAAGACAGTGTAGTTAACAAGAGCAGCTCCATATCAACATGAGAATCCTTTCCTACAAAGATTAAAATATTGCCACAAAACAAATAAAGGAGCAAAAGAACCATCAAGGAGACAGAGTGAAACAACTTTCAAGTAAAGAAAAATCCAAAAGATAGATATAGAACACCTGGGGTAATGGGGTGAAAGGAGAGCAGATCCAGCAAGATGTTGTAACAAAGAGGAAGAATACCCAAAGAGGAAGCCATATTCCCCCACTCCATATCTGCTGTCGCAGGTTTTGTACCTAAGCTTAAGCCAATATTCAGATCCTGAGATCCTGCCTGTTCAAATAGTGGTATAAGCTAACCCATATCCCTTGAAATTTCAAACCTTTGGAGAAGTTTGGTATCATTGCCCAGGATGGTCTGGGCTAAAGAGTGCTAGTCTGAGTGGGCCCATAGGAAAGTCAGGAATCCCAATCTGGGCTTTGGAGGAGGACATAGTTCAGAGTTTGGGGTGAGGATCCAGTTCACAGGGGGTGCCATGGGATCTTTTTACCCAAACTAAAGGCAGAGGTCAAGGACAGGGCAATCAAGGGTATTCCTGATTGGAGCAAGTACACAGTGAGACCAAAAACTTGAACCTAAGCCTGGACCTAGAATTTGATCTGCTCCTAACATGATCAAGATCACAATGAGATCAAAGGCTCATACTGAAGCCTGAGGCAAGTCTTTAAGCCATCAATATCTCAAGCATCAATTGAATCATCAGGGGGAGGAGGCTCTGAGAGCTCTTATCCTTCAGACCATCATATCATCCTCTAAGAAATGAAACTGATAAAAATCCAGAGAATAAGCTGAGAATAACATCAAAGAAGGACTGCAGTTTAAGAGGACACCTCAATTTTCTAGAAAACAGAGCCTACCTATAATGCAATGGGAAAAATGAACAAACAACTAAAAAATTCAGCATGTTATTCTAAAGAAGTTTTGTGGAGACAAAGAGCAAGATATAGACACAGAAGGGGAAAATGAAATCAAAGGAAATACATGAAAAGTCCAAAAGAAAATTATGGATTGGACACAGATTCTGGAACAACTCCAAAAATACTTCAAAAAGTATTTACAAATTGTAAAGGAAAATTGGGGAAGAGAAAATAAAGTGATGCAAGAAGAAATGGGCCATTTGAAAAAAGTAGAACCAAAAACTGACCAAAGGAAATCAAGCCTTAAAAATCAGCATCAATCATCTGGAAACTAATGATTTGATGAGAAATCAAGAAACAATAAAGCAGAATCAAAGGATGAAAGAAGAGCAGAAAACATGAAATATCTTATTGAAAAAACAATTGACCTTTGAAAAAGATCTAGGAGAGACAATTTAAGAATTATTAGACAACCTGAAAGCCATTATTTAAAAAAAAAAGCTTGGATATAATAATGTAAGAAATTATCAAAGAAAAATGTCCAGATATTTTCAAATGAGAAAATAAATTTAAATTGAAAGAATTGATAGATCACCTTTAGAAAGAAATCCTCAAATGACAACTTCAAGGAATGTAATAGCTAAATTCAAGATCCAACAAGCAAAGAAAAAAATACTTGAAGCAATCAGAAAAAAACCATTAAAATACCATAGAGCTATAATCAGGATCACACAGGACCTAGTAGATTCTACCTTAAAGGATACAAAGTCATATTCTGGAAGGCAAAAGATTTGGGTTTACCTCCCAGAACCACCTATCAGCAAGCTGACCATATTCTTTCAGAGGAAAATATGGCTATTCAATGAGACAGAAGCTTTCTAAGCATTCCTGAGGAATAAGTCAGACCTAAAAATAAATTGAAGTCCAAAACACAAGATGCAAAAGAAGCTGAAAATAATAAATAAGAAAGAGAAAATTTAAGGGACTCATTAAGGTAAAATGTTTATATGTCTAAATTGAAAAATGATTTAGAGAAATCTCAAAAATTACTCTTAATAGTAGAGAAGATAACAAGGAATTTACTCAGGAAAAGGATGGAGAAGTAAGCTGATTATGATGATATGATGTATATGATGATGTTAGTATATAAATGTGATAATATGGAATGATGTATATGTATGATATGATATGTATGCATATGAATGAAATATAAAAAAATAAGGACTTAAAAGGAGGATTTGCACTGAGGGAAAAGGGAAGGGAGAGATAGAATAAGGTTAATTATAAAACATAAACAGAAGTGAAAAGTCATTATAGAGAGGAGAGGATAAAGGTGGTGACAAGCAATGCTTGGACTTTATTCTCATCATAACTGGTGCTAAGAGGGAAAAACAAGTATAATCAGTGGGGTATAGAATTCTATCTTACCTTAAAGATAAGTAGAAAGGGAATAGGATAAGGGCAGAAGGAGGTAATTGGAGGGAGGGAAAAGTGAGAGGGTGACAGAAAACAAAATACTGGTGAGAAGGAACAGAGAGAAAGGGAATAGAGAAGAATATAATGGGAATAATGTGATGGAGGGCAGTACACAGTTAGTATTCATAACACTGAATGTGAATGGGATGTACTCACCTATTAAATGGAAGTGGATAGCAGAGTGTAATAAAAACCAGAAGAACATAGTATAGTATACTTGTCAGATCATTGGGAAAGGAAAGAATTTCAGATCAAGCAAGAGAGAGAGAACATTACAAAATGCAAAATGAATGATTTTCATTATATAGAATTAAAATGTTTTTGTACAAACAAAAAAAATGCAACCAAAATTAGAAGGAAAGGAACAAAGTAGTAAAAAAACTATAACAAAACTCTATGAAAAAGGTGCAATTTCCCAAATATACAAGGAACTAAGTCAAATTTTAAAAAATCAAATCATTCCCAAATGAAGACATCAAAACTGTCAATAAGAACATGAAAAAGTGTTCAAAACCACTCCTGATTAGAGAAATACAAATAAAAACAACTCTGAGGTATCACCTCACACCTAGCAGACTGACCAATTTGGCAGCAAAGGAAAGTGATAAATGTTGGAGGGGATGTGGCAAAATTGGGACAGTAATACACTGCTGGTGGAGTTGTGAATTAATCCAAATATTCTATAGGGCAATTTGGAATTATGCACAAAGGATTTCAAAATAATGCCTGTCATTTGATCCAACTGTACCACTGCTGGTTTTGTAATCCAAACAGATGATAAGGGAAAAGACTTGTATGAAAATATTCATAGCCATGCTCTTTGTGGTGCAAAAAAATTGGAAAATGAGAGGATATCCATTGATTGGGGAATGGCTAAAGAAATTGTGGTATCTAATGGTGATGGATAACTATTGTGCTAATAGAAGTGATGACCTGCAGGATTTCTATGTGAACTGGAAACACGTCCAGGAATTGTTGCAGAGTGAAATGAGCAGGATCAGGAGAATGTTGTACACAGAAACTGAAACATTGTGGTACAAGCAAATGTAACCGACTTTTCCACTAGTAGAAGTGCTATGATCAACACCAAGGAAACTATAAGAAAGAATGTTATCCACATCCAGTGTAAGAACTGTGGGAATAATAACACAGAAGAAAAACATACAATTGATCGTATGGTTCAATGGGGATATAATTGGGGTTTTGGCATTAAAAGATCTCTCTATTATAATTATGAATAATATGGAAATAGGTTTTGAAGAATGATATGTATATAGCCTAGTGGAATTGCTTGTCAGCTCTGGGAGGGGGAAGGAAAGAGAGTTGGAAAAAAAAAACATGAATCACATAATCTTGTAAAAATAGTCTAAATAAATTAATTGATTTAGAAAATCATCAAGGAAAACTCTCATATTCTAGAACCAAAAGAACAAATGGAAATGGATAGAATCCACCAATTGCCACCTGCAATTGATCCTCAAAAAATAATTCCAGAAATATTATAGCAAGGTTCCAGAACTCCCAGGTTTAGAAGAAAATATTACATGTAGTCAAAAAGAGTCAATTCAAACATTGTGGAGCCACAGTCAAGATAACATGATATTTGGTAGCTTCTTCATTAAAAGATTGGAGGGCCTAAAATCTGCTGGTGAACCTATGGCACAGGTGCCAAAAAGGGCACACAAGAGTGCTCTCTGTGGGCATGTTGCCACCCCCAAGAGCTTGTTACTAAAAAGGCAGAGGGACTTGGTTGAAGTTACTCTCTTCCTCCTCTCCACTGTGCCTGGCCACATTTTTCATATCATCTGCCCCTCTGCTCAGCACTGGGATTGCTTCTTCTTCCCCTGTATGGGGTGAGATGGGGCAGGGCACACCCAAAATTGGCAGAAGGAAGGCAGATGTGGTCTCTGGTGGGGGGAAGGCATAACATTCAATCTAGGGTATAGGGTGGGGATGAAGTCTAACACTCTATCTTTTAAAGTGTCACCATTACTAGTCTAGAATATGATCTTTTAGAGGGGATTGGGATTGAAGCTGGAAATTCAGCTAAGAGTCATTTAATCCCCTCTCCACGCAAAATTAAGAATAATCCTTCAATTAAAACAATGGTATAAAATATATTAGAGGACTTTCAAACATTTCTAATAAAAAACAGAGCCGAATGAAAAATTTGATTCTGAAATACAAGATTCAAGAGAATCATAAAAAAGTAAACCAGAAAGGGGAATCAAAATACATTCAACAAGATTAAATTCAATACATCCCTGGATAAGGAGATGATTTTTGTCACCAAAGAACTTTTTCATTACTGGGATAGTTAGAAGGTGTATACATATAAACAGAGGTTGAGAGTGTGAATTAAATATGACAGGATAATATAAAAAAAATACAATTAAGGCATGAGAAAGAGGAGTACATTGGGAAGTGGTAGGTGAGGGAGAAAATAGAATGGAGTAAACCATTTGATCACTTAAAATCAAAATCCTAATCATATCCCCATCAAACTATGTGATTGATCATATGATTTTCTTCTGTGTTTCAGCTCCCACAATTCTCTCTCTGAATGTGGATAGTGTTCTTTCCTTTGAATTCTTCTGGATGGTTGTGGATTATTTCATTGATGTCAGTAGAAAAGTCTATTACATTTGAACATGCCACAATGTATCAGCCTCTGTGTGCAATGTTTTCCTGGTTCTGCTCATTTTGCTCTGTATCAATTCCTGGAGGTCTTTCCAATTCACATAGAAATCCTCCAGTTCATTATTCCTTTCAGCATGTAGCAGTCCACCCCTAGCTATGGGCAAGGGAAACAGTATGTACAGATTGTCTTAGAAGAGAGGATGCTCAATCTTGAGCATGCTCAGTCTTGCGCTTGGCTAGGAAAGCCTCTGACCCTTGACCCCAGCTTCGCCCAGGTTAGGTGGGAAAACAGGTTTCTTTGTGCTCACTTGGCTAAGAGAAACCACACCTATACCTTGTCATTAACCAATGATAATCATCCCTATGTACTGTGTATATTTGCATATCAAAGACATTAAAAGCAGCCACAGCAATCTCTGCCTTCTCTCTTCCTCTTGGATCTCAGCTCCCACTGATGTCTGTCCTTGCTGGAGCTTGGCCTCTGGCCAAGCTCCATCTTTAACTCTGTTCCTTCTCTATCTCACTCACCTGGGACCTGGCCTTCGGCCAGGCACTTTCTTTTCTCTATCATCTCTCTGACCTGTGCAGTATTAAGTTTGGATCTTTGGATGGGTACAAGCCTTCTGAGTAGTCCACTGATCAGAGTTTTGCTGTGGCTCATTGATAATTAAAAAGGCCTGCATTTCTGACTCATTCCTGCCACCTCATATCTCTAATTTGGCTCCGCCATCCCCCTTGCAGTATCCAGAACTTCTATCCTTCCTCTATCTTCCTACCTTAAAGGTTCTCCCACCTCAGGAAGCTTTACAGCACATTGGTATTTTATCATCATCAGATCCCACAATTTCTTCAGCCATTCCCCAATCACTGGACACCCCCTCATTTTCTATTTATTTTTGCCACCACAAATAACATGACTTTATATTTTTGTACAAGTCATTTTCTTTATTATCTCTTTGGGAGCACAAACATAACAGAGGTATGACTGGATCAAAGGAAAGGCAGTCATTTAAAGCCCTTTGGGCACAATTCCAAATTGCTCTCCAGAATGGTTGGAACAATTCACAACTCCACCAGCAATGCATTAATACCCTAATTTTGCCACATTCCCTCCAACATGTATTACTTTCCTTTGCTGTCATTATAGCCAATTTGCTAGGTGGGGAGTGGTAACTAAGAGTTTTTTTTTTTTGATTTGCATTTCTCTAATTATTAGAGATTTAGAACACTTTTTGTGTGCTTATTAACAGTTTTTATTTCTTCATGTGAAAACTGTCTATTCATGTCCCTTGACCATTTGTTGACTGGGGAATGGCTTGATTTTTTGTATTTGTTATAAAAACTTTTCCCAGTTTGTTGCTTTCTTTCTAATTTTGGTTTGATTGGGCTTTTTTGTAGAAAAACTTTTTTATTTGATATAATCATTATTCATTTAAATTTTGTAATGTTCTCTTTCTCTTGCTTGCTTTTACATTCCTTCCTTTCCCACAGATATGACAGGTATACTATTTTATGTTCACCTAATTTATTTGTTATTTCACTCTTTATATTTAAGTCATTTACCCATTTTGAATTTAACTTGGCACAGGGTGTAAGATGTGGATCTAAAATTAATTTTTCCCTTACTGTTTTTCAGTTTTCCCAGCAGTTTTTTTTCCCAAATAGTTTGTTCTTGTCACAAAAGCTAGCTAGGGTGTTTGGGTTTATCAATACTAGCATGTTAAGATCATTTACCCCTGTTCTAATCCATTGATCCTCCCTTCTGTCTCTTAGCCAGTATATTGTTTTGATGATCACTGATTTTATAGTACAATTTAAGATCAGGTACTGCTAGGATCCCATCTTTCTCATTATTTTTCATCATTTTCCTTGATATTCTTGATCTCTTATTCTTCTAGATGAAATTTGTTAATTTTTTTTCTAATTCTACAAATTTTTTTTGGTAATTTGATAGATATGGCACTGAATAAGTAGAATAATTTGGTTAGGATTGTCATTTTTATTATATTAACTCATTCTAACCAGGAGCAATTAATATTTTTCCAGTTATTTAGATGTAGTTTTTCTTGTGTGAAAAGTGTTTAGTAGTTCTGTTCTTGTAATTCCTGTAATTGTCTTGATAGATAGATTCCTAAATATTTTATAAGGTCTAAAGTGATTTTAAATGGAGTTTCTATTTTTAACTCCTGCTACTGAGTTTTATTAGATATATTTAGAAATGCTGATGATTTTTGTGGGTTTATTTTGTGCCTTGCAACTTTGCTAATGTTGTTAATTATTTCCACTAGCCTTTTAGTTGATTTTCTGGGATTCCTTAAGTATACCATCATTTCATCTGCAAAGAGTGATAGTTTAGTTTTCTCATTGCCTTCTTTAATCCCTTTAATTTCTTTTTCTTCTCTAATAGCTACTACTAGCATTTCTAGTACAATATTAAATAATAGAGGTATTAACTTGTAATAACTTGTCCCCATTTCAGATGACACTTGTTGATGGTTTTAAAGATATACTATTTATTATATTAGGAAAATCCCTTCTATTCCTATACTTTCTAATTTTTTCAATAGGAATGGGTGTTGTATTTTGTCACAGGATTTTTCTGCATCTATTGAGATAATCATATGATCTCTGTTGGTTTTATTATTGTTGATCAATTATGTGGATGGTTTTCCTAATATTAAACCATTCTTGCATTCCTGATATAAATCCCACCTGGTCATAGTGGATAATACTTGTGATAACTTGCTATAGTCTTTTTGCCAGCATTTTATTTAAGGTTTTTTAATCTATATTCATTAAGGATATTCGTCTGTAGTTTTCTTTCTGTTTTTGTTCTGCTTGGCTTTGGAATCAGTTCCATATTTTTTGTTATGTAAGGAATGTGGTGAAACTTCTTTGCTTATTTTATCAAATAATTTGTATAGCATTGGAATTAGTTGTTCTTTGAATATTTGATAGAATTCATGTGTGAATCCATCAGGCCTTGGGAAATTTTTCTTAGGGAGTTCTTTGATGGCTTGTTCAATTTCTTTTTCTGATATGGGGTTGTTTAGGTATTCTATTTTCTCTTTTTGTTAATCTAGGCAATTTATATTTTGTAAATAATCATCCATATCTCCTAGATTGCCATATTTGTTATAATATAATTGGGCAAAATAGTTCTTAATAATTACCTCAATTTCGTCTTCATTGGAGGTAAGATTACCCCTTTAATCTTAGATACTGTTAATTTGGTTTTCTCCTTTCTTTCTTTTATTAGATTAGCCAGTACTTTTACTATTTATATACACTGTGTCAAAGCTTCCTTTTCCTTTCTGATATGTTCATTTTATTTTGTTTGTTTGTTTGTGTTTGTTTTTTTAAACCCTTAACTTCTATCTTGGAGTCGATACTGTGTATTGGCTCCAAGGCAGAAGAGTGGTAAGGGCTAGGCAATGGGGGTCAAGTGACTTGCCCAGGGTCACACATCTGGGAAGTGTCTGAGGTCAGATTTGAACCTAGGACCTCTTGTCTCTAGGCCTGGCTCTCAATCCACTGAGCCACCCATCTGCCCCCCTGATATGTTAGTTTTAATTGGATTTCTACATAAGGATCTACTGCCTAAACAGTGCTACTAGCATACTATTCAATTGGGCTTTTTCTGAATTAGAGGAAAAGGGAATATTCACATATGTATTTCATCAAAAATATATGTCAGCATTTAGATAAATGGTAAAGTGGATAGAATGATATCCTGAAAATAGGAAAAATTATTTAAAATCCTGCCTATGACCCTAACTAGCTGTGTAACAATGATCTTGTCCCTTAAACTCCCTCAGTCACAGTTATCTGAATTTGTAAAATAGGTCTAACAATAACAATGATCTCATAGGATTGGTACAAGGACCAACTGAGATAAAGCAATTCACAAATCTCAGAGCACCATATAAATGTTAGGTATCTCATTTTTATTTTATGATATGTGAAATGACAAAAAATTAAATTAATTTATTTAACACAATTATGTTATAATTATATGTTATAATATATTATATGTAGTTATATATTATATATTAAAGAAATATGTCATACATCAAATAACATAATATAAATTATATATCATATATAAAATGAATTATAAATACATAATAAAATATAATGTAATAAATACTAATATAACATATGTTATAATAATAAATATTATAATAAAATATTGAATAAATAAAAATATTAAAATAAACATAATAAATTATATTTAACCATGCAATGTTATATATAAATATATTTTAAATTATTTAAATACAATATATACTTATAATATTAGAAAATACTTATAATGCTATAACTATAACTAACTTATAATGTTGATCTCCACAAAAATTATGGGATTGTAAGAGACCTATGAATGACTAATGAATTTCCATTATTACTGAAAAAAGTCAGACTGATTTTACTTTGATCATTAATTTGAATTTAACTTGTATAATCATTCCAGAGTCTCCCTGCTGTCATTCATTCATATATTACTTTTTTTCTATGCTGTTTTCATTTTTTCCCTAAGGGGTAGTATTTTTTAGGGAAGGACAGAAAGAATAAACATTTATATAGTGCTTACTATATTCTAGGTGCTATACTACATGCTTTATAAATATCCTCTCAGCTGATCCTCTTAAAAGTTTTGTGAGGTAGATGCTTTTATTTTCCTTGTGTTACCAGAGAGGAAATTGAGTCAAGTAGACATTAAATAACAGATACAGTGTCACTCAGCCAATATTTTTCTGAGTTCTCAGTACTTTCAGACTAGGCCCATCACTCTAAAGAAAGTACAACATAGTGGCCTATATGTGCAAAAGTCATTCACAGATCTGTTAAGGGATGAGCCCCTCAATATGGTTAAATAAATAGATAAAGAAATAAAATGAGCCCCATAAAGACACAACAAAATACTAATGACTAGAAAGGGACTGTTGTCCCTGGAATTTAATCAGTCAATTGATTAGTATTTATTGAGTGCTTAAGGTGTGGTAAGTACTGGAGATACAAAGAAAGAACAAAACACTCTCCCTGCCCACAAGAAGAAATCTAGATCATTCTCAGATTGACTTTTTCATAAACAAAGGTGCACCTCATGAATTGCCTTAGTGATGTTCTGTGGACTCCTGTAGAATTTCTTTTTAGATCAGATAATTAAAAATTGAAACTTCCTGCTTATTTTGGGTAGAAATACATGGGTGATAACTTCATTTTTCAAAGTGTATAAATGAAAAAGCTGTTGATTTCCATTTCTTTTCTCACTGCTTCTGGATGAATTCCACCTGAAACCTTTTTAATGTAGTAAGAATAAAGTAAAGATCTGAGTTCTAGACTCCTCTATGCCATTAGTCAAGTTTATGACCTTAAAACAAATGTCAAATGAATGGGTTATACTAGATGGAAAATTCTTTCCATTTAAGCTACTACCTTTCACTACATTCCTGTTTCTCTTCTGCACATTTGCTTTCTCTCTTTTTTCTGCCTATTGGTTTCTTGAACTCCAATTTGCTGACCTTTAAAAATCAAAACTTGCCCTGGAATATAATGTACAGCTGCCACAGGAAACAGTGCCAAACTGAGATATTTCAGGTCATACGTCCAGAAACTTCTGTCACTGAGATAAAAAAGGCCGAATACTGGTCTATGTGCAGTATTCACCACTGTGTTGTTGACTGCACATATCTTTTTTTAGACTTTGCTGCAGTTCCTGTAAGAAGCAGCCTGAATTTCCAGCTAAGTCGGATTCCTTTATACATATTTGGAAAAGAGGTGAAAAGAGTGTTGGAACATATAATGTGGACTGACATAAAACACATGCAAATGCACATATTAAATAACAGTTTGACCCTAAGTGCATATGTGCTCCCCTGCCTTGGTGAAACTGACTGTGAAAATGGAACTATTTTCTATATTCCAGCTTTCTCCCACAATGACAATCAATAGATGGACAGAGGCTAAGGTCTCAGTACTGCAACAATAGCCATCAATCATGCATGGGATAAATACATTTCAGAAGTTTCATGTACAATATGTTCTTGAATGGGAACTTAAACTCAGACTGACATCTAGTATTTCATTGTTAATGTGATCTCTTTCTAGCAGAAGGGACCTTCTTGTTTAAATTGCATTGCTTAACTTGTTTGCTTCCCAGCAAAACAATTTCTGGATTTCAGCATAATTTCTGTTAAACCTATTTTTAAAGTTGAAGCTTAGGTCAAATGCAAATATGAATATAGATTTATCCAGCATGCATAATTTGTAGTCTGTGTGGAACTGACTCATCTGTCTTCTGTATCTGGCAGTCATGTGATGAGCTCTCCTGCTAAGAGTGACCTATTCATCCTTCAAATAAACATCCACAAGAGGAAGAAAAACAATATGTACAGTTCCAAAGAAGGAACAACATATTGTGCATGAGCCGATGTACTTGAGTCAGTTCTGTCAACAATCTTTTGAATTAAGAGTCCCTTATTCAGAAAAAGCACTCTGAGAAACTGTACCAAGCCTCTGGCATTCAGACCTGAATAATTCTATGTTTGGAAATAGTATCTGAAACACTGGGAGGGAATGGAGGAGTAGAAGAGAGAAAGAGATGTAGTCTTAGAAAAATCTTAAGGACAAATTTAACTAACATTTTAATCTTCTACACAATGTTCTCTCCCTCCCCATTATGTGAGTACATAAGTACATTTATTTGTAGGTGTGTATATGTGTACATATATAGATATGTGATAAGATCTTCTGTTAGTTGTTGACCTAATTATGAAAGCATAATTACCAATTCTAGATTTTTAATTATAAATCTCCCTTATTTTCATATAAAGTTTTATTTATTATATATTATATGTATATTATATATTCACATAGTTTATTGAATGGGCAGCTAGATGGTATAGTGCATAGAGCACTGGTTATGGAGTCAAGAAAATCTGAATTTAAATTTGACTTCAGATACTTCCTATCTATGTGACTGAGGAAGTCACTTCACCCCTTTTAGCCTCAGTTCCTTATCTATAAAATGGGGACACAATGGGAAAAGAAATGGTAAATATTTTAGTACCTTTGCCAAGCAACATCAATGGGGTCACATAGAGTTGGATATGATGAAACACCAAAAACAAGTTTATTGTGATTGTACTTGTGATTTCATCTGTGGATTCTTTTCACTCATACATCATGACAACTAAACTAGATCTTATGCTCTTAAATGGTTAGTTAAGGAACAAGAGGTTAAGTGCTATGTTCAGATCCATACATTTGTATATGTCTGAGGAAGTGTTTGAATCCAGTTTTTATGATACAAAAGAATCAATAAGAATCAATTAATTTACAAATTGACAAATGTTATACTAACTGTACTCAATTCTAAGACCTATTTCCTTTATCATTCCTTCTTCCTTCCCGGTTTACCTGGATTCCTTCAAGGCATAAATGAAATTGTATCTTCCATAAAAAGCCTTTTCCACTCCTTAATCTCAATACTTTTCCTTTTATAATATTTGAAATATAACCTGGACATTCTTGTTTGTATATATTTATTTATTTATTTATGTTAAATTATGAGCTCCTTGAGAGGATTTACATTTTTTTTGTTTGATTTGTCTTTATAATGCTAACATTTAGCACAATGCCTGGCACAAAATATGAACTTAATAAATGTTGACTTTACATGTCATTTTAAAAATACCTACTGTGTGTCATACTAAGTACTATACTAGGCACTGAGAATATAAAGTAGAAATTAATCAACAAGAAGGAGCTTACAATCTAGTAAGAAAAGCATGATTTTACACATACACATATATATTTAAATATATATGCATATATTTGTATCCCACACACATGTGTAGTAAAAATTATATATTTATGAATGCATATATGATAAGATAACTGGTATAGAGAACTGTAGGCCCACTATACTTTACTGCCTCTATGTGTATGTGTATATATATGTATATATGCACATATATATTAATATATTCAATGTCAACCACATTAAACAAACCAAAAAAGTACCAAAAAGATCCTTTAGATCCTTTAGAATCATGTCAGTTTCTGAAGATGCCCCCCCATGTATAAAATAATGTGGGTGTTTTATACCTGTACTTCTTTGGAGGAAAATAAGTCCTTCATCCACCCACATGAAGAGATATTTTAAACAGGGAATCCAAAGCCATTTTGTTTAAGCATGCAAATTAGAATGCCAAAAATAAAGTGAACCAGATCTTCTGTGAAGATTTTCAATGGTTTGGGTGAAAAATATATCTAAAAACAGGAGGATTAGGTAATGGCCCACTGAAATGCCTATCCCTTTTGAAAAGGCTATGATTATATGATAACTCTTCAAAGATTTATAGCACATACTTTTCTAGACAGCTATTTTAGGAGGAGGAATAGTTTAAGAACTTTCTCTTTTGCCATCTAAGTTTCATAATCCTATATGTGAAATCACCTTCTATTTCATCTGAAATGACTTCTCACATTTTTGTTGAGACTTTTATATCAGAAGTGGAGAATTAGATTACTCTACTGATGGAAGAAGTCTGAAGAAAATGTGTTGAACAGAGAAAGCTTAGAGTAAAGCATGCTTTTTTTAAAATAACAGATACAGAAAAGAAATTCAGAGAGTGTAAAAGTTTTGGGGCAATGTTATTTCTAATTTTTTTCTTTTCAATTTTAAGCAAATTTATTTTATATTCATCATATTTTTGGCATTCTAAGACAGGTATCAGGAATGATCAGGAATGGAAAAAATGAAATTCACAATGTAATACAATTCAGTCCTTTCTGGCTCTAGCTTTCAAGAATAATAACCCAAGGTTTTATTTATGTCAAGTTTACATAAGAAATAGTTGAGAGATTATTTTTTCTCAATGTTATGACTAGAAACAGTTGTCCTGAAGAACCCTTGGGCTCATCTGGTACTTTTTTCATTGGCATATTCATAGCTTGGCATCTGCATAATTTTAAATGTTTCTTGGCCTTGGTAGAAATAATTGAATCATTCAGTTCAGCCTGTATTTGAATTAAAATATTCCCAACAACATTCCCAATAAGTAGGCATCCAATCCAAAGAACCTCAATGATTAGGGAATTCATTTTCTACTGAGATAACATATCTCATTTTAGAAAGCATAATTCTGAAATATATTTTCTTTACACCCAGTCCAAATTTGTCCTTTCTCTCACTGTTCCTAGATTTGCCCTATGAGACTAGTGAGAAATAACCTACCTCTTTTCTCTCATGTAAGTCCTATTTTAATATTTGAAGGTTATCATGCCTTCAAAAAAAAAGAGGAAAGAACATGAAAGAATGTGAAGAGAGGGGAAGAAAGGGGGAAAGAGAAGGGAAAGCAAAGAGGGGAAGAAAGGAGAAGAATGGAGGAGAGGAAGAGTATAGAAGGGAAGGAATGAAAGAGAAAGTGGAGGACAGGAGTAGATAGAGGAGAAGAAAGGAGGACTAAGGAGGAATGAGAGGAGAGGAGAAAAAAGGGAAGAAAAAAGAAGCAGCCCTTTCTCTCAAGGAAATTATGATGACAGAAGAGAAGAGACAACATATGAACACTTTCCTACCACCAGCTCAAAACCATGCTGACTCTGCTATAGCCATTATCACTGCCTACTCCCCATCAGTAAATCTTGGATTCCTCCCCTGGAAACACTCTGGATCCTGACAGTTCAGCTTTCACTTTTTGAAATTCATCTATGAATTAGGAGTATGAATTTGACAGTTATGGGGAAGATAGAAGAGACAAGACAGGGAAACCAAAAAGGAGGCTAATAAAATAATACAAGTCCTGAGAGGTGATAAGGGCCTGAACTATAGTGATGACTATGCGAGAGGAGAGAAAGGGATGAATATAAAATAAACTTTCTAGGTAAAATTGATAAATCTGGGCAATTAGTTAGATATATGAGGTGAAGTAGTATAAGGTATGTAGGATGACACCAAGGTTAGAAACTTAGATACATTAAAGTATGATAATGCTCTCAAATTTTTTTGGAACATTGAAAGATTTATGGGTTGGGGAAATTCACTTTTTTGTTGACTTTTTTTAATATGTCATGTTATTTTTATTTTTATTATTATATTTTCCAAATTATACATGTAGATGTACTTTTAATAAATTTTTCTTGACATTTTCCAATATATATCCTATGCCTCCCTCCCCTGCCCACTCCACAAGAAAGCAGGTGATATGATTTAGGTTATCTATATGCTATCATAAAAATACATATTTCTTGGTTCATCATGTTATGAAAGAAGACATATTGCTTAGACAAGAAAAGAATATCATTAAGGAAATGAAGTGAAAAATGGTATGCTTCAATTTGTATTCAGATTTCATCAGTTCCTTCTATAGCAGTAAATAGTCTTTTTTGTCATGAGTCCCTTGGAGTTGTCTTGGATCCTTGCATTACTGATAATAGTTAAATCATTGGCAGTTAATCATTGTCCATTATTGCTGTTACTGTGTATAACTTTCTTGCTATTTTGCTCACTTCACTTTTCATCACTTCATATGTCTTTATAGGGTGTTGAGATTTTTTTTTGGTGATCATCCTGTTTATCATTTTTTATGATGCAATTGTATTATGGCATAATCATATACCAATTGTTTGGTCATTTCCCAATTGAGGGGCATCCCTTCAGTTTTCAATTCTTTGCCAATGCAAAAAGAATTTCAATAAATATTTTTGGTTGAAAAAGGTCCTTTCCTCCTTATAGTGATCTCTTTGGGATACAGAACTAGTAGTGGTAATCAAAGTAATGAGTCAAAGGACAGGAACAATTTGATGGTCTTTTGGGCAGGGTTCCAAATTCCTGTCCAGAATAGTTGTATCAGTTCATAACTCTACCAACAGTGTACTAGTGTCTCAATTCCCCACATCTCCAGCATCTATTGTTAACCTTTTTTTGTCATATTAGCCAATCAGATAAGTGTGAGGTGCTATCTCATAGTTGTTTTAATTTTATTTTCTCTAATTAATATTGATTTTGAGATTATTTTTCATGTGACTAAAGATAGTTTTAGTTTCTTCATCTGAAAACTGCCTGTTCTTATTCTCTGACCATTTGTGAACTGAGGAATTAGATCAATATCTTCTTATGACATGTTGCCAGGTCTAGAATATAGCATTCTAGATTGGGTCTGACCAGGGAAAAGGATCTGGGTCCAAGTCATACCTGTCATATATGTTTTTGATACAACAATGGGAATAATTCTTTGCAATTCCTGGGTTTCTGCACTGGTAAAATGAAAAGATTTAATATTTTTTTGGCTGAAGTTCCTTTCAGCTCTAGATGTGTAATCCTATTTTCCTATAGATTCTGATGTGAGGCATATAGACATAATTTCTAGTCAGTTATCTACTTGGCCTAGAAACAATTCTTCTCTAGTATTTTATCTTCTAAGAGAAGAAACAATGTCCCCTTTGGCAAAAATTGGCAGCTATTGTCAGGTATTTGTTTAATGAAGAAATCCTCCTGGGTTCTGAATTTTACTGTGAAAGTGATGGGGAAGAGGGAAAAAATAAGCTTCCTGGAGTGGAAATCATATAAAATTAATGTTGGAAAATTTCTAACAGTCTTTATAACATGAGGCAGGCTTTGAAAGAAGAAGGAACCTTTCTGTGTACCTCTGGAAAGCCTGAAACTCACACTAAGTTCATGATAGTAGGTCAACTTACATTAAAAAAATTATTTTTAGTTATTCCCATTATATTCCTCTTTAAGGTTCTTGTAGTCAGAGGCCCAGAGAGTGCTCTTTGATTATCTGTAGCTTCCAGAAACACTGAAAGTATTATTATGACTTTCCTTCTGAAGCTAGAACCATTAATGATACTTCAAATACTCTGTTTTTTTGTCAGTATATCATCTCTAATTGTCACTGAGATAACTCAGAAGTGAAAAGAAAAAAAAATACAGCAACGACATATTATTTTTTGCAATGAAACAATTTTACATAGTACTTTTAAAGCTTACAAAGTACTTTACCTAGATTATCTCATTTGACCAGCTCTGTGAATTAGTACTATGGGTATCATTATTACAATTTTAAAGATGATAAAACTGAAGCTCAGAGAGTTTCATTAACTTGATCTTGATCACATAATTGCTTGGGGTGCCAGAAAGGATCTGAAACAATGTTTCTAAATAGTAGTTTAGCACACATTCCATTATGACATATTGGTTTTCTAATATGAAATATATATTACAATTAAGTCTTTTTTCCACAATTAACATATAACCATTCATTTTATATAAACTATTCAGGTCAGAATATTTCCTGTGTTTCAAAAGTCATATTTTCTATTAATTTACATCTTTCACTTCCATTTGGGCACTTGGGTGGCACAATAGAGAGAATACTAGGTCTCTAGTCAGAAAGTATCATTTTATTGAGTTCAAATCTGGCTTTAGACATTTACTAGATGTGTGACTCTGGTTAATATATTAACTTTATTTGTTTTAGTTTCCTCATCTCTAAATGATCTGGAGAAGGAAATGGAAAAACCAAAGCAATGTTCTTGCCCTTAAGGCATTTGCTATGAATGATAAGACTTAGTATGATGAAATTATTATGCTTTTTAGCTGTTTAATATTCCTCTGTTCTATATATTCAAAATTTTATAAGTTCAGTAAATAAGGATGTTTTATAGGTTTTTTGTTTTTCTTTTTTTTTGTCTTTTTTTTAGTTTTATATCAGGATTTTAGTACTCAAGCAAGGAAATAGATATTTATTAACCACTTACTATGTAATAAAACTCCAGAGATATATTGATAAAAGAGAAATCATCCCTGACCCCAAATAGATCATATCATATTGAGGGAGACAATAGATATATTTTAAAAATATAATAGAAAAATACACATGAATAAAAAAAGTTACCTGGGAAGGAGAAGAGCAATATCCTCTGAGGGGAATGAGAAAGACTTCATATAAAAAGTGATGCCTGAGTTTTATCTTAAAGGAGGCCAAGTAAGATACAAATGATAATCAAGGCAAAAACATGGAGATGGGAAATGGACAAAAAATATTCCAGTAAGTTTAGACTATAGATGTGTAAGAAGGTAGGAGAGGTAGGAGAGGCCTCCATTAGGAAAAAGGGTTTATATTCCAAATAGAAGGGGAAAAAATTTTTTATATCTTATCCTAGCAGGCACAGTAATAGCAAATTGCTACAAGTTATAGATCGTTTTAAAGTTTGCAATGAATTTTACATGTTATTTTATTTGATCCTCACAATAAGCTTATAAGGTAGCTGCTATTTTCATCCCCATTTTTATATCAAAAAACTAAGAAAAATGTTAAATGATTTATTTGACCAAAGTAACCGAATTGCTATCTAAGACACAAATCAAATGAAGATAATCTTGACTTCAAGTTCATAACTCTACTCACTATTCCATCTGACAATAGAATTTACTGGTTGAGTTGGGATTATTATGAATTATTCTTAATCAAAAAACTCACTCTTCAAGGCCCTGGTTAGAGATTATAAAAGTTTAAAAAATCATCAATTTTGGTACAAAATTTGAGCATTACCAATTTATTTATTTATAGCAATTGTTTGGGATGTGTTGAAAAAAAGGATTAGCTCCATTTTACAAATGGTAAAACTGAGTTCCATTGAGGTTAATTATCTTTTTTAGCTATCATAGAACTTGATATCAGAGTCAAATTTGAGTCTAGGTCTCTTGTAGTATAACCTACTTTTTTGCAAAATATTATGGAACCTGCCAAAGTAAGAATTTGATTTGATATTAATTAAATGGTTTTTAGAAAAGGGCATTTCCAGTCTATTTGGGGAGGTTGGAAGTCAGATTACAAGAAATAGAGGCAATGTGTATCTATTATCATTCTTTCCATCCTAAATTTGACTAGGAAAAAGACTAGATGGAGAGAATAATAGCACAAAAGATTAAAAAAGTCAAGAAAAGGATTTTCTCAAGCATAGTAGAACACAGAATATATCTGTAAGCAATAAAAATTAACCAACATTAAGTAGAGATTTGATAATGAACTTAAAAGGGATGAGATTCAAAAAAGGGTGCATCTTGCAAGATGATCTAAAGGTAATGGATTCAAAAATATAAGGATAGTCAATACCTGCCATTATCAAGAAGAAGGGAGAACCTCTTCATCAGAAACAATGGAATGGAGGAACCAATGTTAAATAATGTATAAGGAAATTAATGAGTCCCAGACTATCTTATGACATGTGCTCAAATTGGTAATTTGTGAGTGGACAAATAAAAATGGATTTTTCATCTTTCCCTAAGAAGTTTTAAATGTGAAAGAGTGGATATAGTGCTAAAAAGACATAGGTTTAGATTTTACCCTTGACATTTATTCATATCATCATGTGCAATTCACTTAACTCTAAAGCCCAGACTCCTCATCAATTAATCAATCAATTAACAGGCACTTACCAAATATCTACTATATGCCAGTCATTATGCCGAAAACTAGGAATACAGGGAAAAAATTAAAAAAGACTCTCCCCTCAAAGAGCTTACATTGTTTTGGGAGATTTTTTAAATATTACATTTGTTCTTATATTTATTTTTATATAGATCTATGAATGCATGTTTGTGCATATATATATGTATATGAGCTATATAGAAAATAGACATAACATGAAAGAACTATTTATTGTGTGGAATCTAGAAAGAAACTAGAAATTCTAGGAGGTAAGGATGAAGAAAGAATGCATTCTAGGTATTGAGGTTCTGTACTTATGTTGGGGAATGGAAGGTATTGATACAAAGTCAAGGATCTGGGATATGGAATGAAGTGACTATGGATAGACATTAGAGTGCTTAAAAGGGGGTAATATATAATGAAACTTGAAATATAGTTTGAATGCCAAACAGAGGAGCTTCTATTTGGTGATATAGGTATAAAATGTAACTTAATTTTGTTTATCAGGGAAGCAAAATGAATAAGAGAGTGACATGAATAAACCTGGATTTTAGAAAAATGACTTTGCATCAACACCTTGTACCCTATGCCAAGATAAATTCAGAATGGGTATATGACATATATAAAGAGTGAAATTATAAATAAATTAGGTAAACATGGAATAGTATACCTGTCAGATCTGTGGGAAAGGAAGGAATTTAAGACAAAGCAAAATATACAGAACATGACAAAATGCGAAATGAATAAATTTGATTATATCAAATTAAAATGGTGTAAGAATTTAAATTTAAGTTTTTATGTTAATATGAAAGGTCTAAAGTAATGTTGTGGTTGGCAATTTAAAAATATTATAGCTTAAGTAAAAATGACTTTTTGCAGTTTTATTTACAAAGATGTAGAAAGAGTAAAAGTATAAAAATGTAGGAAGGTAGAAAATTGTCTAGCCTACCACCATAAGTGCTGCTCCTGTGGTTCAGCCCTAGAAGGGCTTGATAATCTTCAGCCAGAGGTCCTGGTGTTGTCTTCAGCCAGAGTTCCACCAACACAGCAGCCTCCTGCAAAGCTAAGGCAGGAATCTCCTGAACCAATCTCTCCAGAATCCAGGAAAGGAAAGCCAACTACTCACCCAGCATGCTGACACAGGATCCAGGGAGGGAGTTTTCTCCTTCAATCCAGGTTACCAATGCAGTGTCCAAAGATGAACTCCAAAGGAGAAGATGTTCAAAGGAGAAGTGTCTTCAACAGGAGGATCAGGAAATTTTATAGTATTTTTTCCACATCACTTCCTATCTCTTCCCTACTTTATGGGAATCAATCATATTCTTTCAATTTGCCTAGCACTGCCCAAGAGGGGTGGCAGTAGCCTTTGGAGGTATGAGATTACTCTAGTAAGTGACTTGTAAATTCTTTTATTTAGTGTTAAGTAGGGGTGCTTTGAGTTCTTGATTTGTTTAGCTTAAAATAGGGAAGGAGAGAGTTAATCATATCTTCACAAAGTTTTTATGCAAACAAAACCAATGGAATCAAAATTAGAAGGAAAGCAACAAACTGGGAGAACAGTTTTATAACAAAATTCGCTGACAAAGGTTTAATTTCCAAAATATATAAAGAATTAAGTTAAATTTACAAAAAATCAAGCCATTCCCCAATGGACAAATGGTCCAGGGATATGAATAGACAGTTTTCACAGGATAAAATCAAAACTATCAATAAGCATATGAAAAAGTGTTCTTAATTCCTATTGAGTAGAAAAATGCAAATTAAAACAACTCTGAGGTACCACCTTACACCTATAAGACTGGCCAACATGGCAGCAAAGGAAAGTGATGAATGTTGGAGGGAATATGTTAAAATTGGGACACTAATACACTGCTGGTGAAGTTGTGAATTGGTCCTACCATTCTGTAGGCCATTTTGGAATTGTGTGCAAAGGGCTTTAAAAGAATGCCTTTCCTTTGATCTAGTCTTGCCACTGCTGGGTTTGTGCCCCAAAGAGATAATAAGGAAAAAAGGTTTGTACAAAAATATTCATAGTTCTTTGTGGTGGCAAAAAAAACAACTGGAAAATGAAGAGGTGTCCATCTATGGGGAATAGCTAAAATAACTGTGGTATCTGATGATGATGGAATACTATTGGGCTGAAAGGAATAATGAAATGGAGGAATTGCATGGGAACTGGAAAGACAGCCAGGAATTGATGCAGAGGGAAAGGAGCAGAACCAGGAGAACATTGTACACAGAGACTGATACATTATTGCACAATTGAATATAATACTTTTCTTCTAGCAGCAATGCAATGATCTAGGACAATCCAGAGGAATTTATGAGAAAGAACACTATCCACATCCAGAGAAAGAACTGTGTTAGTAGAAATGCAGAAGAAAAACATATGATCAAGCATGTGGTTTGATAGGCATATTATTAGGGTTTTAATTTTAACAAATCACTCTACTGTAAATATGAATAATATAGAAATAGGTTTTGAACAATGATACATGTATAACCCTGTGGAATTGCTTGTCAGCTCCAGGAGGGGAGGTAGGATGAGGAGGGGAATTCACAAATCACGTAACCATGGAAAAATGTTCTAAATAAAAAAAAGGAAATAGAAAGATCATTTTGGCAGATATGTGGAATGGATTAACATACCTTTTAGGTAGGAATAATATTACTCTATCCAACAGACTGCTTGTGAGACATAAATGAGATCATACATGTAAAGCACTCTGTAAATGTCAAGTATAATTATCAATATCATCTTAAATTACCTGCTGTACCACACAGTGTACCATTGACTCTTTAATTTATGATCTATAGCATCTAATAACAAAGTATGATGGACTAAATATTTTAATGCTATTATTCTACAAGTATTCTGATTTCCCATGGTTTCAGTGGAGAGAATGGAATGTAGATAAGAGAATGTATAAAGACAGAATAGAAAAGTATTGTCATTTTAGCCTCCTTATGTCATTGGTTGCTCTATGAATGAGGTCCTGACAGGAGATGTGTGAATTTTTTGACCACCACCTATCAGTTCTTCCATACAACTTAGAATTGCTTTTGGTCCCAAATCCTTATTTTGTCTTGGGTATCTGTTGCCTTTATGTCCATGTCTGTGTGACACTTTCCATTTACAATTTTCATCAATCCAAAAAAAGGGTTCTCATATAGAAGAACTTTCCACACCATTCACTATTTGTTTTTTTTTCTCTCTCAATATGCTAGTTAAGTGATATAATATTTTGTTAATAACATGATAGAAAAATTCAATAATCTTTAAGTTTAATAAATTTTCTCTGCTAAAGCACTTAACATGAGGCTGATATAGAACAGACTCTAAAAATGTTTATTTCCTTCCCTTCTCCCCAATAAAATTCCTTTCAGAATTTTTTATGTCTTTTCCCACAAAATAGTTTTTGTTAAACAATGTTTAGAGATATATTTAAATTAGTTGCTTAATTTTTATCTGCCTAAATACTCAAATTCACCTTTTCATTCTCATAGTTCTTTTCATTTCTCTTCATACCACACATATAATCAGCTACTATATCCCATAAGTTTTTCCTTTGTGGTAACTCAAATTTAAAATATATCATTTTTTCTAATCACAAGTAAAACAATTTTAAATATTTTTTATGAAACAATTGTTTCAAATTATGTTCTGTCCTTTATTTCCTCATTGAGAAGGCAAATAATTTGACATATTATTCATGTGTAGTAATGAAAATTTTTTTCATATTAGTCATATTGGAAAGGAAACATATAATGAACACACAGGTACACACATACAAATAAAGGAAGTTTAAAAGGTATGGTTTTACTAGTATTCATACTTCCTCAGTTATTTTTCTGGAAAAGGAAAGTATTTTTCATTATAAGTCCTTTGGATTGTCTTGGATCATTGTATTGCTGAAAATAGCTAATCTGTTCAAAATTAATACTCACATAATATTACTGTTACTGTGTACATTGTCCTGGTTCTGCTTTACATAAGTCTTTTCAGGTTTTCATTTTACTATGCTATCCCCTTCCATTTTATGTATAAGTTCATATCATTCTCATTCACATTCACATTAAATTTACTGTCTATTTCCCTTTGTCTTATTTTCCCTTCTCTCTCTGTCCTTTTACCCTGTTTTGTTTCTGATCAATACCTCTCCCAATATACCCACCCTTCAGTCACCCTCCATCTTTATACTCTTCCTATCCTACTTCCATATAGGACTGTGATGGCGAACCTATGATATGCATGTCAGTACTGACATGCATAGCCATTTTCAATGACATAAGACTGCATGCGGGTTTAGTGAGCTTCAGGACCCAGTAGCCACCTGGGGAGCCTATAGCCATGCCCCAGCCCGGCCCCAGGGGGTAGGGTATCTCCACACATGTTGGATGTGGGGGCAAGGGTCAAGTGGTGGGCAGTGCATGAACAGGCTCCCATGGGGGCAGAGAGGAGGAGCATGCATGAGGAGCAAACAACAGTTGTTGCTCTTGCGGTGCTCCCTTGCCAGCTATCTGAGGTGGGGAAGGGTAAGGCAGGGCTGGTGGGAGACTGGGCAGGGCTCCGGCCTGCATGCAATGGAGGAATGCCTGAAACTGATTACCAGACACTTTTCGCTCCATGAAAAATATAGCAATGGCTTTACTTAATTTTTTCCCTCTATGCACTTTTGTGAGACCTTATTCTCAGCGTTAAATAATATCAAAACCAACAAAAGAAAGAGAATGACAGATAAAGTTAGTAGCACTTGCTTGGGCTTGAAGTATACAAAATTCCAATCTTCAATTAAGGATTTAGTCAATGAAATTCAGCATCAAAAATGTCACTAAAAGGCAGGTTAGTTAAAGAATTCCCCCTCCACTTCACTTATCTTACTTGACAGTATACCACAGGAGGTAAATAATAGCAAGACCAACAAAAGAATCTGACTGACAAGTGAACAAAGAAGTCACTAAGCAGGTAAGTTAAATAATTCATTTTTGGTTTATTAAATACAGTTCTATGTTACAATTACCCATTTTTGTTAATTAAACTATAAATATCATGAAATTATGTTTTTTTTCTCTAAGGAACACACAACCTGAGTTATACTTGGTTTTTTTGGCAAATTTTGACACACCAAGCTCAAAAGGTTGCCCATTACTGATATGGGATAAGATAGATCTCTATACTCAACAAAATATGCATTTTGTTCTCTCTTTGAACCATTCATGACAAGGTAGAGGTTCAAGCATTGTACAGCACCACCATGTCTTCCCTTCTATTATCAAAACACTTTTTTGCCTCTTTTGTGTGAGATAATTTGCCCTACTGAACTTCTCCCTTCTCCCAAATGATTCCCTCTTTTCAAAACATAATTTTATTATTTTAGATATCATTCTATCAATGAGAACTCACATTAATGTCCATAGTTTATATATATTTCTTTCAATTGCCCTATTAATGATAAAATTCTGAGGAATGACAAGTATCATCTTCTTACCTAGATTGTAAATAGTTTAACTTTGTTTAATCCTTCATGATTCTCTTCTTTGTTTACCTCTTAATGCTTCTCTTGAGTCTTATAATTTGAAAGTCAAATTTTCTATTCACCACTAGTGTTTTCATTAGGAATGCTTGAAAATACTCAATTTCATTAAATATCCTATTGCCTTCCAAGGATTATAATCATTTTTTCTGGGTAGGTAATTCTTGGTTTTAGTCTTCTCTCCTTTTTCTTCAGTAATATCATATTCTAAATTTTCAAATCCTTTAATGTAGAAACTGTTAAAACTTGTGACCTGACTGTGGCTTCATGATATTTTTTTTGGTTGCTTACAATACTTTTTCTTTGGTCTGGAAGCTCTGGAGTTTGGTTATAATATTTCTGGTAGTTCCCATTTTGAGATATCTTTCAGAAAATGATCAGCAGGTCTTCAATGTACATTTTACTCAGTCTGAAGGCTAACAGGGCAGTTTCTATTGATGATTTTTTGAGATAGTATATCTAGCTTTTTAAAAAAAATCTGTCTTAAATATTCTAACAATTCTTAAATTATCTCTCAATGTATTTTCTAGACCAATTATTCAGTGAAATGTTTCACATTTTATTGTATTTTTTATTTTAATTTTTCCTGATGTCTCGTAAAGTCATTGGCTTCCACTTTCTCTGCTTTAATTGTTAAGGAATTATTCTCTTCCATAAGCTTTCATACCTCCCTTTCCATTTGGACAATTCTATTTTTAAGTAGTTTTTTCCCCACTGATTTTTGTTACCTCTTTTTCAATTTGGACAATTTTGCTTTTTAATTAGTTCTCTTTAGTGGATTTTTAAAATCTCTTTTCCTATTTGACCTATTTTAATGTGCTATTTTTTCAATATGTTTTATGCCACTTTTACCACTCTGAATTTTTTTCATGATTTGATGACAATGCTGTAATTTTCCCCAATTTTCCACTACATTTTGTATTTAATTAAAAAATAAGCTTTTCCAGAAATTCTTTTTTTGAACTGATAATGATTACCATTTTTCTTTGAGGCTTTGCAAGTAACTACTTTTACATTGGCTTCTTCTTAGTTTACATTTTGATTTTCACAACCATAGTTACTTTCTATAATCAGGTTATTTTGTTCTGCCTGTTTGCTCATGTTTCAACCCTATTTCTTGTCTTTTAACTTCACATAAACTTGATTTTTCATCCTGGGATGGAGTGGGCACTGTGCAAAATTCCAGATTTTTCATGTTGTTTTCAGGGATAGTTCTGGATGTTTCTAAGATTTAAATTCTTCCAAATTTGTATGATCTTAGGAGAGGTGTAGTCACTGATATCATGGACTATACTTTTGTCCATGAGTGATTACAAGCACTCTTTTCCACCCTGTAACTTTGACCACATTCTCAGAGCCTGCTAGTACTCTTCTTTACCCTGAGACTATGACTCAAAACTTTATATGAGCAATGCTACAAATTACTGCTCCCAATGTAAGCAAGGTTTCTCTATAATCTCTTTTTAGCCAATTATCCAACTCCTTACCTTCTGAGCAATGAGAACTTTGGAAGATGCCCTCATTTCCCCCTAGGCCGTTGTTGGCATGTAATAGCATGACCTGACTTGTACTATACTCCACTTATATCCCAGTAAGACATAACTTTCTTGCCAGCTTTCTACTTTTCAGCTTGTCCTTTTGTTGGTTCTGCTCCACGAGAAATTATTTTGAGTTCTTATTTTAACATTATTTAGAGGAAAATCTTGGAGAGCTTAGGCAAACCTCTGCCTTTCTTCATACATCTTGAATCACCTCCCCCAGACCATGTAACTCTTGTATTAACACTGTCAGTTTTAATCACAATGCTCCAAACAATAGTCACACAATTATTTGATGTCTGAATTATGGCAATTTTTTTCTCAAGCATTATTCATTCTTATTCTAATATCTATTGCCCTACATCTGAGTGAAATAGTCATACTTAAAATTAAACAATTGGGAAAAAGGAACAAGGTGGAATTAAAGAAACAATTTATATGAGGGTAGGGAAAGTTAAAATTTTATGAAATTTTCAGAATGAAACCTGTAATTTAAATAAGAGTTAAACCTTAGAGTTATTAGAAAAAATATATTTTTAGACTTAGTAGAAAAAAAAAAAAGATTGTCCTTCTCTGACCCAATAAATCATTTTACAAAGTGATAAAAAGCCAAATTGAATAAGGATAGCCCTCAATTTAAATTATACTATTTCTCTATAAAGAGAACAAAGAGGTTTTTAGCTGGCTATATTAAAATATATGCTACTTGTTATATATGCTACCCATCTAATGTCAAAATCTGTATTCAGATTTAAAATTATGCTTTATTTTTTATTTTATTTAAAACTATGTTTTAAAGCAAAAAAATGATGTGAGAAGCCACGTGATAAATATGGATTTTGAGCCCAGGTACTTCATCTAAAAAAACAAAAAACAACTTAATTTTGTGTGTTCTAGACATCTCTAGAAAATCTGAGATGAAGACGAGAATACCAATTGGTTATATGTTTATATACCAATTAGACAGCACACTCTCACACACACACAAACAATCTATTATATTATGTAGAAAACTGATATGGAATTGGGATAAATTTTGAAAACTTGTTCCCCTTTTTCTCTCTAAGTAGTTTGATTTTGAAAACTACAAAATCAGAGGCAGAGTCAAAATGTCAGCCTGGATGCAGCAAAAGTCCAGATGTCTGAAAACCCTTACACAACAATCCAAAACACAGTGCTTTGAGAAGACAGAAAACCAAATCTAACCACAGAAGAGACCTGGGGGACCCTCCTGCTTGATTCAACTTAAAAGGTACCCAAAGAAAAAGCTGGAATTCATGAATTCTCATGTTCAAGAGAAAGGAAGAAGAAAGTCCAAGGACCCCTCCCCCACTTATAATGCTGAATCTCCAGTGGTGGTTAGAATCTCTGTGTGGACAAGGGCTCTAGTCCAGAGAATGTGCCTTGCTGGCACAGCTGTGCCAGGCTCAGGGCATTGAACACAGGTGGCAGGGAGGCAGCTAGAGGAGAAGCACAGAGAGGGCAGACTTGTTACAGCCAAAACACCCCATTTTGCCACCCCCTTTTCCCCAGGGTTTTAGCCTAAGGGCATATCCACAACTCTGGCTTAATCTTATCAATAGGGCAGATAAGCAGCCTTCAGACAGCAGGGAAGCTCAAGCTCCAACTGCACTCCCCCAAAGACTGCACCTATAGTAGCTGTAAGAATCCAGCTGCCTCAAGTTCCAGGGCAATGGCTGTAACCACTACAGAATATCTAGCTAACAGGAATGGAAGCACAGTTCCTTCACCTACACCTTCAGCTTCTGCTACCAGCTGGGGAAGATCTGACCACAGGGTTCATCAATACCTTCAGCCTAACCTAGTCATTAAGCAGAGCAGTGAATAGGCCCCTTCAGAATATAATAGCCCATACCCAGAGATCCATCAGATGATCAGGGGAGCAAGATTACAGCCAATAACCATGGAGAGGGAGGAGAAAATATGAGTAAACTCCTCGTGTGAGCTCCACATCCCAACTTGATGCCAGGGTGTAGAGCAGACCACCCCTCCCACCTGTTGCTAGGCTGGAGCATGGCCTCAGTTACAGGTACAGGTGCCAGAGGAAGCTCCTAGGATCTGAGGTGTGCTAAGCCCACATGTGGCCTCCTGTAATCAAAAATAGCTATGTGGTTCAGTGCTGACAGGCATATCATAGGTTCTCTATCACAGTACTAGGACATAGAAACATGGAACACAAGCACGAAAGAGCAGAAATAATAAATGCACCCTTTTCAGATCATAATGCAATAAAATAATAATTAGTAAGGGAACATGGAGAGGCAAATCAAAATTAATTTGGAATTAAAGAATATGATTGGTTAAAGAAAAAATGATAGAAACAACTAATAACTTTTTGAAGAAAAAGTCAATGATGAGAAATCCTATCAAAATCTATGGGATGCAGCCAAAGTAGCACTCAGTGGGCAATTTATATCTTTGAGTGAATATATTAACAAATTAGGGAGGGCAGAGGTCAATTAATTGGACATGCAAATTAAAAAAAAAAGAAATTTAACATATTAAATGTCCCCAGATGATAACTAATATAAGGATCCTAAAAATTAATCGATAAATTAATAAAATTAAAAGTAAAAGAACTATTGAATTAATAAACAAGAATAGAAGCTGGTACTTTGAAAAAATAATAAAACAAAGTAATGATCTATCTAATTTTAAAAAAGGAAAGGAGAAAACCAAACTAATAGTATCCAAAATGAAAAGGGATACTTCACCTCTATTGAAGATGAAATTAAGACAATCATTAAAAACTATTTTTCCCAATAATATGACAATAAATATGCCAATCTAGGTGATACGGATGAATATTTACAAAAATATAAACTGCCTAGATTAATAGAAGAAGAAATTGAATACTTAAATAACCCTGTATCAGAAAAAGAAATTGAATAAGCAATCAAAGATTTGCCTAAGAATAAATTCCCAGGACCAGATGGATTCACAAATAAATTCTGTCAAACATTTAAAAAACATCTAATCCCAATCCTATACAAACTATTTCACATAATAAAGCAATGAAGTAGTTCTACCCAATTCCTTTCATGACACAAATAAGGTACTGATTCCAAAGCCAGGAAGGTCAAAAACAGAGAAAGAAAACTATAGACAAATCTCCTTACTGAACATAGATGCAAAAATTTTAAGTAGAATAATAGCAAAAAGACTCCAACAAGTAATCATGAGGGTTATTCGTTATGATCAGTTGGGATTTATACCAGGATTACAAGGATAGTTCAATATTAGGAAAACCATTCACATAATTGACCATATCAACAAGCAAACCATCAAAAATCACATGATTATCTCCATAGATGTAGAAAAGGCCTTTGACAAAATACAACACTCATTCCTATCGAAAACATTAGAAAGTATAGGAATAGAAGGGCCTTTGCTAAAAATTATAAGGAGTATATATCTAAATCCATCAGCAATCATCAATTATAATGGGGACAAATTAGGATCATTTCCAATAAGATCCGTTGTGAAACAAGGATGTCCATTATCCCCTCTATTATTTAAAATTATACTAGAAACACTAGCAGTAGCAATTTGAGGGGGAAAAGTCAAGGTATTAAAATAGGCAATGAGGAGACGAAGCTATCACTCTTCGCAGATGATATGATGGTTTACTAAAGAATCCTAGAAAATCAACTAAAAAGCTAGTGGGCATAATCAATAACTTTAACAAAATTGCAGGATACAAAATAAACCCACATAAATCATTTCTACATATTTACAACACATCCCAGCCACAAGAATTAGAAAAAGAAATTCCATTTGAAATCACCCCAGATAATATAAAATACTTAGGAATCTATCTGCCAAGATAAATACAGGAACTATACGAACACAACTACAAAACTCTCTTCACACAATTAAAAGTAGGTCTAAATACTTAGAAAAACACTAATTGCTCATGGGTAGGATGAGCTAACATAATAAAAATGGCAATCCTACCCAACCTAATCTATCTACTACCCATCAAACTACCAAGAAACTTTTTTACTGAATTAGAAAAAAAAAAGAAACAATAATAAGGTTTGTTTGGAAGAACAAAAAAATCAAGAATATCAAGGGAATTAATGAAAAAAAATATGAAAGATGATGACCTAGAATTATCAGATCTTAAACTGTACTATAAAGTACTGATTATCAAAATAAAATGGTACTGGCTAAGAGATAGAAGAGAGTATCAACGGAATAGATTTGGGGTAAGTGACTTCAGCTTTTGGAACAAAAATTCCCTATTTGTCACAAATTGCTAGGAAAAGTGGGAAACATTATGGGAGAAATTAGGTTTAGATAAACATCTCACACCCTACACCAAGATAAATTCAGAATGGATGAATGACAAATATAAAGATGGAAACTATAAGTAAATTAGGTGAGCATAGAATAGTATACCTGTCAAGTCTATTGGAAAGGAAAGATTTTAAGGCCAAGCAAGAGATACAGAATATTACAAAATGAAAAATAAATAATTTTGATTACATTAAATGAAAAAAAAGTTTTTGTACAAACAAAACCAATTCTGACAACTCTGACAAAGGTCTATTTACTAAAGTTTCCAAAGGGCTAAATAAATTGTACAAAAAATCAAGTTACTCCCCAATTGAAAAATGGGCTAGAGACATGAATAAGCAATTTTTCTGAAAAAGAAATCAAAATATGAATATGTAGATGAAAGTGTTCTAAATCTCTTATGATAAAAGAAAAGAAAAAACAACTCTATGGTCCTACCTCACATCTAGGAGATTAGCTAACATGACAGGAAAAGAAAGTAATGAATGCTGGAGGGGATGTTGCAAAATAGGGACATTAATATATTGGTGGTCCAGTTATGAATTAATCCAACCATTCTGGGTGGCAATTCAGAACTATGCCTAAAGGGCTTCAAAAGACTGCTTGCCCTTTGATTCAGCCATACCACTCCTGGGTTTATACCCCAAATAAATCATAAGGAGAAGGACTTGTACAAAAGTATTTATAACCACACTCTGTGATGGTAAAAAATTGGAAAATGTGAGGATGCCCTTTTATTAGGGAATGGCTGAACAAATTGTGGTATATGTTGGTGATGGAATATTATTTTGATCAAAGGAATAATGAACTGGAGGAATTCTATGTGAACTGGAATGATCCCTAGGAATTGATGCATTGTGAAAAGCAGAACCAGGAGTTCATTATACACAGAGATTGATACACTAGAATTTGATACACTAGATTGGTACAATAGAATTTAATGGACTTCTCTACTAGTAGCAATGAAATGTTCAAGGACAATTTTGAGGGACTTATGAGAAAGAACTCTATCCACATTCAGAGGAAGAATGGTGGGAATAGAAACACAGAAGAAAAACAATTGCTTGATCACATGGGTTGATGGTAATGATTAGGGATGTAGACTCCAAATGATAACCCTAGTACAAATATCAATAATATGGAAATAGGTCTTGATCAATGACACTTGTAAAACTCAGTGGAATTGCATATTGGCTAGAGGAGGGGAGGTTGTGGGGAGAGGAGGGAAATAATCAATCTTGTGACCATGGGAAAATATTCTAAATTAATTAATTAAATAAAATTTACCAAATTGAAAATAGAACTACAAAAGCATAACTCTTCCAGGCTATGATGCTTGTTTGGGTCTTCCTTTGTTTTGTCTAGATGTAAAAACCAGTGGTGGAGACCTACTTCCTATTCATCTAAAACAAGGATTTGGTTAAGTAATGAAGTTGCCTAGGCTGCCACCATGTTGGGAGAAGCATGCAAATGTATGGTAGGGAAGAAGAGGGTCTTTTAGCATCATCCTGATACCTTCATCTTCCTGTGATGAAGTGGTAAGGGAGAATTTGAGGTCTCTGAGGCCACTCTGTGTGGCCTCCATTCAGATATATCCTGGGGAATGCCTGAGTACTGACATCAGATGGAATATATATGGACTTGCCATTTGCTCTTTTAACTATAATGTCTCTCTGTCCCTGTCTGTCTCTCATTCTCTGTCTCTGTCTCTGTCTCTGTCTCTATTTCCTAAATCAGGTTACCTGTTGATTTTGTTTGCACTTAAGCCTCTGTCCCAGTTTTCCCTTCAAGCTGTTGATTTAGCTATCATTTAGGCCTCTGCTCTGGCCCAGTCTGGTTTCCAGGCCCAAGTTTTGTGAAATCTGTTCAGATCATGTAGAGTACATTGGCTTATTAGATTTTCTTGAGCAGCAGATTGAAAATTGTTATTTTAAAAGCAAAAATACAGCCTTCAGAGAATGCCATTCATGACTATAGTTAAAGACAAAAATTGTAAGATGAACATGTTAATAGCAACCATTTCTACAGCTAATAGTATATCAAGTAAATCTGTGAAATGAAAATGCAAGAGGGTGATTTTAAACCTCAACCAAGAATAGATGATAAAGAATTTATTGATTTTTAGCTCATAATGAAGAAGCCAAATTTTGGGGAAAAACTGAAAGAATAGAATGTATAAAAAAATCAATATACACGGTCTTTTCCTATACATGTTTATCTTATTAAAAAGATTACAAATAAGCCACAGAAAAAATTCAGGAAGGTAAAATATGTGCACATTACATTTATGGATCATAACACAATAAAAGTACTTACCAACAAGGCAAATATGATCAAACCTGCAGGTCTCTATGGAGACTAAAATGGCTTGTTAAATAATTCCTGAGGTGAAGAATACATTATGGAAACAAAACCAAATCATATTAAAGATAACAACATAAATATGGAACATAACCAAAGCAGGACTGAAAAAATTTATATTACTGAACATATGTATTGGTAATAGATAAAAATAAAGAAAATCTTTGCAGTTAATGAAATTAGATATATTAATTTACAAACAGCAAGCACAAAGTATTAAAACAGGAAGAAAAATCAATGATAAAAGACCAACTGAACTGATAAATAAAATTAATAACATATTCAAAATAGAAATAAAATTAATTATTGAGCATATTTAATTGATAAAATGAAAAATCAAGTTTTTAAGTTCAGAATGGGAAAGATAGATCACGATGAATGGTATATGATAAAAATAATTAGTATCCCAAAAATCTTGAATCTCTTATTGAATAATTACTAAAAAGCTAAAGTAAAAACACTAAAATGACACAAAGAACAAAATAAATTAATTAATATAATTTTTTAAACCCTTACCATCTGTCTTGGAGCCAATGCTTCGTATTGGTTCCAAGACAGAAGAGTGGAAAGGACTAGGCAATGGAGGTCAAGTGACTTGCCCAGGGTCACGCAGCTAGGACAGATCGGAAATTAGGACATTCCATCTCTAGGCCTGGCTCTCAATCCAAGGAGCCTTCCTGCTGCCTCCAATATTAATCCTTTTAATAAACAATAATATAGATTTTTGCAAATTCCTGGTGAAAAAGAATAAATCAATTATACTAATTTTTCATTCATTATAATTAAATAGGATTTTATAAAGGAGTAAAACATTTTGATATGAGGAAAACAATTAATAAAATTAATGATATCAATAAACCAAAAAGTTCTTTGATATTCAGTAAAATACATTCTATGCTAAATGTGTGAATATAAAAAGAGAAAAATATCTTAAAATACTAATCTATTTTTTATTCATTACATAATGTATTATAAATTAAACTATATAGTATGTTAAATGCTATTATATATCATTGTGTATAAGGGCTGGAAAATATTAATTTATAAGGATTCCATCATTTAATATCTATTTATATATATGCATTTGTATTTATATAATATTTATATGTACATATATATTATTAAAATGAAGAATAGATGGGAGGTGACATGAGCCAGGCAAAAGCAAAACAATAAAATTGCTTCCATTATGACCTCCCCTCAGATTTCAAAGGAGATAGACTAGAATTCTATACCCATGGGTTTGGAAATTATAATGACCTGCTCCCAGATTATCATTGCTTTTAGCTCTAAACCCACAGCCATCACCAAGGAGAATAATCACTGTGAAGCAGTGCCCTACCTTTTTGGTATCACAAAGAATACAACCTAATCACTTTGACATCACTCTCAGCTGCCAATCAACTGCTACACCAATAGACAGGCAAGCCCAAGAGACCCTGAAGTGCTGGCACTTACAGTCTACTGAGTCACAGACCAAGCAATTATCATTTCAGTAAGAAAACACCATAAGGTCTGGCCTGGTAACTGTCTATGACCACTGCAACCACAATTTTTAAAAATTAATTCATTTAGTCAATTAAGAACATTATTAATTGGTTACAAGAATCATATTATTTCCCTCCCTAACCTCTCCCACCCTTCCCTTAGCCAACTCACAATTTCACTGGGTATTACATGTGTCTTTGATCAGGACCTATTTCCATGTTTGCACTAGGATGTTCATTTAGAGTCTACATCCCCAACCATATCCCTTTGATCCATGTATTCAAGGAGTTGTTTTTCTTCTCTGTTTCTACTCCCATTGTTTTTCCTCTGAATATGGATATTGTTCTTTCTCATAGATCCCTCCAGGTTGTTCAGGATTGTTCAGCATTGCCACTAATGGAGAAGTCCATTACATTCAATTGTACCACAGTGTATCAGTCTCTGTGTACAATGTTCTCCTGGTTCTGCTCCTTTCACTCTACATCAATTCCTGGAGGTTGTTCCAGTTCCCATGGAATTCCTCCCCTTTATTGTTCCTTTGAGCACAATAGTATTCCATCACCAACCTATACCACAATTTGTTCAGCCATTCCCCAATTGAAGGGCATCCCCTCATTTTCCAATTTTTTGCCACCATAGAGAGCATGGTTATGAATATCCTTGTATGTCTTTTTCCTTTTTATCTCTTTGGGGTACAAAACTAGCAGTGGTATGACTGGATGTCCAATGTGCTGCTAAAAAGAAGGTGTATTCCTTTTTGTCCCTATTTATTTTTCTCCATATATCTATTAACTCTAATTTTTCTAAGATTTCACTCACATCTTTTATTGCTTTCTTCATTTATTTTTTGATTTGATTTATCTAAATTTGATAGTGGTAGATTCAGGTCTCCCACTAGTATAGTTTTACTATCTATTTTCTCCTTCAATTCCACTAGTTTCTCCTTTAGAAATTTGCATGCTATACCATTTGGCTCATACATGTTGATTACTGATATTTACTCATTGTCTATACTCCCTTTTATCAGGGTGTATTTACCTTTTCAATCCTTTTTAATCATATATATTTTTACTTTGGCTTTTTCAGATATCATGATTGCAACTCCTGCCTTCTTTCTATTAGTTCAGGCCCAATAGGTTTTGCTCCAACCTTTAATTCTAATTTTGTGAGTAGCTACCCACCTCAGGTGTTTTTCTTGTAGACAACATATGATAGAATTTTTGATTCTAATCCACTATCCTATTTGTTTTTGTTTTATGGGTGAGTTCATCCCATTCAGGTTCAAAGTAATGATTGTCACTTGTGTATTCCCCAGTCTTTTGATATCCTCTACTAGTTCTGTCCTTTCTTCTTTTGATATAACATTTTAAACCAGTAGCTTACTTTTAATAAATCCCCCTAATGCATTCTTTTAATATGCTTCCCTTTCTGGACCCTCCCTTTTTGTTCCCTTTTTATTCTTTAGGGTCTGTTAAGTTCCCTCCACTCTCTCCTTCGCTCCCTTTTTGTACTCCCACTCCCTCCTCCCTACACCCCTTAGTTTTCCCTTCTCACTTTCCCTGTAGGATAAGATAGAATTCAAGACCCCAATGGATCTATATGCTCTTCCCTCTCAAAATTGATTTCACTGAAAGAAAGGTTTAAGTATTACCTATTAGCAATCTCTTCTTCTCCTTTTTATAAGAGTGTTCTTCCTGTCCCCTTCCCATGTGTATCTTTGTGTGATAAAGATTATCTTATTTATTTTATTTCTTCAAGTATCTCAGTGCCATCTTAGATTCCCCTCCTCCCTTTTTTTTTGCATTATCAACTTATAGCATTTATTACCCCAATCTCTTCATGTGAATGATTCTTCTATTTACTATAATAGTGAATATAAATTTTGAGAGTCACAAATAACATGTTCCCCATATATTAATATATATAATTTGATCTAATTATATCCCTTAAAGAAGAAAGTTTGAAAAAAACACACATTTTTCCCCTTTTCCCTCTCTTTCTTATTTACCTTTTCATGGTTCTCTTGATCTTTGCTCTTGAATATCAAACTTTCCACTTAGTTCTGATCTTTTCTTTACAAATACTTGAAATCTTCTATTTTGCTAAAAGCCCATACTTTCCCCTGGAAGTATATTAACAGTTTTGAAGGATAGGTGATACTTGGTTGAAGACCCAATTCTCTTGCCTTTCTGAATATCATGTTCTTTTTCTGATATGGGGATGTTTAGGTAGTCTATTTCTTCCTGTGTTAGTCTAGGCAATTTATATTTTTGGAAATCTTCATCCATATCACCTAGATTACATATTTATTGCCTTATAATTGGGCATAGTAGTTTTTAATGATTGCCTTAATTTCCCCTTCATTAGAGGTGAGGTCTCCCTTTTCATCTTCAATACTGTCAATTTGGTTTCATTTTTTTTCCTTTTTTAAATTAGATTGACCAGTAATTTTTCTATTTTATTTGTTTTTTCAAAGTACCAGCTTCTAGTCTTATTTATTACATCAATAGTTCTTTGACTTTCAATTTTGTTCATAACTCCTTTGATTTTTAGGTTCTTTAATTTAGACTTCATCTGAGGATTTTTATTTTTTTGTTACTTTTTAGGTTTTTAATTTGCATGCCCCCTTCATTGACCTCTGCCCTCTCTAATTTGTTAATATATACACTCAAGGATATAAATTTCCCCCTGAGTACTGCTTTGGATGCATCCCATAGAGTTTGAAAGGATGTCTGATCATTGTCATTTTCTTCAATGAAATTATTAATTGTTTCTATAATTTGTTCTTTAACCAATTTTGGAGAATTGCATTGTTTAATTTCCAATTAATTTTTGATTTACCTCTCCATGTACACTTACTAATTATTATTTTCATTGCATTGTGATCTGAGGTTGCATTTATTATTTCTGCTCTTTTGAATTTGTTTGCAATATTATTAATCTTTGTGAATGTACTGTGTGCTGCTGAAAAGAAGGTCTATCCCTTTTTGTCCCTATTTATTTTTCTCCACATATCTACTAACTCTAATTTTTCTAAGATTTCATTCACTTATCTTACCTCTTTCTTATTTATACTTTGGTTTGATTTGTCTAGTTCAGATAGAGGAAGGTTGAGGTCTCCCACTAGTATAGTTTTTCTATCTACTTTATCATTGAACTCCTCTAATTTCTCCCTTAGAAATTTGGATTTTTGTCCATTTGGTGCATACAGTTTGAGTACTGATATTTCTTCACTGTCTATTCTGCCTTTTATGAGGATGTAAGTATGTTCCCTATCTCTTTTATCTAGATCTACTTTCACTTTGGCTTTATCAGAATCCATGATTATTATTTCTGCCTTCTTTTTATCAGTTGATGCCCAATAGATTTGGCTCCATTCTCTTCCTTTTACCCTATGAATGTCTACCTTCTCCCTGTGTTTTTCTTGTAGATAGCATATGTTAGGGTTCTGGTTTCTAATCCACTCTGCTATTTACTTGCATTTTATGGGGGAGTTCATTCCATTCACATTCAGAGTTATGATTACCAGCTGTGTATTTCCCAGCATTTTGATTTCTACTCTTTATATGCCCTTTACTTCTTTCTCTATTTCCTTGTACACCAATGTTTTGTTTTTTATCAGTCCCCCTAATTCCCACCTTTATTTTACTTCCGTTTCTATCCCCCTCCCTTATTATCCCCCTCTTTTTCTTTATAGTCTTTTTATACTACCCCACACCATCTCCCTCCCTTGTACTGCTTCCCTCCCCACCAGTCTGTTTGTTACCCTTCTACTTCAGTTTTGCTGGGTAATTTATTCTTGGTTATAGACCGAGTTCCTTTGCTTTCCAGAATATCACATTCCATGCCTTTTGGTCCTTCAGTGTAGATGAAGCCAGATCCTGTGTTATCCTCTCTTTGGTTCCATGGTATCTGAATGAATTCTTTTTAGCACCTTGTAATATTTTTCCATTGGTCTAATAGTTCTTGAATTTGGCTATAACATTCCTGGGTGTTGTCAGTTGGGGAATAAGTACAGGAGGTGGTATATGGATTCTTTCAATCTCCACTTATCCCTTGTGTTCTAGAATATCAGGGCAGTTTTCTTGAATAATTTCCTTTACTATGATGTCCAGGCTTTTTCTTTTTTTGATGGTCTTCCAGTAGTCCAATGATTCTTAAGTTGTCTCTCCTAGAACAATTTTCTAAAACTTCTGTTTTGTGAATGAGGTACTTCATATTTTCCTCAATTTTTTCATTCTTTTGATTTTATTTTATAGTGTCCTGCTGCCTTGTGAAGTCACTTGTTTCTAGTTGTTTTATTCTGGATTTTAAAGACTGGATTTCAACCCTGGCTTTTTGGTCATCCTCCTTCTGGTCTGATTTTCTTTAGACTTCATCTTTCGTCTTTTTTGCCTCATCTTTCATATTTTTGCCTCATTTTCAAGCTGGCTTTCAAAACACTATTTTATTGTTTTAATTCAAGTGCCTCTGTTTCCAGATGACTTATCTTAAGATTTTAAGTTTCTTTTCCCAGTTGTCTTCAGTCTCGCATAATTGTGTTTTGAATTGTATTTTGAGTTCTTCCAGAGCCCATATCCAATTCCCTAGGGTTTCTGTTTTTTTTTTGCTTGGCATCCCCTCATCCTTCTCTGTTCTGTTTGCTCTTTGTTCATTGCCTGTATAGAAGCTTTTGATTGTAATTTCATTTTTCTTTTTCAGCTTTTTGCTCATATTTACCCCTTCTTTACTCCTTGCAGTTGTCTGAGCTCTTTTTCCTCTCATTTTTTTTTGGTGGTTTTGGGTTTTTCTTTCAGCCTTCACCCTTGGAGCTTTGTTAGCAAATCTTTCATCACAGTCTGTGGGGGAGGGGTGTTAGAGCTTAAGCATCCCTGCACTCTGAAGTCTTTGATGGCATTAAGTACAGCTGGGTTGATCTGGATGTGCTCTGAGGCCAAGACCTTTGGGAAGACAGGGCAATATGAAGTATCTCCATTGGTGCAACTAGGCTGACCACTCTGTGCACTATGCTTCTTCTCTAACTGATTCATCACTGCCTGTGTTTGAAGCTCTGAGCCTGGCACAGCCTTGCCCACAAGGTACTCCCTCCAGACCAGCACCTTTGCGGGCCCAGAGCTTCCAGCTGGAGGCTTAGCACTCTAGGTGGGGGAGGGGTCCTGGAACCTTCCTTCTTTTTTGCCCTTAAACCAGAGTGTTCTCAAATTCTGACTTTTGGGGTCATACATTTTAAGTTGAGTCCAGCAGAAGGGTTCCTTGGCTCTGCCTTTTTGTGAGGTTTGACTTTCAGTCCCCGAGGAGCATATAGTTTATAATAAGTAAGGAAGGTTTTTCAGAGGTCTGAACTTTCAATGTCCCTATGTTTCCATCTTGACTTTGCCTCCCTCTACAATCACAATTCTTGAAGAACCAAAAATGAAAATTTTCATCATCAATGTCTTTGGTACTGTCACATTGTACATCAGAAGCAGATATGATTCGACTAATGGGACTTACATTTAAAAAGAGTCATTCCCATGTACTTTTTCAATGTATCCTGATGACTATGGGACGTTTATATTTTACTTGAAGCTCAAACTTTCTATACATTTTATTTACTCAATTAATATGGGAGCCTCTCAAGAATAGACACTGTCCTTCTTTTCTTTGTTTCATTATTTTTCTTTAATCTCAAGTACATTGGAGTGATTTCTTTATGTGTTTAAATGAATATTTTATTTATTGCTTCACATGGGTTTTGAAATACATTATATGTATTATTTGTATTTATATTTCTGTAATTCTGTCCCTCATTGTTTATGTCTTCTTATTTTCCCTGGTTTCCTTCAAGTCTCAGATAAAATCTTACCTTCTTCAAGAATCATTTTACTGGCTTCAGTGAATGATAATTCCTTCTTTTCCAGAATTTCTCTAAATATGCATGTGTATATATATACACACATGTATATATATATATATATATATGTGTGTGTGTATGTGTGTGTGTGTATACATATTATTTGTGCATAATTTATTTTATAAAAATGTTCCACAATTAGATTATGAGGTCCTTGAGGAAAATGATTTTGTTTACTTTTCTTTGAAGCTCTACCATTCAATGCAGAGTGGAACCAATTAGGTATTTTATTAATGTGTGTTGACTCAAATATATCAAAGACACAAATAAAGTAACCAAATAAGGCTCACAATTCTTTCTTTATTCATTTTAGTTTAAAGAAGATTCATATGGAGCCTTCAACCTTAAATATATGAAAATGGCTAGAGAAATGAGCCTCAAAGAGTCAGAGTTCATCTCAGGTTTTGAAGTTAGCCCAGGAAGATAATTTGAGGAGTAAAAAGTGAGTATTTGGAGCCAGCATAGATGCTTCTGACACAAGGACTCATCTCTAAGTCCTAACATATTTAGAAATTAAAAACTTAACTGAATGTAAGATCTATAGAAACTATGCTATTTAGAGTATGGGGAGCTACATTTGTAAATTTGAAGTTATTTATCTTCAAAGCAAATATCTCTTTGTTGTAACTATACAGTGTTTAGTTATTAAAACTAAAATGCTAATAACCATGGCCTGATGGTGTGGGAAGTTTACCATTAGGGATTGCAACTGGTTGCACTAGAGATGAAACACTTTATAAAGTCTCATGATATCCCTGGAATCCAAAAGAACAGATATACTTGCAATACATGAATTAAATATTAAGACATTAGAGAGGTATTTATTTCTCCATACAGAGCTATTATCTGTCTTCCTTTACAAAGTAATGATATGAAAATAATAACAAAACTGAATAGATCATGTAGCTGAAGGCAGACAATAAAATAACAGTTTTAGTGAAAATTTATATCACAAAACTTTGGGGAAAAAATAAATGTTTAATTTTTTCAATAGCACATATCCAACATAGCCAGAAAAAACCATGATTTCAGAAGGGAAAAACTACTGCCCAATAACTGAAAAACTCATAAAAGTAAGACTCATTCAAAAATAAGTAGGCAAATTTATGAAGCAAAAATAGTAAAAGGAAGTTATGCAAATATTCAATAGCTAGCTGAAAAAACTTATCAAACTATTTTCAATTTTTAAAATACATAGGAAAAACCAAATATAACAATAATTGAATATTTCAATATATTTCCTTATATGGATATTATGTAATATTTTATACCATAAAGTCACAAATGTTTAGAATAAGTATGCATATTTTTAAAGTCAGAACCTTTTATCTTTCAAAAATATTACCTAGCTTCATAAAGTTACTTTTTAAAGTTGTCCCTTCTGGTCGAGTATTGCCATACTCCTATCATAGAGATTGACTAGTTTGACTCAGAGAACCAGAGTGGTAGCCACAGAATGCTCCATTTGACTGAGGGAGGATGAAGGAAATAGTCAAAACTGTATTCATCATTAGAACAAGTTGGTCATAAATTAACTGACAACCTGATGAGTATTCCTTGGAGCTTAAAAGTGGATAAACAGATATTTTATGAAGGAATTTGACTACCATAGTTTCGGCTATTCAGAGGCAAAACAAGATCAAACAATTATTTCTTAAAGTATTGTCTAGTAGGTATAATTTTTGAACCAAGAATACACTGGCAATAGAGAAAATTAGGAAAAAAAAAGAATTCCATGATTCATTTTGTGATTTGGACAAAACATGAATAGTGACAACAAACCAAATCAAAATACCATGAATATGCTATAATTCATTTTTATGTGAGTGCAGTAGTTAGATTAGAAAAAAGTTGTAACTAAAAATCTCATATTTCAGCAAAATATCCAGTATATCTAACATAGTTGGATCTTTTAATTTAATAGATCAGTTGACCTTGACCTTGGTGCTTTAAAAGTGTTTGTGGCATTAACAGTGCACACTACAAGGTCAGCAAAGCTACATTTATTTAAGATATAACTTTGCATTCAATGTGAACTGGAATGACCTACAGAAATTGATGCAGAGTGAAAGGAACAGGACCAGGAGAACATTGTACACAGAGACTGATACACTGTGGTACAATCAAATGTAATGAATTTCTCTACTAGCAGCAATGCAATCATCCAGGACAATTCTGAGGGACTTATGAAAAAGAACACTATCCACATTCAGAGGAATAACTGTGGGGGTAGAAACACAGAAGAAAATTAACTGCTCAATCCTATGGGTCAATGGGCATGTGATTGGGGATGTAGACTCTAAATGATCACCCTAGTGCAAAAGATAATATGGAAATAGGACTGGATCAATGACACATATGAAACCCAGTAGAATTGCTCGTTTGCTACAGGAGGGGGGTGGGAGGAAGGGAGGGAAAAATATGAATCATGTAACCATGGAAACATATTCTAAATTAATTAATTAAATAAACTTTAAAAAAGATACACCTTTGACAAATTTTCAAACACATAATGTCTCCTTGAGGAATTGAAAATTTAAAGGACTCATGCAGGAATTCCAAGTTTTCAAAATTGTAATGCCATTTATTTCCACTCCAAATAATGTTTCCATTTATTCTTATCTTGTATATAAAAATAATTATCCCTTTTAAATTAGTTCAAGTCATTCATATTCCTAAGAAATTAACATCCAAACTGATCTACACAACAGCTGACACTTGTTGATAATGTCAATAAAAACAGAATCACAATCCTTTCAAAAAATCTGAGAAAATTCACTTGCTAGTTAATGGAAGAGTAATTACCATGGAGGAACACTGAAACTGGAACAACTTGTCTTCTAATTCTGTCAGATATTACCTCATTAGAATAGAATATGGGGTATCGGAGTCCATGTAATTTAGATCAATAAATATTTGTAAAGGACCCACAAGGTTCAAGGTCTTTATGATCCATGTTCTCTCCTTCCTTCTCACTTCTCTGTCTTCCCCAAGACACCATGTAATATGATACAGATTTTACATCTATTATCATAAAAATGTATTTCTTTTTTCATTATTACAAAGGCATACATGATGATTATACTAGAGAAAATTCTTGGAGGTTATATAAAGTGAAAAAATATATTTCTATCTGCATTCAGACTCTATCAGTTCCCTCTAACATGGTGGATTTTCTTTTTCATCATGAGTCTCTTTTCGTTGTCCTGGATCTATGCGTTGCTGATAATAATTCATCCATTCAGAATTGATCATCATACATTATTGATTTTACTGTGTACAATGTTTTCCTGGTTCTGTTCACTTTACTTTGCATCATTTAATATAACTATTTTGGGGTTTGCTTTTTTAAATTATCTTGCTTGTTATTTTTTCAGGCATTATAATACTTCATTATATCCATATACCACAACTTATTCAGCCATTTCCCAACTGATGGACCATGCTTCTTTTTTCAGTTCTTTGCCTCCAAAAAAGCTACCATAATATTTTGGGACAACTATGTAGAGTTTTGCAAAGTCTATAGTGGGCACTTCAGAGAAATGCCACATAAGGTTTGATCTAATTTTTGACAGCTTGCAACAGTCATGAAATAGCCTCTCCTAGTTTACATGATTGATCTTCCAGCATCTTAAAATCACATTTCTATGGCAGGGTTTTCACTATTTTTCATTTTCCCCAACATGGCTTATTTAATCTTTCACAGACTTTACATAGCAGCCTCCTAGACCACCCACTCTTGAAAGACATATTTCATTTCTATGGCCTGCTTCTGATAGCTGCCTCAATAACTTCCTAATGCACAAGTGTGACCATGTCAACCCCCACCCCTGAAGAACCTTTCTGTGGTTTCTTATTTCCTTTATATTGTCTCTAGCTTTAAGTACAAACTCCTCAATTTCACATTTAAAAATCTTCACCATCTGGCTCCAGGCTACTTTTCCAGGTTTACTACACCTCCAAATTCCTTTTCACATTGGAAGTGATCTCTGACCCTGAGGCTTCAACTTCTGTTAGCTAGTTTTTCCCCCCACTATTTCCAATTTAAGGAGGAATTCAGAAACAAGCATGCCTTTATTTCTCCCAAGGCTTTTCTCTGCAGGATTTTCTCCCCCTTGATCCTGCAATGAGTACCTTCTATCTTCCCCCTAACTTTTCAGTTTCTTTCTATATGTTATCTTCCCCATTAGAAGATAATATATTTGGAGACAGGGAATATCTTTACTTTTGTGTTTATTTGTATTCCCAGCCTATAGTAAAATGTGTAGCAAAAAGTGAGTACTCAACAAAGTATAACTGACTAGCTGATTACATCATTTTTATATATTTTTTCTGTTCTAATTGAAATACTTGCCATTTACCAAATTTTGCTCTGATTGCTACTCTTCTCTCTTTCTCGAATTATCATCATGCATATATGTATATTTTTATTTTCATCAAGAAATACTATTTAACCTTTCATAAACCTTATACAACATCCACATTTATATATAAAAATATATATAATATGTACTAAAATTATCCTTTTTATTTCATCTAACACAACTCCTTAAATTTTGGTTAATTAATTAATAACAATAAGGCTCATATAGGTGTATAAAATGTGTTTTTATATATATACATGTATATTCAAATGCTGTATCTCTTCATCTCTCCATGTACTCAGTAGATTATGAGCTCCTTGAAGGGAAATATTGTTTTCTGTTTTGCATTTTTACTCCAACATCAAGTACAAAGTCTTGTACATAGTAAATACTTGACAAATTGACATCTTCTCTTATGTGACAGCCCTTCAAATAACTGAATGAAGCTTTAATTTCCTCTCTACACTAAGAATTTCTAATTCATTTAATTGTTACTTGAATGAAAGAAATGTGTTGAAACTCGTTATCATTAAGTATTGCTTTCTATTCCATCAAGACTTCTATGAATATATTCACAGAACTGAATTGAATAGGTAGGGCTCAAAATATACATTATTATTCCATCCTCATATAGACAGATTAACAGAAGACTGAGAAACTTGCCTTAAGTCAAGGGATCTAAGGAAAAGGAGGAGAATACTGATTGTGTCCTCATACTCATGCCTTGTGACAAGTCTGTGTACTTCAAAGAACAGCAATTATATCCACAAAACTTACCTTCTATAAAATGCAAAGTTGAAATATAGTATTTAAAAACCTAACATCATTAATAATGCTTTACATGCTTCACCTATTTTATCTTTCTTCCTGATAAGGGCAATATAAAAGAAATAACTGGAAATGAGATAGGGTGAGAAAAAAATTTTTTAAATTAAGAAATGCACTTCTTTTCAATACCTTCAGGTCAATACTTTCAAGTCTAGTCAAGTCAACACATATTTATTAAACATTTTTCTTAGAATGATATAAAAATTTGGGATTAGAATTATAAGCAAAAGGATAATCCCCACTCTTAAGGAGCTGCCATAATAGGGGAAGATAACACATCTGAGGAAGCATAAAAGCTTAGGAAGTGGGATAGAATGGCAGGGAGGAAAGTAGAGAATGAAGTCAAGGGAAGAGGAGAAGAATGAACAAGCCCAGAAACCATGGCTGGCATAGGATCTTTCTTTTATCTGAGGTTCTGAGAAAAATTAGTCAATTGAATGAACTGGACAGAAGAGAAGAGGATCCTTCAGGGTGAGAAAATTGCTATGGAATGGTGGAAAAAGAAATCTGAATCTAACATTCACATTGGAAAAGTTTTGTTTTGTTTTCTTGCTGTTTGTTGAGTTTTCAAAACTCCTGCCCTTTTCAAAGTCACAATTTTTAGGCATCAGGGATTTTTTTAAAAAAAATTCTTCTCAACAAAGAGAAGATAACACAACTCTGCTTCTCATTTATTACAGATATTAATGAGCTAGCAATGTTCTTAAGAGTCACAAGTCCAGGGGGTAGCTGGGTCACTCAGTGGATTGAGAGCCAGGCCCAGAGACAGGAAGGCTGGGGTTCAAATCTGTACTCGGACACTTCCTGGCTACAAGACCCTGGGCAAGTCACTTAACCCCCCATTGCCTGGCCCTTACTGTTCTTCTGCCTTAGAACCAATGCACAGTATTGACTCCAAGATAGAAGTTAAGCAGTCAAAAAAAGTCACTAGTCCAGTCCTCAAGGTTTATGTGTTCAAATTTACATAGATGGTAGTGAGTGGCAGAACTGGAGTGCTTTCAATCCATCTGAACCAAACATCTCTCAATGCTTCATGTAAAACGCCTCTTTCAAAATTTGTATTTGATAATTAATTATTAATAATAACATTCCTTGTTATATACAAATGGTCCAAGTAATGTTTCCAATATTACCTTAGACTTCTTGTCACATGCCATGTAGTCTCAGTCATACCCCATCCCACCCCACCCTTCCACTAAAACAATTGCCACCATAAAAAGTTTACCAGTAGTTTCCTCTAGAGATTCTTTAATCACAATATAACTCTTTAGACCAAAATATCCCTCCCTCCCTGGTCCCTACTCTCTGTGTACTCTTGCTGAATTAGAATATTATCTCCTGGAGGATAGATGATAGCTACTACTCTGCTAGTCACTGTGCCTTTTGAATCTCTTCTTCAATCTGGATTTCTATCACTAGCATAGGTGAGGACAGGGATCAAATTCATCCCTCTTGAACTAAAGAAACCAAGTGAATGTTTACAGCAGACCACCGCTGTGTGATTCATCCATATTCTAGAAAAGACAAGATTTATTTATCCCTTAAGTAACTCACAAAATCTGAGAATTTAGGCACTCTTTTCTTCTGTGCAGCAGATGTTATCCATTTTCTACTTTTTTCCCCCTTTAAAAGGTCTGGTTAACCTCAACCATTCTTTTCTTTACTGAGACATCTCAATGTTTTCTTCCAACTAACATTCTTCCCCTTATTACCTAATAAGTTGATGAATGGTTATGTAAAAAGAGTACCATCTATTGACACTGATTGACTGTATCCTGTCACATGCATTGGAGATAAAAGTCCATGGACAAGTGGACACTGTTTTGGCTGAAACACTGAATTCCTGAATTTTTTTATTATTTCTTTTCTTTTTATTTTCAACAGAATATTTGATTTTTTCCCCTTTCTTATTTATTATACTTAAAGTACAAGATTTTTAAATCAATCAACAAAAACAGAAAACACCTCTACTTAACACTAGGTAGGGGAGATCCACAAGACACTTGCTAAAAGTGGGTGTCAACTCCAGAAACCACTGACCACCCCCAGGCAGGGCTAAATAAATTTCAAGACTGCAATTGGCTCCCATAAAGTGGAGGAAGGAACAGGAAATGAAATAGTAAAAAGTCTATAAAAGTCCTGAACTTCCTATTCAAGGGGGTCTTCTGAATTTGGGGGCTTGGAAGATCTTGGACTGGGACTTGGCTTGGAGCTACCACTTGGGATTTCAAACTGGGACTCTGGCTCTTGGACAGCTTCTGGTGACTGCTCCTGGATCTTTTCCTTTGAATCTTTGGTTTGGGTTAGTGAGAAGCTGACCCTCCTTTCCTGGCTTCTGGAGAGATTAGTTCCAGAGAGGCATCCCTTTCTTAGAGGAGGGCACATGAGTTGAATCTTTGTGTAATTCACTGCCAAGTCTTCTGGCTGAGGGTTTAACAAGCCCTTTGTGGGTTGAGTTGGGGTCAATAGGAACATTTAGATAGATAAGCTGGACTTCTTACTCTTCCCTCTTTTATATTTCTTTATTTTAACTCTTTCCACTTCTATAAATAAAACTACTAAAGTCAATTTGACTTGAGCGATAATATTTTTAAATCAGTGACCACAGTACTATCTTAGAATTCTCATATATTTAGTCAAACCCTTCATTTTAATTCCTTGCAGTCAACATGCAGAAAGTAAACAGTTTTTATCTTAGAGTTCTTGATAACATTTTCTATTTTTATGCTGTTTTTGATGTTTGCTACTCAGAACATTAAAAAGAAAGACCTTTGGATGCCCCACTCATTCGTGCTGTATCTTTCAGACCCTTCCATATTACCTTCACCAATGGTTTGGGACATATTTCCCTATGGCCAGCCATATTCTGTGGCTACCCATCTATTATGATTTTGTAAAAGAATGCAGCAACAAAAGATGAGTGAAGAGGAGAGAAATCTATTCATACCAAAGGCTACTCACATAATAGGTAGGACATTACCTAAGGGATACTTTAGGATGTCAGGGAAACATAAAGTAGCAGACAAGTCAGGTCACTACTATTACCATGACCCTCATCCACCCTCAGATCATCAATGAGATATCACATTACCTTTGACCAAGGAACCTCAGAAATTGTTATTATTCTAGACTAGTGGCTCTAGCCACTATGCTAGGAAGCAACCTCTGTAGAGATGAAGCAAGGAAATCTTACCTGCAGATGCTATAGATATCACAAATATTATAGATCCAGGTACAGATATTACAGTAATTACTAAATATAGATTTTAAGTGTCACAGTATACAATGGAATAATATCATATTAGCTATAATGAATGATTCATAAAAAGATATTTTTTCTTTTAATTTTAAATCTGAACTTTGGCTTCATATTCTTAATTCAAGCATGTTAGAACTAATAGAAGGCTAGATGTATACAATAACCTTATTCCTTTCCTCAATGTCATCATTGATTTAAAATAATCATTGAATTGATACTATCATTGAATGTATGCATGCCATACTTGTCAAATTCACAAATGGAATGAAATTGGGAGGGGGCACTGTTGCAGGGTGATAAAATTTCAGTAACTTAATAAGATGAAATTTAATTGTGGTAAGAAGTCATATCCTAAGACATTGTTTTATAATGGATAAAGAGTTAATCTCAGAGCCACCAAAGCCTAGGCTCATGTTCCCTTCTTAAACTAATAGCTTTATAAACTTTGGTAAGTCTATGTCTTTCAATTACCCAGGCAACACTTTGAGAGTATTAAATTCCAAAGAATATGCTGACCTACAATGATAGAGGGAATTTCCAACTTGAGAGGTCTCTAATACAATGAAATTATGGGCCTAATCCCTTTGGCTATCTCAGAGTTCGTTATGTCCCACGTTTTGAAGGCAAAAAGAATCAATTGCACAATTACAGTATCAGAAAGATAAAGAACAAAGGACCAGAGATTTGAGCTGGAATGAAACTTTAGAGAACATCTAGTCCTTTGGTAGGGGCAGTTGGTTATAGATAGAGTGTTAGGTGTAGAGTCAGGACGAATCACCTTCCTGATTTCAAATCCAATCTGAGACATTTACCAGCTGTATGATTCTGGGCAAGTCACTGAACTCTGCTTGCCTCAGTTTTCTCATCTGTAAAATGAGCTAGAGAAGTTAATGGAAAAATCACTTCAGTATCTTTTGGCAAGGAAACCCCAAATAGGGTAAAAAAAGGTTGAACACTACTAAATAATATCCCACTGCTCATATTTTACAAATAAGAAAATAAACCTAGACTTCAAATGAGTTGTGCATAAAAACTTAGTTAATATATAATGTAGTAGAGATTTTTAATCCTGTTGCTCTAATTGCAAATCTAGTACTTTTTTCCATTGGACTCCACTGATAAAATTATGAAAAAAAATGTTTTATTAGATTCCATGCACAAAATGAGGCTCCCTTGAAATTTGATTGTAAAGAACGATAACAAGATTTTAGATTTCATTAAGAGTATGATGTTCAGAACAACTCAATCACTACTCAATAAACTAGTATATATGTATTAAGTGCTTATTATATGTTAGACATTGAACTAAATGCCAGGGATACAGAAAAAGTGAGACAATTTCCATCTGAAAGGAACTCTGAATCTAATGCTTATATATAAAAGTATTGACATAATATGTACAAAGTGAATACAGAGTTGTTCCTACTAAGGAATTAAAATTATATCGGTAAATGTTTAACAATGAGGTTTCAAAAATAACAAAAAAAATTAAACATGCTTTTAAGGTTAATGTAAATTGTTAAATTTTTCTCTGTAACTTTCTTAATTCTAGACAGTCAACAAAACAATAAATTGAGTCCTGATTGGAACCATTTGCTGATTTTCATGGTAAAAAAATGCCCATTCTGATAATTGGTTCTCTTGAGTTGCTTTAAATTGGCTTTCTGCATAGGTTGGGAGGAAATGCACTAGTAGGTTGATTCATGAACAGCAATGGATGGATAGAAGATGAGGAAAGGTTTCATATTGAAGATGGTAAAGCACTTCTAAGAGATATTGTAGAAAATATTCAGACTTTTAGTGTTAATTTGGTTAAATAAATTATGTAATCTTTTCCAAATCAAATATTACAGTTGTTATTTACTCATTTTCCATTCATATCTGAGTCTTCATCACCCCATTTGGAATTTTCTTGGCAAAGATACTGCAATGGTTTACCATTTCCTTCTTTAACGCCTTTTAAAATGAGGAAACTAAGGTAAACATTTCAATGATTTGCCCAGCAACACAGCTAGTAAATAATTGTCTTCATTTAAACTCAGCTACAGGAATCTTCTTGATTCCAGACCCTGCACTGAGCCCCCTACCTGCCTCAGAATTAAATATTATGTTATTGAAGTTAACAGATATAATTTAATAAATGTCATTAATAACCAATGCAAACCAAAATCTAAGCAGAGTGCTTCTTTTTCATTGAAGTAGCTTTTTATCCTTCTTGCATTTCCTACCCAACTTGTAATTTAAGAGAGATCAACTTTGCTGCCAACTAAAGTGCCAGGTTTATGCTTTAGATTTGCAAGTTGTATGGAGTCTTCTTGTTTTCAATTAAAAATATGACATGTAAAGGTATGATTTGTTCTTAGTGTGGTTGTCTTGAGTCTTGCAGTAATAGGCACACTAAAAAATTAAAAACAAATAATTGATTAAACTTTATGCTAAACCTTTAGCTTCTATATTTGAATACAGAAGGCATGTGGATACTTAACTAGTGTTATAAATTTTCTTTCTAGTACAATCATTTATGGACTCAGAACATCTATATATCTATATTGTGTGTATATATGCATATTTGTATATATGTATGTATGTGTGTATATAAAATTGCTCTTGAATGAGTTACAAATGTAATGTAACATCCGTATGCAGCAACTTTGTGCTTTCACGAATCAATAGGATGATAGTAAAGTATTTTTACTATTATCAATTTCTTTGTTATTCATACACATACATCACTGGTGGCATTTAAATGTCATTAAACCCATTTCCAGAAAGCTTACCCTATATGAGGCGGTGTGGTATAGTGACTAGATTGCTAAACTTGAAATTCAAGATCTTTGGTCAAATGAAAGCATTGAGATATTCTAGCTATATAGCCATAGAAAAGGTTGGTAATCTTTTTTAAACCCCTTTTCTTCATCTAAAAGAGAAAAATAATGCCTGTGGCATTTAAATTCTAGTCTGTTAATATGAAAGTCAATGATATAATTCATATAAAATACTTTGTAATACTTAAAAGGTCATATAAATGTATGTTATTGTAATGATATATATTCATGAATTTTTTAAATGATTGAAAAAATGCCAAATTAAGTAAAGTTTCATGTCTATCTGATTTATGTGTAATACCTCAAAATAATATTCTAAATATATCTCCTACTAATAAAAATAATTCAAACAATAAGTAATATTCTAAAATCTTTAAAATTTTTTGAGAATTTCTGTTATTCAGTATTATATATCTGGTTATTTATTCCCTTATGTTGAAGCAGCTAACAGGAATATCTGTGCAAATTGATTTTAATTATTTTAGGAAAAGTGATATAAAGGAAGATTTGAAGAGAATTGGCTTAGTATTTTCAATAATGTTAATTGCTTAGAGTGAATTGTGAGCACAAGCAATAGAACAGTACAGATAATTCTTTGAATTATCAGCATTACCAAAGGCTTTCTGCATTTTATTTTGGTATATGTTCCTTTTTAAAGCAAGGGAACTCAAATGGATACTAAAAAGTCATTATCTGGAAACCCTCTTAATATATTTTCTAAGAAAGCAAAAGTAAAACAAATGTGTTAATCAGGAAATAGTTCTAACAATAATAACAACAAGAAGAATGAATGGGATAAGGAGGAAAACATGATAATTGGGAATGTGACTCACTATAATGTTAAAATTGAGAATTTAATTATATCAAAGTTATTAAAATCAAAAGTTATGACTTTTATAGCAACATAACACTAGTCATATTACCCATATGTACTATTTTCTCTTCCTATTTGGTTTAGTTTGCCTCTGGTCTTTAGCCATTAATGCTGTATGAATTTAAGTGCTTATTGTCCTATTTTGAAAAGATTGCCTTTCTGTTTCTTCATTTAAAAAAAAGGAGAATATAGAAATCTTATATGTGAAAATTGACCCTTAGTAGCCTCACATTCAAGAAATACTCAGTGAAACAGAACAAAATTTCAGAAGTTTTCCTTTCACTGGAAAAATCCAAGGAATCATCATTAAGATATTTATAATAAATTAAACAGAAATCCATTTTCTCCATTATATAAAAGAGATATTAGTGGCAGACATAACCATCTAAGCTTATTTCCAGGTTTCTGGAACAGGTGGAATTTTCATGGGATACTTGCAAATAGTGGAAGCCACTGATTAACTTAACATATTAATTAAATACAATAAATCATCTTTTCCAGCAAAAGTCAGAGACAACTGACAGAAAGGACAGAAAAATAGGGGGAAATTAAATAAAAAGAAAATAAGAAAAGTAAATAGAAGCTCTCTTTCCTCTTTGCCAGTCTCTTATATTCCCTACATATTCTATTTTTCAGATTATCTTATTTCACACAACCTATGGTTGCTGCTGCTGCTAACAATAATAATATTAATAGTTTATAATAATGTTAAACTTTTACATAAGACTTTAAAGTTTGCAAAGCATTTTACATGTATCTCTTTTAAGTCTCTCAACAAATGGATGATATAAATGCTATTATTAATTTTTACATGTGATAAATCTAAAGCTTGAAGAGAGAAAGTAAATTTCCCAGGAACACTCATCTAGTGAATACTCCTGGTAAGTTTTGAATTCAGGTCATTTCTATTCCATTTTCAGCACTCTGTTACACTATATATGGGGAAGGCATCTAAAAAGTCACCTATTCTAAATTCTTCATTTTATAAATTAGGTCCCAGAGAGCTGAAGTGATTTGGCTAAGGCCACATATATAGAAGGACAGGAAGGATTTGAAACCAAGTTTTTTTTTACTCCAAATCCAGTGCTCTTTTCCCACTGTATCACTCTACATCTTACCATTATAAAAATAATCTTTTATTATAGACAATTTAAATTGGTAAATTCTGGGAGATAGATAGACAAATAGATAGTTTTCTTTAACTGGTTCTGTTTGGTTTAATTCCATTATTGGTTTGATAAAAATGTGCACATGCCAAGAAAAAAAAGTAAAAAAAATGAAAAATTTAATCAACATTCTTCTGTGTATATACATGGCAACACAATCCAGTTTAAGCACAATCCATTCTATTCAACCACTTTCACCAGCAGACCTAAATCAATTAAATTTGCCTGTTGGTTTCACTTTCAAAATAAACATAGCATCTGTCATATAGACCTCAAACAAGAAAACAACCTACATTTGGGGTGTGTGTGTGTGTGTGTGTGTATGTATACATACAATCAGATATACCAACATACATATATATAGATAACATATTTAAAATGGAATATTATTGCAAAAAGTCCAGGATTTAACAGGTTTGAAGAATTAAATATATAAATGACCACTATATTAAAATAAAAATTATTCAATAATTATTTCATGCTTTCTGTTTCTGGAACTGTCATAATTAATAAAAATATTTAGCATTTGCCAAAGCCAAATAATTATAAATAATAATAAATCATTATCACTACAAAAGAAATAAAATATAAATGTATATGTAATTTTCTATAACCTTGAGGTTTACCTAGCCCTGCGAAAGGGAACCTATGACACACATGCACAAAAGGGGACACAGAATCTACTGTGCGTACATGTCTGCATTCTCCCGCCAGAGTTTGTTACTAGAAAGCCAGAGGGACCCTGTGTACACAGCTATTCCCCTCTCCATCTCCACGAGCCTGAGGACATTCTTCACTTAACCTGCCCTCCTGCCCAGCAATACAATGGGACCACTCCCTCCCCTATCTGGGATAAGGCACTGGGGTAGGGGCTCACATGCTGCATGAGGGTGCAGTGTGGAGGATAGTTTGTTGATTCTATGGAGACTGTGATTCCTGAGGTGGGGTTGGAAAGGAGCTAGGTTTGAGAGGACCATAGCTCACAGCATGGTACATAGCTGGAGGGGAGCTGAGCTTGAGGAGAACAGAGTGCTCATGCCACTCTCCTCCCACTCTCCACACATCTGCCCCCTCTTCCCAGAAGCCCCATAGGAGTGCTTCCTCCCTCCTGTTTCTGGGGGAAGAAGGTTCCCAGAGGCGTGTGGTACTTAGTCTGGGGGCTAGAGTAGATTTTGTCCCTTTTTCTCTAAAAGGTTCACCATCACCTAGCCCAACCTTCCTTCTTTTCTCTCTTTATTTTTTTATTTTTTGGTCTTTTTCTTTTAAATCCTTACTTTCCACCTTAGAATCAATACTGTATAATGGTTCTAAGGCAGAAGAGCAGTAAGGGTTAGACAATGGGGGTTAAGTGACTTGCCCAGGATCACACAGCTAGGAAGTGTCTGAGGTCAGATTTGAATACCAGCTCTCCCATCTCTAGGCCTGGCTCTCAATCCACTGAGCCACCCAGCTGCTCCCCTCCCCTCTTTCTTTCAAAGACAACCTGTCTACATCCTTCCTGAAAAAACCAGTCATTCTCAACTAGCATTTATTAAGCATCTGTTATGTTCCATGCATTTTGATAAGCCCTAAGAATAAAAAGAGACACCCAAAAAATAGACCATCGAATCTAAAAACAAACAAAAAACAGTCACTGCTTTCAAGGCACTCATACTTTAATGAGTGAGACAACATGTACATAAAGGATATATAAAGAAAAAATTTGGTGTAATCAAAAAGGAATGGCATTGAGAATAAGGAAAACTAAGAAAAGCTTCTTGTAGCTTCTTATAGACAGGGTTTTTCTTAGTACATAAAGAATTGCTTTAATACAAAAAATTATAATCATACTACAAATAATTAGGTCGTAACACACAGGTGGCAGGTCAATATCATCAGTGGTTGAAAGAAGGCTCAGAGTTGATTTCAACAAATTATATTCCCAGGCCATGGAAGGCAGCATTGAATGTGTGAGTTGGAGTTTTACAAACCTTTTGAGTGGGTTTTCTTGCTCAAGCATTCAGAAGGGAGCACCAGCCGGAGGCAGTTCTGCAAGCTGGTGTTCTTCAGGAATGTCAACACTCTCAAATTCTAGAGGATTGAAGAGAAATACATTTTCTATTTCTGGACATGGTTCATTTGGCATTGGAACTGTGTGTGTGTGTGTGTTTTGTTTTTTTTTCCATTGGAAATCTTTTCAGTCTTCTTTTTGACAGTGAGGTTTTGTTCTTTCTGTTTGAGGGGCTCTTTTCTCTTTTATTTTATTTGAGTCTTGAAGGAAACCAGAGGATCTAGGAGGCAGAAATGAGAAGGAAAGTGTTTCCCTCATGGCAGTAAGCCAGGAAGAATGCTGATCCCATTGTCTACTTATTCTTCTCATTTCTACAACTTTAGAATTAGAGAATAAATAGTCTCTCTTCCTCATCACAGTCATTCATGTATTTGAAAACATCTTTCAAGTCATCCTCTGTCCTCAATGTTCCCATCTAGGAATTTTTTTTTTATTTTCCCTCATCTCCCTTTTTGAAAATTAAAATGGTAAATTTTCATTTCTTTTTGGTACTGAAGAAAGAAAATTACCAAAAGCCTTATATGAGCTTGTACTTGTATCTAAATGGAAATAAATATATCAAGTATCTTTAATTTTCAACTATGGAGACATTTGTTGTTCACTAAAAATATAGAGTATTATCTGATGGCACATATTTCAAAGTCTTGTCAAATGAGTCACTTTGTGGTATCCTCAATCCCTCAGCTGCTCATTTCTTTGTTGAAATGATGGCGTTGTGGGAATATGAAGCATTTCTAATCAGAAACAAAGACTTAGATGGCATCAGCATACAGTTATTTGTAACATAAGGTTTTTGTTTTGTTTTGTAATTAATTGACCAGTTTCTAATTGAGAACAATGGTAGATGAATCAGGGTTCTAATGACAACTCTATCACTGATTCAGGATGCACTCTAAAAATAGTTCCAGAAAATGTCTGAATTTTTTAAAAATGCATAGGATAGTCATAATCATTAATCTCACCCTCTGCTTGCTCCCAATCTTGTTCCTTAAGAGAGAGAATTTGTGATATCATTAAGACCGATAATTGCAGATCAATGAAGAATGATTTAATACATAGAAAAGAGTTAGGTATTCTTTGATAGTTTCATATTCCTTTAGCCACATTAATTTATGATGTGGTTCAAGGAGCTTCATGAAAGACTGAAAAATAAGGGGAATTATGTGCATGGATTATATCAGGGTGAATGTAGAAAAATAAAGGAAATTCATGGAGATCAAGCACAAAACTTCTCATTCTCTGATTTCTCCAAAGAAGATTTGATCCCTTCTAAATTATAATGCAAAACAATCATTCCTTATTTAGTTTTAGTTCTTTACTAATTCTTTAAAGATATCAAGTCTAAATATGTTCTGAACCTAAGAATAAAATATATGAATTATATAAACACATAAATACATATGCTGAAGGGATTTCTAATTCATACCAAACAATGGTTTCAGTCAATTTTCACAATATTCAATTGTTCCTCCTCTGAGTCTTTCTGCCTGATAATCAATATCTGCATAGAGAATTAGTACCAAATTGCTGGCTTTTAACCGGATACAACAACAGATCAATAAATCATGAACTTTCATCTGCTTCCTTTTCCAACTTTAACAAAACAATTATTCCAACAACTAAGCCTGTAGCCAATATTGTTATTTTGATGTTTCTAAGGTCAGAATGAACTGAATTTGAGCAAGGTCCAAGAACTCACATATTTGTTACCAAGTACTATGCAAGGAATAGATTTTTTAACAAAATATAGGCTTCCTCAGCAAGATTTAAGCTTCTGAAAAATATTAGAGAACCATATAATGCACCAAAATTTAGCAGAATAGTTAACTGATTGGTTATATATGGTCACTTTTCTACCTATCACACAATCTTTTGAATTGCATTATGGTAGTAATAAAAAGTGTTGAAATTAGAATGTCTAAATGCTTCCACATATTTCAAATACTTTATATTCAATTATTATTTTAATCAAAGAATTTATAAATTTACTAAGAACTTTCAGATCATGGTGATCTATTCAGTATATATCTACTATATGTTTCAATATGTTCATGGATGTACCTTCTCACCCATTAGACTGTATAGTCACTAAGAACAGCTACTATTTTGGGACTTTCTCTATATTCCTAGTTCATAGAACAGTGCCTGTACAAAGAGGCATGGATTACAGTCTGAATAATTGGTAGCTCTTTTCAAATAAGTAAAATCATAGATCATTTTTTTTTATTTTTGCTTAGCACAATGCCTTGCATATAACAGGTCTTTACTAGTGGTTTCCTTCCTTGTTTCCTTCCTTGTTTCCTTCCTTCCTTCCTTCCATCCTTCCTTCCTTCCTTCCTTCCTTCCTTCCTTGTTTCCTTCCTTCCTTCCTTCCTTCCTTCCATCCTTCCTTCCTTCCTTCCTTCCTTTCTTCCTTCCTTCCCTCCCTCCCTCCCTCCCTTCTTCCTTCTTTCCTACCTTCTTTCTTTCTTTCTTTCCTTCATTCTCTCTGGGTTTTTGTATACTGAAAGAACTACCTGAATTTGTTTCATCAGTTACATAAATGAAAATATCAAATACATACTCACCAAATTTGAAATTTACATGAAGTTAGGAAGGAGAATTATATGTACTGTTGATCAAACTATTATTTTAAAAGATTTTTTCCCAGGTTTCTATACCTCAGAATGTTGCTTGTTACTGGATTGATGACTGTCTCTGTCAAGTTGAAAATATAGCTCTCATAATGAGAAAAAACCATCATGGAACCATTAAAACAATAATTTTCAAGAACTAAATCCACATGAATAGAAGACTCACTTATCTAGTAGAAGAAGTAAAGCACTGGGGCTGGGAATGAATGAAAGTCACACTGACTTATTCATAAAGGACACCAACTTTCAAAAGACATGGATGAGCATGTTATTGCTTAACAATGAAAACCTACTTTCCCTAACTCCATTGTAAATGGGATCATCTTGCATCACCCAAGTCATAATGGGCAACTCTGCAGAAGTTGGGAAATATAAAAAAGTTCAACATGTAACTTTTAGAGCTTTTCAATTTATCTCTGCTTTGTTTTGTCTTTTCTACCTGTCTCATTTTTCTTCCTGGGGAGATACCTTTCTCTTTTCCATTTTGGCATATAAATAAGTCATCTGCCCAGAGTCTCTTCTGGTTTCTCTAGTGTGTGTGCCTTTCTATATTTTTCTCAACTCCTGAGTTTCCATTTTAGAGTATCTTTTCAGCTATAGATTATTTCAACAGGAATGTTTGGCAAAACTATTTTATTGAGCCCATTTCTTCATAAGATAATGTTCAATTTTGCAAGAAAGATTAGTCTTGGTTTTAAGCACTTTTTTTTCCTTGTGTGATATTGTATTCTAAGCTCCCTCTGTCTTTATGTGACAGCTGCCAAATCTTGTGTGATTTTGATTCTACTTATTTAATACTCTTTTTTTTTTCTTTTTGGCTGCTTGGCTATTTTTTCTTTGATCTAAATATTTAGAATTTGACTATAACATTCCTGGAAAATTTTCAGAATATGGACTGAACCTTGTATTCAGTCCATAGAACTCTAGTGTGGCCTGAACTTGACTTGAATATTATTTGTGAATATTTAATAAATAAAAGAAATACAAATACATTTTATTTTTTTATTTTTAAAAAAAGTATGCTTTAATGTTCACTCAGAGTTCATCAGTTCTCTCTCTCTGGAAAACCGATAGCATGTGTTATTATGGGTCCTTGGAATTGTCTTGGATCACTGTCTTGATTAGAAAAGTCAAGTCTTTCACAGTTGATCATATTCATTGTATTGATGTGACACTAAAAAGTTCTCCTGGTACTGTTTACTTCACTTTGCAATAATAGTTCAAATAAGTCTTCCCAGGTTTCCTGGGAAGTTTTCTTGAAACCATCCTGCTCATCACTTCTTAAAGCACAATTATATTCCATCATAACTTGTTCAGTCATTCCATAATGGATGGATATTCATTTGGATTCCAATTCTTGGCCACCAGAAAAATTGCTGCTATTGATACTTTTGTACAAATATGTCTTTCCTCCTCTTCTTTTATATTTTTGGGATATAGATCTAGTAGTGGTATTGTTAGGTCAAAGGGTATGGGCAGTTTTATAGCTCTTCAGGCATAGTTCCAAATTGTTCTCTAAAATGGTCAGACTAGTTCACAACTCCATTAGTGTCACATTTTTTCCACAATCCCTCTGGAATTTATCATTTTCCTATACTATCATGTTAGCCAATCTGATAGGTGTGAGTAATGCCATCTCAAAGTTGTATTTCTCTAATTAATAGTAATTTAGAGCTTTTTTTGATGACAAGCTTTCAAATGGAAACACCAGAATCTCACCCCCTTACTGTACCTCCCCCAAATATAACTTCTCTTTCCCTGTCTAAATGTTTCTAGGAATTCAACTAATTCCAAAATGGCATGACCTCAAGGTCCTTCAATATCCTGGTGGCTCTCACTTGGACATACCCCAGTTTATCAATGTCCTTTCTACAATATGAGAGCCACAAGTGAATCCATCACTCCAGATGTTGAATAACTGGAACAGAGAACTGTAGGAGTCTTATCTCTTTAGTCACCAATGTTTAGACGACCATTATCTTCTAAGTGAAGGAAGCTGGTTCTGAGGTACTTATGGGATTAGAAGGTGTAGCTGGGGATTATCGAGAAGAAAAAGAAGGGAATAGTCACTGTCAGGAATGAGATAAGGAGTTGATATGATCAGAGTGCAAGGATAACTGAGCAGTATTAAGGGACCAGCTGGACTTATAAACTAAAACTTTGTAACAGGTAAAATTAACTCAATTTCTTTCTACAGAGAAACCCAGAAGCCTTGATGTAGGACCAGAGAAATCAGATGATGAGCGTCTCCCAAGAATTAGCAAGTGAAGATGGAAGATTGGGAAGCAAAAATATTCTAGGACAGTAGTTAATGAAACACAGAGACTATGATATGAAGGCTTGATAACACTCAAATGAAGCTTGGTGACTAGAGAAAGGTCCAGGCACCAAAAGTCCTAGTGATGGTGTAGAGCCTGTGAATGGGACCGATGGAAGGAAGAGAGAGTGTAGACTCTCAGAGTTCTAAATCTTGGAGGTAACATAACTCTGAGAGATGGTGAGATCTCTGGCATGAACGTTTTGGAATGTGACTGAAAGAGGGTAGAGAAGATCACTGGAATTTCTCTAATGCACACATGAACAAATATGGCCATGTCTATTATACCAGGTTGAGCAGGAAGTTTGAAGACTAGAGAGGGGAAACAAAATAGATCCCTTTTCTGGTCTTTACTATAAGAAGCCAAATAAGCTCATATATTTTGAAATGAAAGGCCTTCTTGTCTTATCCCTAGAGTCAGAAGCCTTTCTCTAAATTTGAGCCAAGATGGCCTAGGAGTCTGGAACTGAAAGCTGTTTACTGACTTTTTCTATAATACCATTCACAGCAGGACAAAGACAACTGATCTGTGAAGAGAGAAGCCTTCAATTCATCGGTCATTTCTGCATGGAAAGGGGAAAAGTTGGGTCAACTTGTTCCTGTAAAGTTCCAAAGCAATATTTAACCTTCTCACTCTCTCCCAATGAACAATTTTTTAAGTCTCCACTTGGACAAGTGTGCTGCACCGGCCGCCCATTACTATATAGCATCCAGATCTTCTTGAGATGGTTCTGGGTGAATTCCCAGGAGGGGGATAGGAGGAGGTCATTGGGCCTGGCCACAGACTTGGCCAGCACTGTGCCATGGAGAGGCACCTCCCTGAAGGCGGGGCCCAAGGCTCCCTACAAATATATTTTAAAGCAATATGTAACCCGCATGAATGTTTATGCACCATTATTTGCTCTTATTTCCATTTGAATTAGTACCATTTAAACAGTACCAGGAGAACATTGTACAGTCACATCAATACAATTCAAATGGAAATTCAATTGGAATAGTACACCCCTGGTTTAAGCAACTTTACCCTCCATGGTCTTTTTTCAGGGAAGGTTATTTTATTTGCCACTTAAACATTTACATTAATATTTAATTTTTCCTTTTTTTCTAAAACACTGATTTTAACAATATTTTTTAAGTTTTCATTTCCAAATTCTTTCCTTTTCTCCATCTTTTCCCTATCCATTGAGTAGGCAAATGACTTCATATCAATTATACATATGAAATCATGCAAAATATATTTCCACATTAGACATGATAGAAAAAAATAAAAACAAAGTGAGACATGAGACATGACTTGAGAGTTATTTTAATTTTCATTTCTAAAATAAATACTGATTTAGGACATTAAATTTGATTTCTTCTGAATCTGTCTATTCAACTTACTTTACCATTTATCTCTTATTTCTATAAATTTGATCTAGTTCTACATACATTTAAAAAATGAAGTCTTTTTCAAAGAAATTTGGTGTAAATATTTTTAATATTATTTCTGACTGTGGTAGCTTTTAGCAAATTTTCCTGATAAAAATTATGATTATACACTATACCTTATTTTAACTCTAGATGTTTGACTTTAGGTTTCTTTAAAAAAAACATATTGTTTGATTCTTCTTTATTTCTTTATTTTTTGAAGTTACTTGTAGAAAATTTTTTTATAATTGTCTAGTTATTTGGAATGGATTTTCCTTTTCTATTTCTTGTTGTTCTTTGCTGGTGAAAATTGAAATGCTAATGATTTATGTTCCTTTATTTTGAATGTACTCAATTCGACTTCATTGAAATCTTTAAGTTTTCACATTACTTTTTATGCTCCTCTTGAGTATCAAATTTGTTTGTTTGGGCTGGAAAATCTGAAACTCATCTATTTTATTGAATGTCAGTTTTTCCACTGTAGGATTATTCTCAGTTTTGCTAAGAATGTAATCCATGGTTGCAGTCCTAGATCATTTGCTTTTTGGAATATCATATCCTGGTCCTTTAATGTAGAAGGTGCTATGCCCTGTGTAATACCTACTGTGGATGCATATTTGAATTGTTTTCTTCTGGATACTTACAGTACTTTTCCCTTGGCCTGGGAGTTCTGGAATTTGGCTATAACATTCCTAAGGGACTATTTTATTTTTGTTTTGGGGTTTCTTTCAGGAGTAGATTGGAGGGTTCTCTCAATTTTTTATTTTTCTCAATTATTTTAAGACATTAGATCAGTTCCCCTGATGATTTCTTGTAATAAGAGGGACAGGCCATTTTTTTTAATCATTATTTTCAGGTATTCTGATTATTCTTAAATGATCTCTCCTGGATCTTCTCTAGGTCAGGCATTTTTTCCAGTAAGACATTTTAGATTTTATTCTATTTTTTTTCATTCTTTTGATTTTGTCTCTCCACCCTCCCCCCCCCAAAAAACTTATGGATTCACTGATTCTAATTTTTAGGAAGTTCTTTTCTTACTAAGTTTCTTAATTTTTCCCTATCTGGCCTATTCTACTCTTTAAAGCCTTGTTTTCTTTATTTTTTCCCTTTGATTTCCATTTAATCCATTCTTAAAAATGGATTGTTTTCCTCAACATATCTTTGTTCCTCAATTCCTTTTGAACTATTATAGATTTAGAATATTTATTAAGTGGTTACTTTTTCCACAAGCTATTTGGTTTTTTTCTCTCAATTCTTTATTATTTTTTAGCTTCTTTTCAAGTTCTTCCCCAGATTTTTTTTTCTCTGACATCCTTTCATACTTCCCTTTGAGGCTTCAGGTGTTTCCTTTTTGGCATTGTTGTCCTCTTCTGAGTTCATAGTTTTGTCTTCCCTGTCACTAAAGTAACTTTTAAAGGTTAGGGATTTTCTCTGTCTTTAGCTCTCTTTTCTAGTTCTTTGCTCCCCGCCACCCCCTGATTCATCTCATCTCTCCTTTGGGATTCTTCTCTGTTCCTGGGCTAGAGGAAGAACTGTTCCAAGTTTGAAGAGTACTCTCCTTCATTACTTGGTGTAGTCCTGGCTACCTTTCTTTCTCAGAGTGTGTCTACTGAAGGAGTGGTCTTGATGGCTTGCTCTGGGGACACTTCTAGTTGTTTTGTCTGACTAGATTCAACACTCTTTAACTATTTGCCCCATTGTTTCATGGCCTAGGGTCTTTGCTCTGATGCTTCCTTTTCCCGCTAAATGGCTGAAGATAGGCAGGTCCCCTCCTATGGGTTCTGCTACATCAGGCCCTTTGTTTCTTCACTGCCTTATATGCTCTGCTGTTACCCGGGAGTAAGTAGTTTCCTGAACTTCATTACTGTGCAAAGTTCAAACTGTCCTAGGCCCCACCATATCCTTTTTGCAGCCAATACTGCATTCAGATTATTTGTGATATACTCAATCCCATGTTATAACTTTGTTGATTCTGCAAAGATTGCAAATGTTGACCTGGTCCAAATTCTTCTATGACAGATTTTTTTACTCCAAGTAGCCATGTTCCTCTTGTTTTCTTTTGTTTTGAGGTCATTTACATTATTTTATTTTGTGCTAATATAGAGGGATAAAGGGAATAGAGTATAATTTCTTCTGACATTTTAGCAACCTTCATATAGCACCTTGATTTTGATTTCTAATCCATAATGCTATCCACTTCAATTTTGTAGGTGAGTTCATGACAGTAACATTTACAGTTATAATTACTAGCTGTATTTTTTCTGTTTATCCTTTCTTGCTCTCTCTCTCTCTCTGTCTTTTTCTCTTTCTCTCACTCTCACTCTCTCATGCTCCATACTTAATGCATTATCTTAATGTTACATGAAGGTGTGAATCTTGAAATTTCTCAGACTTGTGAATGTTAAAAAATTCCCCATTGGGGAATTCTCCATTGGGACAATTCCCTTTTGGGACCATTCTCCATTTGGACAGTGAGAAAGCTACTTAGATAAAAAATGTGAAGACCTCTACTCCACCCATACTTAAGCCTGCTTTAGGGGAGAAAACTCCTTGCTGAACAATGAAAAATACTTAAACCCATACTTAAGCCATGCCTATTTTTAGAATTAATACAAAGGGGTGCTAAGTACTTATAAAGGTCAGGCAACTTGTGAACTTACAAGGAGCAAAGAGGAAAAAACTTACTCAGAGATTCTAGCCTACTCAGGTGTGGATTACTAAAAGGATTAGTCTACTCAGGTGTGAATTCAGAATGGGCTGTCCTTTGGAAAATGTCCACTGTGATTGGTAGATGGAAGAACTTAGGGGAGGTGACATAGGAGAAAACCCCCTATATAAGAGAAGGACAGTCTGTTGAGAGAGTCTCTAAACAGTCTCTAAGGAGGCTGTTAGAAGGAGAGTGCTCTAAGGAGGCTCTGAGAAAGATTCTCTAAGGAGTCTCTTGGGAGAGGCTCTTGAGGACAGACAGAAGAATTTCTCTCTGGAGAAGGATGGTTGGCTGAACTGGTGTCTATATTCTTGCTTGGACAGATCTTGTGGTGAGTGATTAAGGATTGACTGATCTCTCTCTAAAGACTCAGGTCTAGGCCATGTTGGCTTAAGGCCCTTCAAATGTATTCCTTTTCTTACTCTTTCTCTCTCTCTTTAATTCCTCATTGTATTATTAATTAAAATCTCTATAAAACCCAGCTGACTTGGGTATATTTGAATAATTGGGAATATTTCCCTGGCAACCACCTTAAAATATTGATTTAAAACAAGACACTGTAGTGAAAACATATTTCCTGCTGTCACAAATTTACTCACCCACTCTTATATCTATCACAATTTATATCTTCCATTATTTTAATCACTACAGTTTAAGTCTTCAACTATTTTAACTCTTACAGTTTAAGTCTCCCATTCTTTTAAATGCCACAGTTTATGACCTCAACTATTTAAATTATAACAAAGGGGAGTGTTGAGAGTTTTACTGGGTTATTGCTTCTCTTCTACTATTGTGGGTCTGCCTCTTCTATAGTCTTTCATTAAAAACTCAATAGAAACTGTAGTTAATCAGTTGAAACCCCTTTTCATTTAATATAATTGATAATGTTACATAGTGTGAAAATAAAAATTAATATACAATAACATATGTATTATATTTATAAGATTAATTAATAAGGATAATGAAGAGGAAGAGGAAGGAGCCACAGAAAGTTATAAACAATCATGTAACAATGCAAATGTTAATAAAGGGGAAAAGGATTCTTGGGACAAGAAAAGAATTCTGGGAGATGGAGTCCAAAGGATAAAAAATTTCCACTTATACATTAGAGATTACTTACATGTTCTATACCCCCTTTTCTAATCCACAGTGAATTGGGCATATGATCTCTGGTGCCCATGTAGTCTTATAGTTGTAACCTTAATAGACAGAGAACAGGTACAGTAACCCCTTTAAAGGGAAACAAGCCAGTCTACATAAATTTCAAATTACTGCATAGGATTCCTATTCTCCTATGACAATTCTTTATTTATTGTGGCTCTGTGATGAATCTTGACTCAAAAGGAGAAGTATTTTATTTAAATATAATTAGGAGAATCCACTTATAGGTACAAACATACTTTCATGCATGAGGTCATTGAAAAGAAGAAAATCCTCACATAATATTAATATCATCACTTTTTGTAATAGCAAGGAATTAGAAACAAAGGAAATGTCCATGAACTTGGAAATGAGTAACAAGCTGTGATCTATAAATATAATGGAATATTACTCTTATATGACATGAATAATATGTTGAATAGAAAGAAAAGTAAAAAGATTTATATGAACTGATTTGGTGTGAAGTAAGCATATCAAATAAAATAAAATTTAAAATGGAAAGAACAACTAAAAATAATCATGAATTTTTTTTCAGGATAAGGAAGAAATGAGTATGGAACCAAAGATGAGATATGAAACTACTTATTCTCACACTCCTTTGAAGATCTGGAAGGTTTATATCTATATAAAACATTGACTCTATTTCAATACATTTTTGAGAGTTATTTTGCTGATTTTTTCTTTTATTTGAAAAATATATGCTATATGTTACAGCTCTCTGGGAGGTAGTTATTGAGAGAAATTTAAGCAATGTTAAAAATCAATAAAATTCACTTAAATATGTGGGATTATTATTTCTTTTAGAAATCATATGACAAGAAATGTTGTTTTTTTACATTTTATAATCCAGTACTATAAAATTAGATTCTAATCAAGAGATAAGTTACTCCATTTGACAGAGGCAAACCAGACCTAAATTAATGATATAGTAAAAAAATAATTGTTAATAATTATGTGTGGAGCAACATAACATAATAAAAATAAATTTATTATTTAACAGAATATATTGAAGGCCATTGGAATTAATCTTTCAAATGATTACTTTATAGAACTAATAAACATTATAATTACATAGAGGAGAAAAATGCAAAAGTTCAAGGGAAATAATGGAAATAATTCAGAACAAAGGTGAAGGATCTATCAGTTCCATGTTTCAAACTATACTCCAAACTCACGTCAGAAAAATATTTCAAATTGTGTCTACATGTAATTGAAAACTAAATAAATAGAAATTGTGTTAATAAAAAGAAAATTATGAGGTTGAAATAAATTATTACTAGTCAAATTTGAGGCCCCCATTTTTATTATTGCCCAAGTAGGCTCAGATCAATTGTGGTTAGTAATTCAAGAGGTATTATTCTTTAGTTCTCATTTCTTGAGGTAGGAATGACTATTTCAAATCCATTCATTCCAATAAAAACTCCCTAAATTCCAAAAAATTAGATAGTAATATGGAGAACATTAGATTTATATTGAAATCTGACACCTTACAGAAGGATAATCTCTGAATGGTCACATTATAAGTAAAGTACAAAACATATCTATCAGACATGAATGGGAAAAGTTCATGATCAAACAAGGAATTGAGGAGATTATCAAAGACAAAACAGGAAATTTTGATTATGTCAGATTAAAAAAAGCAAAAATTTTATAGCTCTTAATCACTACTATGTAAATAAATATGCTAATTAAAGTAATTGAGAGATCCTACCTCAGAGCCATCAGTGGATTTTGAAAGTGGCAATTGATGACAATAATGAAAAATTATGGTTACAAGCACTGTGGGAAAACAGGAATAGTGGTGCACTGTTGGTGGACCTATGAAGAATTACAATCGTTATGTAAACCAATTTAGAGTTATACACAAATATTTACTAGTGTTAGTAACCCAACTAGAACATTGCAAGTTTTATATGCAACAGAGATACAGGAAATATAAACAGGTCCTTTCCATACAAAAATAAAAATATTCATAGTATCTCTTATTATTGTTGGCAAAAAGGAAACTAAGGGGGTATTTAACAATTGAAGAATGACTGAATAAATTGTGTTTTATGAATTTTATGGTGGACTATCTTGTCATAAGAAATTCAGAAATAGATTGCTATAATTGAAAAAAACCTTATAGGAACCAGTGTAGAAAGAAATAAGCAGAATCACAAAAATAATTTATACAATCATGTGAATATTATTATTTTTAAAGTTTCATACCTTCTGTTTTATAATCAACAGTAAGTATTTATCCCATAGCAAAAGAATGGTAAAGGCTAGGCAGCTGAGATTAAATGATTTGCCAAAGGTCACACAGATAAAAAATGTCTGAAGTCATATTTGAACCTAGAACCTTTGATCTCCAGGTTGGCTCTCTTTCCATTGTGACACCTAGCTGCCCATATAACATGGATATTATTGAAATCAACTATTTTAAAAACATTTATAAACTGTTAAGAAATACACTTTTGTTATGTAATAGAAATATCTTGCAAAAATTTAAATTTAAATGGTGCCTGGACTTTCAGATTTCTTCACTTAAATGTTTTATTTTGTTAGAAGATATCTATCACAAAGTAAGAGTAATATATAAATATTTGTAACAGAAAAATAAAACATCCTTTTAAAATAATAAAATTATTACTTAAAACATTTTTACAAATAAAACAAATGCTGACAAAATTAGAAGGAAAGCTGAAAATTGTGTGTAGGGAATTCATAGATAGTCTCTCAGATAGTGGTCTCATATATAAGATATATAAAGGACTTTTTCACATTTATAAGGGTAAAAGCCACCCACCAGTTGCTAAATGGGGCAAAAGAAATAAAGACAATTTTCAGATGAAGAAATTAAAGCCATGTACATTTTTATGAAAAATGCTCTAAATTTTTACTGTTTAGAAATATGTAAATCAAAACAACTCTGAGATATTACCTTATACCCATCAGACTGGCTAAAATGACAAAAAGGCAAAATGACAAAGGTTGGACAGCACATGGAAAAATTGGGACACTAACACACTATTTGTGGATCTGCTACTGATCCAAATATTTTGGATATCAATTTGGAATTATACCCAGAAAGTTACTAACCTGTGTATATCCTTAGAACTAGTAATACTATTGCTGGGTCTTTTTCCCAAGAAGATCAGGATAAAGGAAAAGAACCATATGCTCTGAAATATTTATAGCATCTATCTTTGTAGTGGCAAAGAATTAGAAATTGAGAGCATGTCCATTAATTAGAGAATGACTAAACAAATTGTGACATGTAATACATATAATAGAATACTACTGCACTATAAAAAATGATGAGCATGCTGATTTAAAAAAAAAAACTTGGAAAGAACTATACAAGATAAGGAACAATAAAATGAGTAGAACCAGGAGACCATTATACTTAGTCACAGAATTAATACTGGAAGAATAAAATGTGAATTTTTACTCCAGAAAGTGAACTGAGAGGTGAAACATGAAAGGTTTAATTTATATGCATAAGTTGGTGTCCTGAACAATATCTTCTTTGATGTGGAGAAGCAGGGACATATTTGGATGAGATTTACTAACTAGATGTGAAGAAAAACAAGCTAAATAATATCAATTCTATGGCATGTCAATCTTGAGAAACACAGAACCACCAAAGTAGTGAGAAAGAACAAGGCTTTAATCAGAACAAGGAAGACAATGCTCTAATGGCTACCACACCAGGTCATGCACAGTATACCACACAGAGACAAGCTCTGGGGCTCTGGGAAAACTGTCACCAGGAAAATGCACATCAAAGGGGATTTTCCAATTAATTAAACAACTTGGGGTCTTATAAAACCTTTGGGGAATAAAAGAAAGGAAGGTCAATGTTTGGCTTACATGGAGACAAGAGGAGGACTATAGCTAGGGACTGAACTACCTGGGAGAGGCCCAAGACAAAAGAATATTTAAGGCAAGCTCCCAAGGGATAAAGGTAAATCTGTGGTTTCCATAAAACAAGGTCCTCAGACAGAAAGTAAGCTTTTTATTTTTTTTTAAGAATAGATTTATAAAACATCTGTAGGTATCCCTTCAACATCACAACTTTCCTCATCATAGTTTCAGTTATCATGGATTGGCAAAAGAAACTAAATGAAAATTTGGGAGAGTTTTGTGGAAGTCACAGATAACACACAAAGGTCAGTAGACAACAAAGGAAAAAAAATAGAACCTCTGAAAAGCATAATATACATGTAGTATTTTGTAAGGTCAACATATTTTATCTTTTAATAGCATAAATATACATAATTTTTAAATGTTAAAATTAGCAAAAAGTTAAAGTTTGTTAAAATGCAGAAAGATATTGGAAGACACACAAGAGCTAGAAATGGAAAGATACTTTGAAAAGTTTAGTACCTCTTAAATGTAAATAAGTTTCTGAAAACCCTCCATAAAAGAAAAAGAAGAAATTCAGTCTACTTCTGTGGTACAAAGAGAAATCCAAAAAATTTACAGTAATTTTCTAGATTGAGAGGAGAGGGGGCATTTGTCATACCCCTAAACCCCATAATGCATTCTTCACTTTGCACCACTCTAGACTTTATGATGCAGTTATCAGGAAATAGGAGCCAATTATAAGGAAGAAGGGAGAAGTCTGAAACAGATGTAACATGATGCATGAAGGTGAAAAGAAAAGGAGGAATTGCCTTTTTTAAAAAATAATAGCTGGAGTCAAAAGAAATAAGTACTCCAAAGAGAAAAAAAATGCACCAACAAAAATATGCAACAGATTAACAACAGGCCAATGGACCATAGGTCAGAATAGATATTGCTTGCTTTATCTGGATAGCCCTTATGTATATTCAAGACATTATTTCAGTTATAAAGATGAAATTATATACATTTTTGTCACATGAATAATTATATGATTTGAATTTTTAAAAATAAATGACAAACATTTATTAAATGAAAATCTCTAGGCAATAAGATACAAATGTAGGGAAGACACTGTCCTTTCCCTTCTGGAATGTATATAGTAGTTTAGGAATAAACCAAATATCTGTCTCTTTGTATGTCTATGTGCCTCTTTGTCTGCCACTCTGCCTCCCCATCACAAAGTACTCCAACTAAGTACTGGTGAACTCTCTTGTTAAAAACCAGTGGTGCTCTCCAGTAATAGATGCAGATGATATTGTTGAGCCCATTTACTCATATTTAACTGAAGAGCTACCATCTGAAAAGGGTAAGATAGAAATGAATTTCCTATTAAGCTGAGGAAGGCATACTTCTTTTTAAAACTAAATTGAGGGAGGGAGAGTTGACCTCAATCTGTCAGAGTATAATGTTTATTTTATCCTCCATGCTTCTAGAAACGACAGAGTATTCTGTTTTAGTAATGGAATTCTAGAAAATCCTTTTTTCTTTGTTCCTACTCTTTATTTTAAGGAAAATGTTTATGCCAAAATATGCTAGATTGTATGTTTATAATTTCAATTTTGCTAGGATTTAAAAAAATTCATGTGTGCCCTATTTGTGGTAGGCAGTACTGTTCCACTTTCCATTTATCTTGATAATAGTGATATAATCGAATGAGATTTCTCAGTATTTGAGGATTTGCTATGATGTTTATTGTTTTCTATCATTGATTTACCTTTCATATTAATACATTAAATAATACTTTTCTTTCTTTCTATGGTAACAATATATTGACATCTAGTAAAAAGCAATTTTTTATGAATTTGTATAAAGAATGTTTTTTCTCTTCATTCCTTTTGTCTTCTAACCATTTTTCAAACAAAAAATTGTGAATCTCTTAAATACTAATGGATATCTTAAAAAATGACTGTGTTTAATATCTGTAAACTTCAGTCCCATTATTTGAACTTAGTATATGCATATTAGCCTTTTTACCTTCATATAGACACAGTTTTGTTTGTCATTGTTCCTATTGTTGTTAGGTGATATAAAATAGCATTTATCCTTTTTTCATGGATTATGCAATCTTCCTCAATTCTCTCTGATTTATTCTTCCCCATGAAGATAAACACATTCTTTTCCATTGGGTAATCATTATATTTTTAAAATTATGCTCCTTTAAACAAGCATGCATTCTTAGCTATAGAACAGTCATCAAATGTCAAATAGTCTGAATTTCACCTGAAACAGAAAGCTTATCTTGCATATTAAATAAATGGTTCTGTAGTCTCCATTATGAGACTTCCATTGAAAAATAACTTATTACTTTTGGATTTATCTTATTTCTTTTTATAGGCAGCTCTAAAAGTGATAAATTTCTTTTTTCTATCATTATAAAATCTATAACCCTAAAAATTCCACCCATATACCAGAGTTCTTTCTTCTATAGTATAGGAAAACAATCTGATTCTTTCTTTCTTATATATGTGTTTTAAATATTATAATATTGTCTGAAATAATAAGGTGGGTTAACAACACTCCCTTATTCAGATACTTCAGTATTTGGACACTTATCCTATAAGTCTATTAATATATCATTAGGTCATATTTGCTTCAGGGGTTGCTATGCTACAATGAAGACTATTTTAAGTCACCTCTACCATTTATGTAAGTTCAAATCATTTATGTAAGAAATACTATCCTTTCAAATATCTTCAACCCAGGATTTGTAAAGTTTCATTTTTAGACATATCCAAAAAAAGCTACATTTTCATCTACTAAATGTGGCATTATTAAATTTAACAGAAGTTTTTACCTATATTATATAAATATATATTATCTAGAGATCTGTAACTATCCAAGAAAAGAGTAATAATATGATTATTTTAAATGATTCATTTTAAATTAAAATTCATATTTATGTAGAAGCAATCAGAATGTCAACCAAACAGATGCAACCTTTTTTTTTTTTTGCAAATTACAGAGTGGTATTCAGTTAACAGAACAACAATTATTTCATATGTTGCATCAAAGACAACTGAAAATGAAAATGAACTCCATGCACATATATAACTAATTTGTGCTGTGTACCAACAAGAACCTGCTTTAAATTTCCATGCCAATTTACAAACCCCATGCTGTACCAGGCAAGGTTAGTGGCTATTGAAAATATCACTAAAGAATAGGGATACCTAAAGACATATTTGATAGTGTGTTAACTATACAAAATAAAGACACTGTACAGTTTAAAAACAAATCTTACACAGCCTTACATTTCCATTTTATCTTTAAATTTAGTGAGTTCTTTATGGGGGGGGGATTGTTTTATAGATAAGAAAAAAAAACTGCTCTACAACCAACTTATTCATTGTCATCATTATCTTCCTCATCCTCCTCATCTTCTTCATCTTCTTCATCTTCCTCATCATCTTCCTCCTCCTTTTTATTGCTCTTCTCCACTTTGACAACACCTCCCTTTTTATCCACATCAGATTTTCCTTTATCCCAGTATGCAGCATTATCCTTTCATACTTTTCCTTCTGTTTAGCTACCTTCTTTTCATGAGGTTGTTTGTCATCTGCAGCGCTATTATTCCACATTTCTCCCAATTTTTTGACCACATCTCCAATAGAAAGACCAGGATGTTCCCCTTTGACTTTTGGACTATACACGGGACAGAATAAGAAAAATGCAGATGTGTATTGGGATCCTTAAACTTCTTGTCTGTTTCTCCTTTAGATGGTATGTAGGCTTTATTTATTTCTCTTTCATAATGAACCTTATAAGCCTTTGTTTTGTCTTCAAATTTTCCCTTCTCTTTAGCAGATATTGTCTTCCACATTTCTGAGCATTTTTAAGAAAATTCTGAGAAGTTCACAGAAGCATCTGGCTGCTGCTTCTTGTGTTCTTCCTGGCAGGTTTGCACAAAGAAGGCATATGAAGACATTTTCCCACTTGGCTTCTTGGGATTACCTTTGCTCATTTTTGATTATTTTCTTGCCCTGATTCTGTCTCTGTGGAGTTCAATATACTGCAGTGACTGTGAGAGCATTAGACAGAGGCCAATAATTTATTTTTATTTTTAAAATTTATTTGATTTTAAAAAATATCACTGAGTTTAAACACCAGAAAGAATATTTCCATACATAAAGCAAAATATAAAAAAATGTAACTATATAAAATTCATAAACTCTAAATACAACTTGCTTTAAGTATCTTAATTCTATACTTTCATTACAAAACTGTCCTGATTGGCATGTTTTGATTTGAACTTCCTTATATTCCCTTTTGTGAATTTAAAATATTATAATGACCTTTTAAGGCACCATTATTACTAATTGCATCTACTATTACCTCTCAATTAAAAACTCAAAGTCAGTAGGACCATAAGAAAAATGATTCCATACCATGTCCAAAAATTAAAGTTCCTTTCTCCATCTTGAGTTTATCCCTTTTGTCTAGATGAGGATAATATCTCCAGAATATCTTATGTCTTTTGAAGACATGGAAGTTCAATTGTGTTCATTGGTTTCAATGATGTTTTCCTTTACATGTTGCTGGTTTAAATTCTCCTGATTTTGCTCATTTACTCTGTATCTCACCAGAATTTGATGACATCAAATCATTTTTCTTTTCTACATTTTTATGAGTTCTTCAACCTTTATTTCAAACTTGCTACTCAGCTCTATTCTTTCCCTCATTTAAAAAATCTTCATTACATATACTTTTTGCATATACAATTATATTCAGTTTTGCACAATAGATTTTTCTTAGCTGAAGGTCAATCTCTATTGCCTTTCTAAAATTTTATTCCCAGATCTCTCACTTATATTTCAAACTGCCAAGTCTTCTGTGATCCTGATTACAAGTCTTTGGTATTTTGATCCTCTTCCTTCTGGATTTTGATATGTGAGTTCTGAATTTTGATTAATGATCCTAGGAATTTTCATTTGGTGATTTCTTTCAGGAAGAGACCTATGGATCCTTATTATCTTTACTCTGCTTTCTGGTCCTAATAGGTCTGACCTGTTTTCATTCATGATTTCTTGAAATATAACATTCAAACTTTTTACTATATCAATGTTTTCAGGAACCATAATACCTTTTGTATTGTCTTTCCTTGATCAGTTTTCTGAATCAGTGTTGGTAGCTCTTTTTTTCCTTCTTCTGGTTTTTCAATCTTTTAATCTTTATTCTAATATTTCATGCTTCCCTCATTGATTTCTATTTGATCTATTCTTCTTTTCCAGGAATCCATTGCTTGGGTAAGGTTTATTACTTCCTAATACTTTGCTTTTGTAAGCTTCATTATACTTATGCCCCCCTTGATTATACTGAGTGATATAGATCCTGATTTAATTGCCATGGTTCTTCTCTACATACACACAAACATACTTTTCAATTGCCTTCTTTTTTTTAACATTATTTTATTTGGTCGTTTCCAAACCTTATTAATTGCCAGACAAAGATCATTTTCTTTTCCTCCCCCCTCCCACCTCTCCCATAGCGGATGAAATATTCCTCTGGGTATCATTATGTGTTCTTGATTCCAACCCATTTCCATGTTGTGGGTATTTGCACTAGAGTGTTCATTTAGAGTCTCTCCTCAGTCATATCCCCTCAAATCCTGTACTCAAGCAGTTGCTTTTCCTAGGTGTTTTTACTCCCACAGTTTGTCCTCTGCTTGTGGATAGTGTTTTTTCTCCTAGATCCCTGCAGATTGTTCAGGGATATTGCATTGACACTAATGGAGAAGTCCATTACATTAGATTGTGCCACAGTGTCTCAGTCTCTGTGTACACTGTTTTCCTGGTTCTGCCCCTTTGACTCTGCATCACTACCTGGAGGCTGTTGCAGTCTCCATGGAATTCCTCCACTTTATTATTCCTTTGAGCACAATAGTATTCCATCATCAACATATACCACAATTTGTTCAGCCATTCCCCAATTGAAGGGCATCCCCTCGTTTTCCAGTTTTTGGCCACCACAAAGAGCGCAGCTATGAATATTTTTGTACAAGTCTTTTTCCCCATTATCCCAGTAGTTCCAAATTGCCCTCCAGAATGGTTGGATCAATTCTCAACCCCACCAGCAATGAATTAATGTCCCTACTTTGCCACATCCCCTCCAGCATTCATTACTTTCATTTGCTGTCATGTTAGCCAATCTGCTAGGTGTGAGGTGATATCTCAGAGTTGTTTTGATTTGCATCTCTCTGATTATAAGAGATTTAGAACAATTTTTCATGTGCTTATTGAACTTTTTGATTTCTTTACTGAAAACTGCCTATTCATGTCCCTTGGCCATTTATCAATTGGAGAATGGCTTGATTTTTTGAACAATTCATTTAACTCTTTGTAAATTTGAGTAATTAAACCTTCTTAACCTCTCATTTTTCTTGTATTTCGTATCCCACAAAGATATAAATATCTTCGGAATAAGAATAGTAGAATACAAATATTAAAGAAATAGAGAGATTAAAAATAAAGAAGAACAAATTGAGTTGTTTTGGTTTTATGTATTTTATGTTTGTCTGCACTGCATCATCCCTGTTCTGCTACACTCAAGCATCAGACCCTTCTTTTCTTTTACTGAAACATCACTTTAAAAAATCTCTTCTTGTTCTAAGTATTCATCAAATGTCCTATGTCATTATGGGATTCATCCTTCCTATCATTCTTTGTAAAGAATCATGCTATTCCTTTGAATGTATAGTAAGACCCTTGTTTTAGTTACATCCTTTATGCATGTTCCTTTAAAATAAGAATTTAGTGGAGAATTCCTTTTGTGGCCCTATATATAGCCCTTTTGTTTCTCCACCAAATTATTTTATTTTAAACTTTTTAATCTTGAAAATTATAAATAAGTATATTTTGCAAGATTTTATAATTGTCTTTGAGAGGGTGGAGGGGAGAGGGGACAATTTGGATCTTCTAATTTCAGAAAATGTTTGTTGAAAATTGTTATTACATAGAATATGAAAATAAAATGTTTTTGAATGAAGAAAAAATAAATAGGCAATACATTTTGAGAAATGAAGGAGTTGGGGGAAGGATGAGATGTATATGAGAAAGAGAAATCTAAATAATGTTATTGTCCTACATGGCAACAGTTTTTGTAACTGACTCTATAGGAAAAGAAGTTAAAATTTGTAAATAAAAGTTTTTAAAAAATAAAAAATAAAGTGAGCATTTTATTAATGTTTCTAAGTTAACTAACTATTTATTATCTCCCTATATATCTCCCTTATCACTCAGATTTTCCAACTCCATAATCTTTAGAGTAAGGAAGGGAAGGGAAAGGAATGATACATAGATCTATATTTGGCCTGTCACTCTTTAAATAGATTTATCTAAATTGATTCTCATACCAACCCTGTGGCATAGGTGTTATTATGATATCTATTTACAATTGAGGAAACAGACAGAAGTTAAGTGGTTTATCCAGGATCATATGGGTGGTAACCATCTAAAGCCAGATGTGAACTCTTGTCTTCTTAGCTCTAGGCCTAACCCTATCCATAGCTCCAAACTACCTGCCTCTAAATAAAATAGGTATGTAATAAATGCATATTAAAATTTTAATTCCACATTCCAGTGATCACTGATATTTATGATTCAACTAATTCAATGATATTTATTAAATACGTTTAATAAGCAATGTAATATGCTAGCAGATTGTCCAGAATTGAATAACATCTCATAAATGTAGAACCTCCTTTGATGAGCTATAGCTGCTGTTCAGTCCTTCCATTATGTCTTATTCTTCATGACCCCATGAACTGTATCAATCCAGGACTTTTTTTATCCTCTACTATCTCTTGAAATCTGTCCAAGTTCACTTTCCCTGCTTCTATAATATTATTTATCCTCTCACAGTCATTCATTGCTACTGGGAAAAAAAAACCAACAACTTAGCTTTGACTACATGTACCTTTTTCATCAAGGTGATGCCTCTGTTTTATAGTTTACTGTCTAAATTTGCCAGGGGTTTCCTTCTAAGGAGTAAGCATCTTTTTAAATTTATTGCTTCAGCCAACATTTGCAGTGATCTTTGAACACAAGAATATAAAATCTGACACTGTTTCTATTTTTTCTCCCTTTTTTTCAAGTAAATGATGGGACCAGTTTTTAGGATCTTTTTGTTTTTTTTTTTTTAATACTAAAAGTTAAGCAAACTTCTACACTTTTTTCCATTCTTATCAAAAGTCTTCTCAATTCTTTTTTACTTTCTTCCATCAGTGTTATATTCTCTGAATGTCAGAAAAAAATTCTGCTGCCAACATTAATTCCAGCTTTTTACTTATCCAACCTGGCATTGTATATAATGCACTCTGTATATAAGTTAAATAAATATGGTGAAAATATACAGCCCTGCCATTTTCCTTTTCAAATCTTAAACCAGTCAGTTGTTTCATGTTTGGTTCTGTTGCTTCTTGATTTTTATGAAGGTTCCTAAAAAGGCAAGTAAAATAATCTAGTTATTCCATCTCTTTGAGGACTTGCCTAATTTTTGGTTGACACAGTCAAAACTTTTAGTGATGTCAGTGAATCAGAAATTTTTTTCTGGAACTCCCTTGATTTATTCTTAATTCAGCAAATGTTAGCAATTTGGCCACTAGTTCCTCTGTCTCTTCAAAAATCAGCCTGTTTTTGTGATTCTCAGTTTAAATATTGCTGAAGCCCCCCTTGCAGAATCTTAAGCATAGTCTTGCTGGCATGTGAGATGAGCACAATTGTTTGGTAATTTGAATATCTTTTGGATCAGCTGACAGAAATGCAAATAACTATAATGTAACCTAGAAAGTAGTAAGTGTATAAGATATATAAGATATATATATATATATATATATAGAGAGAGAGAGAGAGAGAGAGAGAGAGGGAGAGGGAGAGAGAGAGAGAGAGAGAGAGAGAGAGAGAGAGAGAGAGAGAGAGAGAGAGAGAGAGAGAGAGAGAGAGAGAGAGAGATGCCCTCTAAAGGACTAAAGCAAAATTTGGTGGAGGAAAAATTTGTAGTAGGCCTTAAGTAATTGTCAGGGTTATTAAACAACAACAATAACCATCAACAACATATAATTAAAATGAAAGGGTGACATTGAAAGAATACATAGAGAGAATCTATAGGGTTTGGAAACTATTGGATATGGGGTAAAAGAGAAAGCAAAGAGTTAAAGATGACTGTGTCCAAGACAGTAAATAAAATAATGGAAATAGCACCTAAAGATATTGAGAAGTTAGGATAAGGTGAAATAATTACAAGAGAACGATTTGTGGCTAGTCATGTTGACTTTGAGGTGTGAGTAGGATATATACAGTCTGGTTTCTAGATCCATTTAACAAGTAGAGATACATAAAGGGGATAGACAATAAGAGATGGAATCATTTTATTAAAAAAATCTCTAGGAAGTAAGTACTTTATCTTTCTATATACAAAGGCTAACATTACAAAGCTGAAGAAATTCTTGAGAAATTAGTTTTAAAACCTTGAAATTTCTTAATTTACCTTTTCCTTTTCCTTCTAGTATTTGCTCATTTTTTGGAATGCTTCATTCTCCTGCCATTTAGCTGAGTTGTTTTCTTTTGTTCTCTCTGTCATTGCCCCTAGTGAACTGTCTCTTCTAGATTTGCTTTTTTAATCACTTACTCTATCCTGATTTCTTGAATAAATAATTTCCAGTTGTAATTTTGGAATCCTTGTACAATATGGTATTTCACTGGCAATTGAAATTCTCAATTAAACAGAAATTGTTACTAAATAGGCACAAACCCCATCTTATTCTTCCCATGTATAAAATAAGCAAAATTTCACTTTAATAACATCAACAGTACCATCTTTGATTATCAGCAACAATATATTTAAAGATATAGATGGCTTTCTGATTTAATGCTTGATTCAATTTCCTCTGTAACTCAGGAGGGAGTTGTTTGAGAGATCCCAATTAGGCATGATTTGAATTAATTGGAACAACATAATGTACACACTGCTCTGCATTACCAATTAAGTTAGGAAGAGGTACAAGGTATTGTGCTGACAGCCACATCTTTATTGGGCTAATAGTCATTATTTACGTATCATCAATTCTTTATCTAACGTCAAGTGTTTTATCTCCCTGGCACACAAATGTACAATTAGATATATAAAAGAATAAAGAAAGAGATGTTTGCATGGTGTAGAGGATGGAAGTTTTAGAGCAATTAGTATATGCTTTTGAAATACCTTCACATAACTATTTTTTTTTGTGGTAACTTGTTTTTTGACCACTTTCATTCCAACTTGAGATGGGTCAAAAATGATGAGTTTCCTTTTATCTCTAGGTACCCCTTGAAAGAATAATATGCAGGATGATGGATTATTTATTAACTTTACTCAGGAATCAAAGGGGAGGATAAATTTATTTTAAGAGGAACACATAAGCAAACCAGCAAACAATTAGTAAGCAAATAAAACTAAGTGGAAAGAATCACTGAGGATTTTAGTCATATAATTAGTTATGTTTATCTAGATATTATTTTCAAATAAATTACTCTATTCAGGGGATAGTTTAAGGACATAAGTGACCTCTCACCCTCAAACTTTTATCTCATTATTCATTTAAATGCTCAGCTTCTCCAAAATAATGAATAGATACATAGTGAACATTTTTGAGTTGAAAAAGGTTAAACTTGGGAAGCTGGCCTACTGTAGATCTACTCTGGGCCAGTATCCAGGATGAGGTGCGATATGCTTGTGTTATCACATTGATCATGGTCATTACTAAGTATTCTGTCTCCTAGAACAAATTCATTGATGGTTTGAGCAGAGAGATGGAGAAGCAAGGAGACCCATGACTGTTGCTAGGAAGGCTAGTATCTGAAGACATCATCACTAATTGCACCACTAATTCTGATCATTTTGTGTGACTATGATTTCCCAGCTCAGAGGCACACTGGGTACCATTGAATTCTCATGGTTGCAGGGTTGGAAAATTTTTGATATTTGATATCCATGGAGACAGGCACCCTATGGTTGTTTGAATCAAAGAGGAGTCGAGGACAATGAAGTTGGATCACTTTGGGAAAGAAACACCTATCAAAAGTGCTGTAATTACCTTAACGTTATAGTTGAGAAAATTGGGATGCTATAGTCCCAGATATCAGATTTTTGAGACAAAACCTTGGCTCTTGACATTAGTTATCATTCTAACAATACAATGAGCTAAAAATGGGAAGAGGGACCTTTGTCAAAGAGACAGAGAGAGAGAGGGAGGATAGATAAAGTATAAATATAGATAGATACAGATCTGTCAGCTACTCCTTTTAGGAAGACTATAGTCTCAGCTAAATAAACTATTTAGGTGCTTTTTTTTACTTTTAAATGAATTGGCCATTTGTTTTTTGGCAATTGTGCAGACATTTAATCTGAATTCAGAGTCTTAATTCTAAAAGGAGTCGATGCTTTCCTATGTCCCAGGAGCTATTATATTTTCATTACAAGTACTTTTCTAAGGCAAGTACCCAAACTAATGAAGCCTAATTTCCTATGGATTATAAGAGAGAACAGATAAGATGTAGCTGATGTTGGGTAAAGAACTTCTGAACATGGCACATTTATTCTGTTAAATTATCCATGGCTTCATGAGATGATTAGAGGACAGAGGGAACCTACAGTACTCAGTTTTCTCCTCATAGGCCCCTCTTATATGGAAAAACAGAGCAGATGACCTCACTATCAAGTTATGCTAATAGTGCTGCTAACAATCAACATTTTGCTACCCAAGAAACCCAAAGAATATGTAAAATGATCCCTAAATGCCTTGCCCCGTGTATTTTCAAGCTGCACAAAATGCAGTGCGGTAAAGCAATTGGAGATTGCCTTGTACCATTTCTATTTGAGGCCAATTCATTGAATAATAAAGATACAGTATTGTACATGCATGTGTTCTCCAAAGGCATATGCCATAAACCTAACAGGGCATGGTCTGCATCCTTATCGGTGGAAAATCAATTGTCAATTTACTGAAAAAAAATCAGTTATTTCAGAGAATGTTTTGTGTTACAATCACTGTCTTAAAAAGCATATTATTGCTATCATAAAACATTAAAGGTAGTTTATAACTGGAGAGAAAAAAGTCCCTTTAAAATCCCTCATTGCTACAATTCACAAGCTATTACTACTATTCACAACTCGTTTGTTAGAGCCTAAACCGCCCTCAGCTTTGCCTTGGGCCATTAACTAACAAACCAATCATTAACTGCTAGTAATGACCATTTTTCCCAGGGATTATTGCTTAATTGAACTCTTGTGCAGTGCCCATTATTTTCTACCGATGTCACAATGACTGTTCTTTGCTACATTTTTTTCTTGGAACATAAGCACCTCCAGAAATAAACAAGATGAGTGTTGGAGAATTAAATCGTTCACTGTACACACTATTTAAAATACATTACTTTAATGAACAGCTTTGATGTTTCAAAGGAACTTTTTCATCTTTTTTTTAATTCTCCAGAGCGCATCCATCAAGTAACTGGGCTGCAGAATTAATGTGTATTTCTTTGCAGTAATGTATACCATGTCAAGACATTATATTAGTAAGCCATGTTATATATTCATTTGGGTAAGACACATTTGATTATTAGCATTCTGTTCTTCAGCAACAAGGCACATGTGCTGTCTGTTGCCATGGTAATAAATTAGAAAGGATAACCTGACTACTTATCAATTTTTATTAATGCAATCATCCTACCTGCTTAACCCATAAGTAACAATAGCACACTTAAACCACACCAATAAAACACTGTAACTCTAGGGGTGCAAGTTAAAGTAATAGGAGAGGGATCACTAGCATAAAATGGCTGAGTTATGTGACATGTTGCTGATGGGCTCCATTAATATTACAGGATAAAGGATGTTACCCTTTCACAGGACTTTAACAGTGGAATTATCATCAACTAACATTTATTGAAGAGAGGAGAGGCATGTAAAGAAAGGAGACGAGAGGGAGATAATGAAATATAATTGCCCTCCTGCTGTGTTTGGAAGAGTTTATAGGTGCATATGTTAAACTGCAGAAATGAGGGAATCCAAATCCAACATTAACCAAACAATCAGGAGCTCTGTACAATATTGGAGGCCTTATTCATTTGAACACCATTAGATGAGAGATTTGTGAATGCTCTGACTATGCTAGAAAGAATTTTACCTTTGACTTCTCTTACAGGAAAGCACTTGCTAAGCAAATTGGTACAGAACAAGGTGAATGAAGTGCATATTCTCTTCCAATGCTTTATTTCTCTCCCCCCAGCTCCCTGCTCCCCTTTAAGGACCAAAGCACATTGCTTCCATCAAAGACAAAAAATTATAGAATATGTCGTGTTCTCCACTAATGTTTTATTCTTCAGTAGCTTGCAGTTGCTCCAGATTTTTCAAAGAGTTCACCTTTGTAGTACAATTTCGTGCAGGTCCTGCTAAGCAACCAAAGTTTGACTATGAGCCTCAGGCAGTCAACCACAAACATATATTAAGAGTTTATCTGATGTGAGGCATTGTGCTAAGCACTGGGGATACAAATGTAAGTAAAATAACACAAGCAAAAATTCAGAGGTGTACATCTAGGCACAATAGGAATGGTGCCTGCCTTTAAGGAAAAAAAACAACAACTCTGTTCAAGGACTATGGAAAGATGACTCGTTCCCAGGGGAGATACAGTGTCCCCTGGGGATGAGAATCCTGTGACCCTGGTTACAGAAGCCAAAAGGAACAAGTACTATTTAATATTGTACTAGAAATGCTAGTTAGAGCAATTAGAGGAAAAGAAAATGAAGGATTTAGAATAAGCAATGAGGAAACAAAGGTATCACTCTTTCCAGATGAGGTATTCATAAAGAAAAAGGACCTCTCCCACCAGGGAAGGAACCAATTGAGTCTGAATGCATATTGAAGTGTATCATGCTTTATTTTATTTCCTCCATGAATTTTTCTCTGGGTGTAAGTGATGTATCTTATTTTACATGATAGGTATGGAACTATGTATTTTATGTTAGCATGTAAAATCTAGATCATATTATCTACCATCTTGGGGAAAGGGAAATAACATGGATTGCAAAAGGTCAGAAAACAATTATTTTTTAAAATGTATCAACATAATCTGGAAAAAAAAATCAAAGTGCTTAACACAGAAACTGACAAAGAAAAGAAGAAAAAAGAAGTGGAAAGAGGAAGTGTACATGAGGAGCATTCTATCAACACTTCAGGGACCTCAACTCTCTGCTTCTCCTGTCATTTCTAATATGCCATAGATTTAGGCTTGTATTTAAGGAAGAAATACCTGAAAATAAAAAGTACAATCTGTACATATCTACCATTAAATATTTTTCTTTCTTCTCATGTAAGTCTTGTTTGCCCAAGTTGGATTATTTTAAATATATTCTATCCAAGGTATAGCTATTTACAATGTTTACTTAGTTGCATTGATAATGAAAAATGACATATAATTAATAGTGCAGTGTGAATCAAAGATAGATGTTACTTTACAGTATTTTCCCTACATGTACAACATTATTTCAGAGATCCATGATGATTCCTAGAAGAAGTTGATTTATAATGATTATGGATGAGTAATAAGTGAAAAATTGATCTTATAAAAATATGAAACCTTGTCTAAAATTATGAAAGAGAAATAAATATTAATATTCTTACCTTGACAACAATGGAGAGAATCTACAATGAATGAATCTAAGAGTCACCAAGGCATCCCCTCATCCATTAATAATTCAATCTTTAAGCATTTTAAAGTATCTATTATATGCCAGGAACTGATCTAGGTACTTGTTACACCCTTTTCAGAAGAAACTTACATTCTTAGAATCTTACATATGGCAAGAAAAAGGAAATACTGAGGGTACCTTTCTATTACAAACTTAGGATAACCAAGGTCAGTAATGACTTGAGCAAACATTTATGCTTAGTTATAGTAGGGTAATGGGGAAAGGAGGGAGACAAAAGAAAGAAATAGCTCCAGAACTGAAAGGATTGAGGGGCTAACAAGGTAAATATGAATGAAGACAATATAATCCATGCTAAAGCATGTATGGTATATCTGAATACATCAAGCCAGTCAAAATAGCTAAACTGGGTAACAGGAATCACGTATTGATAGAATCTCAAATGTTCAAGGGAATTATAGAGAGAAAATTTTGCCTATAGTAATAATTCCAAACTGTAACATCCTTAATCTCTATGAAGACATCTAATGAGGAAAAGCATAGTACTTCATAAGATTGCTTTATTTTACTTGTGGGCAACTCAGATTATTCAGCAATGGCAGTAGAAGCAAACAGTTATTATATATCAATATTCCAAACTCGGCGTAAATCACTAAAGAAACAAACAAAAACAAAAAACGAAAAAATATGGCTGCTGCCCTAAGATCTCACAATCTAATGGAAAATTAGTATGAATCTCATTGGTCAGCATTATGATGTTTGTTCTAAGAAACTAGTGATCTGACCATGTAGACACCAGACTTGTACTTTGGTAATAAATTTCTTCCTGTGTCTTCTCATGTTTCCTTTCTCCTTATTATATAATATTTCATGTTTTCTTGTGTGTTGGTGATTGCCATATTCATTGATTCCTGACTCTTCATAAAAATTATTCGTGATATATAGTTGTGAGATTTGTGTGTTCTCAACAAGACTTTTTCATCTTTCTTTTTACATCAAACCATGTTCTTCAGTGTACATTTTTGCCATCATCCCCTAATGTGCTGAAGTAACAGAGTATTCATTTATTTAATTCAGTTTATTGACTCTACAGAATTTCCTTATGACTTCATTCAGAATGAATTTTAGGCCATATACTACAGTTATTTACATTGTGGCTTTCTTTAGGAATGATCATCATGAACATTGCAATCTGAGGTAACCAAATAAATCATGAAATGATATTGCTTGAAAGGTTTTATAAAACCTGGGATGATTTACATAAATTGTTGCAAAATGAAGTAAGCAGAACTAGGAGAACATTGTACATAGTAACTGAGGTAACATAAGGGAGATAAACTTTGAAAGATCTGACTACTATGACCAATATAATTATCCAAGCAATTCCAAATGATCTATGAGGAAAAATGCTATCTACTTTCAGAAGAAACCTAATGAATTTTCTTTGTTTCAGGTTTTGTTTTCTTTCTTTCAAACTGACTAACATGCTTTCCTTGACTTCACATGTATAATTTATAATCATATTGCTTAATTTTTCAATGCGTGGGAGAGGAGCAGTAGTCACAGAGGTAATTTGGAACCCAAAATCTTAAAAAGGTTGTAAAAATTACAAAGGAAAAAGGACAAAAAAAGAGTCCTATTGCTTGTTGCTTCCAGACCGTCCAAACAAACAAACAAACAAAAATCTAATATCACCACTGCTTTTAGAGGTACTCAAGTAATGGCTATGAACCATCTTTCCAGTTAGTTGAAACTTTGTTTTGTCTTCTTATTTAATTTATAGGGACAATGTCAATTTTGATCCAATGACATACTTATAATAGTATTCTAATTATTAGTCATTTGGACATTAAGCTCAGATTTAGAATAGTAAAAGCTAATTTAATATTCATATATAGTTTAAAACTTCTATTCTTTGGACCCCCACACTTATTGACCTATTGGTAATGACAGAAAAGGAACATATAGGTCCATTTCATACTTTTGTTATAATTTATCCTTTCCAGATTATTCTTTATATAGCATTTATGTATATTTGTTTGTTTTAATGATGATGTGCTTTCTATACTTGGGAATACAGTCGCTCATTCAGACAAAAGACAAATCCAAGTCATTCCTAACACTATATATATATATATATATATATATGTATAATTAAAGGTATATATATATATATATATATATATATATATATATCTTTAATCTTTAATGTAATCATCTGGGGTAAGACCAGGTCCCAAGTGACTGCACAAACCCTCACATAATACAGTGGTTTATTTCTGTGGGATAAAAAGGGAATTGTGGGAGAGTTGGCTAGGCAAAAACAGTTAATAGGGAAAGGATTTTTGTGCTTAAAGGAAAAAACTGGAGCTGAATTTATCTAGTTATAAGCTGACTTCATCCTGACCCAGAGTCATACACTGCTTCAGGATGGTCAAGCTGGTCCACACCACTTAAAAAGTGGTTCTATAGGATTTTTTTTAGATACTCCTTGTTGCTTTACCTAAACATCTCCTTCTGACCAGATGGTAAAACTCCCCCCAAATCCCCAACCATAGCTGTGCAAAATAACTTAACAGCTACTAGTCACCCTTGTAACTTTTAAAACCACGGAATATTCCAATCTCTTTATGCTTGCAGCTGTGCTGGTCTAAGAATTCTACTTTACTCCCTCTGAGCTGGTATTCTTTAAGAGCTCTGTGCTCAACCAGCTCCTCAGAAACTCCAGTTCTCTGGTTCTGTGTGGTACTTGGAATTACAATTTCCTTACCTTGATTAAAGATCCTAATTAATGAACCTTTTGTTGTCTTTTATTTTAGCTAGCCACTAGGATCAGTCCTCTCTCCTAGAGATTCTCACACCACTAAAATGGAATACATTTAAGTGAACAAGGCTCAGGAGTCTTATACAGAAAAAACAGATTTTATGTCCTTTAAAGTGAAAGGAAGAAGACACAAAAAGTGAGGAGGGAAGTTAGGAACAAGTGACTTGGAAAACAAGAAAGAGAGAAAGGAGAGAAAAAAAATCCCGGAGAGAGGATGGATATGACCCAAGGTTTCAAATAGATAAAATAGTAAGAAGTAAAAAATTTGACTAAGTAGCTAACCCAGTCCTCAGAGGAAATATTGGAAGTCTGAAAAGATATCTTTTAAATATAAAGAAGACTAATGAACTGATCTTGTAATTAAAAATGAAAACAATGGAAACTGTGTACTAGTAAATCCCTAATAACCACAAGAAAAACATCCTTGAAAATTAGAAGATAAATAGATAATACAGGGAAGGGATATTGAAAGGATTAACAAGCTAAATGGTGGTTATTTGAAAAGACAAAAAATGAATAACCCTTAAATTAACCTGATCAAAAAGGAGAAGAAAATCAAATTACCAAAATGGATGAAAAACAACAAACAAAACAATATGAAGTCATGATATACTTCAATTTTATTGAGGCAAAAGAAATAGAAAATATAATCAATTCATGGGACAAAAGGTGACATTCATATTGAAAAGATTTATTCTTAATAATGAACTTATTATTTCTAATAGGACTCTGCAACATTGGAGTTCTCAAGCTTCTTTTCTCATCCCTTTTTTCCCAATAGAACAAGGGATGTAATTACATTCTTTGCCTGGAAGCAGCTTCTAAAACTTGATAAACTAACATTGAGAACTGAAGATTCATCTTTTATAGTAAACAAATCAGGCTACAGTCAAATAGGTCTAGAGGGCAACAGGGCAATGTCCTTGGTCCCCCAGTAGACATTAATTAAAATCCTACAGAATGGAGAAGGTCATACCTGATTTCCTCATTTAGAAATGGGAATCTTGTGATTAGACATGTGATTTTTTCCATCTTCATAAGATTAGGGAGGGAATAGATAATAAGGTCCCACCTCCTTCTTAGGTATTCAGCAATTAGAGATATCTAGGGGAGGGCTAAATAATGATCTCCGGAAATTGGATTTAACTTAAGGTGCTGAATGTCTCTGTCTGTCATTGATCATCAAGAGAGATAACTGACCAATTAGTTTATTGGTTATTGCTAGCCTGATTATTATATTGATTTTCTTAACAAATATTCAGACTCCTGGGATTTTCAATTATTATTGTATGAAATGTTGCAAGGCAAAAAGAAGGAGAAAAATAGTATAGAGTGACAAAACATAACTTAAAAAATCCAATGAAATTGAATTCTGTTGCAAGTGTAAGATTCATGACTAGTTCTGGAGAAGTTATAAGGAAATAGACCTCCTTTTTCACTAAAAATGGGAATTATGGGTAGATAATATAGTATGTGCTGACAGATTTAGTTCATGTATCAACCTTGTTTAATTATTGCTTTTTCATTTAAAAGGGAATATAAATGTTGTAGGTACATGTATATATTGTGATATATAAAGGAAAAAAAAAGATGATATACTTTTTCCTGCATGCTCATGGTTCATTCTATAATCACTACCAGTGCTAGCAATTCTCAGATCCCAGAGTGTGGCTAACTATATTTCCATCAAGGCTGCTCAAGACAAGCCTGAAAGGCTGGAGAGATTTCTGTAATGTTATTTTTTTCAAAAACTGTCATGGATGTAATTTCCCTATTCTTTACAATTAAGATATCAGGCTAAGAAAACTTATGTGCAATAGGTTAAAATTCTGGCTGCTGAAAGTTACATTGATATGTTTGGCTTTGTTGTCATGAGGTCCCTATGTAGAGTTCCTAGATATAATGTGCTTGTTGCTGGGATCCTTGTAGAATCCTAAAGCTCCTTTTCCTCACAGTCTATTTTTGGTTGAATTCCAATGTAGATCAGCAGTCACTGCTATTCAAGGGACACTATTAGGATGCTAATGAAAAGCCAAAAAAGCACCCCATGTAATTAAAATATCATTTTTTGGTGAAGGGACAGTGGGGTGGGGAGTCAAATGAACAAAGGGGAAAGGAACAAACATTTGAGTGCATATTATGTGCTATGAACTATGGAAAGCATTTTACAAATATGATCTCACTTGGCCATCACAACAAAACTATGAGCTGGATACTAATGTTATCTCCATTTTAAGGTTGAACAAATGGAGACAAACAGAGGATAAGTGATTTTTCCAGGATCATACAACTAGCAAATGTCTGAGTCCTATTTTGAATTCATGTCTCCCTGCCTTATGAAGTCAGTCACTGTGCCACCTAGCTGCCTAGGTAGAAAAGATAAAAGTTCTTTCCCTACCTATGCCCCTTAGCTGCCTCACCTTTTTGATTCTTCTGGGGACCTGCCACAGGAACACCTGGGCCCCCAAATGACATTTTCTATACAAAGTCAAAAGGCAAAGATATGCTAATAAAATTTTAACTACCAACTTTTTTATCCCACTCAAAAAACAAAGTATTCATGAAAATTTTAGGTTTAATTTAAAGAAACATTTTTGTTATCACTTCCTTAAGTCTAGACATTTGACAAAACAATAAAATATGTCTTTATTGTACTGTTTATCTATTTTGAATGAGTGAATGCTTATACTGAAAATTTAACAGTTAACATTTTCAGACTAAAAAAGCTCATTTCAGCTCATTATTACCAACAGAGAATAACAAAGCCTCCTTCAAAAATCAATATAAAAATACAGCAATTTCTCATTTTATAAAATTTCTCTTTAGGCAAATTTGCCTCCTTTCTTCCTTTACTAGAGGGGTCAAGAGACTTAGGGGCTCTAGCCAGAGCACCAGCCCCATATATTGACGGGGGTGAGGGGGTGAGGTCAAGCAGATCCCTGAGAAGAAAGGAGATCTAGGGAATATTCCACTTATATTAGTCAAGAATTGCCTACACTTCTTTCATAACCATACTTTTTCTTAAACAATGATTTCAGGCATTCTACTCTCTCTAGACTTGGTAATATAAGCTGTTTGCACTTAATTTATTGCCTTTGGTTAGTAGATTGAATGAATGATTCCGTTTAGGTGTTTTAACTCAATGAAAGTATCAATAGAGTACCTTAGTTATTTTGTGAGATGAATGGTCATGTGTCATTTATGATTGATTCATTTGAAATTTATCCTTATATTTGAAGAAAAAGGGAAATTGGTTGTATATCTACATCATTCTTTATATACAGATCCCACTTTTATTTTCCATTAAATAATTTCCATCAGCAGAATTTTGATTTTAAAAATGGATTCCTATAGAGCCAAGATGATGGAGTGAAAAAGAATAGCTCCATGCAACCACAAGATCCTCTCTCACCAAGACTGAAATATCATCACAAAATGAATATAAAAGTAAAAAAAAAACAACAAGGAGACAGAATGAAACAACTTTCAAGAAAAGAAAAACTCAAGCTAGGCAGAGAGTATCTGGGGCATTGGTGTGAGAGGAGAACAGAGTCAGCAAGAGGCTATAGTAAGGAGGGAAGAGCAAGCCAATAGGAAGCCACAACCCCCACTCCACATCTGCTGTCTCAGGTTCAGAAAGCCCAAGCCAACAGTCAGATCCTAATATGCTGTTTGGGAAAATAGTGGTACAAAGTTATTGAAATTTCAAAGCTGTGGAGAAGTCTGGAGTCCAAGCCCAGGACAGACTGGGCTAAAATGTGTTGATCCATGTGGGCCTAGAGCAAAGTCAGGAATCCCAGTCTGGACTTGGGATAAAGATATAGTTCACAGTTTGGGATGAGGACACAGCTCACAAGGGTGTCCCAAACTTTTTATCCAAAACTAAGGGCAGAGCTATAGGACAGGGCTATCAAGGGAGTGTCTGATTGGATCAAGTACACAGTGAGTCCAAAAACTTGAGCCTAAGCCTAGGACTAGAAATTGATCAGCCCCTGATCTGATTCAGAGTTCAGAGTGAGATCAAATGTTTATGCCCAATCCTGAGGCAAATCTTTAAGCTATCAGCATCTCAAGAGGCAACTGAATCAGCAGGGGGAGGGGGCTCTCAGAACTTTCATCTCTCAGATCATCACATCATCCTCCAAGAATTGAAACTGGGTAAAAACCCAGAAAGTAAGATAAAAAGAGCATCAAGGAAGGATTGAAGTTTAAGAGGGTACTCCAACTTCCCAGAAAACAAAGCCTACCCATAATTAGATCTGAAAAATTAGCAAATAACAACAAAAATACTCTAAAACTAATTTTTTTTGAGAAAAAGAACAAGGCACCAAGATAGAAGCAGACAGTGAAAGCAAACACATGAAAAGTACAGAAAAAAATATGGATTCGTCCTTTAATCAGGAATTCTTATAATTCCTTATTTCATTAAATATCAATTTTCTCCTATAGAATTACATTCATTTTTACAGGTTAAGTTTATTTTTTTGTTGCAATATAAGCTCCTTTGTATTCATAAATAGTCTATTTCCTCTAAACCTCTTGCTCCTTTAGATTGCTAGCTACTGCATCTTCTGCAGACTCAACTCTTTTCATGTGTTTTAAAAAAATTTTTATTTTAGCCTGCCTGCAATATATTTTTCACTTGGGAGTTTTGGATTTTTGCTGTAATATTCTTATGAGTTTCAGAATCATTTCTGGAATTTTTACATAAAGATAATATTGGATTCCTTCATTTTGTACTTGGTCTGTGTATTTTGGTCTTGATCTGTGCAATTTCCCCTTACCATTTCTTGAAATATGATATCTTCTTTTTAAGATGATGGCTTACTTATTATCTCTTTGATTATTTTTTCCTAGGTAACTTCCAATAAGACTTCCCCCATTTTTCCAGTTTTTGGACTTTGTTTTATTGTTTCAAGATGTCTTATTGTGTCATTAACTTACATCTACCTAGTTCTTATTTTAAAGAATTGTTTTCTTCATTAAGATATTATACTTTTTTACCATTTATCCACTGATGATTTTTTATTATTATTTTGAGTATGTTTTAACAAAGTTATTAATTACTTGTTCATAATTTTCTTGAACAGAACTCATTTTCTCCTAATTTTCATCTTCTACTCACTTGATTTTTAAAATATATATTTGCCATATTATCCCTTTTTTTAGTTCTTCTAGGAAACCCTGTATTTACCTATTTACCTATTCACAAAAGTGTTGAATCTGTTACTATAATAATTTACTAACAGAATCTGGAGGAACCTTAGACATCAACTCATTTAAAATAATTTTTAACATTAAAAACTCAGTTTGCAACTGAGGCTCTGAGAGATAAAGTGATTTGCCAAAAGCCATGAGATAAAAATAACATAGGAATTATTTTAACAGCATTTCTTTCAATCCAAAATACCATATAGCAATTTTAAATAATCCTACCTAAATAAATTTTATAATAATTGCAGGTGACAACAATGTTTTCTATAATATTTTCAAAGAAAACATTTAAGCAACAAATCTCATCATTCTCCTTGTGTATGAAATTTAAGGGGTGGAGGTGATGGGAAAAATGTTTGCTAGAAAGGTCAGTGCTAAGTCTTTATTTTTAAGACATTAAATTGAATATGATGAATATGTTAGCTATTGTTTTTTCCCCAATTTTGCTCCAGAATAGGATAAAAAAGTTTACTTCATTGTAAATGAAAATAATGGCCCTATGTAAAAAAGGATACTTGACTGCATCTGTGATCTACCAATGTTGACCCATCCCCTGAAAAAAAAAAGAAAATACAATTAATCCTCTTAGGTTATAGTAGTCATCATTTAGTAATGCTTCTGAATGAAAAATAAACCATTTGGGGGAAATAAAGTCTAAAATTGTAAAGAAATCAACCTTTGCAGTTAAATTTCACTGATTATTCCAGATTCTCAAACTTTTTCTGATGAATGAAAGGGTAATTAGAATCAAAAAGGACATTGTTAGTAATATATATATTCTGGATATACTATGTGGCTTCATTCAGATTTTTAAAGGTTAGCAACATTTGGAGCAAGGATGTCATCAAGTGCTAGCAGCCAGGATGACAGAGGATTATCTGGGGTTTCATCATGTATTTGTAAGTATGACTCACTGGGCAACAACTGAATGCCTAGTTTTTGATAGCACCTGACTTAGCAATGTTAGAAAGCACTAAAATTAACATTAATATGAGTACTGTTCAGTGTCTGAGCAGGAGATCAGAGACATTCAAACATCTAAGGGATTGTGGTTCATCATTTTAAGTTTGAAAGGGTAATATTGGGATTTAAAATCCCCACCCCTAGACTTGTAACAACACTTGCATATTTTCAGGTAATTAATTTCAGAAGATAAACTTAATTTTTCCTGTAGATAAAATTAAGGCAATAGCAGTTTCCTCTTCAAGTGAGTTTCCATCGTTGATTCATATATAATGGTTTTCACATCCAGAGATAAAAAAGTTTCTATGTTAATAAAAAAAAGAATTACTATTTTTGTATTTGCATAACCGTTTTAGGAGGCGAGTTATAAATAATTCTATTTTACATCTCATCTGAAAGGTTACAATAACCAGTAGCACATTGCCCTTCAGCTGTTTGTGGAGGCAGCTGTACTGCACTGGAAGAATATACATTACATAATGAATATCCTATGTTCAAACAGAAATAGCAAATGTCATTTTATATATGGAATCAAGGAAACTATACATCCTTATTCTGCAACTTTAGCTTTTCTATTTAAATTTGTTTCTTTATTACATGAAAGATAACTCCCTCCTTCCAACCACTATCCACATCTGACAAAATGATATATGTTTATTTAAACCTATGCCTTTCTTATTTCTATTTATCAGTATTTTCTTTGGAGGTGGACATGCACAAGTCATTCTTCAATCAATAATTCAGTTTCTGTATATCAGATTCTCTTGGTTCTGCTCATTTTGCTCTTCATAATTTCAATGTAGGTCTTCCCTAAAAAAATACACTTGTTTGTCATTTCTTATAGCACAATAGAATTCCATCAAAATAATATCCCACAACTTGTTAAGCCATTCCACAATTGATAGATACCCTCTTAATTTGTTCTTTGCCACAGCAAAGAGAGCTACTATGAAAGTTTTGGAACATATAGGTTATTTTCCTTTTTCCCTAATCACCTTAAGAAACAAAACTAATAATGTTTTTTTTTCTTTTGGATCAATAGGTAGATACAATTTCATAACTCTTTGGGCCTAATTCTAGATTACTGCCCCAAATTGTTGGTCAGTTCCCAGTCATACCAATAGGGCATTAGTGTCTCCATTTTTCCACTGCCCTTCTAATATATGTCAATTTTCCTTTAGCCAATCTGAAAGTTATGAGATGATATCCTCAAGTTGTTTTGATTTTTATTTCTCTGACAATAATGATTTAGAGCATGTTATATAGTTATATGTAGCTTTGATTTCTTCATCTAAAAGTTGTCTGTTCATATCTTTTGAATGTTTATCTATTGGGTAATGGTTCATACTCATATATTTGATGAAGTTCTCTATGTATTTTAGATAAGAGACCTCTACCTGAGAAAATGTATATAAATCATTTTCCCAATTTGCTGATTTTCCCTTGAATCTTGACTACATGCATTACATCTTCAGCTTTCAATATACATAATCCTCCTGGAATCTATAGAAATGATAAAACTTGCCTAATAATAATGTGCTACCAGTTATGAACCAATCATTTTCACTGTCTACACATAACTAACACCTTTGTTTTAAGCCCAAGTGAAATTTGGGGAATAGAAGCAGTGTGGTCATCTCTTCCTCAGTTTGACAAATAGCCAGGAGAAAATTCTTTCCTGGAAGTCACCAGTCCTTAATGATACCTGCTTCTTACAAAACTATTTCACAAGAAACCACTAGCCACCATCCTTCACTTATTTTTCTTTTCTCCAGCCGTCTGTTTCATCTTGCCCTTTTTTGCCATCCCCAAGTTCTCTAATATGGGAATCAGAAATGGTGAATTAAATGTTGTCATTTTTTCTTAGATTGGTTGCATGAATCTACTTCTCTTTTGTACCACTGACCCTCCCAATAACTTTCTCAACAGAAATACTTCTCCCTATTCATAACCCCCACCCCCCCAGGTGAATTGTCTCTACTGTGAGAAGGCAAACTCCTTAAACTCAGGAGCTGTATTTGTTTGGCATATAATAAATGCTAAGAATCTCCTCCCCATTTTTTGGTCACACTGCTTCAAAATCTGGAGAAGTTAACATTTATTTAAAGCAGATGGTGCGTTTTATTTTCCATATCACTGTAACTTTTCTGAAACCATATCATGATTTCTTTACTATTATAATTTCTTAAAAGAAATAATTTTCTGTTCCAGAATATTTGCATGTCTAATCTTCTTGCAGGTAAATTCAGATACCTCCAGAGCCCCTGGGTCACCTTCATTACAAGGTGGGGAAAAATGACAGTAATATAGACATTTCATTATGCCCAGATGCTGCCACAATACTGGGGAGATCAAAACCACTTAGCACATTTTTGAAGCAAATTGGGTGTATTCATATGCACATGTGCACATACACATTCACACACACACAAGCTACACAAGCTTTCCTCTTCTGTAACAGCCTGGGGCTGGAGCCTGAGCAGACATAAATAATTATTTTTCATTTGTTATTAATTTAATGGAAAAAATAAAATAGATTGTATTGATCCTGTAATCTAGCCAAAGTGACAACTTTGTTCTTTCTCATGCATATCTTTTTATGTGTTTCCCACATAAAGAGGACCACAATAGGAGGGAGAGACATTAGGTTCTAGGCCTAGTTATGCTTAGGAACCAACAATTTGTTTTGTGACCCTAGGAAAATCAGACTTCTCCTCTGGGCATTCATCTCCTCATGTGCAAAATTTGGGAGTTATTCTAGATCAATAATTCCCTCAAATTTTTATTTTCTGAATCCCCTCAGCAACTACAAATTTTGTTGTATTCATTGAGGTAACTTAATATACTAATTTTAATATAGTTTTGATTTTTTTACAAAATTCTTACAATAACTAGAAAGATGTTTTGTACCCTAACAGCTCTATATCAAAGTTTGTATTATGTAATTAATTAAATATTTTAAACCTATAGTCATGAAAATATAAATATAAAGTCAGAAAAATTAAAATAATACACATGTTTTACTTATTTATTGTTGAATATAAATAATATTTTATTAGATAATATATAAATTATTTGATATTTAACAACATATTAAAAATCTAAATTTAATATCAGTGCTACATTTTTTATTTGAAGTAAGTTTTGCAATATTTTCTCAGAAACTCTTAAATCTGATTTCATACCATGTTTATTTTTGAATTTTGGTTTAAAACAAGAAAAATAAGAGTGTGTATGTGTGTGTGTGTGCGCTCACACATGTAGTACAAGGAAAAGGAGAAACTTATGAGTTCTCTAAGACACAGTTATTCATTAAAAAATTTTAGGCACCAAACAATCTATTAAAATGAATAACTGGTTGTGAAAAAAATATTTGCTTTTCTACTGACTAATGACAAAAAACAAGTTAAAAGACAAATTATGTAAGGTACATTTGCATATATTGCTTGGTTTTTTAACATTCATGTATAAACAAACTTTTACAAGGACTGGATCTTTTCATATGTTACTTTCTTGGCACATTGATTAAACTTTCACAGAAACTCTACTGAATCATTGCCCAGTGTTGTCAATCAGAGAGTTTGAAAATTCCCAAGATAGGAGAATAATTATAGAAAAAGATATTGAAAATGAAAAAAATGAACTGAATACTACAACTAGACTCATTATGAAATTGTTTCTTCATAAAGGTTATAAAAATCCATGATGATTTCAAGATGACTTATAATGTAAATGCCTAACAATCCTGGTTTTCAAATAGCTTGACATTTGTGCTCCAAAAATACAAACATCTATAATGTTTACATGAAGATACAATTGATCTAGTATGACAAAGGGAACAGAGGAACAGAGGAAGTGTATAGTATGTGTATGCATCTTGTTCATTCATTGGAAATTCATTTTATTGAAATGTCAAAGTCTTTTGTCAGTTTGGAAACAATTTGATGACAGGTTAAAAAACTCTAAGATAAGCAGTCTTAGCTTAATGTAATCACTTCATGAACAATAAAATTGGTGTGTGTATTATGACATCTGAGTTGCTGCAGAAACAAACTCATAAACTCTAATCATGTACATGTTTATTGTCACAGAGGAAAAATAAAATAATATATTGTAATATTATCAGATAATTATTCACTGCTTTAGATGTCATTATAAAAACTTTATCTCACACTCCTTAGAATTTCATTGGGAACTCCCAAAAGAAATACTAAATGGGAATCAATTGGTTGAATGACTCAGAGTTACTTTCAAATCTTATATACAAATATTATAAATATTTTGAACACCTAAGTCATTAAATCTTTTTTCATCTTCTACTTCCAACCAATTAATCAACATTTATTAAACACCTGTTCCACACAATAGGCTAGCATGGGAACACCAAGACAAAAGAAAAAAAAAAAGAAACCTATTTCTGAAGATCTATCTCAGGAATGCATATATATATATATATATTTATAGACTTATGAGAATTACATTTTAAAAAAGACACAAAATCACTGGAGTGGGACACTTTTAGCTAGTGTGAGTGGGAAAAGCTTCAGGTAGAAGTCATCATTTTAATTGAATATTCAAGGAAAGTACTGGTTGTGAAAGACAAAGGTGAGGAATGAGTGTATTTCCAGTTTTGGATGCTGCCAGTGGGAGTGTAAGGAAGTGGAAGATATAGAGTTATTTATCAGGAACACTAAGAAGTTCAATTTGACAAAGTCACAGGGTGCTTGATGGAGAGTAAGGTACAAAAAGAGACACGTATACTGGTTCTCAGAGGCTTTACATAAGAGACAAGGTTATATTTGATCCTGGAGTTAATAGAGAACGACTGAAGTTTTAGGGGAGTGATGTTTCAAATTTGAAACAGATGTGCTTTTTTTTTTAATTGTCATAAGATTTTCTAGCGGATTGTAACTAGACTTGTAGATTCAGTCATGACTAGAACACTCCAAGGTTTGACATGCCAAAGATAAGGGAAAAAAGAGTTGGATTTCTATTAATAAATATTAACCCCCAGATCTCAAGTGGGATGTTGCAAAGATAGAGAGTAATGCAATATATTGAACTTTTTATCATAAATTCTCTCCATTCCTTAAAGATCAGAGTAAAATTGTTATTGCTTCTGATATAACTGAAATATACAAAAATTATAAAATGCCACAAATATTCTTGTTACTAAATTTGTAATCAGAATCCAAATATGTACATTAATGGAAACCTTATCCCCAATCTGTAGTATATTCCTTATAAAATTACTTAATTCTTCCATGAGTTTTTCTCTGGTGTAAGCAATATGTGTCCTTTCACAAGATGACAAACATGAAAATATCATTTACATGATAATCTATGTATCGCTTATATCATATGACGTGCCTTCTTGGGGAGGGGGAAAGAATGGGAGGGAGAGAGAAAAAAAATGGATTGTAAAATATCAGAAAATGAGCAGTAAGAAATTTTTATTGACATAAAATCTGGAAAACTTTATAATAAAAATAAAGTAAAATTCCCTAGCAAGCATTAATTTTCTGAATATATTTGTACAATAAAGAACAATTATTAAACTAATATGCAGAGAGTTTAATTGACTTTCTCAATATGATAAAGTCAAAGCTCATGCTAAACCACAGACTTGTTCTGACTTTCAGCCTAGGCCTTTAAGCACTATTGCTTTTGTACTTCTTCATAATGTATCCAATAATATATGCATTTCTTAGACATTATTTTTAAGAGTTTGCTTCTACTGAGGACTTCTGGAAATCTTTGTTAAGGCAGTTCATCATTTCAAACCCAATCTTCTTTGAGGTCAAGATAAATATACCACAGTTCCATATCCTATGTAAAATAATTTCTATAAATGTGGCAGCCATGTTATAACATTCAATTTTTCTATTCATTGTATTAATAAAATATATTTGTGATTTGCAATTCTTTTTGAAAACTTTACATTAATAATTACTTCTCATTTATAATTTTAGAACATAGTATACAAGCTAAGAATAATTAGAATCTATTAAGAGCTGTGCCTATATCCACCATGAGCTTTTAAGAAAGAAAAATGTTAAATATACATTCAAAAATATCAGTTATATTAGGATAATATTTATATATCTTTGTATAACTTACCAGTATTTTGAGTTCATATGTTAATGTTTAATGCCATTCTAGCAACTTCAAAAGGCAGGAATTCCATGCCTACATCAGGTGATTTTTCCAGAAATTTTTAAAGTTTCTATCATATAACATCTAATTTGAGTCTCCCAACATTCTAGGAGGTAGGTATTCTATGTATAATCATTCTTTTTTTAAGGAGAAGGAAACTGAGTCTCAAAGAAATTAAGTGAATCAACCCTGGTTATGATCACATGGAAATTTAAATCAGGTCTTCTTGATTCCTAAGTCCAGTGTAGTATTCACTATTATTTTGTCTCTCAACTCAAGTTAATGATTTCTGTTTATATGTTCTCTTTTTCTCTGGAATCTACATTTTATATTCACTACCTCATGAACTTCACCTTTAGATGACCTTAGTTTATTTAGCTTCCTCCTGCTTTTGGTCTTAAGAGTTCCTCTAGCAATTACCAGGAAAAGTGCATTCTTATCTAGGAGATCAATTTGAACCCTTGCAAATTTTTCTCTAGAAAAGTTCCAGGAGCTGGAGAACAATTTTTTGATGGAAAGTTGAGATTTCACTTGAGCATTGTGGAGACAGTAGAACATGTAAAATCTTTCTCTTCTCTGGTTACTTTATCATTCACCCTTAAAATGACCATCTCAAAGGTCAGCATTCTTATCCCCTTCCTTTATATTCAGAAGACTATCTTTATTTGTAGTACTGACTGACAATATATTAGCTGAATATGACCCAAACAAACAAACAATATAAATGATCAGTTAAATAGCATTAAAAAAAGGTAGAAACCCTAATTATTTTTTTTTTTATTTTCTGGACTACAAATACAAAAGACACATTCTAGAAGTAACAGATTGCTATTAGTGACAAAGGCAAACTCTGTAGAAATAAGAGGAAGGAAAAGGAGGGCTTATTTGTGAAAGCTGCCAGATTCTCCAAAATCATATCTTATAGGTCAATTAACAGGCAAAGCCAAATTATGTAATTTGAAGAGAGTTAAAAAATCATGAAGATACTATATATATAACCTATATCATAAATGACCTATAATGGTTAGAACTGCTTGGATCTCACTATCCCTTCTTCACTCTGTGCCTTGCTCTTTGTCACTATAGAAATTTTCTAGAGTTAGGTGTTTCTTTTGCTGATTGCTCCTTTTCCCAGTTTTTTTTTTTTTTTTGCCTGTGGACTAGAAGTTCTAAAAGCTACTAAATCTATCAATGTCATTTCTATTGAGGGCTTGCAGGACTCAGAAATCCAAGATATTTTGCCCTGGGGCTACGTTTGTAGATTGAAAGGGCAAATATTAAGGACTTTCAAACTTCACTGAGGGCTGGTCCCAGGACTTGAGACTTTGAGGGGTTGGTGTTGGGTGTGGGGTGCGTTGTTGTTGGTGTAGACAGGATCCTGGGATCCTAAAGTTGGTCTGTACCCAGGCTTGGAACTTGGAATATTAGGTGGGAGTGATTGGTTAGCATTCCTCTGTGTGTAGTTTTATTTCCAGTTCCCCCCTTGTTCCCTAAAAATGGACTCCCTCTGCCTACCTTTCAAGTTGTTTTCCACAGGACAGCCCTCTCTCTCTATCTTGCTATAGGTTTTTGACTAATGTTGTTTTGAGGAGCTTTTAAAGATTGGTTTGGAAGGATTTTCAAAGTGTTTTTAGCTTCTGCTGCCTTTAGCTTAGGACTGCATTATAACAAAAAAAAAAGAAAGAATTTAAAAACATAAATAGATGTCTATATTACTCTGTATCCCTTGGTTTTATTTTTTATTTATTTTTTATTCTGGAGGACAAGTTCATGCTTTGAATTTGAAAGACTGGTTTCTTTATGTACTTCATGTTAGAAAAAGAAAACCCAAGAGACATTAGCAAGAAAAAAATAACCTCCAGACCAATTCCCCTTCAGATTAGTATGAATGTATGAGTGTATACTTACATACATATCCATGTACATATCCATGTAGAGTCCAGCTTGACAAATTATTTGTGGATCACAGAACAGGATAAGAGAAATGAGTTTGGGATTAGGAGGGTCACAGACAGACTTAAAGACAGACTCAAAGGCCTCTTGCTGATCAGTGTCAAAGTTTATTGATTTCAGATTCAAGCAGAGGGATTAGATCACTCACAATGGAAGTCAGTGATTCACAGGATGGAGACAATGGATTTAGATGACCTCAGTGGCTCCAGAGTTTTCTATAGATGATAATTCAATATGTCAGGGTGTAACCATCTAACCAAGCTTCTCACAGAATTCCCGCATCAGTAATTTCTTGGAAGAACATACAGTATTTGGGGAGAAGAGAGGTCTAATTCTCATGTGAGGAGCAAGCTACATATCTAGCTATTTTTAAGTTATGGCTGTGATTTTCCTGGGGCCTACTCTTACTGCTGGGGGCTACACCTACATATATAAATATATGTGTGAATATGTATAATGTTTACAAATATATACCCATTTGTATATATGCATGTATGTGTATAGAGAGATAAATACATATATATGTGTATATGTTTGCATATATATACATATATATATGCATTGATATAGATGACATCCTTGTTTTATGAAACCTCAAATTGAGCCTTGTCCCTGATAACCTGTCTTCAAAAAACTCACTGACTGACCCTTTTCTCAGACTGAACAATAAATCCTCAAGCACTCCTTAATTACTTTTGATAGGATTAGCAGATATAATAAAATATTAAGTATTCTTTGATCTTAGTTTCTCCTTTTATATCTAAGCTGCTCCTAGATTCTCTAGTTTCTGTCTGAGGAATTTCTGCTTTTCCCAGCCAGGTTGACTATGGCAAAGGCATCATTCCCAAGTGAATGGCAGGGTCCATGCCCTTTCCCTCTCTAAAAACTTATATAGGCACATTGCATTCTGTAGTTCATCTAAAGACCCAGGTCAAGGTGTTGCTTATCTTCCCAGATTAATCTTTCTAACTAGATTAAAGCCCTTGATTATAATTGCTTTAGTAGTCTGTGCTTTTTTTTTCAGATTGACATGCACAATATACAGCCATACATGCATATTTGCAAATTTACATGTGTGCACACATATACATATCTATTTATAGATCCCATAAATCTCTTTATTTTAATTTAATTTCCTGTCTTCCTTAGGAATGAGAAAGGGAACAGGAAATTATCAACTGTCTATCACTATATAAGAATTAAAGTCAGCATCATATTATTTTGAGGGGGGAAAAGGAAAAGTGGAATGTACAAGTTATTCTTCTAGTTAAGTCAAATATGTTTTTCCTTAGGAAATAAATGTTTGGTGGTTGCCACATTAGAACAGGAAACAGAAACTGTGAAGTACCTAACGCTAACACATTGTGCATATGGGAGATAGGACCATTATTACCACTATTTCTTTTCTAACACATTTATATTGCATAAATTGTCTTATCTATTCTATCTTGAGATGTAATCTCATGAAAATGATCCTCTGGCTCTAAACAGACCAAAATGAAAATAGTATACAATTAGCCCCACCACTTCCCTCTTCTACACCAAATTGTGTGGAGATGATAGTTATTAAGAATTCAAACTTATCCATGAAAGAATTACTGACTTGATGGTTCCCAAGGTTTGCCCATGTGCACAATCCATAGTGACCTAAATAGCCCTGGTGTTTCCTCATAAGATTCTTACCACTCCCCAAAGCTTTCTCATGCCCCATCTGACTTCAGCCAGCTGAAAAAAAATCTTGCAGCTTTTCTAAGGACTATGATCACACTGAGTAACACTTATTTGATCTGTGTTTTCATATCCTCCCTGTGACATTATAGATTTTTTTAAAGAAAGAACAGAACAAGGGAAACACTAGGAAAGAGCAACTCAAAATGATCAAGGGAATGGGGATCAATAGGAAGTACAGGGGACAGCCTAAAAAAGTTTCATTTTCAATTTAAATGGACAAAAGCTAAAGAAAGTTCAGATCAAGGCCTAGGAAAAAATCATGAGAAGTAGTCAAGGGGATGAGCATGGAGCCCTTCATTACCTCCCAGAGCACTTGAATGAAGAGGACACTCCTTGTAGTTTGATAAAGCTCAGATTTACACAGCAGGTTGCAAACTTAATAAACTTGTAACTCCCAAAAGATAGTACAGGCTTAACATACAAATAATCTCAATGCATGAAGGATACCTCTGTAATAGATTATTCAAGAAAAATAAGATTTTGAAAAGGAGAATTAGAGTAAATAACCTTGACCTTTTAGCATTCTCCATTTCATTACTCATCTCCTGGGGCTAGTATGACAGATTACTGTCAGATGGGCCATCTTTCTGATCTAGCATGGATTTTTTCATGTTATAGGCAACAGATATATGCTCCTGTCATCCAAGTCTCTCTCTCTAAACAGTTCTGGGGAAAAGTCCATAAAAATTGGTCAATAGAAGTGTTAAGAAGAAAAAAATCTTAGAGCCTTTTTCTTAGAATTGGTCATTGAAACATATGTGCCAACCTCTAATCATTTTCAAAATATAAAGTAAAAAATATCCAGTGACTAAGGTTCCAGGATGTGATGGAGTAAAATAAGCATAATGTTCTCTAGAAACACACACAATGGACTTCAGCAGATTTAGAAGTCATCCTCATTTCCCTCTTCTTTATTATGTTCTTCTCACTATTCATTTCACATTGTCACACCCCTTTTTGGTTTCATAGCTTAATACTGTGTTTCTTACATTTTCTCTTCACTCTTATTTTCTTCTATACATTTCAGTTACTTTGAATTAGAAAAAAATAACCTTTCTATGTCTGCCTTTAATTTATATAATTTCTCCTGAGATATCATCAGGTGCACAGGCAAAGAGCCAGATGTGAAATTTTTGCAGACCTTTGCAAATCTTTTTTTTAAAGGGAGATAGAGAAAAGTTGTAATCTCAAATAATGAGAATGTGCAGGTCTGTTGCAAAGGAAACTTGAATTTTAAATAGAAAATAGTCAAGAAAATGTTATTCAAATCCTATTTTAAGGAATCATTTTAAAATGTCCATTTTTTCTATGTGAAAGGAGTTGAGTAGGATGGGAAGAATTTGGTTGAATCATAAACTGACATCTAATAGCATAAATTTAATAACTGTGACTAATGATATAATTCTCTACATAGTTATGTGAAAGGGAACATTTTGAAATTATATGGGACCCACGTTTGCCATCACATCAGAATATTCCAATTAAAATATATACCATTCTTAACCTATGTATATCCTTTTTGTGACCTCCATTCTCTTCTCCCTCTATACCCCCATTTTCTTTTTATCTATATCTATATCTATATATATATATCTATATATATATATATATAATAACACTAGATAATAAGAATCAGAATCAGGATGATAGTAGACATAATAGACAAAAACCTATATATTTTGAGGTGTTCAGAATGGTCCGGCTTTCCCATTTCTCTCTCCCCCAACCATGACACTCTTCTCACCTTTTGAGTATTCCTAAAATCCAATGAATCAAAAACTAGCCAGACATGATTAACCTGTTAAAATACAAATGTTTGTCAAAAAAGGCAAAAAGTTCAAGATGTTCTCAGTTACTTATACTTTAGTATGACAATTTTTGAGTTTCATTTATGAGGGGAAAAAAAGGATGAAAAGGGAGAACACTATGAACATTAGATATCTGAAAAGGGACACTCCTTGGAGTTGGGGGTGGTAGGATAAGGAATAGAATAAGGAACATGGTACAGCCAAGACAAATTTCTTTTCCTTTAGAATTTTGCATGTCATGCACATTATGAAGGTTGGCAAATTCAGGTTTATGAATTACACTCAGATAATGGCTAAGTATCATCCCTCAAAGAAGTCTACCTTATTCTTCCAGGGTAACAGTATAGTTGTCATGGGAAATATCATGGCATACCTGGAGTCTTCTGATGAGTAGCATCTTTGGAGTACCAGTATGGTAAGTGTCAAAGGAAGGACAGAGGTTGTGATTTGTATCAAATATTCAAAAAGGACACAGAGTTGGTTTCTATAAAAAGGTAAAATGTTCAGAACCAGAAAAACAAACTGAATCCAAAAAGGATAAGATGCAAATCCTGGATCTTTAGTCAACTGCTAAGCAGACTCAACAAGATTGTTTAATGATCTGACTGTAGAGACTGATTCAGAGTTAAACTTCAAGGCATTAATAAAATAATAACAGATAGCATCGATAGAACACTTCAAGTGTGCAAAGCACTTTACAAATATCATTTCATTTGATCATCACAAAACTCCTGAGAGATAGATTCTATTCTGATTTCTTTTTTTTATAAATGTGGAAACTGAGGCAAGGAGTGGTAAATGACTCCCTTAGGTTTGCATAGCTATTAAGTGTTTGAGGCAAGATTTGAACACACATTTTCCTGAATCCATTCCTAATGCTCTATCCAAACCTAGCTAGGCAGTAAGTAATACTATATAAAAGCACAGGAGGGGCCTGAGACACAATGATTTTTCTGCAAATTGTTTTACTCAGTCTAATGGAAAGGGAAAGTTGGTAGTTTTTAAGTCAGGACATGATGAGTTATTTAAGGATACCTGAAACTTATTATTGCTTGTTGCTATTGAAGATTATCACTGACCTTCCAAGACTAGTAAGAGAGTAGACAAGGTCCAAAGTACTTACAGGAAAACAAGGCTCCACTGGTTTTCAATGAATTTAGCTAGAGTAATACTATATACAAAAGATGAATGTTTAGAGCAAAGGTTTTAAACATGAAGTTTATGGTCACTAATGTCTCACACCACTCCGGAGAACTACAGGAACCAGATTAAAACACATTTGGGAAATAGAAAAATAAATAAAAATAAAATAAAACATAGATCATGAGCATACACATAATCCAATCCTAGTTTCTGGTGGGACAGTAATGGCTTAGAGAGCATAAATATTCTGCAAAAGTCTTATTTCAACATTCATCATACTATGGAGGTAATCCAAAAGGGGTTATGGCACTGGAACAAAAGTTCCACTGGATATGCCAAGCTGCAAAGGTTTGTTTTGGCAAGAGTATGGTCCTGACAATAGATTGTGTCCTTTATCTAAGGACCAGTCTAGCAAAACATGGACCTGGTAATATATGTTAACTGTGAACTAGATGGGCTAACATGATTAAATTAAATATTGGTAGAAACATTTAGAAAAAGGCCTAATATTTCATTGACCAAAAGGGTTTTGTTTTTTAGAAAATAAGATGAAAATATATATCAAAAGCTATAAAGCTATTTATGCTCATTTACCTGGAGATCTCACTACTAAGAACATTATATAGAGGGTAAAAAGCTGTGCACATATGAAAATATTCTTAGAACTTTGTTATAAAAATACATGAAAATCACATGAAGGCAATGAATAAAAGAAATGATTGAATAGATTGTGATATTTGAATATAATGGATTGTATTATTTTTTGTAGAAATGACAAATATCAGAAACATAATGGAAATATAGAGGCAAAAATACAGTCCATATATATATATATATATATATATATATATATATATATATATATATATATATATTTCAAATAGCCACAAAATCAAAAGAAAAAATATCCCAGTAAAAGAAACCCAAAGGGAACTCAAAAACAGAAGATATTGATTATAGCATACCTATAATTTACATATTTTAAACAATGTAGAATTTGTGATTTTACACATCATTTTTATGCATTTGTTTAGTTTTAGGTTTTTTGGAGGGGTTGTTGCTTTTATTGGTATTGGTGGCTACTAAGTATATAATAAAAAAATAAAAATAAGAACAGGAAGGCCCTTAGCATATTGGCCAGATCTCCTGTGAAAGATTTACAGATGGCCACTGACAAAATAATTGAACAAAATTGGGAAATGTGAATGGGTCTAAATCTGCACTGTTGGTGGGTATACTACCAGCCCAAGGAGTCCCCATCCATTGACATATATAACTGAAAGGTAATGGTATAATGTGAATAAGAAAATTCAATAAAGAATGGCCTTTAATATGGAAAAATAAATAAAACATAGATCATGTTAATATGTGTTTTTCCAAGTCAATATGCACTCAAAGGTATACTTATGTATTTTTTGTCATTCACTCATTTTAGTATTATCTGTCTCTTCATGACCTTATTTGGATTTTTCTTGGCATTTACCATTTCCTTATCAAACTTATTTTACAGATAAAGAACTAAGGCAAACAGAGTTAAGTAATTTGCTCAGGTTCATTCAGGTAGTAAGTATCTGAAGCCAGATTTGAACTCAGAAACATGAGTCTTTATGACTCCAGGTTCAGTACTCTATTCATTGCTCCACCTAGTTGCACTATTTATAATTGTCGGATACTCCTGGCCTAGATGAATATGAACAGGACTCTGATTAGTTGATCTCCTTGCAATTACCCTCGGTGTCTATCAAGGATGAAATAGAAATTCCTTTTTATTTGCTATGGGCATGTACAACCCCTACATGTAGTATAAAGGAGAGAATGCTGCATCTCAAATCAGGTCTCCACACAAATCTTATTCCAGCTAACTACTATCAGTGTGACTTTTTGCAATTCATTTAACTTTTCAGGCCCTGATTTTCTTCATCTGTAAAATAATGAGGTCAGACCAGATGATCAGATGATCTCAAAGGTATCTTGATGTAACTGACACAGTGAATGGAGCAGTGGGTCAAAAGTCAGGACTTGAGTTTAAATGAAGCCTTAGACACTGACTATGTGATCCTAGGCAAGTATTTTATTTTATATGTTAGTTTGCTTATCTGTATAAAGGAGATTATGATATCAATTAGTCCTCCAGGTTGGAATGAAAATAAAATTAGATAAAATTGGCATATATTTTATAAATCTTAAAGTTTTAGACAAATTCTGTCTATTTATTATAATCATCATGAGTTATACATTTAAATGGAATCTTTCTTTAAGCTCTATAAGAATTATAATTTTAAATTTATTTTATGAGAATTTGCTATTGGTCTAATTATCATTTTATTTCCAAGATCAATTGGTTTAACAATTGCATCTTGTTGCATATAGCCTTTCTCTTTGTTTCTTTCTCTTTCTCTTTCTCTCTCTCTCTTCCCATCTCCCACCACTTCCTATTTTTTAATATTCTTTAAAAAATGAAGTTCCAAATTCTTTCCTTCAGGCTTTCCCTCATCCATTGAGAAGGTAAGCAATATATTCACAGAACTTGTTTGAAATTCACTTCCTGATCTTCATTTTTTTTTATTATTTAAAGTACATTTTCAACTCCAAACCTTTTTCCTTTGAAAGAAGAGTAGTTAAAGGACAAATAGGATCCCTTTTTGTTACCTGAACCTGAACACATGTAGAAAATTGTTTCTGAAGATATGTTTGGTCATTGATTTTCTTTTAATAATTGTTAGGAGGTGACTGGTATAGAATGAAGTGTTGCCAAAGATGTAGTAAAAGGGAAATTTTTGTATCTGTTTTTAGTATCCTTTTTTGACTTCTCTTCCACCCTCTCCACTTTTAGTCCACTAATAATAAAGGGTCAAAGTGAAAACAAAACAGCTTGGTCTTGCCATGAGCTCATTTAGTTGCGTAGGGATAAGAAGACACATGGGAAACATTACTGAATAGCAGCTGCTATTTCCTCTGATCAGCCCCCAGGGAATTACTTACTTAGTTCCAGTGGAAATATTTTATTTGATGAATTAAAACATCCATATATGTTATATATTTTAATGTCTGAAGCATTTTAATATTCCATTTCTGACACGAATAACACATCTAACCAATCTCCACAAAATGCCCATATCTATCTATATGTACACTTGGCCTCTCTTGAGTCATGTGACATGCTTTTCTCAGGATATGTGCTGTGGGGCCAATACCAAGCAGAGGAAGGCATTGTTTGCTCTACAGTGTCCCAAAAGACTTAGTGTTATTTTAAGGCATTAAAGATTTTTTTATATGAAATGCATTGGTATACCTTCATATTTAAGATCCTTTAGCTTCTCTAGTAACCAAAATTATTTGCATTTAGTTTATGATGGACCTGTCTAATAATGCTAAAGGCTTGATATAATAAGGTGTCAGTGTGTATGTGTGTGTGTGTTGCATGTAGGTATATGTGTGTTGAATGTCCTTCTCTTTGCTGCTTATCTTGTTGGGGCCAAGAAACTTCAAGAGTGCTAGAATGATGGCAAACTCCCGAGTTCTGCCTTTGGATGCCTCCTAGATGGGCACAAGTGGCACCTCTTCAATCCCTTGCAATAGACTTAAGATGAGTCTTGAGAAGTAGATGCAGATGTCCTGATGCCTTTGCCCAACCTTGAGCAAAAACTGATGGCCCAAGGCAAGGCTTCCTAATGAAATCTGGGAGTTTTATTTTCAGATACAGGTGGAGGAACAAGAGGGGAAAAAACCACTGAAAGATGAGCAGGTGGCAAGGAAATCAAAGTGAGAGGGACAGGTCAGAAAGTTGTAAGAACTTAGTGGTTAGGATCAGAAACTAGGCTCAAGCACTAATTATGGAGGGGGGTGATAAAGGCACAAGCATTCAGGAAGAATCTGGAATTTCTCTGGTCTGAAGACAAGAGGGTCCAAGGATAGGGGAAACCTGAAATGAAAATGAAAAACTTATGAATATCTACTGAAAGACAGAAAAGAATATTTTCAGTAGGAATACACAATTCCTTCACACAGAAAGGAAGGCTGAGGGTCTCTTGGCTTCCTTCCATAATTATCATATTTAGAGATGATGGGTGTTTTCATCACTGTTTTTTTCCCTCCTAGGTTATAAAATATATCTTGACCTCCAAAGGCCAACCCATGTATGATTTGATTTGACCTACTTGTCTTTCTGCTCCAGTATTGACTCCCAGCCTTCCCAAACCCTCTAACTTTGTGTTTGTATCATCATATTTTTCCTGATCCTCGTTATTTTGCTAACTCAGTTTTTTTGACTATTCTGAACTTGGTTTTTCTTTTCTCTAAAGAGTCACCCTACATAGATAGGATCACAGGATTTCTAGATAAAAAGGACATTATGGGCCATTTAATACACCCCTTTTTATAGAGGAGGGATTGACAGATTAAGTGATTCTTCAGCTCTGCACAGCTAGCAAGTTGAACCCTAGACTGACTCTAGAAATCTCATGACATCAAATACATCCACATGCTATTGACTTCTATTTACATGTCCTAATAGTCTAGGAAATTCTTGGTGAAATTATTAATAGTTACTGTTCCATATAGTTTATAAAAGGAGTGTTTAGTAAATAGGCTTTCTTATACACTTAGTTTCTGATCATCAGGGTTGACACCTCTTAAAAGATAATGTAACTCATATATTCAGCCTTCTTTTTTTTGCATTAGAAAGTTTGGACATCCTAAAGCTGGTAGAAAAAAACCAACAGCAATGAAATATTACCATATAATAGTGTGCCTATTACCCTCAAACCTACCTATATATTGTGGGATGAGTGGAGTTAAAAGTGCATATAATCACAAAACATTAATACCTAATATTTGACCCATTTTTGTGTTGCTGTTGTTGGCTAAAGTTAGGAATGACATTGTTTATTTGTTGACAAATGGAAAAGGCTAATGCCAGAAAAAAAATACCACTGAGAACTCTCAAAAATAACTGAGTTGAAAGGTTAAGCATACTGATAATTACTCAATATAAAAAAGAAGGCTTAAATGTAGAATGCAATATTCTTGAGGGAAAGAAAGAGGTAAAAATTTTTACTAAGGGTCTACCACTGCCAGGTACAAATAAAATCTCATTTGATCCTTTCAACAACCCTGTGAGGTAGAGGATATTCCCATTTTATAAGTGAGGAAATTGAGATTAATGGATGTTAAATGATTGGCCACAATCACAACCGTAAAAAGTATATGAAGCAGCATTTAAATTCATGTCTATCTGACCTGAAGTTTAGGAGGGAAGCTTCATTTTTTAAAAATTATAATCCAAAAGCTTGGCACAAAGTTGTGTCCTGAGTGGATGATTTATTATTTTTTAAATTGAATTGGAGGTGATTAAAATATCTTCTTAATCTCCAAAGTGAGAGGGAAGAGGATTAAAAGGTAACAAATATTTTAATACTGTGAGTCAAGATTGAGTTTTAAAAAAAATTATGACTACTAAATTAGCTCTGTTAAACAAGGAAGGTTGCCACTCTCCTTTTCTGGAGATATATAAAGATAGATGTTAAAGACTGTTTTACTTGGGTAATAATTTTAATTACAATTTTTCAGTTTTTAAGGCATAACAGATTTCTTTAAGGTGCCTCTCTGGTACATGTTAGGGTCTATGTGATTACAAATGTGGTGATGTTTAAAATAAAATTTGACCTCCCTGTAAATCCCAGGAAAAAATTCCATTTCAGAAAACAAAGGTGAGGAGGTCTGACAGCTATCCTGGCTGCCTGGAGGTCTTCACAATGGGGGAGGGGGGGCTAGAATCACAGACTGTACCTTCTCTGTACATCCAAAGCCCTGAGCTTTGAGATAGAAAGCTGAGGAGCCAGAAACCCAAACACAGGGAAGACAACAATCCCTTATTTTGTTCACAAGCTACATCTATTTTAATAGGACAGAAATCCATCAGAGGACTAAAGTCATGACTCAGAAATTCTACTTTGTATTCAATAGGTGACTCAGAAGACACAAATGGTTATTACAAGATCTGACTGAGTCCATTAAAAATAGCTAGAACTGTATAAGAACTAAAAGCAACTTCCTGTTCCCCCCCCTTTCTGAAGCTTATCACTGTTTGTGCACCTTGACACTGCACTTGTCTAAGAAAGAAGAAAGAATTGGAATTCTATTGATTTATAATGATTTCTCTGATCTTTACAAGCTAGATCAAGGGTTTTTAACCTGTGTCTGTGAATTTGTTTTTAAATATTTGAATAACTATATCTCAAAATAATTGGTTTACTTTGTAAACTAATGTTATTTTTTTAATACATCAAATCATTATTGAGAATGGTTCCATAGGATTCTCCATTCTGACAAAGGGTCCATGACATGAAAACAGTTGAGGATTTCTGGCCTCAAAGAAGGCAACAATGATTATATCTCTGTGGTCCTCTACAAATACAGACAATGCCAGTCTTAACCAAGGTTAGGATAGACATATGCCTACATTTTATTATGGTAAGGACCTTGGAGGAGCTCCTGGTAAAAGAAGCAACTCCCCACCTGGCTGCCCATTCTTTTAATCATTTCAAGAGCAGCTAAGCTCAGCTTCAAGATTTACTTCTTTGGGTTATCTTGAAGCAGAATTATAATGACATGGGGCTAAGTCCAAGACTTTCTGCCTTCCCAGTCAGTGAAGAGATGTAAATAATGGAAACAGAGTGAATGAAAATCTCTCTCTCTCTCTCTCTGTCTCTCTTTGTCTCTCTCTCTGTCTCTCTTTGTCTCTCTCTCTCCCTCTCCTCTCTCTCTCTGTCTCTCTCTCTCTCTCTGTCTCTGTCTCTGTCTCTCTCTCTCTCTCTCTCTCTCTCTCTCTCTCTCTCTCTCTCTCTCTCTCTCGCTCTCTCTCCCTCTCTCTCTCCCTCTCTCTCTCTCTCTCTCTCTCTCTCTCTCTCTCTCTCTCTCTCTCTCTCTCTCTCTCTCTCTCTCTCTCTCCCTCTCTCTCTCTCTCTCTCTCTCTCTCATAATTGAAAATCTGTTACCCTAGAACTACATTTCCCTGGAACCCACCAACTTCCTGTCATTACCTACTTCCTATAGACAAGGAATAAATTGAGTAGGTGAGCCTCCTCCTTTCTTTTTGGCTTCCTGTCAGCATAGTGACAGTGGTGAGTGGGATTTTGAAATGGGATAATCAGCCATGGGCACATGTTCTTTATTTTGTATCCCCTTTATTCCTTGATTTATAATGATCATTAATAAACCTCCTAAAACATAATATTTTTATTATTTGACATAAAATTTAATTTTACACACATTCTCTGTCTCTATTTCTCTGTTTCTCTGTCTTTGTCTCTGTCTCTCTGTCTGTCCCTGCCTTTGTCTGTCTCTGTCTCTGTCTCTATCTGTCTCTGTGTCTGTCTGTTTCTCTCCCTCTGTTCCACCCCAATTCTCTTCTTTAGCGCTTTCTCAGCATCACTATGGACATAATGCATAGACAGAAGGACAACCTATAGTCTTTTTTTTTCTTTCTCTCTTCTTATCTTGCTACTAGGAGTTAGGAAGTCTGTGGAAGTCTGTCTGGGTGTATAATAAGCTAAAAAAGACTAGGCCCAGAGAGGTTCTTTTTCATCCATTGATATTCCTTTTTATTCTAGTCAGTATTTGGATCTGACACTTAGTGAGTGCATAGTCACGAAGGCCAGTAGTGAAGCAATCAAGTTATGGGAGATTTCAAGTTCAGGACCAATACATTGTAAGAGTTAAATGGTAGGAGTTTGACAAAAGTGAGGAGAGAAGTTGGATCAAAACACTTAGTTTAATTTGAGAAGAAATATAGATAGAAAATAGAGAAGGAGGAAAGGGAGATTATTATACTAATACCCTATGACTGTACCTAAATTTCTAAAACTATCTAAAATTTCTAAAATCCCTACTCTGAGTGTCTTCAAGGGCAGATGCTTCTTGCCTGGCCAGACTAGGTCTGATATAACCTACACTATATAAATTGATTCACTAACTACCTATCTTATTAATTAAACAGATATCCATCACCCACGAACTCCTTAAATCCATTTCTCTATGCCAGTTATCAGTAGTCAAAACTGCCAGTAGTAGCCCCTTGACTGAGCCATAGACCTCCTGTTCCCTCCCTGTCCAGAAGCAAAAGACCTCTAACTGCTAATGGTCCCTTCCTTAACTTCCTCGTCTCCTAGGTAACAGGATCTTCAGCTCTCCACCCAGACTCCAGTCAGCTCTGCTTCACCTAGAAATCCCCCTCTTCTGCCACTTAAAGAGACAGAGGAAGAGATTAAGAAAATCCCTTTGGGGACAGCTGGATGACTCAGTGAATTGAGAGCCAGACTCAGAGACGGGAGGTCCCAGGTTCAAATCTAGCCTCAGACTCTTCCTAGCTATGTCGCCCTGGGCAAGTCACTTAACCCCAGTTGCCTAGCCCTCACTGCTCTTCAACCTTGGAACCAATGCACAGCATTGATTCTAAGATGGAAGGTAAGAGTTTAAAAAAAAAAAAGAAAATGTCTTTAACAATACATATGTACCTATGCTCATGTACAAAAAACTCATATCTATATTAATATTATATACAAATGAATGCATTCATACTACACATACACATGTGTATTTGTAAGACTTGGGTATGCATATATACATACAGACATATATAAAAGTATATTCTAATGTATGATGTGATATGATTAATATAATACACCAAATAATATAATACAATAAATACATATACTTATACATCTGTATGTGACTACATATATTATGCATATATAATAATTTAATATGTATGCAATTATAAAATAACATTTATAAATTTCTATTATATGTCTACATTTATATATGTATATGCCTATACCATATCTATATAAATCTACATATAATATATAATGCAATATATATTATGTATATCTGGCAAAACAAATTATGAATTTGAACATTTAAATACACATTAGAATATTTTATAAAATGATGCAGAACTAAGAAAGTGGAACCAAGAAAAGAGTATACAAATATGATTCAATGATAAAAACAATTACTTGGAAAGTCAAGATTACTTAAAACTTAAATGAGAAAATAATTAAAATGTTACCTTCCACTTTGCATATTACTTGTAGTTTTGGTGGAAAATTCAGAATTAAAAAATATATATCTATATCAATATATGTATATCTATCTAGTTAGCCAGTTTAAAGAGTAAAGCACTTATTGATCAAAGTTTGCCAACTAGAACTTGAATGAGAAAATTTGTCAAATGCATTTGAGTTTCTTTACCTGCTATCTCTTCATAGTCAGATTGTGAAAATAATCTAAGTGGAAATGGATTTCAGTCTGAGACTAAATGACTTTAGGGCTCTGGTTTAGTCATTTTTATATTGCCTAGCAAATTAATCTTTTTCCTTCCTTCCTTCCTTCTTTCCTTCATTCCTTCCTTCCCAATCATTTGTTAGGAATCTCATAGATAAAACTTTTGAGACAAAATTTAGGACACATTTCTGTACATTAACAAACTAACAATATGTTTGGTTTTATTTTGATCATAATGAAAAATTATAAAATATATTATTAATTTCATTATTATTGAAGGTGGCAGATATATTTATTAAATTCACAATGTGCTCCCAGAGTTCCTTGTGTTTCTTTGTATAAGGAAAAACAAATTAGCCACATGTAAAATTTCATCAAATCCTTATCCCTACTTGAAACAGTACACTGTACTTTGCTATCTCTGCTCACAATGCTATTTTGCTTTAAGAAAAATGCAGGGAACCCTGTTTGAATACTATATATCAAAAGAACTGGTAAGTGTCCTCATTATTCAAAAGTCAGACAGCACCCCAAGTGTACCCTGTCTTAAATTGCTTTTGAACCATCTATAATCTCCAGAAATGTCTTCTTCCAAAATACATTTTGCAGTGAAACTCAATTTGAATTCTACTTTTACTGTAGCTACACACATAAGTCTACAGATAGTCTTGAAGGTCATTTTGACATTGTTCCCATAAGTATAACTTTGCTATATTTATAGTGCAAAGACACAAGAATGTTCTCCATGTCACAGCCTAAGATTATAAGATGTCTTCTTCATGGGCCCTTTCTTAATAATAATGCAGTAAACCTCGCCCTTTCTTTAAAAATAGAAGCTTGTTCTCACTAAAACAAAACACTGAACTTTTTTTCAAATACACAAGCAGAACGCCATGAAATGAGTCATCAGCTGTGTTCAGTTACAGTGGGTTTATCTATGCCTCTGTGTAAAAGCCACTCAAGAAAGTCAGCAAAAGAACAGCCAATCTGCTGAGAGCTAATCATGCTGGGTTATTCTTGGAGGAACATGGTGTTTGTACGTAATACCGACAGTTACCAATTATTGCCTCCACTTGGCAAAATGAATGGATCTAAACAGTTATCTTAAAGGTGTTCTCAGCAAAGACTATATTTAAAATGCTGACACCCATAATTGTCTAGTGCTGACCCAATCCTGGGTTACGTCTTAAGCATTTGCAGTATGCAGTCAGATCTACTTAAGCTTCCTTTGTCCATAAAAAGGTTTTTTATAAAAAAGTCCAAGTTAAAAATCTGGCTTGCTTTTTAACCTTCTCATTTCTATTTCTTTGCTGAATGCTATAATTGGGATAATGGGTCTTTTTTTCAAGTAACTGCCCAAATAGACATTGTAGCTGGTCAATTTCTTTCCTCTTTCGTAGGGAACTTTGCTTTAGAATGACTCATAACCCTTTAGTTTTTTGTTTTGTTTTGTTTTGTTTTGTTTGTTTGTTTTTAACAAGCAAGCTGTAAGTAGTGAGATCTGGTAACTGAATTTTCCTTAGAATCTTAATTAGTGAGATTTTTCAACTTAACTCAAATATTCATCAAGCATCTATAATGTACTGGCTAATGATGCAGTGTATAGTGTCAGACCTGAAATTTAGAGTACGTGAGTTCAAATCAGACCTCAGACACTTAATAGTTGTATGACTATGGAAAAGCCACTATACTGTTTTTCTCCATTCCCTCATCTGCAAAATGAGCTGGAGAAAGGAATGGCAAAAAACTCCAGTATTTTTGGCAAGAAAACCATAAATGGGATCACAAAGAGTCAGCAATGACTGAAATGACTGAACATCAACAACAGCACTAATGTACACTCCATTGTGTTAGGTTTTGGGAAAGATACAATGTTTTATTCAAGTTAATTTAATTCAATTAAAATATTAATTAGTTGTGCACTTTATACAACATATTCTACTAGATTCTTGATGTATAAAAACAGTAAGGAAACAACCCTGCCCTGGAGGATCTTTCATTCCCTTGGGAGGGAAATAATATACAGACAGACAGAAAAATGAACTCAATACTGAATAAATACACAGTAAATTCAAAAGATTGAGAAAAAGACCACTTTTTTGAAGGACCAGGAAAGGTTTCATGCAAGATGGAGCACCTGATTTGAGTCTTATTTGTACTTAAGGACTTCAAGAGGCAAAGATGAGGAAAGTGAATATTTTGGACAGGAAGGTCTGCCATACAAAGGCTCTGGAAGTGAGGAGCAATAAAATGTCATATATAGAGACAAATTAATAATAAATTTAGAGGTAGAAGGGACAACAAAAGGCATCCAGTTCAATCCATAACTTTATACAAAAAGAACTGGAGGCTCAGAGGAGAAACTGTCCTTCCCATTGATATACAGCTACTATATGGCTGATCTGAGACTCTTTGGCTGTTAGAATACTAATTTATTATAGGAAGAGAGAGTGAATGGCAGGGAACAATGTGTAATTCATTTGGAAAGACAGGATAGAACCGGATGCAAATCTTCTCTATATTTTGGGAGCTTTTAATATAGTACATCTATGGTATATACATACAAAATTCTAAAACAAAGTAGAATTCTAACAGTGGACTCTCTTTTAGTTAATTAGCTTGAAGACACATGGAATACATATTTAAGGAAAAAAGAAAAATAGAAAAATTTTACTGAATTTCTGGGATCATAACTCATTTGATACTTGTGAGAACAATTGCCTTAAAGTTATTTTGCTAAACTATATATTTTTCTTAAAAGGAAGGTCTTTTTTGATAATGTAGATGGTCAATAGGTTAAGACAGATATGCAAAACAGAGTATAAATAAGTATCAACAAAGTATCAATTTTTTTAATTTATAAAAGAAAACCAAAAGATGCAGAAAAGGCAATATAAGCAGAGTAATTTGGATATTACTTTTGTCAAATAATATACACAGTTTAAAAAATTAAAAATCTGTAAAATTTCAAATTTCTCATATTTTATAATGAAATATTTCTGGTTAAATTAACAACGAGTTATATTTTAAAAAACACAGACTTCCAGGTAAATATGGCTGCAATCTAGACGTGACTCGCTTCCCCTCCCCGGCACCGAACAAAATAGACTACCTCAAAAGAGCATAAAATTACCTTTGGAAAAACGGAGGGACTCCCCAGAACCACACAGAAACGAAGGTACATGGGGTTGAACATTTCCACACTAGAAGGAGGAAAAGCTCGCACAAAAATGTGAACTGAGCCACCCCTTCCCTCCCCCCCCCCCCACCAAACCAGAGTAAGCTATCAGAGCGCTCACTGGGACAGCGAGAGTGAGTGAGGAATGTCTCTGTCTGGGGGGGCATACCAGGGTCCTTGGGATCTAAAGACTGCAAGGAAACAACCTCTCAGAGTGGTTTCACAGTAAAATTCTGAGCTGAGCAATGGGGCAGCCTTGCTGAGAGGCTGAACTGAGCAAAGGGGTGGTGGCGCTGAAAGGCTGCGCTGAGCAAAGAGGAGCTGAGAGGCTACGCTGAGCAAAGGGGCTGCTGCACTGAGCACAGGGACCTGCGCTCTAAGAAACCTCAGAGGCTGGGAAGAACTAGTCTGAGGCAACTTAAATTCACAGAAAACCTGCCCACATCACCCAGACCCCAGACCAAAAAATAAAGTGGAATAAAACCACCAAAGGGATGGCTCACATGTCCCAAAATCAAGCCTCCAAGAATAAAGGGGGGAAAAAGTGACTATTGAAAACTTTTATGGAGTACCCAAGGAAAAGAAGAAAATGAGGATGAAATCCAAACAAAATCAGAACATGCCTCACAAAATGGAAACTATCCACAAGCTCTGGAAGAAATCAAACTGGAGCTTACCAAAAAGATGGAAACCTTTTGGAAAAAAATGGGAAAAAGAGATCAGCAGTCTGATAGATAAGGCTTCACAATTGGAGAAGGAGCTGGAAGCATCTAATAGAAGGGCAAACAAAGCTGAAAATCAAAACCAGTCCCTAACGACCAGAATTAAGCAACTCGAAGAAAGTGAGATCATAAAACAGAAAGAATCAATAAAGCAAACCCCAAAAAATTAATGAATTAGAAGAAAACATATAATATCTCACTGAGAAGGCCACAGACTTGGAAAACAGAGGGAGAAGAGACAACCTCCAAATTATCAGTTTCCCAGAAAAACCAGAGATAAACAATAAACTCCATATTATTATACAGGAGATTATAAAAGAAAATTGCCCCCACATTCTGGAGCAAGGGGGCAAAATAGAAAAAGAAAGGGTTCATAGAACACCCTCTATACTAAGTTCCCAAAAGACAACCCCTAGGAATGTAATTGCCAAATTCAAGAGCTTCCAAGAAAAGGAGAAAATCCTACAAGAAGCCAAGAAGAGGAGCTTCAGATATAAGGGGGCTCCTATAAGGATCACACACGACTTAGCGGCTAACACACTAAGAGCCCACAAAGCATGGAAAATGATATTTAGAAAGGCAAGAGAGCTGAGTCTCCAACCAAGAATCAACTACCCAGCAAAACTGACTATATACTTCCAGGGGAAAATATGGGAATTCAAAAAAAATAGAAGATTTCCAAGCATTTGCTAAGAAAAGACCAGAACTTAGTGGAAAATTTGATATCCAAGCACAGAAAGCAAGAGAAACATGAAAAGGTAAATATGAAAGAAAAGGAAAAGGAGGTAAATCTTATCTTTTTCTTTAAGTCAAACTCTCTTCCATAAGGACTACATTTACATCAAATTATATATATTAATACGTGGGGAAAATGTTTTGTGTAACTCTCAAAAATTGTATGCATCATAAGAGTAGTTAGAAGAAACATGCATAGGGAAAGATTGGGGCATTAAGAAGATTTGGGGAAAGTGGGGGCAAAGAAAGGAAAAGGGAGGGGGGGAACCGTCAATAACACTAAGATTTACTTGAAGAAATGGGAGGGGACTTAAGAGAATAATCTTTCCCATATAAAGATACACATGGGAAGGGGAGCGGAAGAACTCTCATATGAGAAGGAGAGCAAGAGAGCATGAAGTTAAATTACTTAAACCTTACTCTCAGTGAAATCAAATCTGAGAGGGAAGAACATCTAGATCCAGTGGGATCCTGAATTCTATGTTATCCATTAGGGCAAGGAAGAAAGGAAAATCAAGGAGGGGGAGGGGTGAGGGAGTATTATAAAGGGAGGGAAGGAGAGAGAGGAGGGGAAGGGAACATAAAAAGGGAGGGGTTAGAAAGGGAAGCATATCAAGGGGATTAGGGGGACTGACCTAAAGTAAATCACTGGTTCAAAAGGTTATAGCTAAAGAAGAAAGGTCAGAATTAGGGGAAGATAGCAAAATGCCAGGGAATCCACAAATGACAATCATTACTTTGAATTGTGAATGGGATGAACTCAACCATAAAACGTAGACAAATATCAGATAGGATTAGAACCCAAAACCCTACCACATGTTGTCTTCAAGAAACACATATGAGGCAGGTTGATACTCAAAAGGTTAGAATTAAAGGATAGAGTAAGACCTTTTGGGCCTCAACTGATAGAAAGAAGGCAGGAGTTGCAATCATGATATCTGACAAAGCCAAAGCAAAAATAGACCTCATCAAAAGGGATAGGGAAGGTAAATATATTCTGTTAAAAGGGAGTAAAGACAATGAGGAAATATCACTAATCAACATGTATGCACCAAATGGTATAGCATCCAAATTTTTAATAGATAAACTAGGAGAATTGAAGGAGGAAATAGACAGTAAAACCATATTAGTGGGAGACTGGAACCAACCACTATCAAATTTAGATAAATCAAACCAAAAAATAAACAAGAAAGAGGTAAAAGAGGTGAATGAAATTTTAGAAAAATTAGAGTTAATAGACATATGTAGAAAAATAAATAGGGACAAAAAGGAATAGACCTTCTTTTCAGCACCAAATGGCACATTCACAAAAATAGATCATACACTAGGTCACAGAAACATGGCACTCAGATGCAGAAAAGCAGAAATAATAAATGCAGCCTTTTCAGATCACAAGGCAATAAAAATATTGATCGGTAAGGGTACATGGAGAGCCAAATCAAAAATTAATTGGAAATTAAATAATATGATACTCCAAAATCAGATAGTTAGAGAACAAATCATAGAAACAATTAATAATTTCGTTGAAGAAAATGACAATGGCGAGACATCCTTTCAAACCTTATGGGATGCAGCCAAGGCAGTACTTAGAAGAAAATTCATATCCCTGAGTGCATATATTAACAAATTAGGGAGGACAGAGATCAAGGAAGTGGAAATGCAAATAAAAAAAAAAACTTGAGAACAAACAAATTAAAATCCCCCAGAAGAAAACCAAACTAGAGATCATAAAAATTAATGGAGAAATTAATAAAATTGAAAGCAACAGAACTATTGAGCTAATAAACAAGACTAGAAGCTGGTACTTTGAAAAAAAGAGACAAAATAGACAAAGTACTGGTCAATATAATTAAAAAAAGGAAAGAAGAAAGGCAAATTAACAGCATCAAGGATGAAAAGGGGGACCTTACCTCAAACGAAGAGGAAATTAAGGCAATCATTAAAATCTACTTTGCACAACTATATGGCAATAAATATACCAACCTAGGTGATATGGATGAATATTTACAAAAATATAAATTGCCTAGATTAACGAAAGAAGAAATAGATTTCTTAAATAATTCCATATCAGAAACAGAAATCCAACAGGCCATCAAAAAATTTCCCAAGAAAAAATCCCAGGGCCTGATGGATTCACCAGTGAATTCTATCAAACATTTGAAGAACAACTAACCCTAATACTATACAAACAATTTGACATAATAAGCAAGAGGGAGTTCTACCAAATTCCTTTCATGACACAAACATGGTACTAATTCCAAAACCAGGAAGGTCAAAAACAGAGAAAGAAAACTATAGATCAATCTCCCTAATGAATATAGATGCAAAAATCTTAAATAGGCTACTAGCAAAAAGACTCCAGCAAGTGATCAGAAGAGTCATTCACCATGATGAAATAGGATTTATACCAGGGATGCAGGACTGGTTCAATATTAGGAAAAACATCCACATAATTGACCACAACAACAAGCAAACCCTACACCAAGATAAATTCAAAATGGGTGAATGGCTTGAACATAAAGAAGGAAACTATAAGAAAATTAGGCAAACATAGAATAGTATACATGTCAGACCTTTGGGAAGGGACAGGCTTTAAAACCAAACAAGACTTACAAAGAGTCACAAAATGCAAAATAAATAACCTGGAATACATCAAATTTAAAAGCTTTTGTACAAACAAAACCAATGTAACTAAAATCAGAAGGGAAGGAACAAATTAGGAAACAATCTTCCTAAAAACCTCTGACAAAGGTTTAATTACTCAAATTTACAAAGAGCTACATCAATTGTACAAAAAATCAAGCCATTCTCTGCAATTGATAAATGGGCAAGGGACATGAATAGGCAGTTCTCAGCCAAAGAAATCAAAACTATTAATAAGCACATGAAAAAGTGCTCTACATCTCTTATAATCAGAGAGATGCAAATCAAAACAACTCTGAGGTATCACCTCACACCTAGCAGATTGGCTAACATGACAGAAAAGGAAAGTAATGAATGCTGGAGGGGAAGTGGCAAAGTAGGGACATTAATTCATTGCTGGTTGAGTTGTGAATTGATCCAACTGTTCTGGAGAGCTATTTGTAACTATGCCCAAAGGGTGATAAAAGACTGTCTGCCCTTTGATCCAGCTATAGCACTGCTGGGTTTGTACCCCAAAGAGACAATAAGTAAAAAGACTTGTTCAAGAATATTCATAGCTGCACTCTTTGTGGTGGCAAAAAATTGGAAAATGAGGGGATGCCCTTCAATTGGGGAATGGCTGAACAAATTGTGGTATATGTTGGTGATGGAATACTATTGTGCTAAAAGGAATAATAAAGTAGAGAAATTCCATGGAGACTGGAACAACCTCCAAGAAGTGATGCAGAGTGAAAGGAACAGAACCAGGAAAATATTATACACAGAGACTGATACACTGTGTTATAATCGAAGGTAATGGACTTCTCCATTAGTGGCAATGCAATGTCCCTGAACAATCTGCAGGGATCTAAAAAACAATATCCACAAGCAGAGGATAAACTATGGGAGTGAATACAACGAGGAAAACAACTGCTTGACTACATAGGGGAAGGGGATACGACTGAGGAGAGACTCTAAATGAACACTCTAATGCAAATACCAACAACATGGAAATGGGTTCGAACCAAGAACACATATGATACCCAGTGGAATTGTGCATCAGCTATGGGAGAGGTGGTGGGAAGGGGGGGGGGGAAGAAAAGAAAATTATCTTTGTTTCCAATGAATAATGTTTGGAAATGACCAAATAAAATAATGTTTAAAGTGAAAAAAAAACACAATAATATCAAACACAAGGGAGTCTTTTAAAAAAATAATTATTTATTTATTTATAAGACTTTTCCATGATTACACGATTCATGATTTTTCCCACCTCTTTTCCCTTTTGCTAGAGCTTACAAGCTATTCCAATGGGTTATAAATGTATCATTGCTCAAAACCTATTTCCATATTATTTATATTTGCAATAGATTGATCTTTTAACACTGAAACCTGTAAAGAGTAAATTAACTCTTCCCTGCCCATTTTTAGATCTAATCATCAGAAACATTGACTACCTCACTTAAACTTGAGTGCGGGAGGTCTGTGTCTCACATGTGCAATAGTGGGTGACAAATCAGATGTGACTGACTGGGCAGTCCTAAGCAAAGCTTTAGCTGTAATTGGTACACATAAAATGGAAGGATGTCACAGGAAGTGACAAAAAGGAATGGTCTTTAAAAATGCTAAGAACTTCCTTGAGGAGGAGTCTTTCTGGTCTTTCTTCCTTAACTTGGCTTTAGAGGAGCTTTGACTGAGGATTTCAGACTGCTTCTACTTTCCTTAAAACTACCATGTAGGGTGAATGAAAAAGGCTGACTACTTTACAGGATTTTCTGAAGGCTGACTCCTTTCCAGGATTTTCTGAAGGGATTAGACTCAGGAGAGACCAACCCTCTTCAGGGAGGCTTCCAGGTCCTTGACTCAAGGCTGAAGCCCCTTTGTCTAAGGGTTAATTAGTCCTGCCTGGGTTGAGCCTGGGATCAGAACAAAATACTTAGTGCATAGGCTAGATATATTACCCTACCCTCTCTCTGATTTTCTTACTTTCACTCTTTCTATATTTTATAAATAAATTGTTATAAATCTCTTTGGAATTTGACTAAATTCCTGGTGACCCTACTCCTAAGTCATCCAGTCCAACCTTTCATACTAACCCCTTACATTCTACCAATTCTGCCCTTTACAAACTCCAATCATAACCCCCTCAAACAATGTGATGGATCATATATTTTACTTCTGTATTTCTATTCCCACAGTTCTTTCTCTGCATGTGGATACATTCTTTCTCATAAATGGGATTGTCCTGGGTCATTGCATTGCTGCTAGTTAGAAAAGCCTATTACATTTGATTATGCAATCATGTATCAGTCTTTGTGTACAATGTTCCCCTGGTTCTGTTTGTTTTGCTCTACATCAATTCCTGAAGGTCTTTCCAGTTCACATGGAATTCCTGCAGTTCATTATTCTTTTCAGCACAATAGTACTCCATCACCATCAGATACCACAATTTGTTCAGCCAATCCATGGACAGCCCCCCCATTTTCCATTTTTTTTTTTTGCCACCACAAAGAGCACAGCTATAAATATTTTTGTACAAATATTTTTCCTTATCTCTTTGGGATACAAACCCAGCAGTGGTATGGCTAGGTCAAAGAGAAGGCAATCTTTTAAAGCCCTTTGGGCATAATTCCAAATTGTCCTCCAGAATGATTGGGTTAATTCATAACTTCACCAGTAGTGTATGAGTGTCCCAATTTTGCCACATCCCCTCCAATATTTATCACTTTCCTTTTCTGCCATATTGGCCAATCTACTAATAATAAGTTAGTACCTCAGGGTTGTTTTTATTTGCATTTTTCTAATCAAGAGGGATTTAGAACACTTTTATCTATAATCAAGAACAGTATTTATCAAGAATCATGTGATTATTGATAGTTTTGATTTCTTCATCTCAGAACTGCCCATTCCTATCCACAATGCAAAGATTCTTCTGATTCTCTGGTCAAACTCCATATTCCTAATGTTTTTAAAGAAAAAAATGATAGAAAAAGTAACAGATAATCAATTATAGGCATAATTGAGTTTCAAATAGGCACCATCTAATGTTTAATGTTCTTTATAAGAAACTTTGGAAATATTCATGAATTGTGAAAGCAAGAAGATAGGACTTTGGACATAAGCCAAGCTATTAACAATTGACCTTATTCTCTTTTAAGGAACAACAGAAAAAACAATTGATTTATTGACTTGTTGGCTTGACCTATGTATTATAATATATTATATCCAATGATGAGTTTCACTGGTTCTAATTACCCAGACTTTCCATAGTATTGACTATTTGAATTGAAATATTTTAAACATATTCCACAAGAGAGTCTAAGAATTTCTCTTAAAGTTTTACAAAATAAAAACTACAACTAGGCAGAGATTTTTACCTTGAAAGCCACTTTGTTATGCTGTAACTTCTATTGTTATTACTGATTATTACTACTACTAATAATAATTATTATTTCTTAAAATATCAAAAAAAATTCCAGTTAAAAGTAATGCAATTAGCCTAAGTGAAGTGCTTATTTTTAAAAGAAGTGGGGTGAATGCTATGCTTCATCCCTTTTTTCAACTTCCTTGTTACAAATAACTTGCTTATGCATGAAAAATAAAGGACAGTTTATTTGGATTTTAATATTTTATTTTAGGAATCTCTTCATTACATGGTGACTATAATTTTGCAAGCAACTGATGTTTAATTAGAATTGGTGAAATCAAAATGAACAATCTCTATTGTGCTATTGATTTAAAAAATGATTACCCTTCTTTTCTAAATGATGCCCTGGTTATCTAAAATAAACAAGCCTAATTCTAAAATGTGCCTACTTTGATATTAAAATATTTTGAGGAAGAATCTCTATGCAGGGAAAATAATTCAGGTAATGGTTACTGGTAATTGTTTTGATGATATCCTTATAACACAAGCAATTCAAGTATAAGATTTTATTGAAAGTGGGGACAATTCTATTGTGCTTCACATTTTATAGCAGCTTTCTCCAAAATGAAGAGAATTCAGTCAAGAAGTCAGGAAGTATTTATTAAGCATTTACTATATAAATGAGTTGTATGTGTTTTTTAAATTGTAATGGGGAATAGGGGGTTATTTATAAAAAAGGTTGGACTGGATTATATTTAAATATGGGATCACCAGGAAATTGATTTATTCCAAAGAGATTTATTTACAATTTATTTACAAAATATAGAAAGAATGAAGTAGGAAATCAGAGAGAGGATAGGATAAGATATCTAGTCTAAGCACTAAGTAATTTACTCCTGGCCCCTGATTCAACCCTGGCAGGGTGAGTTAGTCCTTAGCTAGCCTTAGCAAAGTTGAGGACCTGGGGAAATCTTTCTCAAGTGGTAGGTTTCTCCTGAGACTAGATTTTTTTTTCAGAATAATCCAAGATAGGAGTCAGCCTTTTTACTTACAGCATGTCAGTCCAAAGGAAGAGATTTAAGAACAGTCTCACCAGGAACATTGTCTCAGGTTCAGTCCTCAGATTCTTCTTCAGCCTCTACTCCAAGTAGAACTCCAAGTAGAGATGACTTAAGAAGTTGTAACTCCCTTTTAAAGACACTTTATTTTTCATCACTTCCTGTGCCTTCCACTAATTTTACATCTACCAATCACAGTTGAAGCTTTGTTTTAAGATTGCCTCAGGAGCAGTTAGTTTAAATCTGATTCATCATCCACTATTGCACATGTGGATCACAGTCCTCCCTCACTCAAGTGTGAATGGGGTATTTATACCTTTGGTGATTAAATCTAAAAATGGACAGATCTCCCCACTCAACTTTTAAGTAGGGTGTTTACACTTTTGGTGATTTAAATCTAAAATGGTCAGGGGAGTTAATTTAATTTTCACAATCAGGGGAGAGTTAATACATTTCATTTTCACAATTAGGGGAAAGTTAAATTTAATCTTCACACAACCTTCATATGTAATTTTAATAAGTGAACCAAATTCTAGGAATTCTTAAAGATTATAAAGTTTGTAGATTTATAATCACAAAAATAGCTATTTAGTATATGCTTTTTTTGCATTGGTAAGGCAGAACCACTATGGCAGAGTAGAAGCAGGGAAACCTTGAAACCACAAAGAGAATCCACTTCAACCAATCTTTGAAGACTGATACCAAATGGATACTGGAGTGAAAGAACCAACAAAGAAACAGAGTGAAGTAACTTTTATCCAGAGACCAATTTGAAAGGTAGGCAGAGAAGATGTAGTTCACTGAGGTGAGATGGAAATACAGCCAACAGAAGCCTACAGCAAGGAGTAAGGATCAAGCCAGCAGAAAGCCTCCCACACCACATATATACTGTTCTAGGTTTTAAACCTAGGCACAAGCCAACATGCAGACCTTTCCTAAGTAAGCCAACATCTATGCAACCCAACATATCCCTTACAGTTCCAAGCAAACCTGAATTAAAGTCTGGAATTCCAGTGCAATACAGTTTATGCTATAGGGCTGATCTATAAGCCCAGAATGAGGCCAGGAACCCCAAATGAAGTTAATAGTGAGAAGCTGAATTCCAGTTTGAGGCAGTTGTGTGTTACTCAAGGTCAGTATAAATCCAGAGCTTAATACCCAAATCCCCAGGGAAGATAGTCTCCAGTACACTGGCCTATAGGAGCCAAGACTCAGATAGCCCTTACCAAAACTCAAAGCAGAGCCCTATATCAAGGCATTCAATCATGTGCCTGACCTGATGTAGCCCAGAGTGAGACCAAAAGCCCCTGCCCCACCTTGAGGCTAGACTTTGAGCCATCAGCACTTTCTGGAGTTTATTGAATCAGCAGTGGGAGGTAGCTCTCAGAGCTCCCAGCTGACAGGCCATCATCCAATGTTGAAACAATTAAATGCAGGAACCAGGAAATAAAACTATGAGTAGAATCATGGAAGAACTGAGACTAAAAAAGTACCCTGCTCTATATTCCCTGAGAACTGATTCTACCTTTAAAATAAAAGTGAAAGTCAAGAAAAAGTCTGTGAAAATGAACAAACATTTTTAAAAAATCCTAAACACACAAAATATTTATGGAGTCAAAGAGCAAAGCATAGACGCAGAAATGGACAGTGAAAGTGAAGCAAACACATGCAAAGCTTAAAAGAAAAATATAAATTGGACTGATATTCTAAAAGAGTTTCAAAAGAATTTCACAAATCAATTAAGAAATGTAGAAGAAAAATATGGAAGAGATATGAAAGCAATGCAAGAAGAAATGGGACAAATGAAATAGGAGGCTCAAAAGCTCATGGAAGAAATTCCCTTAAATTAGAATTATTAAATTATTAAATTAGAATAAATTAGAATAAAATTTACTTAAATTAGAAATTCCTTAAAAATTAGAATTGGACAATTAGAAGCTAAGGATTTCATGAGACATCAAAATAATACAAATAAATTAAAATAATTAATAAAAAGAAGAAAATGTGAACTATCACATTGGAAGAACTGACCTGAAAAATAGAACCAGGAGAGATAATTTGAGAATTATTGGACTACTTGAAAGCCATGATGAAAAAAAAAATCTGGATATCATAACACAAGGAATTATCAAAGAAAACTGACCTGATTATCTTGCACAAAAGAGTAAAATAGAAATGGAAAGAACACCTCCAGAAAGAAATCTCCAAATGACCATTCCCAGGAATATAATTGCTTAATTGAAGAGCCCTCAAGCCAAGGAGAAAATATTGCAAGGAGCCAGAAAGAAACAGTTCAAATACCATAGAGTTACAATCAGGAATACACAGGACTTAGCAGCCTCTATATTAAAGGATAAGCATATGTGGAATATGGCATTCCAGAAGGTTGAAGATCCAGTTATACAACCCAGAAACACATATTAGAAAAATTGATGTCCAAACACAAGACCAAAGAGAAATCGTAGGTAACAAGAAAGAGAAAATTTAAGGGACTCAATGAGGTGAAACTATGTGTATTCCTGTATTGCAAGAGGATATTTGTAATTCTTAAATTTCTTTATTAATTGTAGAGCAGTCAAATTTAGAAGAATAAAAATCATTCAATAATTAGCAAATCGTCAAAGGATATGAATAAACAATTTTCAGATGAAGAAATCAAAGCCAGTAATAATCACATAAAAATTTTCTAAATCACTCTTTACTAGAGAAATGTAAATAAAAACAACTGTAATGTATGTTGTCAGATTGGCCATTATGACAGTACAGGAAAGTGGTAAATATTGGAGGGGATGTTCCAAAATTGGTTGTCAATTTACCAACCATTATTGAGGGAAATTTGGAACTAAAGTCAAAGGAATATAAAACTTTGCACACCCATTCATTCAGTAATATCAGTACAGGTTCTGTATCACAAAAGAGATAATTAAAAAAAAAGGGCAAAGGACCTAGTTGTACAAAAAATATTTATAGTAGCAATTTGTGTAGTGGTGAAGCATTGGAAATTGAGAGGATGTTCATTAATTGGAGAATGGCATAAAATTGTTCTATATATTGATGATAGAATATATTGTGCTTTAAGAAAAGAAAAGGCAGATGATTTCAGGAAAAAAAAAAAAACTTGAAGGATCTGCAGGAACCAATGAAGAGTGAAATAAGGAAATAAGCAGAACTGGGAGAGCATTGTACACAATAACAGCAGTACTGGGTGAAGATAAGTATTAAAACTTGGCTATTCTTAGCAATGAAATTATCTGGGACAATTCTGAAAGACATGATGATGAATGCTATCCATCTCCAGAGAAAGAACTGTTGAAGTAAGTTTTCACATCAGTGTATTTATGATTTTATTTGGGGATTTTGGTAATATGTGACTCTGTTTTTACAATGACTAATATAAAAGTGTGTTTTGCAAGACAATAAAATAAAACAAAAATAAGAAAAAAATTATTAAAAAAAGAAAATATGGTATCATCCTAAAAATAGAACATAGGTCACTATAGCATGCTAAAACCAGTATTTCTTTTATTTTAATAATTTGGGGAACTTTAGAATGAAAGAACCCTCCACCAATGTTTGTTGTCATCTTCTCTATAATATTTATAGAATTGTATAAAATACTCAGAGACTAAGAGAATCGGCCCAGATTACACAGTCAATATATGTCAGAAACAAGACTTCAATTCAGGTCTTCATGTTTATACCAGGGTGCCTCAAAAAGAGGCAATTCCCATAGACTAAATCACTAAGATAAACATTCCTTTTTCTCTATATTACCATGTCAAGAAAGAAGAATTCATCTAATAGAATAATTCTTTTTCTGTATATCAACAAAACAAACCTATAACCTGAATTTGGGGAAAAAGAAAGCAACTGACAGATTTTTAAATACTGTTCTAAAATTGATTGAAATCCTGACATTTCGAAGTTTGAATTTATATATAAAAGCATATTCTCTTCCCAGATGTAAAAATTTTATAAGGCAAGAATAATTTTTACTATGGTCATACCTATTCAATCAATAATTACTGCAAAAGAGGCCAATTCATCATTTGAAAAGAAAACTCAGCTTAAAGCCTGCATTTCAAGAGGATCTTGCAAATAGACAAGATTCACATGTTATTTTAAAGGAACATATTTTTAGTTATATATCAATACATGTTAAAAATAAATGATGTGAAAGACTGAAATGCATTTAATACATAAAACAAGATTTACTTTTAAAAATTCTGCATCCATATCATAGAAGATTGTGATCTCAATGGTGGGAAAATTCCTAGGACTTCATTGAAAGATGTAATGAGCAGCAAATTTTTCTCTTTTTGTCAAATGATCAGAGACAAATTGGTAGAAAATGCACTTCTGATCTCAACAGAGCTAACTGGTTGATTTATGAATAGGCCAGATTTCATAGAAATACTCCATATCTTTTAATAGACTTCTAAGAAAACTGGTTTCCTAATGAATCTAGATTAACCTCATTGAATTCATTTTATACTCCCAGTTTCCTTCATAAATCTCACCTGCAGCTCCATTTTAATATAAAAGCTTATTAGTAGTCTATTAAAAACAATCACTTGCTTTTCAACAAAATGTAAAGATATAATTATTTTTGCAATAGATTTACTGACACTGTGAACACTGATCTTGAAATATCAAAGTTGAAAGTTCATTCCTTCCTTTTTCCCCCTTGTTTAACCACCATCTCCCCCCTATTGTGAACTAAATCATGTGGATTGTAAAATATTTTTGGTCTTTGTACATCTGCAAAGAGTTCCCAGACATAATATTTCATATGAATTGGAGCTCAATGTCCTTAGACTAGTGTATTTACTTACTTTCTCTCCTCCCACTGAATTGTCTATATGTTTTGACATATTCTTATATCAGTGAGTATTACATGAATATATGTAAATATATACATATATATATATGTATATATATAAAAATGGCCAATATTCCCCTCTCTACCACTCCAACCCCAAGGAAAATAAAAATGAAAATGTTTATTTAAGTACCTGAAAAAAATTGGCGTGAGGACTAGATCATATCAGATAATTTCAACAAAATATTTCAGAAGCATTGTAGGGTTGTCAAGGACCAGAAATACAGATTTTTAGCAATCCAAATGGTCATTACTGGGAAACTTTGTCATTTACAATCTCTTAAAAACCTGGAACCTCAAAATGAGGGTAAGAATAGAGTAAAAAAAAAGATATACATAGATAGTTAGACAGACAGACAAACAGACAGAGAGTCATACAGGTGGCTATAGATAGATAGATAGATAGAAAGGAAAAAAAAGAAGGAGATACAAATATATATGAAAGATTAGCTTTGATCTGAAGAAGTTTATGTTCTAATAAGGCAAACAAAACAAAAAAGATTGAGATGATAGGTGGATAATTATTTTCAAATTTTTATTTTTATAGTCATGAAAACACCATTTATCATTGTTATAAGAGCACAGTCATACATAACCAAAACCCCAAAATAAAACCCAAAATACACTGATATGAAAAATAATTCCAACAGTTATTTCTCTTTAAGTGAATAACATTTGTGGGGGATCATAGTCACATGGTGAGGAGGTTTCAGGAAAATTTGGGACCTGGGTCCTGAGAACTTAAAACAAAATTAACCAATACCTAAGGTTCTAGTGAAAAGGAAAAGGAAATCATTATGATGGAGAGAGAGCAGATGGCATGATTAAGAAAGGACTGGTAAGTGGAAGAAAAGCCAAATCTATTTACTTATAGTATTTAAATCTCAGCTACTTCTAAGGACAAGTACTCAATTTTTAAGAAGATTTTTCTTCTACTAGATTTATTTATTTGTTTGTTTGTTTGTTTATTTATTTATTTGTTTGTTTGTTTATCTATCTATCTATCTATCTATCTATCTATCTATTTATTTATTTATTTATTTATTTATTTATTTAATGTTTCAATGGCTAGAAGGAGAGTTGGGGAATTGAGGACTGTAGTTCCTTTGAGTATGAGAAAATAGATTCTGAGCTCTGAGCAACCCACTGGCCTTATTCTGCAAAGCAAGGGATGCCAGTTCCAGGCAGCTCTGGGGGTGGGGATTTCTTGAACTCAACCTTATTAATGCATTTTCTATCAGTCATTCTTTTAAAGTTATTAGGGTACTTTTCCCCTTTGAAAATAGAATACTTTCATTTGCCTTTAGTCATAACTGACCCCCTTAGTTAAAATTTGTCTATTAAGTGAAATATATATATATAATATGTAAAATTAATGAACAGGGAAATTTAAGAAAATCATGAATTATTTTCTAAGATGTCCGATTGCCATCAATCATTCTTCTAAGTTATTTCTTGAGAAAGAGATAGTATAATCTTATGATTCTTCCAAGTATATACTTGCACATTTTGCTTTAGTAAAGGTAAGATGATTTAATTTTTTTTAAATCAGCTTGGTAGACATTTGATCTTGGAGGTATTGATTTTAGAAAGAGATATTGAAACTGTTCCACACATAGTGGCATATAATGAAACATAATAGTTGAGATAAATACTCCATAATGCACTTCAAACGACTTTTAGCTAAATAGACATTGCTTTATGTGTTTCAGGAAAAATTAAGACTCCCTGCTAAATACATTGCTTTGGGAAGCCACAGAGAATTTTTGGATCCCATTTTCAGAATGAATTGATTTCAGTTACATATTGGGTGAGAAAAATATGTGCTGGTTTGAAGACTTCACAAAGATGAATTGATTTCTATATATAAAAATCACATGTTTTACTTTTCGATTGATTGGAAGAGCAGAAAAACGTTAGTGTTAATGTAATTATTTCAGTGTGGATCAAAACTATTGATATATATTTTAAAAAAAGGTTGAAATTTTCTTAAGTTTTCATTTTCTGTGTTGTTTTTATACATGAATGAAAATGTTTGTCTAAGGGTACAGCTGAGACCAGATTTGAATAAAGACTTGAAAGCAGTGTGGAATTTTCATAGAGGACTACTATTTAGAAACATTTCTTCTCTAGCATTATTGCTTTTGTGTCAATTTATTTTCCTCTTAGTTTATTGCTTTCAAAATTTGCATTAAAATAGGTGTTTTGTTTCATAGTTCATCTGCTCCTGCTGAAGTCCTACTCCTATGATTATGATATCCCAATTGGTTACTGTAGAAATTATAATGATATTAGAAACAGATTATGACTTCAGAGTGAGAGCAACCAGCAGGAGTAGGCAAAATTCATAAGCAATGAAAGGAGTCTGTTTTCATGCAAAGTTGTGAGCATTATTAAAGAACAAAGGAAAGGAAAAACAGGGAAAAGCGAAGATACAAATAAAATTAATGAGCAATTAAGTCTTGCCTACCAAGAGTTCCCCTGCAGCGTCCATCCACTTCTCTTATTTCTGCTTTCTGTTCTAAAAAATTGTGTATTGGTGGTAATCTCAAGTAAATAGATATGACATATTTCAGCCAATCTGTGACTTCATTTGTTATTAATGGATTATTTTATTTTTAATCATTCTTTTGTATTCTCACAATATTTTTATAAAAATTTTATAGCTGATATTAGCACAAATAAAAATGTCTAAAAATTAGATATATCTGCATTATATTTGTAAAACTAAATTTGAAACCATAAGTTTACTGATAAGGCAACTAAGGCAAAGATAAATAAAATGATTTTTGAAGTGTCATTCAATTAGTTAATGGCAGAACTTGCTTTACCTCCCTTTGCTCTTTACTCTGAATCCCCCAACAATATTATCTAGATTGATTATATGCTCCACAGAAGATTTGGTCCAGAATGACATTTAGCTATTTCTTAAAAGCAAAATCAACTCACAGTAGCTAAAATTTTGCTTGCATTGAGGGCATTTGAAAAAAAGATGAAACAATTTCTGAAGAAAATATGAAATGAGGAACTCTAGAAATGTTCTTAACAATAAAATCTCTATTGGAATATGAGTTTTACTTCCCACTATTCAATTGAAATAATTTTCTCCAAGGTTACCAAAATTTCTTTAAAGGTTGAATCTGATTGACCTTACTTTTAGCCGTTTTGTTCTTTTTTATTAACTCTTTATACTGGGTACTCACTCTTCTCTAGGCTTCTATCAGATTTCACTCTCCTAATTCTCTTCTCAAACTTGAACTGTTGTTTCTTAGTCTCCTTTCTTGAATCAAAAATAATTCCCTGCACACTAAACTTTAATGTTTTACAGTTCATTTAAGAGGAAGAATTTATTAAGTACAATCCATATGTGAGACACGATATTAAGTCTTGAGATATAAAGAAAAGCAAGAAGACAGCTCATCCTCTCAAAATGCTCATGTTATATGGAGGGGATAGGTACAACAAGCAAACAACTATATACAAATAAAACATATAAAGGAAAAATTGGAAACATTCAACAGAGGCAAAGTATAGTACCAGGGGAGATCAGGATAAACTTCTTGTAGAAGGAGGGTTTTGGGGTATGATTTGGAAGAATATCATCTTCTATTAAACTTCTCTTAAAGTGTCATTTCTGAACAGATAGCTCTCAATTTCAATAGTCATCTTAATCTTTTCCCGGAATCATAAGCCTACATCACCAATGGCCTGCTGGGTATTTGTTCCTGTACTTTCACATTTTTTCTTCTCTTTTTAAAGCTCATTATATCTAAAATAAAAGTAATTCTTTTCCACTCTACCTGACCCTGAATCTATTACTTCTCCCAAATCCCCTATTTTAGATGAGTTCACTCATTTTCCTAATGAAATTCATAAGTTTATAGTAATTTATAACTCTTATTTTATCTTATTTATTTATGTATTTTTGCTTTATTTCTCATATTCAGAACCATCAGTAGGAATGGGTAACTAGTGTTTCATTCCACAATATTGAAGTTAAGATTGTATTGAAAGCACTGATAATTCTTCAGGACTAGAGTGACAACACCAGCTAGTAAAAATAATCAGTTTCATTTGGAAACTGGCAAATGCCATTGCTGACCCTAGCTTTTAGGTGAATGTCCTATATGAAATGGAGAAAAAGTTGATTTTAGACCATTTATTATATGTATACTTATTATTACCTTTTATTTTGTGAATCTCCTATCTGCATTTTGTGAAACCTTGTTGTACGCCTGAGCCTCAGAAATTATTATGTGAAAAATAAAATTTATAAAAATAAGATAGGAGGGGCATGACAAGAAAGATGACCTGAATTTTTTTTTTCATTTAAAGCACCTGATAGTTTTAAGAGATTAGAATGGCAATAGGAATCGCTAGTGTGATAAGAAAGTCACGAAAGCTAATGAATTATGTTGAATTAAGAGAAACAATTTCCCGAAATAGAGAGGTGATGATCTCATTGTACCCTGTCCAGCATGTACCACATTGTGAATATTATATTTAGTTTTTGGCACAATGTTTTACAAGAACACAGGCAATCTGGAGAGAGTCCAGAGGCAGACAACAAGGATAGAATAAGGTTGGGGTTTATAAAGATGTTTTTTTTTTCCTACATAAATAGTAGGACAAATTATTTTAAGTGAGAGGAAATATTATTATTCCTAGAGAATGCTTAAGGGTGGTGGATTTTATTTTTATTATTGTTTTTACTCTAAAATATGCAGAAAAGTTTATTACACTTATCTGGTAATTAATACGTAGGTGATAAATTAAAATGCATAGAAATATATTAAATTTTAAAGCCTCTTCAGTGTCCCAGAGTTTGATGTCATCCAGAAAATGCCATTTCACAATAAAGCACAAGAATAAACTAATCATTTAGGAAAAAATGCTTCCATTATGATGATGTTGACCTTACCTATTCTAGACCGCATCTAATAATAATCAAAGGGTTTTCAAATTAAATAATTTTTATTGTAAATTATATTAAAATTCTGGTAAATTGCTATTTATATACATTAATAATACTTTTTTAGGTCAGCCATAAAGTTTCCATTTGGTCTCCTATATTTATATAGAGTACCTACACTTACTGTAACACAACAATTATAGATTAAATTCCTGCCTCTTATATGCACTTCCTATGAGTCTCTCAATGATTCATACAAGTACATGAAGCTCTAAGTGTAGAATAGTTGCAGACCTGATTTTGTAAAGGACATATTTATTCACTGAGTTTTTAAATAAGCCATATAGTTAAAAAATATTAGTATTGATGCATTTTTCTAATCATTTAGTATCTTACTTTCCTTCATATAGTTTTATTTATCTTCTTTCCCCCTATTTCATGTAAAAACAACTTTTGTCATTTATTTTTTAAAAAATTGAGTCACAAATTATTTTCCTTCCTCTTCCCCAACAAAGATGGTATTCAATCTGACATAGATTTTACATGTTCAATCCTGATATTTTTTTTCATATTAGTTCTTTTGTGGAAGAAAACTTGAAAAAAAGCAACAAAGTAAGAAAGTTAAATATATTATTTGATATAGATTAAGAGTCTCCAGGTGTAGATGGCATTTTTTTCATCATGAGTTCTCTGAGATTTTCTTGGATTATTGTTTTGCTTAAAAAAAGCTATGTTATTCAATAAACAAGATTGCCGTTATTATGTGTAAGATTCTCCCTGTTCTGTTCATTTCACTCTGCCTTATTTCACATAAATCTTTCCATGTTTTATGAAATCATCCTACTCGTCACTTCTTATAATACAATAGCATTCTATTACAATCACATACCACCATTTATTCAACCATTCTCCAGTTGGTGGACATTCCCTTAATTTCTAATTCTTCTAATTTTTTACCACTCAATGAAAGATTCTCTCTCTTTCTATATATATATATATATATATTAATTTTCTATTTTTTAAAAATCTCTTTGGGACACAGACCTAGTCAAAACATATGCATGGTTTTGTAGCTCTTTGGGCATAGTTCCAAATTGCTCTCCAGACTAGTTTAATGAGTTCACAACTTCCCCAACAGTGCATTAGTATCTCAATTTAACAATTACTCATCCAACATTTAGCATTTCATTTTCTGTCATAATAGTAAAATCTGATAGGTGTTACTTTAGAATTCTTTTAATTTTTATTTACCCTAATCAATGGTGATTTAAAACATTTTTCACATGAACAAAGCAAGTATTGATTATTGTATCTGAAAATTGCCTGTACATATCCTTTGACCATTTGTCAATTGACCATGATTTGTATTTGTATAGATTTGACTAATTTCTCTACATATTTGAGAAATTATGCTTTTATTAGGGAAAACTGATATATTTCTGCAGTGTTATATTTACTGTGAATTACCCTCCATTCTATTTCCCCTTTTTTATCCTTCTCTTTTTTTCCTTTCACTTTATTCATCCTCAAAAACATTTTGCTTTGAATCATAGACTCCCCCAATTTCCCATCCCTTCTATCATCCTACCTTCCTTTTTCTTATCCTATTCCCCTCCTGTTTTCCCATAGGGCAGTGATGGTGGACCCATTATGGCATGAGTGCCACAGATGGCAAACAGATTGCTGTCTGAGGGCACTCAGTCACCCAACCCACTCTCCCCCAAATTTGTTACTAGAAAGGCAGAGGGACTCAAGCACAGCTGCTCCCTTCTCTATCTCCACTGTGCTTGATAACATTTTTTCACATTAGCAGCCCATTGGGAGTACACAAGAGTTAAGGTGAATGGCTCCCAGGCATCCACCTTAACCCCTGTGCACTCCCTCTCTTCCCACTCACTAAGGGCATTCCTTACTTCACCCACCCTTCTGTCCAGCAGCCCAATTAGAGTGCTTTCCCCCTCCCCTGTTTGGAGTAGGATGGGGCAAGGCATACCCAGCATGTGGTGGTGGGAGGAACATGGAATGCAGTCTCTGGGGCAGGGTGGGCATGGCACTCAGACTGGGGTTGGGATGGGGGTGAGGCCCAGCACTCCATCTTTAAGAGGTTCACCATCACTGCCATAGGGTAAGATAGATTGCATACCCAATTAAGTGTGTATGTTATTCCCTCTTTGGACCAATTCAAATGAGTGTATGAACTAATTGCTCCCCACTCCAACTTCCCTACCTTCCTCTGCACTAAAAGAGATCTTTCATGTCTCTTTTAGGTGACATATCTTATTCTACTTCTCCCTTCTCTTGTCTCACATTGCATAATTTTGTTTTACTTTTTGAGTGTCATAAGATCTAATTCAACTTATACGTATGACTTCTGTGTATGTATAGTCCATCTAACTGCACTAATAATAATAAAGTTCTTAGGAGTTATAGTATCAAAGTCCTATGTTGGGATATAAACATTTTAACCTTTTAGAATTCTTTATGATTTCTCTTTCTATTTTATCTTTTGATGTTTCCCTTAAATGATGTATTTAAAAATTAAATTTTCTTTTCATCTTTAGTCTTATAATCAGGAATTCTTGAAAGTCTTTTATGTAAATGAATATTAATTTTCCCCTGAAGAATTTTACTCAATTATGCTGGAGAGGTAATTCTTCATTGTAATCCTAGCTACTTTGACCTATAATATGCAAGGTACACTGAACTTTGAATATATAAGCTACTAAATTTTATGTTGTCCCAACTGTAATTATTTTCTTTTTGGCTGTTTGCAACATCTTTTCCTTGACCTGGGTGCTCTTAAATTTGGTTATGTTATTCCTGTCAGCTTTCATTTTAAGATCTCTTTCAGGAGGTGATCAGTAGATTCTTTTAACTTCCATTGTATCTTCTTCTAAAATATGAGGGCACTTTTCTGTGATAATTTCTTGAAAGATGGGGTCAAGTCTTTTTAAAAAAATCATAGCTTTTAGATGGTCCAATATTTTTTAAATTTTTCTTTCCTGGACTATTTTCAAGTTCAGTTATTTTTTCCAATTATATATTTCATATTTTCTTCGATTCTTTTAGTCCTTCTTTTTGATTTTGTATTTGTTCTTGGAGCATCATAGTCATTTGCTTCCACCTGCTCAATTCTAATATATTAAGTTTAATTTTGTTCAGTGAGTTTTTGCACCTCAATTTTCATTTGGTCAATTCTAATTTTAAGGAGTTCTTTCTTTAGTGAATATTTGTCCATCTTATTTCCCCAAATACCCAATTATGCCTTTTAAAAAGTGATTTTCTTCAGTGTATTATTGTGGCTCTTTTACCATTTGGCCTATTCTGTATTTTGAGGTTTTATTTTCTTTTTGTAAATTTCATGTCTCCTTTATGTTGATTCTGTTGTCATGGTTTTCTTGCATTACTCTCATTTCTTTTACCTTTTTCCTCTTTTATAAATTTTATATTTTTCCAGATTACATCAATAAAAGTTTAATAATTGTTGTCTGACATTTGCGATCCATATTTTTTCTTCTCCCTTTACTTTGCAACATTTATAAGTCTTTGTAGGTTTGTTTTTTAATTGTACCATTCCTCATCTCTTCCACCACAATAGTATTACATTATAATAATATACCACAGCTTGTTCAATCATTCCCCAATTGATAGACATACCTTCAATTTCCAATTTGTGCCACTACAAAAAGGACTGTTATAAATACTTTTGGACATATGGGTCCTTTACTTTTTTGTATTTTTATCTCTTTACCTTTTAGTGGCATTTCTCAGGCAAAAGGGATGCATGGTTTTATAATCTATTGATATATAGTCTGTTCCAAATTGCACTCCAGAATGGCTGAATCATTTCACAGCTCTATCAACAATGTTCTGGTGTTCCAATTTTTCTATATCCCCTCTAACATTTACCATTTTCAGTTTTTGGCCACATTTGCCAGGCTGATAATTATAAGTTACAGTCTTAGGGGTGTTTTAATTTGCATTTTTCTAATTAATTATTTGGAGCATTTTTCTTACAGCATAATTTAATTTCTTCATCTGAGAACTGCCTGTTCCTATCTTTGGATCATTTGTTAATTGAGGAATGCCTCCTATTACAAATTTGACTCAATTCAGAATATATTTATAAAATGAAGCTTTTGTTAGAGACATTTGTTATAAAAAATTTTCCCAGGTTTTTTTTTTCTTTTCTAATCATGATTGCCTTAGCTCTGTTAGTGCAAAAATTATTGAATATCGTGTAGTCAAAGTTATCTATATTATATTTTGTAATGTTCTATCTTATTTGGTCATAAATTCTCTGATCCACTGGTCTGGCAACTAAGCTATTTTGTTCTCCCCTAATTTTTATGGTATTATCCTTTATTTCTAAGCCATAGATTTATTTTGATTTAATCTTGATATATTGTGTGAACTGTTTATATATGCTTAATTTTTGCTATATTAATTTCATACTTTCCCAGAAGTTTTTGATCTTCTTCCAGAATCTTAAATCTTCAGGTTTGTACTTGTATTTCCCCCACATTTTTTCTCTAGCTTTCTTATTTAATTTGTTTATTCCTTATTGCACTCTCCCAACAATCAATTGTTTTTGTGCTTGAGACCACTTCACATTTGGGCAAGCAGGGCATTGGATACAACAGTTTTGACTTCATTATCTTCTTATGAGTTTTTGTTTTGATCCTCCCTGTTACCACAATAATTATCTATGGTGAATTTATTAATTTTTTGCTCATTTCCAAATCCTCTTCTTGACTTTTAATTTAAAATATTTTAATATTTTATTAATTAATTATTATATTAATTATTATTATAATTAATTAAATTATTATATTATTTTTATTATTATAATTATTATTATAATTAATTAAATATTATATTAATTATATATAATTATATATATAATAAATATATATTAATATAATTAATATTAATATTGCATTCTGTTTAATTTTCACTGTTTTTGTGAACCTGCTTATGGAACTAGTTATGCAGATTTATAATTTTGGAGTTCATTCAATGTGATATAATTTAAGGAGATGTGTGTTTACTATTCTCCTGCCCTGCACTCTGGTTTTTGAGTGACCACAAGCACTCTTTTCTCCACTTAGATGTGGAGCCATGAAGGATTAGTTCCTCTGATGCCACAAGGATAAATGTGTTAATATTCCCCATCTCCCTAGTACTATGACTTAGTAACATCTATGGGGGAGGCACCAGTGTCCTGCGCCCTGTGCCAAAAATGGGACACATGTAATACCTTCTGACAAATTGTCCAACAACCTTACAATCTGTAGGTTGAGAGCTTAGAAACCCATTGCTACTGATTCAACTGCCTGCAATGCCTTTGCTGGCTTGCTGAAGTGGAGTCTTTCTTGTATTGCTGTTCTTAACTCCACTATACTCCTAGTCTGGCAGACTTTTCCAAGTTTTCTTGTATAGACACATTATTTTCCCCAATCTTTTTTGTGGGTTATGCTGCTCCAGAATTTGTTTTCTGGCATTATTTTAGAATTATTTGGAGGGGAATTTGGAAGACATCAGGTGGGTCTCTGTACTTTCTCCACCATTTTGGTTCCACTTCTCTTGGATATCTTAAGAATTCTTCCATTGATTCCAACAAAATTATATCATCTCAAGGATATCAGTGTTTGGCAAATATTTAGTGTGTTTCAATTATTAATAATCCAGTTTTTTCATATTTATGAGTTCAAAGAAATTTCTTTTGAGTAAACAAAAATTTAAGGACTATTTCAAATATGAGTGTCTCCATTTTCATAATTTCATTTTGCATATAGCTTTATCCTTAAAAGTTCTTGAAATGATCAAGATTAAATGTATATTAATTCAAGCATTCTATAAATTCATTTTCTTACTCTTTTTTTGTTGTTTTGTGAGATGTTAATACTCATTATCTGCTATCATACTTCATAAAATTTCACAAATGAATCTGTAATCTCATTCTGTTCAATCTATGGTTGTCATCTCTTAACTTGTCAAATAGATCATTTGGAGGTGGAGTGTTTGAGAGTGCTTTGGAATTTCAGAGGCTTCTTCAGTCTCTCCTTTATGGAAAGTATTTCATACAACTAAAGCCTAAATGGGAAATAATTCATCTTTGTTGGTTTTGATTCCTTAATTCACTTTCCTTCCACACAAACTCCCTCTAATTGCTGGTTTAAATGAGTCATATTGTACTTTTTCCTTTGAGGCCTTACTTATCTTTATTCTTTCATCTCATGTAGTGTTGATTTTCATCTTATTTTTTACAAGCTATTGATGTGATTATACATAGACATCTGATCTATAAACCACTCAGTTTTTTTTTCCTGTTTTGGTGATAATAAGAGAAATATCCTGTTTTGGTGATAATATTTGGTTTTCTTGATATTTACCAATCTTTTAATATGTCCTTGAATAAGATTCCTATTATATAGGGACTCAACATTGTGGCATAATTTTTAACCACAGGAACACAAATCGGAGAAACAAAGTCTCAATCTCCAAGATAAAGAAATTGATCTATTTAGAGAGGGCCAGTCTCACAGTAAACCTCTATTTCTGGTCAAGACCCAAAGACCCAGAGTTCTATGAGAGACCTTCCTTTATTCCCAAAGAATATCACAACTTATATACCAATGTAAAAACAATTTAAGACAGTAATTATACCCAGCACACAGAAGCAATGTTCATTGATTGAGACAACTAGGAAGTACTTCTTATTGGTAGAAGAAATCCAGTGGTAGACAATAGGGAGAGGGGAAGCCTGAACCCTACTTTCTAAGCCTCATGATATAAGTGATGATGACCAGCGTAAATAAGAGGTGCCAGACCTCAAATAGAGGCAAAAGCCTCTATGTAAGTGAAGGTTACAAGTTCAAGACCATAATTGCTGAGGGTGCATGACATAACAAGTTGAAGGCTAATACTAAGGCCTTATGCTAACAATGATGAACTTTATTAAAGCAGTTATCTACTTAATTCAAAACCTTAAAACTTATACTAAAATAATCACAAAATGCTACTAAAATCATCACTTATGTTAACATTACATCACTATCTTGAAATTAAAAAAAATATGATTATCTTGTATTCATCTGAAGACTACTGCTAACATTAAAATCTAATCCTCATATAAAGAATTAGGGGATTTCTCACCCACAGCATGCTGTGTAGGATAAAAGCTTTTGCCTTCGTGATAATTTGCAACTTTTTGTTGTACTCATGAGCACTTTGATATTTACAGAAGTATATATTAATGTACACCTATACAACTAGTAGTACATATATTTAAAAATAAAAGAGAAATAGAAAAGATTTATATAGTCTTGCTGTCTCTATCCAAGATGATTATCTCACTCTCAATTAGTAGTCATATTATATCATTGATACTCTACTTATCCCTACAACAGGTATTTCTTTTAATGTTCAGGTCATCAAGATTTTGGATATTATGTCTGACACTCAGTATGTTAGCTAATCCTTTCAGCTCTGTGATTTGCAAACTGGATAAGCATCTCATCCATGCATTTTTTCAAATAATTGTTAAAATAAATTAAATTTAATGGGTCAAAAATAGATCCTATAGAACTTATTTAATTAAACTACTAATGACTATTTTTTAGTTAGTCACTCAGCAATTTCCAAGTATCCTACTTTTGTGTATCTTATATATCTCATTTTTATAGGAATAGAATGAATTGTTGTCAGATACTTTACTGAATTCCAATTAAACTATTTTAACTGAATTTCTCTGATCTATAACACTGGCAGTCCTGCCAAAAACAGAAATCCAATTAATCTAATATAGCCAATTTTTAGTGAAGTCATGATCACTTTCTATAATTACAAGTTCTTTTTATAGACTTTTCAGTGACCATTTCTTTGGTAATATATTCTGAAAATTGTCTAGGAAGCAAAGTCAAGTTGATTCATCTATTGTTTGTAAATTTTAGTAATTTCACTTTAAAGGAAACAGAGAAATTCTACTTCCAAGCTGTGTTCCTTCACTTCTATTTTTTCCCCTTCCCTTCCCTTCCCTTCCCTCCCCTCCCCTCCCCTCCTCTCCCCTCCCCTCACACATATTCTAATTCTTGGGAAACTTAAAGAAAATTGTCACTTGACCTTAAATTAAAGGGTAAAAGTAGCTCAATTTTGTTTGAATTTATTCAGTATGTGTATTGAAGATAATAAGAATATTATAAGTATTTGGCCACTGATTTTAATTGAACATTTCCAGTTTTTTTATTTTTCTTGAGATGTTTTTCAGTATTGGACCCATTATATTTATTTTATCAGTTTTAATTCAAAGATTAATACTGTAATTTATATTTCTCATTAAGAAGCAAGAGGTTCCTGCTGTGGCTCTTTCCCCTAGTATGCCACAAATTAACAACAGAAATACATTAAAATTATATAAAAAGTTAATTCTTTTCAAAGTAAGAAAAATTATCTTCCATAGACTATATAATTCCCTCAATAATATTTCCAGAAAGATGAAATCAGAGATTATTGTAGAAGCTGCATTATTTTAGCCCAATATAAGATAAGATGATAAATCACAATATAATAGAGTAAAATTAATATTGAATTCTGAAAATTAGAGCATTAGATTTGATTCCAGGATCCATTCATAAACCATAAGAGAAGAAAGGTGCACTTGTATTTATCAACATCAAAACACTTGTATGTATCAAGAATTATTAGAATCTTAATAATATCTTAAATAAATACTCTAGATATGGATTATGTCTTTTATTCTCTATCTGCATCAACATAAAATCCTCTTTAAAACAAAAACAAGCAATTATTCTAAATGTAATTACTAAATGTTTCAACTTATTGACATCAAATCTAGGGGATGATTTGATATAATAACTGTTCACCAGGTTCCAATAGTTCAGAAATGTTGCATTCTATGAAATACAGCCATATATTAGTTATTTTGTTTATTTGCTTGTATTTCTTTCCCACCAACCATAAAACTTTGCTAAGTAACCGTAATTTAGCAAATAGCCTCTTTTAAAATCCCCAATATCTGGAATAGGATGTTAATAATAGTGAATCTATAAGAAATGAAGGTCCATTCCTCCATGAAATACAATCTAAGTGTCACTAAGGCCTAAAAAATTGAACCTGGATATTCATTCTTGTAACTACAAATAGTCACAAATTGTCTCAGATATCTTGGATGCATTGCTACTCCCAACCTCACAAGGCACTAATTCCTTCCTTAAACTGAGAAAATTATACAAAAAATGGCAGAAGCTTTTAAATGAAGATGAAAAGAAATCCCAGTAGTGATAAAATGGGTACAAAAATATAGATATCATCACACATATTCACAAATAATTCTAAATTGTATTCCAAATGGAAAAAAGAACTACATAGTCCACCAAACTATTAAATGTTCTATCTACTACTCCAGCAACACTGAGTTAGCATTTTTGACAAATTCATGGACATGAGTTGATATAATAAAATTGTTTTATTTTTAAATTTCATTTAGCATATCATTTGTTTTGAGGAGACTATTTTCCAATGACTGTAAATTGTTTCATTTTCTTCTCTGGAGAACTCATTGTTCATATATTTTGTCTTTTCATCTACTGGGGAATAATTCAGTCTTAGCGATTTGTGTCAGAGATAATTAATGCATATGTTTTCACTATTCCATTAAATTTATTTATGTTCTAGTTGTATTGATTTTTCTTTGGCCAAAGGTATTTTAAGTCTATATAATTGATGCCTACTTTTTATTTGTCTACTATGTTCCTTACCTATTTATAATTTCCCTCCAATGTTTTATGTGAAAAATGTAAATGTTCATTTTTCTTAATTTTTTAAGGAAGTCATATTTTATAATAGGATCATATACTTACATGGAATGTATCATAGCATATACTGCAAAATGCAATCCTATGACCTTTTTTTAAACCACATAACTATTTAGTTTTCATAATTGTTATCACCAGAGAGTTACTACTCCAGTAGTTTGTGTTTGGGATTTTATCAAGCATTGTGCTGTTCAAAAGCCTTTCTTTAAGCTTTTATTATTTAATTCAACTGATTTTATTTTCTGCTTTTAAATTACCACAGGCTTTTGATTATTATTGCTTTATAACATAATTTAAGATTTGGGACCCTATCTCAAACCATGTTCTTGGGACATCACTACTGCCAGTACCATCTCATTTTTTTTCATTATAGGCATTTCCATGGTGGCTTAAAATTGCTAAGTACCTTACATCCATTATTCCCCATTATTCCCTTTATTCTCACAATAGTAATATGAGGCAAGTACTAATGGTATTATTGCTATATTGAACTTGTATAAACCAGATTTAAAGAAGTTAAATGACTTAGCCTTGGTTACAACCTTAATAAGTATCAGAGATTGACTTCAAATCTACATGATATATATTGGCTTTATTTCTTGTCATAGCAAAAAAAAAGGTAAAGAGGACTCACAGAAAATTCATTAACAAATCTAAAAGCATAGAATTCTTGAGTTGTTTTTTCAAAACAAAATTTCCTACTCATTTTCCCCCACTCATGTTCTTTCCTTTCTTATTTCTCTTTGTATAAATGCATTTCTGTACCTAAATGTATGTATGTATAATGTAATATATTACACATACATACAATTAGTCTTCCCTTCTTTGGCTACTTTAGGACTAAGGTTTAATGTTGCCTGTCATGATCACTGATGCTGCTTTATTGTATAAAGTTTTCATTGGGTAAGTCAATTACACAAGATGATCCCTCTTTCTCCATTCTCTTCCCCATTCTTTACTTTCTTTTGAAATCATCAAAGGAAAACATAATCAATCCTAGGTCCTTATTCTAAAATATTTCCTCTATGATTAAAGGGTTCTGAGGTTGGATAGTTACCATATCGCCATATAAAAACAAAAAAAAATTAAGTTTAATACCTTCTGATTACTCATGTTTACATTAAAATTTAAAAACAAAACAAAATATATCTTCCATTTTAGAATAGATACTGAGTATTGGTTCCAAGAAAGAAGATTGTTGAGCTCTGGGCAATTGACATCAAGTGACTTAGCTAGAGTCACATAGCTAGGAAGTGTTGGAGGCCAGATTAGAAGGTGGAACCTCCCAACTCCAGACTTGACTTTCTGTCCATAGAACAACCTATTTATCCTTTGTTTATATTTTAATGTAATTTTTGACATCTGGGTATATGTGTCAAATGTTCTACTCAGTTCTTTTCATTAGCAATGCCTGGCAGTCCTCTGTTTCATTAAAGATACAGTTTTCTCTAGTAGGATTATATTCAATTTTGCCGATTGGCTATTCTTAATTGTAAACATGGATATTTTGCATTTTGTGATATTATATTTAAATGCCCTGCTTCTTTAAAGGAGCAACTTATAAATCTTATATAATACTAATTGTGACTCACTGCTATGTGAATTTTTATTTCTGACTATTTTCAATGCTATTTCCTTGAACCAGGAGCTCTGACTTTTGGAAAACAATATTACTGGGAATTTTAATTTGGGAATTTCTTTCAAATTGTGATCTTTGGATAATATCTCTTTATATTCCAAGCCATTTGTTTTTTCTATGAACTCATATTCTCTTTTTAATATTTTTTTTGTTTTATTATGTCTTGATGTCCCATGGAGTTATTGGCTGATGAATTCCAATTACTAAGAACTTATTTTCTTCTATAAGGTCTTCTACTTATTTTTCCAATAAATGAATTCCATTACCACATGCTTTCTTCTCTAGCTCTAATTCCTAATTCTATTTTTTCCTCTATTCATCTAATTTGATTTTTAAAATATTTTAATTTTTTAAAACTTTCGCATTAACTTTTCCATGAATTATTGCTTGATTTGTCCATAAGCTGCTTTATTATTTGAAACTTTACTTGTTTACATGTTGAGTTAATTCTCATCTCTGTTTGTGTCAAATTTCTCTGTCACTTAGATAAAACTTCTTTATTATTGGATCCTCTTTGTATTTGCTCATTCAAAGAAGCCTAATTCTTAAATCCTGATATCATTTTATTTTGGGGCTATCTACATTACTTGGGGAGGATGTGTTACCTGAACTTCTTTCTTCTCCTGTCCTAATACTCTCACATCTCAGACTGACAAGGGGTGGGAGGTTAAGCTTTCAATGCTCCCAAAGTGATGTGATCTGGGGGTGGCAGGGGAGAGAACATCTGAGCTCTGCAAGTTCCTAGCCCAGGCTTGGCTTATATCTGTTGGGTTCCCTCATTTGGCATTTTAGTAGACATATACTTAACCATTAGTTTTCTGTTGAGAAACTAAAGATTTAGAGTGATTGATCTACTGACTATTTTGGTAAGGCATCCTTGCTCTACTTATTCTACTGTAGGTTTTCTCATTACACTGGAGGCTAGAACTGAACCATTAACTACATCTAAGATCAGAGACACTCACCTATTATTTTGCTTCTGGAACTAATTCCTTTCTTAGTGCAGAGATAGAGCTCAAATGAGTTATCACTCCTATCTGTCTTACATCCATAAATCAGAACTGGAATATAGAGCCCAATCTATCTCCACATGGTATGCGTAAATATTGATAATATTAGTTCCTTTTTTATTAGATGGTTTCATTTTGTAAGAAGTCTCTTGGGCCACATCTAACTGAATTCCACTTAAAGACAGAATTTGAAAATAAAGTCTTCATTATTTGATTCTACCAACAAACAAATAAACAAATAAAACAACATTATAGGGGGCAGTTAGTTCCACAGGAACAATGTTATAATTAGGACAGTAAGGACACAGATTCCTCAGGAGATTAACAGTATGAGGACTCAAGTGCCAACTTGGATCCATGCCGAATATCAACTGTGTCTCAGGCAATTGACCATATGGTATTACAGCAGGTTTTTGTGATATTACAGTGGGGTTTGGTTATAATATATCAATGATGTTATTTTGAAAATATATTAGTTGAGATGTTTTACAGACCATTACTATATATTTGTAAATTGAATATATATTTGTCTTCTAGAAAAAGGAATAAAGAGGAATCCCTAAACATAACAAGGTAAGGAGGAGAATGAGCTGAAATTTAAGATGATGACACAGAGAAGAGTTAGATTTGAGGACCTTGAGGAAAGTAAAATAAATTAGAACTATTGTTTTCATTCCCCCAGTATATGTACTAAAACAAATGCATACAGAAAAACAATATAAAAACTGCTTTGGGATAAATTAGACAGGAAATACTGCCATTTTTCCATTTCTCTTAGGCAATAAATACTGTTTTAATAAGTTATTCAATCTTATAGATCAAGGCATGTTTCTTCATTTATTCGGGAGCACTACCTAGCAATATCATAGCTTATAGGTTAACTATTTAAATTTTTTCGATGACTTTACATGGCTGAATGAAGAAGGGGATTTAATAATTCATACCCTGCATTTCTAGTGTGAACAGGCCTCATTGTTTCCATGGAAAATTAGGGGTTCCCTGATTCAGGAATGTGGCTATTGTGGGTTTCCCTCTGCTCCTCCTTCTACTCTCATCACTTTTCCTGCCAAACTGAGGAGGAGTAGTGCGGGAAGTTGTTGAGATTCCAGCTGATTTGGAGTAGAGTAGACTGTGTCTTTGAGGTGAGTGTGTGTGTGTGTGTATTATATATATATATATATATATATATATATATATATATATATATATATATATATATATATATATATATATATATATCTGTGTGTAGCCATTTAGAAATCAGGTTTCAGTATTGAAAGTAAAATATTTATTTTTCCTTTATAAAACTTATAACATTCATTTCATTTTCATAACAATGCATCTAAATGGAGAATGGAAAAGAAGACAATTGAATGTTTAGGAGTTTCTGCCTTTGTTGGTCTGAACAAAACTCTTGATTCTACCAGATACACACCAAACATATACATACAATTCAAAAAAGATTTATAAAATAGATAGAAATATATACATGTAAAATTGTTGTAAAATACTTATGTATTTCAGGTATTCCATTGCTATTCAAAACCTATAAACACATAATGATGCATAGAGTCAGAGGATTTTCAAATAGGCTTTAAATATTCATCTTCCTATTTCCTACAAGGCACAAATGAAAAGTCCAAAATCCAATCACACCTGGCTTATTTCTACTTGTCAGACTCCTTGAAATATATAATACTATTCTTCCACATTTGATTTATTTTCTAGTGCTGCTACATATATATTTTTCAAATAATAATTTTAAAACTCCACATAATACTTTAATTTACTAATGCAAGCATATGAACTCTTCATCTATAAAATGGACATAACTGACCTACTAATAGAAGTCACTTGAGAGTGGCAGGTGATAAAAGATCCCAAAGAATCAGCTACTGAAATAAGAGAACCACTTTCTGAAAATAACAGCAGTGACAATCTTCATTCAAATCAAAGGGGCAGTTTACAGCCACAAAGAGACAATGGAACAGAATTCATTAAGTCTTTAAAAAAGCAAAGAATAGAGAGTTTTGAGTACAATGCCTTAAATAGCACATCTGCTGCTCACTCTGCCTTCAAAGGTGTGAAACACAATATGGCAAAACAAGTGCCAATATTATTTTTGTTGCATATCGAATTAAAGAATCATAGGGTCAACATTTGGATATAAACATGCAGAAAGAAAATGAAAAAGCAAGAATCAGAGGCACAAAATATGTTGCCAGCACCGCCCCCACTCCATACCCCTAAGCAACAATTTATCATTATGTCACAGTAGCCAAAGCTGGACATGTAACATACATGTTGTGTGTGTAGGACATGAATCCTGAAATTACCTTTTGAGTGTACAGTGTGTATCATCCTAAGTAATACACCACAGGAGTTCTCTTGTGTCACTGTATGTTGGAGTTGATATATGAACTGTGTTAGACAGCAAGACAGAATTGTTTTCAATGTAATCCTCAGGGAGTCCTTCAGGAAAGGGAAAACAATGATTTTGAAGGTTCATTTCAGTGCCAGCTGGCAGAGATCTTAAAGGTTATTCTATTTTACCCATACTGCATAGTTCTTTAAATGTGTCCATGTGTAATATGCCAAAGCAGAGTTTTTTAGAAACAGTGGGACTAAAAAATACATTCAAGGAAATAAAAATTAGGGAAAACAGGAAGCTATCTGTTAACAATTATCTAAATCTAATATTTACTCTGATCAAATGATTTAACATCTATGTTTTAAAGATTTTATCTCAATTTGTGTCAAAAAATTAACACTTAAAGACTATCAATTCTTTCCCCAGGTTAACTGAACACCCAGTCTCTATCTAAGTGTCCTGTTTTCTCCAATAAAGTTCAGTGTATGTCTGTGTGTATGTGAAAGAGAAAGAGAAATAGAAAGAGAGAGAGAGACAGAGAGACAGAGAGACAGAGACAGAGACAGAGAGAGATGCTTAGGAACTTCATTTGGATCAACATACCTACACACTGAGTCTGATATTGTCTAAAAGCAAAAGATATGAATAAGATGACATATAGATGGCACACTGGAAGACTCAAATTCAAATCTAGCCTCAGAAACTTATTCTCTTACTAGCCATGATCTTGGTTAATTAATTTAACTTTTGTTTGTCACAATTTCCTCAGCTGTGAAATGGGGATAATAATACCAGCTGCTTCTCAGGGTTATTGTGAAAATCAAATGAGATAATAATTATAAAGTGCCTAAATAGTTTGAAACATAGTAAACAGTTTATATAAGTTAGCTGTAGATACAGGTATTATGGGAAAATGATGGAGTAGGGTGTGGAGCTTTCTCAGCCTGCTAATACTTCCCACAAATAACTCCAGAGAATCAAAGCTTAAAACAAAACAAAACAAAAAACACCCTAGAGTCTGGAATCAAGTTAAAGAGCTAGGAAAGGGGACTTCCGGTTAAGATGGCGGCTTAGAGAAAGCTAAAGCTCAGATCTCCTGAAAACCCTTCCCGACCGATCTCAAACGATAAGCTCCTAAGGCGCCGAAATTCAAAACGATCAACAGCACAGACCCTGGGAACCCTCCTCCTGGACCTGGACCCGGATCAAAAGGTATGGCTCCCCTTAAAAGCCAGAACCCGAGATCACTCGGACCTCAGGGGTAGGAGCGCAGAGTCCAAGGCTCCCGGAAGCCGCAGCCCGGCCGGGCTCAGAGAGCAGAACCCTCAGGGCCTTCTACAGTCCCGGTGAAAGTTACTGCCTGGGGCTTCCGCTGCAGAGAGCTGGTCGAAACAACAGCAACCCTCAGGGCGGGCAAGACAGCCTCACGGGCTGGATCCTGCTATCCAAGTCTCAGTGAAAGTCCTTGCCCGGAGCTTGGGAAAGCTGCAGCCCATCCCCCCGCAGGCCGATGAAACAGCCTCACGGCCAGCGATTCTGAAGGCAACTTCCGGAAAGCGAGCTGGGGGGAGAGTGTGGCCTCGTGGTCCGACCCTTCCATTCCAGTTCCAGTGAGGCATATTCAGTTTAACTCAGGGAAAGCTCATAGAACTATCTGCCCAGGACTAAAGCGTCTGAACACCAGACAGTGACAAGAAAAACTAATCCTCCACATTCAGAAATGGCAAACTCCACAGAACCACAGAAGCCCCAAAATACCAAGAAAAATAAGAAGAAAGGGGCGACTTTGGAGACATTCTATGGAGCCAAAATACAAAATACAGAGCAGACAGAAGATAATATAAAAGAAAATGCTCCAAAACCTTCCAAAGGAAATGGAAACTCTCCACAAACCTATGAAGAATTTGAATCAGAAATGACCAAAAAGATGGAAGCCTTCTGGGAGGAAAAGTTGGAAATAATGCAAAAGAAATTCACGCATCTACAAAACCAGTTTGACCAAACTGTAAAAGAAAACCAGGCTTTAAAGGCCAGAATCAGGCAGCTGGAAGACAACGATCGTGTAAAAGAGCAAGAATCAATAAAGCAAAGCCAAAATACCAAGAAATTAGAAGAGAACATAAAATATCTCACCGACAAGGTGATAGATCTGGAAAATAGGGGGAGAAGGGATAATTTAAGAATAATTGGACTCCCAGAAAAGCCAGAAATAAACACCAAACTGGACATGGTGATACAAGATATAATCAAAGAAAATTGCCCAGAGATTCTAGAACAAGGGGGCAATACAGCCACTGACAGAGCTCACAGAACACCTTCTACACTAAACCCCCAAAAGACAACTCCCAGGAATGTAATTGCCAAATTCCAAAGCTATCAAACAAAAGAAAAAATCCTACAGGAAGCCAGAAAAAGACAATTTAGATATAAAGGAATGCCAATCAGGGTCACCCAAGACCTTGCAAGTTCTACTCTGAATGATCGTAAGGCATGGAACATGATCTTCAGAAAGGCAAGAGAGCTGGGTCTCCAACCAAGAATCAGCTACCCAGCAAAACTGACTATATACTTCCAAGGGAAAGTATGGGCATTCAACAAAATAGAAGACTTCCAACTTTTTGCAAAGAAAAGACCAGAGCTCTGTGGAAAGTTTGATACCGAAAATCAAAGAGCAAGGAATACCTGAAAAGGTAAATATTAAGGAAAGGGGAAAATGTTATCTTCTTCTTTTACTCAAACTCTCTTCTATAAGGACTACATTTATATCAACCTATGTATACTAACATGTGGGGAAAATGTAATGTATAAATAGGGGGTAAAGAAAGACCAAATAGAATAATCATTCTCACACAAAGATTCACATGGGAAGGGGAGGGGAAGAAAACTCCTATAAGAAGGAGAGGAAGAGAGGGGGGGGGTTACTTAAACCTCAATCTCAGGGAAATCAGCTCTGAGAGGGAAAAACATCCAGATCCATTGGGATCTTGAATTCTATCTTACCCAACAAGGGTAAGGAGAAGGGAAAACCAAGGGGGGGAGGGGGAGAGGGAGAACAAAAAGGGAGGGAAAGAGAGGGGGGAGGGGGAGGGAACAAAAAAGGAGGGACTAAAAAGGGAAACATCAAGGGAGGGGACAAGGGGGACTGTTTCAAAGTAAATCACTGGACTAAAAGGTAGAGCCGAAGAAGAAAAGGTTAGAATTAGGGAAGGCAATCAAAATGCCAGGGAGTCCACAAATGACAATCATAACTTTGAACGTGAATGGGATGAACTCACCCATAAAACGTAGACGAATAGCAGAATGGATTAGAATCCAAAACCCTACCATATGTTGTCTTCAAGAAACACACATGAGGCGGGTTGACACCCACAAGGTCAGAATTAAAGGATGGAGTAAGACCTTCTGGGCTTCAACTGATAGAAAGAAGGCAGGAGTGGTAATCATGATATCTGATAAAGCCAATGCAAAAATAGACCTGATCAAAAGGGATAGGGAAGGTAATTATATTTTGTTAAAAGGGACTATAGACAATGAGGAAATATCATTAATCAATATGTATGCACCAAATAATATAGCACCCAAATTTCTAATGGAGAAACTAGGAGAATTGAAGGAAGAAATAGACAATAAAACCATACTAGTGGGAGACTTAAACCAAGCATTATCAAATTTAGATAAATCAAATCAAAAAATAAATAAGAAAGAGGTAAAAGAAGTGAATGAAATCTTAGAAAAATTAGAATTAATAGACATATGGAGAAAAATAAATAGGGATAAAAAGGAATACACCTTCTTCTCAGCACCACATGGCACATTCACAAAAATTGACCATACATTAGGTCACAGAAACATAGCACACAAATGCAGAAAAGCAGAAATAATGAATGCAGCCTTCTCAGATCACAAGGCAATAAAAATAATGATTAGTAATGGTACATGGAAAACCAAATCTAAAACCAATTGGAAATTAAACAATATGATACTCCAAAACCGTTTAGTTAAAGAAGAAATCATAGAAACAATTAATAATTTCATCGAGGAAAATGACAATGGCGAAACATCCTTTCAAACCTTTTGGGATGCAGCCAAAGCAGTAATCAGAGGTAAATTCATATCCCTGAATGCTTATATTAACAAACAAGGGAGAGCAGAGATCAATCAATTGGAAATGCAAATGAAAAAACTGGAAAGCGATCAAATTAAAAACCCCCAGCAGAAAACCAAATTAGAAATCCTAAAAATTAAGGGAGAAATTAATAAAATCGAAAGTGATAGAACTATTGATTTAATAAATGAGACAAGAAGCTGGTACTTTGAAAAAACAAACAAAATAGACAAGGTACTGGTCAATCTAGTTAAAAAAAGGAAGGAAGAAAAGCAAATTCACAGCATTAAAGATGAAAAGGGGGACAGCACCTCCAATGAGGAGGAAATTAAGGCAATCATTAGAAATTACTTTGCCCAATTATATGGCAATAAATACACCAATTTAGGAGAAATGGATGAATATATACAAAAATACAAACTGCCTAGACTAACAGAAGAGGAAATAGAATTCCTAAATAATCCCATATCAGAAATTGAAATCCAACAAGCCATCAAAGAACTTCCTAAGAAAAAGTCCCCAGGGCCTGATGGATTCACCTGTGAATTCTATCAAACATTGAAAGAACAGTTAATCCCAATACTATACAAACTATTTGACATAATAAGCAAAGAGGGAGTTCTACCAAACTCCTTTTACGACACAAACATGGTACTGATTCCAAAACCAGGCAGGTCAAAAACAGAGAAAGAAAACTATAGGCCAATCTCCCTAATGAATATAGATGCAAAAATCTTAAATAGGATACTAGCAAAAAGACTCCAGCAAATGATCAGAAGGATCATTCACCATGATCAAGTAGGATTCATACCAGGGATGCAGGGCTGGTTCAACATTAGGAAAACCATCCACATAATTGACCACATCAACAAGCAAACTAGCAAGAATCACATGATTATTTCAATAGATGCAGAAAAAGCCTTTGATAAAATACAACACCCATTCCTATTAAAAACACTAGAAAGCATAGGAATAGAAGGGTCATTCCTAAAAATAATAAACAGTATATATCTAAAACCAACAGCTAATATCATCTGCAATGGGGATAAACTAGATGCATTCCCAATAAGATCAGGAGTGAAACAAGGATGCCCATTATGACCTCTACTATTTGACATTGTACTAGAAACACTAGCAGTAGCAATTAGAGAACATAAAGGAATTGAAGGCATCAAAATAGGCAAGGAGGAGACCAAGTTATCACTCTTTGCAGATGACATGATGGTCTACTTAAAGAATCCTAGAGATTCAACCAAAAAGCTAATTGAAATAATCAACAACTTTAGCAAAGTTGCAGGATACAAAATAAACCCACATAAATCATCAGCTTTTCTATATATCTCCAACACAGCTCAGCAGCAAGAACTAGAAAGAGAAATCCCATTCAAAATCACCTTAGACAAAATAAAATACCTAGGAATCTACCTCCCAAGACAAACACAGGAACTATATGAACACAACTACAAAACACTCGCCACACAACTACAACTAGACTTGAACAAATGGAAAAACATTAACTGCTCATGGATAGGACGAGCCAATATAATAAAAATGACCATCCTACCCAAACTTATTTATCTATTTAGTGCCATACCCATTGAACTACCAAAATACTTCTTCACTGATTTAGAAAAAACCATAACAAAGTTCATTTGGAAGAACAAAAGATCAAGGATATCCAGGGAAATAATGAAAAAAAACACATATGATGGGGGCCTTGCAGTCCCTGACCTAAAACTATATTACAAAGCAGCAGTCATCAAAACAATTTGGTACTGGCTAAGAAACAGAAAGGAAGATCAGTGGAATAGACTGGGGGAAAGCGACCTCAGCAAGACAGTATACGATAAACCCAAAGATCCCAGCTTTTGGGACAAAAATCCACTATTCGATAAAAACTGCTGGGAAAATTGGAAGACAGTGTGGGAGAGACTAGGAATAGATCAAAACCTCACACCCTACACCAAGATAAATTCAAAATGGGTGAGTGACTTAAACATAAAGAAGGAAACCATAAGTAAATTGGGTAAACACAGAATAGTATACATGTCAGACCTTTGGGAGGGGAAAGGCTTTAAAACCAAGCAAGATATAGAAAGAATCACAAAATGTAAATTAAATAATTTTGACTACATCAAACTAAAAAGCTTTTGTACAAACAAAACCAATATAACTAAAATCAGAAGGGAAACAACAAATTGGGAAAAAATCTTCATAGAAACCTCTGACAAAGGTTTAATTACTCATATTTATAAAGAGCTAAATCAATTGTACACAAAATCAAGCCATTCTCCAATTGATAAATGGGCAAGGGACATGGATAGGCAGTTCTCAGATAAAGAAATCAAAACTATTAACAAGCACATGAAGAAGTGCTCTACATCTCTTATAATCAGAGAGATGCAAATCAAAACAACTCTGAGGTATCACCTCACACCTAGCAGATTGGCTAACATAACAGCAAAGGAAAGTAATGAATGCTGGAGGGGATGTGGCAAAATAGGGACATTGATTCATTGCTGGTGGAGCTGTGAACTGATCCAACCATTCTGGAGGGCAATTTGGAACTATGCCCAAAGGGTGCTAAAAGAATATCTACCCTTTGACCCAGCCATAGCACTGCTGGGTCTGTACCCCAAAGAGATAATGGACACAAAGACTTGTACAAAAATATTCATAGCTGCGCTCTTTGTGGTGGCCCAAAACTGGAAAATGAGGGGATGCCCATCAATTGGGGAATGGCTGAACAAACTGTGGTATATGTTGGTGATGGAGTACTATTGTGCTAAAAGGAATAATAAAGTGGAGAAGTTCCATGGAGACTGGAACAACCTCCAGGAAGTGATGCAGAGCGAGAGGAGCAGAACCAGGAGAACATTGTACACAGAGACAAACACACTGTGGTATCATCGAACGTAATGGACTTCTCCATTAGTGGTGGTGTAATGTCCCTGAACAACTTGCAGGGACCCAGGAGAAAAAAACACCATTCATAAGCAAAGGATAAACTATGGGAGTGGAAACACCGAGAAAAAGCAACTGCCTGAATACAGAGGTTGAGGGGACATGACAGAGGATAGACTCTAAATGAACACTCTAATGCAAATACTATCAACAAAGCAATGGGTTCAAATCAAGAAAACATCTAATGCCCAGTGGACTTATGCGTCGGCTATGGGGGGTGGGGGGGGGAGGAAAAGAAAATGATCTATGTCTTTAACGAATAATGCTTGGAAATGATCAAATAAAATATATTTAAAAAAAAAAGAAATAAAGAGCTAGGAAGGAAAATTTATGACCAATTTATGCCCTAGAGGCAGGAAGAGAACAAAAAAAAGTCAAATGATCAAGATAACCTGAGGGGAGGATAAGCAAATTCCTCAGAGCAAACAGAATGGAATCAACAAAATAACCCCCAGGAAGAGCTATGTCTACAGCATCTTTAGCTCCTGAGATACACACTGACCTACAGTTGAAGACTAAAGGAGTGGACATTGTGGAGGCTATGAGTTCCAGGTCCTGTGAGCAACAGCACAAGTATCTCTAGTATAAAGGGAACATTGGAGGCTCAAGGACCAGTGGCTGTATACCAACTCTGTCCCAGTCTGCAGCAGCAGGAAAGAAAAAGTGAGGAAGGAACAAGTACTGGTGAATATAGTTACTGAGACACTTGGACCCTATCATCTGTGGTCACTCCCAACAAAGTGTCCCTGGATACTGCCACAGGGGGAAGTGAGCCTGGAGACTGGCAGTAGCAATTGCAGAACTGCTTGCTGGATCTGAGCAGAACACCTGAGGTCAGTCGCCTCCTGGAGCTTGAGCAGAAGACCCAGGACTATATCAGACCCTGGTCTTTAAAAACTGGAAAAGTTAAATAGATAGAACTGAGGGGAAAATAAAAACAACCCCCAAAATAATAAAACCTGGGTTACAATACCTCAGGACAATACTGAGAATCCAGTAAAAAGAGCAATAATTAAATTTATTCACCTGGCCAGTAAATTAAAAAAATAAATAAAAATGAGAAAGCAAAGGAGAAAGAATCTAACTACTGATAGCTATTACGGGGACAGAAAAGATCATAATTCAAACTCAGAGGATGGTGAATGAAAACTATGACTTCAAAAACATTAAAAAAACAATAAATGTCCAGAAACCCAAAAATAGCTATTAAAAAAGCTTGAAGGCCTCCAGAACAAAAAAAGACAAAGGCTGAGGAAAAATTAGGGGGGAGGGAGGAAACGACAACACAAGGAAGATTAGAAAAGAAAGATCACCTAAATGGAAATAGATATAGAAACTCATGAAAGAAAATAATTTATTAAAAGCTAGCATTAGATGAGGAGCAGCTAATGATTTCCTAAGACAAAAAGAAGTCAAGTAAAGACTATATAAGAAAATTGGACTCCCAGAAAGTTACAATCAAAAATAAGAAAGTGTTTAGATGCAATACTCTAAGAAATCATAAAAGAAAACTTCCCAGAAATTCTATAATCAGAATGTAAAATAGAATTGGAAAGAATCCATAAATCACCATTTCAAAGAGAATGAAAGATGAAAATATGCAGAAACATCATTGCTAAATTTGGTAACTCCCAGTTTAACGAGAAACTACTACAAGTGACAAAGAAAGAAAAACACTTTGGAGCTACAATAAGAATAATAAAAGACTCAAAAGGCAGAATATTAAAACAATACAGGACATGGAACATAGCATTTCATAGAGCAAAAGAATTGGGCTTACAACCAAGAATAATATATCCAGCAAAAATGAGCACAATTATGAAAGGTAAAAAAAAAAGGGATTTGGTGAACTATAGGAGTTTTAATTATTCCTTTGAAAAAACTCATAACTCAGCAGAAAATTTGATCCATAAAAACATACAAAAATAATGAAAGACTAATCATGAGCAACCCAAAAGTTCAAATTATTTGATTCATGATTGGGAAAATGACATATATGGCCTTGGGGAATGGCATAATTGGAATTTTTTGAAGGGGTATTGATATATGTGTTATAAATAAATAATAGTTGGTATGTTGATAACCAACTATTATTAATAAGCTGTTATATTGATCTTCCTATTGGTATTGAATATAGGTATTTGCTGGATGGTTAGTAATGCCCTCCTGTTATAACTAAACTAACACTGGTATAGACCAAGCTATTATAGTAATTATAGCTGTCAGTTGTTAACTATTTACTGGAAAGGACTTCAGGAATCAGTTTGATCCAACTCTAATTTATTTAGTTGAGGTGTGGAAAGACAATAAGCAGTAGGAATAGGAATTAGGAATAATGTAGGAAATCTATTAATCCCTAACATTAAAATTGTCTAAATAATACAACCCCCCAAAGCTGGCTCCTCACAGAGCTTCTTTTTTCCTACCAAGGTATATACTAAACTTAACTACAATCACTGACCAAAAATTAACTTCTACCTTACTAAGTTATGCTAAAACAACAAACTTTAAATATATAGTAGGCTCTTAAAGTAACTTGTATAATCTTTTTTTTTACTTCCTCAGATAGTGTTTATATTTTTTCCATTTGAATAAGTTTATTTAGTCAATTTAGAACATTATTCCTTGGTTACAATAATTACATTATTTCCCTCCCTCCCCTCCACCCACTCTTCCTGCATCCAACACGAAATTTCATTGGGTATTACTTTTGTCCTTGATCAGAACCTATTTCCATGTTGTTGTTTACACTAGGATATTCATTTAGAGTCTACATCCCCAACCATATCCCTTCTACCAATGTATTCAAGCAGTTGTTTTTCTTTGGTGTTTTTACTCCCACAGTGTTTCCTCTGGATGTGGATAGTGGATTTTCTTGTTTGTTCAGGGTCATTGCATTGCCACTAATGGAGAAGTCCATTACATTCAATTGTTCCACAGTGTGTCAGTCTCTGTGTACAATGTTTTCCTGGTTCTGCTCCTCTCACTCTGCATCAATTCCTGGAGGTTGTTCCAGAACCCGTGGAATTCCTCCACTTTATTATTCCTTTGAGCACAATAGTATTCCATCACCAACATATACCACAGTTTGTTCAGCCATTCCCCAATTGATGGGCATCCCCTCATTTACCAATTTTTGCCACCACAAAGAGTGCAGCTATGAATATTCTTGTACAAGTCTTTTTCCTTATTATCTCTTTGGGGTACAAACCCAGCAGTGCTATGGCTGGATCAAAGGGCAGACATTCTTTTTTCACCCTTTGGGCATAGTTCCAAATTGCCCTCCAGAATGGTTGGATCAAATCACAGCTCCATCAGCAATAAATTAATGTCCCAACTTTGCCAAATCCCCTCCAGTAGGGAGGGAAGAGGGATATGGCAGAAAGAGAGGAAAAGGGAGACAAATAGTGAGGAAAAATGCAATAGACAGAAATGGACAGCTAGTAAGTATGATATTGAGTATAAATGGGATGAATTCACCTATGCAAGAAAATGGATAACAGAAAAGATAAAAGAAAATAAAACAAACAAATAAAACAAATGTCTGACCATATTTGATTTATAAGAAACAAAATGAAAATGAGACACATTTAGAGTGAAGATGAAGGACTGGAGCAGAATATACTATGCCTCAGATAATTCAAAGAAAACAGATAAAGCAGTCATGATCTCTGACAGAATAAGTGCTAAAATGAATAAAAGTGGAAGGGATGAGCAGGCTAAATATATTAGTTGGAGTGGGAGTACTATGGATAATGAAGCATTTCTTAATATTCAGCCTGTGTGCACTGTGGCAAAAATTTATCACACCAATAGTTTTGTAAAAATTAAAATTAATATACAATAATATAAATATGATATTTTAAGAGATTTATCAATGATCATTAAAAATAAAGGAATAAAAAGGAAACAAAATAAAACCTAGTGCCCATGGCTAATCTACCTATTCAAAAATCCCACTTACCACCATGGTCACAACCCAGGAGGCAAAGAGAGCGAGACCAGGAACCCCAGTCACTATATCTCTCTATCTACATCATTACATAAACACAGGAAGTCAATGGACTACTGGGAAATGCAGTTTTTAAGGTAACAGATTTCCAGTTACACAGGGTCCAAGCTGAATGATAGCTTTATCGAGAGTAGGCCAGTCTTACAATAAAGCCAACCTCTGGTCAAGATTAAAACCAGAGACCTCCAACGTTAGGAGATAGCCTTTTTTTTTTAGAGAGAAATCTTATGACATAGTGATGTTAAGAAAGTTTTCCTTAATTTCTCCCCTTTTCTCTTTAAGAGGGAAAGGAGCAAAAGATATCTGGGTAAGAGCCCCCCCTGCTGTGTAGACTGTCAGTTGGTAACAAAAGGGTGTAGCTGAGATTTGGTTAGTAAGTTGTAGGTAGTTGGAATGGGAAGATGAGTGTGTGACTTGCTTTCTAAGACTGGCAGTTATTCTAACTGACAGTTGGAGACAGAGAAAGGGATTTTAGACCTTAGCCTTATTGATTATTGATTAGCTTGGGTGAATAGATTAGTTAAATAGTGAATAAATTATTAGATTGTCAGTATAGAGAAGTCTAGACCTGGGCCTAGCCCTGGCAGAAGAAACTGCCCTCGATGGCAGATAGATTTAGAGTTTTTTAGAAAATTTTACTTAGGATTGGGATCATAGGTATATTTATAAGCTATTATAAGATTACTCTCACTTTCCTCCTTTCTGTTTCCTATCCATACTTTCCCGAGAATAAATGGTTTTGAGTTTAAGAAACTGATCTCCTGACTTTGTTCAAATTCCTATGCCAAAAACCTAACCCTTCACAGTGACAAAGTGATACAGTAAAAAATTAAAATGGAATAAATGTACAAATTTTTGACATAAGCAAGTCCTAATCAATGACTAAAGGGCTGAAATAGTTGGAAACTATAAAAATAATCACTAAGGGTGGTAGCCCACATCAGATTTTAAGGTTGACATTTTCAAGGCCTCTGCAATAAGGGACTGGGGGCTAATTGTTTTTCTGCTGACAATTATGCAATACCAGGAGTCAGTCTTTGAATGACTGATATTTTGCACCCAAGAGCAGACCTCCATCTCCCTACTGACTGTCCTGAGCTTACACCAAGCAGGTTGTGGCAGGCTTGGTAGAAACTTTTGGGTTATAGGCTTAAGGTCAAAATGCATGTAAATAAGATTTAATACCACCCAAAACTGTATTTTTCATAGCTAATGTTTATAGCTCTTATAAAGCAAACCATATTATTTGACTATTAACTCAAGACTAATGATAATGTTATTATAATAATCATAGAGGCTAGTAGTATTATAATCATAAAAACAGGTAGGGAGTTTTACACTCACAGCACCAAGTATTATAGCATTCAAACTTTTAAAGAAAAACCTAAATGAAATATGGAAAAAGATAACAAAATAACAATACAGTTATCCTACACTATATCACAGTTTACTTATAGAGGATTAAAAAAAATCTAATTTTGTATTGTGGAGTTTTCACTATATTGCATGATTTTGTGCATGAATACTGTACTGTACACAATGAGAATGTAGTATGCCACTATTTCTTGTATAAGTTTGTCAAAATCAGATTGCATATGGCACACTTTTGTCTTTTTAAGGATAAAATTTAGGGTTGAGACTGAATATATAATTTTATTTGGTCACTAGGGTTTTAAATTCTACATCCCAATGAAATACTCAAGTCAGAATGGTGGTTTACTTACAATAGAAGGAAGAAATTAAGAAAGAGAGAGAGACAAAAGGGAAGAATAGCTGCCCTGGCCTGGTCTGAACTCAGCAGGAATTCAGAGGTCTCAGCCAAAGGGTCTTCCCAGAGGCTGTTGCCTCCAGAAAAAGCCAAGGAAAAGGGAGTCAGCCTTATCACTTACCATGTGATCCTCTAAGGGAAGCCATCTGAGGTCTCATGCTCGAGCTGCTCTAAGTCAAGTCCCACTGCCAAAGTCCCTTTCACAGGAAGAGACATGAATTATAAAGGCAGTTCTTTACATCACTTACCGTGTCTCACATGTACCAATGGTGACTTAAACTTGGCTTTTGGACAGCCCAGGGAGTCAGTCAGTTGTTTCTGAATTGTCACTTGCTAGCATAGATAGGTCATGGGCTTTTCTCCCCCACACTTATTCCTTAAGTGGGGGTGTATACATTCCTGGTTGCTAAAATTCTAAAGACTAAGCAGGGTAGAGTAAATCTAAAATTCACAGGCTGATAAGAATGAGAGGCAACCAACCACAGTCCTTTGTTCTGTATCTTGGGAGCTGATTGGCTCAGTGACTGTAGCATTGGTCTGTTTGCTCTCCCACATTATGCCCATATGTCCACCATCTCTCCTGATCCACTTCACATTGACGTCTGATCGCTGCATATAGTGTTGCTCTGTGGTGTTGTGTTTTTGTGAAAGTTTTTGTAAAAGTTTGAATTTATTTCAAGTTCTATGCCATCCAAGAATTCTGTGCCTTCTAAGGCTTCTGGCAGTGTACTCTGCTACCTATTATGTGGGTCACTGGAACATAATTCCCACAATAGATGAGAGACGACTGTAATGGCAGACTTTAATTTTCCCATCTCAGAACTAGAAAAATCAAATAAAAAAACAAATAAAGAAATTAAGGGAAAAATAGAATCCTAGATAAATTAAATATGACAACTATCTAGAGGTTAGTAGTAAACTGCCTGAGCATACATATAATCCAAATATAGTTTCTTGTGTGTAAAAAATAGACTCGAATACAGGACTACAATCCCCATGAGCCTTTGCTCCACTTCCCGAGAATGCCTTGTAATCTCACCTGGGCCGAGATCGAGAAGGTATTTAAGTAGAGTCAAAGGCTTTTGAGGGGCTCTTGGGCTTTTTGGACTTCCGTTTTGGAGCAGACACGGCTCTTTCCATAATGTAGGTGAGGTCTAGGCCTCTGGCCTAGACACGTGTTTTTTCTTATCCTGTATTTTCTTTTAATCCTTAACTTTAATAAACCTCTAAAAAATATAATACTCCTTGCAGAGAGAAACTAATTTCTACCTGCCTCAGATGCCTCAGTCTCCCCATCTCCCCTAAATTTTAATCTTTACATGTGGGACAACAATGGATGGGAGAAAATAAATATTCAGCAAAAGTTTTACTTAACATGATTTTAACATGAAGGTAATTCTAAATTATTGGGAGGTTGTGGTGCTAGAACATGGATATGACCAAGCTGGAAAGACTTGTTTTTGGAAAAATGATATCCCTGGAAACATATTATACCTACCTAAGGACCCATCTTGCTAACTATAGTCCTAGTAATGCATGTTAAATGAGAATCAGATGGGCAAAGATGATCAAATTCAATGCTAATAAGAACATGGAAGAAGAGGTCTGTAGTGACATTGCTAGAGTAGATGTGATTTTTTTGTGGAAAATATGATGGAAATATATATTGTAATGGTGGAAATTTAGGGGAGATGGGAGAGGTTATAATATTGTAATGGTTAAGAATGTGGCTACAGGATTTATGTAATATTAAACAATGGCCGCCAAGGAATTTACTTATGAAATTCCTAAAATGAAACACTCAAGTCAGAATGAAGTTTATGGAGGTTTAATCACACTGGGAGTAGGGAAAAGGATAGGGAGAGAAGGAGAGAAGAGAAAAAGGGAAAGGGGCTACTCAACCTCTGACCAAGGCAGAGGGAGTTTTAGGCCCAAAGGCCCAGGTGGAAAGAGTCAGTCCTTAACTCACGTGACCAATCTGAAGGAAAGCTGTCTGCGGGCGTCCTCTCTGTCCAAGCTCCTAACACCAACTCCTCTTAACACCAACTGGCGTCTCGCTCTCCCCACAGGAAGTGAGCGAATTCCAGAGGCTGTTCCCTACCTCACTTCCTGTGTCTCACAAAATCCAATGGTTGGCTCTAGCTTGGCTTAGGACAGCCCAGGTGGGCAGTTAGTTATTTCTGCTTTGTCATTGACTAGCACATGCCCGTGTAGTGTGGGTGTGCACAATTTTTTGGGTGCTAGACCAAGATGGAGACTTTTTAAAATTCACAATCCCCCCTGATGATGATTGGGAGACTAGTCTCCCCAATTGATCACTAAACATAAGCATACTACACCCCAAAATTTCTAACTATAAGTGTATACAAAAATTTTTTCCACTAAGAGGAAAATTATAATAGTTGTAAATATGGGAAATAGAGGAGAGAGAAAGACAGCAAACCAATGTTTTGCTGGGCGCATTGACAAAAGCCAATTAGGGGGCAGTCCCCTTTGGCATAAGAGTGTACATTCAAAAAATGTTCAATCAACCACACCCCAAGGTTCATTCTGGATCTTCCTGTAGTGAAAAGGTTTAGATATCTTTCTGCAAACAGTTCATTCTCTGGATTCAGTTAGTTAGCAAGCTTCTTCTCTGAAGATTTATCTCGAACAAAATTTAAATCTTGGATTTGATGAAATACAATATTAACAACTATTAAAGGACCCATACTCATTGACCTAAGTATCTCATTATGGGAAATGGCCATAAGGGCAGAATTGAGAAGGTAAAAAGCTCTATGTATAAAAATATTTATGGAAGTTTTGTTTTTTAATTACAAAAAAAAGAAATGCAATGACTGAGAGAAATGGCTGAAGAGACTGTAGTGTAATAATTGTTATTGATTGTATTGCCTTCTTTGAAATTACAAATATTGGAAATATAAAGAAAATAAGGAAAATAAATGAAGAGATTAAAAGAAACCCTAGGTCATTTACTGACCATTTCTTCTTTTGCATTCTATCAATAAATAAAATTATAGTTTCCTAATGGGTCATTGTTCAACAATATGAGGAAGGCCTATTTTGTAAAAACAAATACACACACAAAATAATAATATCGAGGTATTAGATGTTTAGGAAAAGTATGAGGTTTAAAGCTAGAAAAATAAACAAAAAAGCCAAAATAATTCAATTGGGAAACATTTTGAAGGATTACAAATAATGTGAATAAAAATACTCAGACCAATTTAGAATTAAATGGAATGGGATTAAGGATCTATAAACTAAAAACACATAAGCAGAAAATGCATTTTTAATGTTATATGAACATAGTTTTATTTATTTTATTATAAAGGTATTTTATTTTGCCAATTACATGTAATAACAGATTTCCACATAAATTTTCTGAAGTTATAATATTCAAATTGTCTCCCTCCCTCAATTCTCTCATGTATTCCTGGAGCTGGCAAGCAATTCCATCTGGGTTATACATGTATTAACATGCAAAACATATTGTAATATTGTTCATTTTCCTAAGCGAACAATCACATAAAACCAAAACCCCAAAATAAAAACCCAAATAAATTAAAGTGAAAGATCACATGCTTTCTGCATTTCAATTTCATCAGTTCTTTCTCTGGAGTTAAATAGAGTTCTTTATCCTAAGTCCCATTGTATTGCTCAGTAGCCAAATCTAGCACAGTTGATCATCCCAAAATATTGCTATTATTATATACAATGCTTCCCTGGTTCTGCTTACCCTTCAATCCTCATTAGTTCATTAGTTTGTGCAGATCTTTTGAGCTCTTTTTGAAATCATTCTGTTTATCATTTCTTAGAGCATCATATACCACAATTTTTCCAGCCATTCCACAACTGAGGAGCATCCCATCAATTTCCAATTCTTTGCCACCATAAAAAGAACAACAACCAATATTTTTCAACAAATAGGTCCTCCCTCCACATTTTTTTTATCTCTTTGGAATACAGATTTAGTAGTAGTATTGCTGGATCAAAGGGTATGCAATTTTTTAAATAGCCCTTTAAGAAAAGTTCCAAACTGCTCTCCAGAATGATTGGATCAGTTCACAACTCCATCAGCAATTCATTAATGTTCCCATTTTGCCACATTCCTCTCTTACCTTTATTGCTTTCTTTTATTGGTGTCCAATATATGTGAGGTTGTACCTCACTTAGAGCTGTTTTAATTTGAATTTTATATTTCTAAATTAAATTAATGTATTTCTAAAATAACTTTTTAAAAGACATCTCTCAATTGACTAGACCAAAGACCTGAGTGAGAGAATTGGGATTGGAACTGCGTGAATTAAATATCTAGGGGGATGTCCAACTCAGCCCAATCCTGGAAGTCTCACTAAAATAAGGAGTCACAAGAGGCACAGAGTCATGTGTTTTAATGTGCCATAATGGCAGACAAGATTCCTGAGTAGCAGAAGTCATAGAAATCAGAGGATGTGATATATGAGGACTAAAATAAAACCTTGGGCTTACTGAGAGGGATCTGAGGGGAGAGCTTAGACTAAGTTTGAAAAGCCAGTAAATGAAGCTCACAGGCCCTCTCTTTGCTATTTCTTTGGGCTTGTTGAAGTAGCCATCTCTCAGCCATCTTATCTATGTAAGCCATATCTGGCTAGCATTGTGGTAAAGTATGTTAATTCAACACAATAGAAGAATTCCAATCAACCGTAAAGAAAAGATCAGACCTGAACAAAAAATTTGATGTCCAAGCACAGACCTCAAGAGACTCATCAAAAGGTAATTTAAAAAAGAGGGGAAAAAGAAAAACAAAACAAAACAATGAAAAAAAAATTTAAGAGACCCAATAAGTTAAAATGTTATGTATCCCTATGAGAAAAGAGGTCATTGGTAACTCTTAAAAACTGTTGCTTTCACCTGGGCATCTAGAAGAATTACACTTAGATGGAATAGTGACAAACTGTATAGGATGAATGGACAAGACATAAAGAGTTATATAGATATACACATGCATAAATACATATATGTGTGTGTCTGTATGTATATATATAAATATATATATATATATATATATACACATATATACAACTAGAGCTAAAAAAGAGGTTAATACTAAAATAAATGGGAAAAGAAACAAATGGGGGTAAATTTATATGTCAAAAAGAAACTCATGGCAGGAGGGGGGAGAACATTGATAAACTGGAAGGGTAAAGAGGTTGGAGATAGGAAATACTCAACTCTTATGTGCTTTGAAACTGACCCAAAGAGGGAAGAACAATCCAATCCATTAGGGCAGAGAATAGATTTGTGCCCTATAGGGGAGTAAAAGGGTAGCAAACAGACTGATGGGGAGGGAAGCAGTACAAGGGAGGGAGAGGGTGAGGGGGCAATTTTAAAAAGACTACAAGGAAAATAAGGGGGGATAAGAAGGGAGGGGGTAGAAATGGAAGTAAAATAAGGGTGGGAACTAGGGTGACTGATTATAAACAAACATTGGTGTAGAAGGAAATAGTGAAAGAAGAAAAGTCAGGGCCATAAGTAGAAATCAAAATGCTGAGAAATACACAACTAGTAATCATAACTCTGAATGTGAATGGAATGAACTTACCCATAAAACGCAAGCAAATAGCATAGTGAATTAGAATCTACCATATGCTGTTTACAAGAAACACACACGAGGAAGATAGATACGCATAGGGTGAAAGTAAGAGGATGGAGCCAAATCTACTGGGAATCAACTGATAAAAAGAAGGCAGGAGTTGCAATCATGATATCTGACAAAACCAAAGTAAAAATAAATCTAGTTAAAAGAGATAGGGAAGTTAATTACATCCTGATAAAAGGCAGTTTAGACAATGAGGAAATATCTGTACAGAACATATATGCACCAAATGGCATAGCATCCAAATTTCTAAAGGAGAAACTAGAGGAGCTCAAGGATGAAATAGACAGAAAAACTATACTAGTGGGAGAAATGAACCTTCCTCTATCCAAAGTAGATAAATCAAATCAAATCAAAGAGGTAAGAGAAGTGAATGAAAGTTTAGAAAAATTAGAATTAGTAGACATGTGGAGAAAAATAAATAAGGATAAAATGGAATATACCTTCTTTTTAGCAGGACATGGTACATTCACAAAAAATTGACCATGTATTAGGGCATAAAAACATTGTAAATGAGTGCAAAAGGGCAGAAATAATAAATGCAACCTTCTCAGATCATAATGCAATGAAAACAATAATTAGTAAGGGTGCATGGAGAGGTAAATAAAAAATTAATTGGAAATTAAACAATACAATTCTCCAAAACCAGTTAGTTAAAGAAGAAATCATAGAAACAATTAATAACTTCATTGAAGAAAATGACAATGATGAGACATCTTTTCAAAACCTATGGGATGAAGCCAAAGCAGTACTCAGGGGCAAATTTTTATCCTTGAGTTAATACAAATTTGTTAATACAAATTAAGAAGGGCAGAGGTCAATGAATTTGGCATGCAAATTAAAAAACTAGAAAGTGAGAACAAATTAAAAATCCTCAGATGAAGACCAAATTAGAGATCCAAAAAATCAAAGGAGAAATTAATAAAATTGAAAATCAAAAGAACTATTGATTTAATAAATACGACTAGAAGCTGGTACTTTGAAAAAACAAATAAAATAGACAAAATACTAATCAGTCTAATTAAAAAAAGGAAAGGAAAAAACCAAATTGACAGTATCCAATATGAAAAGTAAGACCTCACCTCTAATGAAGAGGAAATTAAGGCAATCATTAAAAACTACTATGCCCAATTGTATGGCGACAAATTTGGTAATCTAGGTGAAATGGATGAATACTTACAAATATATAAATTGCCTAGATAAAAGAGGAAGAAATAAATTACCTAACCAACCTCATATCAGAAAAATAAATTGAACAAGCCATCAAAGAACTCCCTGAGAAAAAATCCCCAGGTCCAGATGGATTCACAAATGAATTCTAACAAACATTCAAAGAACAACTAATCCCAATATTATCCAAACTATTTGATAGAATAAGCCAAGAAGGAGTCCTACCAAATTCATTTTACAACACAAAAATGGTATTGATCCCAAAGCCAGGCAGGTCAAAAACAGAAAGAAAACTATAGACCAATATCCCTAATCAATATAGATACAAAAATCTTAAATAGGATACTAGCAAAAAAACTCCAGCAAGTCATCACAAAGGTTATCCACTAAGATCACGCAGGATTCATACCAGGAATGCAAGGATGGTTCAATATTAGGAAAACCATCCACATAATTGACCATATTAACAAGCAAACTGACAAAAATCACATGATTATCTCAATAGATGCAGAAAAAGCCTTTGATAAAACATAACACCCATTCCTATTGAAAAAAAAAACCTAGAAAGTATAGGAATTGAAGGACCTTTCCTAAAAATAATAAACAGTATATATCTGAAACCATCAGCAAACATCATCTGTAATGGGGATAAACTAGAAGCCTTCCCAATAAGATCAGGAGTGAAACAAGGATGTCCATTATCACCCCTATTATTTATCATTGTACTGGAAACACTAGAAGTAGCAATTAGAGAAAGAAAAGAAATTGAAGGTATTAAAATTGGCAATGAGGAGAGCTAGCTATCACTCTTTGTGGATGATATGATGGTATACTTAAAGAATCCTAGAGAATCAACCAAAAAGCTAGTCAAAATAATCAACAACTTTAGCAAAGTTGCAGGATCCAAAATCAACCCGCATAAGTCATCAGCATTTCTATATATCTCCAATCCATCTCAGCAGCAAGAATTAGAAAGAGAAATTCCATTTAAAATTACCCTAGACAATATAAAATACTTAGGAATCTATCTGCCGAGACAAACACAGAAACTATATGAACACAACTACAAAACACTCTCCACACAACTAAAACTAGATCTAAACAATTGGAAAAACATTAATTGCTCATGGGTGGGATGAGCTAACATAATAAAAAATGACAATCCAACCCAAATTAATTTACTTATTTAGTGCCATACCCATTGAACTACCAAAAAACTTCTTTACAGAATTAGAAAAAAAAATAACAGTTCATTTGGAAGAACAAAAGATCAAAGATGATCCATGGAAATCATGAAAAAAATGCAAAGGAAGGAGGACTTGCAGTTCCAGATCTCAAACTATACCATAAAGCAGTGGTTATCAAAATAATTTGGTATTGGCTAAAAGACAAAAAGGAGGATCAGTGGAATAGACTTGGGGTAAATGACTTCAGCATGACAGTCTATGATAAACCCAAAGATCCCAGTTTGGGGGACCAAAACACACTTTTTGATAAAAACTGCTGGGAAAATTGGAAGACAGTATGGGAGAGATTAGGCTTGGATCAACATCTCACACCCTACACCAAGATAAACTCAGAATGGGTGAATGACCTGAACATAAAGAAGGAAACTATAAGCAAATTAGGAGAACATAGAATAGTATATTTGTCTTATCTTTGAGAAAGGAAAGATTTTAAAACCAAACAAGTAAGAAAAAAATCACAAAATGTAAAATAAATAATTTTGATTACATCAAATTAAAAATGTTTTGTACAAACAAAACTAATGCATCCAAAATTAGAAGGGAAGCAACAAATTGGGAAAGAATCTTCATTAGAAAAATCTCTGACGAAGATCTAATTACTCAAATTTATAAAGAGCTATACAAGTTGTACAAAAAAATCAAGCCATTCTCCAATTGAAAAATGGGCAAGGGAATGAATAGGCAATTTTCAGGTAAAGCAAAACTATTAATAAGCACATGAAAAAGTGCTCTAAATCTCTTATAATCAGAGAAATGCAAGTCAAAACAACTCTGAGGTATCACCTCACACCTATCAGACTGGCTACCATGACAGTAAATAAAGTAACGAATGTTGGAGCGGATGTGGCAATATGGCCATAGCACTGCTAGGTTTGTACCCCAAAGAGATAATGAGGAAAAATACTTGTACAAAAATATTCATAGCTGCGCTCTTTGTGGTGGCCAAAAATTGGAAAATGAGGAGACGCCCTTCATTTGGGGAATGGCTGAATAAATTGTGGTATATGTTGGTGATGGTATACTATTGTGCTCAAAGGAATAATAAAGTGGAGGAATTCCAAGGGGACTGGAACAACATCCAGGAATTGATGCAGAGTGAGAGGAGCAGAACCAGGAAAACATTGTACATAGGATCTGATACACTGTGGTACAATTGAATGTAATGGACTTCTCCATTAGTGGCAGTGCAGTGACCCTGAACAACTCAGAGGAACCTAAGGAGAAAAACCACTATCCACATCCAGAGGAAACACTGCAGGAATAAAAGTACCAAAGAAAAACAACTTCTTGAATACATGGGTTGAAGGCATATTGTTGGAGATGTAGACTCTAAATGAACATCCTAGTGTAAACAACAACATGAAAATGGGTTCTGAAGAAGGACACATGTAATACCCAATGAAATTGTGTTGGCTGTGGGATGAGTGGGTAGAGGGGAGGGAGGGAAATAATGTAATTATTGTAACCAAGGAATAATGTTCTAAATTGACTAAATAAATTTATTCAAATGGACAAAAAATAGAAATTTTTATGGAGACTGTTGTACACATTTTTACATTTTAATTTGTTTTTTTCTTTTGTGGCTTGACTAATATGGAAATATATTTTACATGCCTTAATACATATAATCAATATCAAATTACTTTCCTACTCAAGGTAGGAGGGAGATATTTTGAACTCAATTTAAAAATGCTTGTAAATATTTTTATATGTTATGGGAAAATATTTTATCAACAAAATAAAAATAATTTAAAACAATAATATAAAAGATCAACAACATATCATTTCTTCCTAGTACAGAATCATTCTCTGTGTTGCAAGTATTATTTTAGGTGTATAGACTTTTATTCTTTATCCTTTTGGGGGGAATATTATTGTTCTACTTTGCTAAAAGTCTTACTTTCTTATAAGTTATGGTATGGTTTAGAATTTTGGTTTTAGTACCTCTCCAATGAGTTGCTTTTTGTTTGTTTGTTTGTTTTTTTAAATAGGTACAAACCTAGCAGTGTATTATTGCTGGGCCAAAAATTAAGCTCAGTTTAATGGATCTTTGGGTATGGTTCCTGATCACCAATTTCTGCCTTCCAAGAACAGCATCACACTAGTTGCAGCTCCAAAGAAGCAACCATGATGACTATTGTAATTATTCCCAAATAAATAGTTCATGGAATACTATTGCATCATAAACAATAAGAAATAAACAAAATCATCACAAAATACCTGTAAAGACTTAAATGAAGTGATGCAAAGTAGGGTGAGCAGAACCAGGAGAATGTTGTAGATGATATTAACAATATAGTATCATGATCAATGGTGAATGAACATTATTATCAGAAATGTAATGATCCAGGATGACTCCAATAGATTAATAGAAAAAGGCTATCTACTGTTATAGAAGGAATTAATGAAGTCTGAACATAGATTGAAGCATGCCATTCTTCATTGCATGATCTTTCAAACATGATGAACATGATAATTATAATAACAATTGTACAACTTATATCCTATTACTAGCTGTCATGGGAAAGGAGGAGTGAAGGAGAAAACATCAATTGTAAAATGCCAGAAAACAATGATTGAAAATTGTACCAACATGTATTCTAGAAACTAAAAAACTTCTTATAAAAAAAAAGAAATTAATAGCTGGGAAATAAATACCTATACAATTAGTAACAGCTTTTATCATGCATTTCTATATAGCCTTAAGATCAAAGACATATTATTCTAGTGGATCTAATATTTCTAACTTCTTTATAAGCACCCCACAATATTAGCTTCAGTTAATTCCATGTCCATTGGAACAAATTGTTCTCATCTTTCCATTGCACCAGAAATCTTCACATGCTTAGGGTAGATATCCTCTTGGCTCAAAACCTATTGGCTATCCTCAACTTGGTTTAAGCTAAGGAGGTTTTATCAGGATGTGACTGTAGTGCACGTAAAACTTCTTTTAGTCATAGGCAAGAGATGGATAACAATTGGATACCAAGCATAGATTAAGCAACTCTCACCAGAGGTGCTAGTCCTATTGTAATATCCCATATTTTATACTTGACTATTTCTTATCTGCATGGAAACATGAATGTGACCATAATAATATTCACAAATGAACTGATGATTTATAATATGAGTCTTCCATCAAAAATCCTATCCCACTTGATGTGAAAGCCCTTTACCAACCCATTCATAACCATTAGATTAATGTCATTGTTTGCAATCTCTCAATAATTGTTAATAGACATTTTGCAAAATAAAATTATTTTAATGCCAACCAATTAAGAAATGAGAAAAATTAAAACATATTTCAGATAAATGAGAAAATGAATAAAATTAACAATTTCCCCATAATGAACTTAATGAGTTTTTTCAAAATCTAAATATGAAATGAAATGTTGTTGAAATTTCTTTCAATTTTGTAAGAAAAATGAGTCCCTTCACCAATAAGAAAGATGTTTTTTTGTTTTTCTACAGAGAAATAATTTTATTTAACTTTAATTTTGTTTAATACAAGATAAAGAACATATTTTATTTTCATACTTGTTAATTTGTAAGTGATAAATTTTTCTCACTATTTGCTTTAAGGTAAAGTAGCTCAAATTTCCATTTTTGAATAAATGAATACATATTAAATAATATATTTAGTGTCTACCATGTGCCAAGCACTCTGCTATTTCCAGTGGTAATCATAATTAGATAATATATATATGTTTTAATATTTCAATTTCCTTTTATTATTTCATGAGTTATTTACCTTATAGAAAATTTCTGACTTATGTTCTAATTAAGCTTTGACAACTATAGGAGTATCGACATTTCCTTTTTTGTAATTTCTATATTGGAGTTTATTGTGGAACATTATTTTTCTGCCATTGGCAAATGATATAATACCTTCAAATCTATATATGTGTGGATTTGTATGCATTTATGTGTGCATTTTTTTTTGTTTGGTTGCATTTCACAACCTAGTTTTTGATTGTATCCTCCAAAGATATTCACAAACACCATACTAAAGTTTTTAGGTGCAAAAATTTAGCAACTAGAGAACTCTGGGATAGCATATGTTTGAATCCTCAAAGCAAGTATTATGTAATTATGAGATTATATAATTTGTGCAGACATAAACTTTTTTATTTCCTTTAGGCATTTTAATGTAGAAGTTATTTTTAAGAGTGTTAACATGTGAGTCATATTAAAGTGGCTCAGATTTTTCCAATCTTCTTATACTCTTTTTTTTCCTCCACCAATATCCAGTGACATTGGCCTCTTTTCTTTTCCTCTCACAAAACACTCCACCTCCTGATTTCTGGTATTTTCAATTATTGTTCCCCCACTACAGGAGTTCTCTTTCTTTTCATCTCCATTTCTTGGTTTCCTAGGCTTCCTTCAAGTTTCACCTAAAATCACACCTGCAAGAAGCCTTTTAATGTCTTCCTTTATATTTAAAACTTTCATCTGAAATTATCACGAAACTCTTTAGTATATATCATGTTTATAAATTCTTTTGTGTGTTGTTTTCTTCATTCGATTATGAGCTTCTTGAAACAAAGGATTGTTTTCACTTTTCTTTATAACCCTAAGTTAATATAAGGAAATTTTGCACAAATGGAGAATAATTTTTCATTGAATGAAAATATGTCACTAAGGTGTTTTCATGAGTCTTGCAAAATGGAAGATGTTTCAAAATATTCCAGTGCTACAATAGCCTCACAATATTAGGTAAGAATAAAATTCCCAAATTTTGGAGGCAAAAGAGGAAAATGCTGCAGCAAAAAGTAAAAAAAAAGTTCAGTACTAAATTGCCTAATATGCTGTTTTATTCACCTAAATTATAACTAACTTTACTGCAGTGCCAAAAGCAATATTTGCTAGGCTTATAAACATATTTTGACACTGCATCATACTCCAGTTGCATTTCCTACTTAATGAATATCACAACTAGTCTTGGGGGGAATACACTGACTGAAGTAGACCCAGGAAGATTCGTGATCCTACACATAAATTGTGATATTTTCCTAGATAAATTATGATGGAATCATTGGTGAAATTACCACAAGTAACAGAGTAGACATTTAATAAGTGCTTCTTGGATGGCTGGAAGGCATTATAGTAAGAACTGAAATCCTTCTGAGACTATTTAAGGTTGTGAATTTCCATTTTATATGGGCATGTTCATTCCCCATTTCAAAGAGAAATATCAAAATGGTCCTCATTATCATGAATATCTTTAGGGATAGACTATTTCCTATTGTATTTGTCTAAGCATATGACAACAATAGAGGGAGCAATGCAATGTCCTATGAGAGTATTTATAACATATTAAGTAGCTAATTGGTGATGAATAAATAGGATATGACACTTTCACCATAGAAGAGAAATGAATGAGTGCTTAGTAGACAAAAAATAAGAGAGTAACCAATACATCCAAGGATGAGGACAAGTACCAAAAGGAAAAAAAAATGGGAAAAGATGAACTCAATATAGGCTAGAGATAAGCAAAATACTATACATTTTAAGTTTCTAGAGATCTGAACTTTCACCAGGGTAGAAGCAGTCTTAGATTCCAGGGAATATTAATAGCTAGAGGAATTAAAGCAGGAATACAGATTGAAAAGAGACAGGACTATAAAATAAAATATGGACAAGTTAACAGAAGGAAACCAGTAAGATCTATCTGAAATTCTAAGCTGCTCCCAAATTTCTAATAATTGAATACTAGATGTACTTTAGAACTTTAACTTATCTTTATTATTTAAAATGAGTTTATATTTTATCAAAGAATACAAGATATGTTTATATAAACACTCATAATAAACACTCATGAGTGTTGTATATATCACTTGCATATATGTGGTATTATATACCACTCTCACCCCCTCCACATATATATAGGTAGAAATATATAGATATGTATAACATTTCCATATATAGAAAGGCATATCCACATTTATATTTGTATCTTTGTGTCTGTTCTTATAATTGCTAAAAGGAGATTATATTAGATGTTGAGGTATTAGTATGTAAAAATGAAGATGTGACTAAATCATATAATACATTATTTTGCATTGTGAAAAGGTTTCTCTGATGTAATTCATTAAGTAGCTTGCTATTGGCTGGCAAAATATTGATCATGTGCCCTCTGACCTTTCAAAAGCTTGCCAGCCTTAAAGAAAGAGACAAGAGCATTCAGAGAAAGAAGTAGATTTATGGTATATAAAGATAGTTGTGTTGGGGAGGACTTTTCTCTTTCCCTCCTTCCTTTGACATTGGGCCACATAGTATCTTACAGTGCAACCATCCTTCTTTTAGGAGTCACCATGCTATATGTTGGAGGGAGGGTAAAATAGGAGGGGACAGGGGGCAGGGAGTATAATCTCATGAATTATAGAAATGCAGATATTTATTTATTTAAAAGAGGATTACATTATTCTTGCTATCTGGGAGGGAAACTGCTTGAATTAACAGTCTCAGAAAGCACTTCTCAGTGACCTTCCAAGACAGAAAACTATACATGGTACAGCATTATGAGAATACTGAAAGAATACTCAGAAAATCAGGTCTCATATGCATTTGTGTCCTCTCTTCTCACTAATGTTTTGTGAATATGTGGGAGAATGTTTACTAGCTAGTTACTAATGGTAAATGTAACAGTGGGGGCTCAAAAGTTGTAGTTTTATCAGTAGAGTAGATTCACAAAAGTTTGAAACTTGGGAGTAGTCATTGTTCTAGGTAGATAACCTGCAAAACTTAATAGTCAAAAGAAGTAGATAGAAGCCAGCATAATTGTTTTTGGGTGCTGGATCTATCACTATCCAACTGTGAAACTGGGGGCAAGTAAATTTTTTCTTCTAGTCTTTTGCTTTTGTAAACATTAAAATTAATCTCAATAATAAAGTTATTATGTTTTAAGAGATTTGTTAATGATCACTAGATGTAAGGAATAGAAGGGATACAAAAAAAAAAAAACAACAACCACATGGCCATGGTTAATCTGACTATTCAAAATTCCCCCTGCACTTACCACCACCAAGGTCACTGACAGGAAACCAAAAGAGGCCACATAGAACTGCCCACTGAATTTATCCCCTGCCTCCAGGAAATACACATTGATAGGAAGTCAGTGGGCTCCCAGGAAATACAGTTCTTTTTTAGGGTAACAGATTTTCAATTATGCATTTCCCCCAATGATCATTGGAAGACTTGTCTTCCCAAATGATTGTTTAACATAATCAACTTTTAAATTATAATAATTTGGGGATAAAAGGGAAAAGAACAAACCCATGATTTCTAGGTGCATTGACAAAAGGCCATTTAGGGGATCTTCCTCTTCAACTTAAGAGTATTTATTTAAACAAATGCATTCTACCCCACACAGTTCAAATCACCACATCCCAAAGTTCACTCTGGATCTTCTGGTGTTGTGTGGTCTCTGGAGGCATCTTCATGGTGCCTCCTCCAAATAGTTCACTTTCTGGATTCAGAGAGGTGGCATGTTTCTTTAATCAATCTCAAAAAGAATTTAAAATTTTCATTTTGGAGCAATTATACATTCCCTACTGAAGAGGATGTTGAAAAACACAGGGATCACTTAGGGATGCATGTCTGAGTTATGAGGTATATGAATCAATTGGCAAGAGAAATAAAAAAATCAAAAAATTAAAATAAAACGGAAAAGATAAACTCAGGATGAAATATAAAATATCAAGGACTTATGTGTAAAAATTTTATGTAAAGGAAAATAAACCTATAACAGGTCCTTGAATCAGGGCCCAATTAAAGTGATTTAAGTGATTATGCATTTACTCAATCAGTAGCCTGGATGCCAGAAAGTTTGCCACACTATGAAAGAGAGAAAAGGACTAGATTACAGGAGCAAATGGGAGCCAGGATTATTGCTTAGAATAATGATTTTTTAAAAATCTATCAAATTTGATATCACATTTTCTACAAAGTAGGACATTTTAACTGGAGTTTCACAAGGTATACATCTTTAGTTTAGGTCTAGAACTCACTAGTCAAGGGTCAGGTCCATCAAGATGAAGCACATTTCTTCTTCTTCAATCACTGAACCCACAGGAATTGGGGAACAATGACAAGATTCCAAAAGCGGAACTCACCTTAAGACCAAATGGAAGACCAAATGGAAGACAACTTCCCCAACTCTATAAATAGGGAGTAGGTTGAACATAAATATCTAACTTCATTTTATGATGGTTTAAAAAAAACAGTTATAGGACTCTAATGACTTCTCATTAACACCAGCTAGACATCATAAAAGCTGTCCAACCAGATGCAACCCATTTAATGTTCATATGCCTTTTGCTCATTTAAAGTAATCTCAGTTTATCACAACTCAAACTAATAAAAGAAAAAAAAAGATGAGGATTTGGCCATTCCCCTATTGTCACAAGAGTTTGATTTAAAATGTATTTGTTATTTGTGTATGATATACACACAATTTAAAAAAATACACAAAACAAACTACATCTTCATTATTGATTCTACATTATTTCCAAATATAGCTTGGGAAGAATGGAAAAAAAAGAATATGTTTCTTAATGATATCATGAATTAAAGAGAATATCTAAGAAAAAATTTAAGTAGTATGTAAAATTTAGATACATACATGATGAAGAAATACATATTTTTATCTCTGTTAGTAGATTGATAAAGTGGTCTCATCAATATGGTTATATTTTTCACTGATACATAATAAAACCCATTTATATATTATCATCCTGTGCCAATCTCATGCAGATTCTCCCATAGATCACCTCTAAGTGGTTAAAATTCAATATATTAAAATCCTTCACCTATGTCTTTTTTATTAATTTAATTTATTTATAAGTATCCTCTCCCTCCCTGCATCAAAAAACATATCATCTGGGAGAGAGACATGTTTATTCAAAATATCGTTCATGTTTTCATTTTTCAATTGATTCTCTGGAGGTATTCTTCAAGTTATTTTTCAAGTAATATATCTGTAGCTGTATTTAATGTTCTCATTGTTCAACTCATTTTAGTTTTCCTCATCTCACAATTTTGAAGGTTTTTTTTTTTAATTTCCTTCTTCATTGTTTCTTATGGTACAGCAATATTCCATCATAATCATTCCCTAATGTGTTTAACCATTCCATGATTGATAGACATCTCATCAATTTGCAGTTCCTTACTACCACAAAGAGAATTCCTAAAATATTTTGGAACATATGTTTATTTTCCTTTTCCCCTGATCTTCTTGGAAAACAGACCCAGCATTTGGATCTAATGGTATATTGAGTTTTATAATCCTCTGGATGTTATAACAAATAGTTCTTCAGAATGGTTGGATCCATTCACATTTCCACCAACAGTTCATTTGTTTCTTTATTTTTTCCCATACACACTCCAACATTTGTCATTTTGTCCTTTTGTCATTTTTAGGTACTATGATGGGCATGAGAAACCTCAGATTTCTTCTTGTTTTGCAATTATTTAATTAGTAGTAATTTATAATATTATTTCACATACATGTATATGGCTTGAATTTCATCTGAAAATAATCTTTTGCTCATTTTTCAATTGAGGGAAGGCTCTTGTAAATTTGCCTTCATTCTCTCTATGTATGTTTAGATATGAGACCACCCTCCAAGAGGTTATCTATAAATTTTTGCTCTAATTATCTGCTTTTCTTCTAATCTTGGCAACATTTGTTTTATTTGTAGAAAACCTTTTCAATTTAATTTACTCAAAATAATCAATTTTAGTTCTAATAATACTCTCCGTCTCTTGTTAACGCATAAATTCCATTTCTCTCCATAAATCTGATAGTTAATATATTCCCTGTTCTAATTTAATCATGATATATCTGCTTTTGTTCTCTAGATCAGTAATCCATTTTGATCTTACCTTGGTGAATGGTGAAAGATATTGGTTTTTATCTAGCTTCTGCCAAACTACTTTCCACTTGTCCAAACAATTTTTACCAAATAGTGATTTCTTAACCCTTAAACCTGGATCTATTCTTTTATCAAATACAAAGTTACTATAACATTTTAATACTATTTGTTGCATATCTTTCCTGTTCCAATTATGTACCTTTCTATTTTTAGACAATAGCAGACAGTTACAACTGCTTTATAATACAATTTAAAATGATTTTTGCTAGACCTCATTACTTGACATATTAAAAATTAATTATTTTGATATTTTTTATCTTTTGTTCTCCCAAATTAATTATGTTATTATTTTCTTGGATGAGTAAAATGTATTTTTGGTAATTTAAAATTTCACCTTTTAAGATTATTGTAATATTGAACAATGGCCTCCAAGGAATTTACTTATGAAATTCCTAAAATGAAACACTCAAGTCAGAATGGAGTTTATGGAGGTTTGATCACAATGGGAGTAGGGAAAGGAGAGGAAGAGGGAGAGAAGGAGAGAGGAGAAAAGGGAAAGGGGCTACTCAACTTCTGACCAAGGCAGAGGGAGTTTTAGGCCCAAAGGGCAAAGGTGGAAAGAATCAATCCTTAACTCTCTTGACCGATCTGGTTGAATCTCTAGGATTCTTTAAGTAGACCATCATGTCATCTGCAAAGAGTGATAATTTGGTCTCCTCCTTGCCTATTTTGATGCCTTCAATTTCTTTTTCTTCTCTAATTGCTACTGCTAGTGTTTCTAGTACAATGTCAAATAGTAGAGGTGATAATGGGCATCCTTGTTTCACTCCTGATCTTATTGGGAATGCGTCTAATTTATCCACATTGCAGATGATATTAGCTGATGGTTATAGATATATACTGTTTATTATTTTTAGGAACGACCCTTCTATTCCTATGCTTTCTAGTGTTTTTAATAGGAATGGATGTTGTATTTTATCAAAGGCTTTTTTCTGCATCTATTGAGATAATCATGTGGTTCTTGTTGGTTTGCTTGTTGATGTGTTCAATTATGTGGATGGTTTTCCTAATGTTGAACCAGCCCTGTATCCCTGGTATAAATCCTACTTGATCATGGTGGATGACCCTTCTCATCACTTGCTGGAGTTTTTTTGCTAGTATCCTATTTAAGATTTTTGCATCTATATTCATTAGTGAGATTGGTCTATAGTTTTCTTTCTCTGTTTTTCACCTGCCTGGTTTTGGAAACAGTACCATGTTTGTGTCGTAAAAGGAGTTTGGTAGAACTCCCTCTTTGCTTATTTTGTCAAATAGTTTGTATAGTATTGGGATTAACTGTTCTCTGAATGTTTGATAGAATTCACTGGTGAATCCATCAGGCCCTGGGGATTTTTTCTTAGGAAGTTCTTTGATGGCTTGTTGGATTTCATTTTCTGATATGGGATTATTTAAGAATTCTATTTCTTCTTCTGTTAGTCTAGGCAGTTTGTATTTTTGTATATATTCATCCATATCCCCTAAATTGGTGTATTTATTGCCATATAATTGGGCAAAGTAATTTCTAATGATTGCCTTAATTTCCTCTTCATCTGAGGTGCTGTCCCCCTTTTCATCTCTGATGCTGTTAATTTGCTTTTCTTCCTTCCTTTGTTTAATTAGATTGACCAGTACTTTGTCTATTTTGTTTGTTTTTTCAAAGTACCAGCTTCTTGTCTTATTTATTAAATCAATAGTTCTATCACTTTTGATTTTATTAATTTCTTCCTTAATTTTTAGGATTTCTAGTTTGGTTTTCTGCTGGGATTTTTTAATTTGATCACTTTTGAGTTTTTTCATTTGCATTTCCAATTGATTGAGCTCTGCTCTCCCTAGTTTGTTAATATGAGCATTCAGGGATATGAATTTACCTCTGATTACTGCTTTGGCTGCATCCCAAATGGTTTGAAAGGATGTCTCGCCATTGTCATTTTCCTCGATGAAATTATTAATTGTTTCTATGACTTCTTATTTAACTAAATGATTTTGGAGTATCATATTGTTTAATTTACAATTAGTTTTTTATTTGGTTTTCCATGTACCATTACTAATCATTATTTTTATTGCCTTGTGATCTGAGAAGGCTGCATTCATTATTTCTGCTTTTCTGTATTTGTGTGCTATGTTTCTGTGACCCAATGTGTGGTCAATTTTTGTGAATGTGCCATGTGGTGCTGAGAAGAAGGTGTATTCCTTTTTATCCCTATTTATTTTTCTCCATATGTCTATTAATTCTAATTTTTCTAAGATTTCATTCACTTCTTTTACCTCTTTCTTATTTATTTTTTATTTGATTTATCTAAATTTGATAATGGTTGGTTTAAGTCTCCCACTAATATGGTTTTACTGTCTATTTCTTCCTTTAATTTTCCTAGTTTCTCCATTAGAAATTTGGGTGCTATATTATTTGGTGCATACATGTTGATTAATGCTATTTCCTCATTGTCTAAAGTCCCTTTTAACAAAATATAATTACCTTCCCAATCCCTTTTGATCAGGTCTATTTTTGCTTTGGCTTTATCAGATATCATGTTTGCAACTCCTGCCTTCTTTCTGTCAGCTGAGGCCCAGAAGGTCTTACTCCATCCTTTAATTCTGACCTTGTGGGTGTCTACCCGCCTCCTGTGTGTTTATTGAAGACAACATATGGTAGGGTTTTCCATTCTATTCCATTCTGCTATTCATCTACATTTTATGGGTGAGTTCATCCCATTCACGTTCAAAGTTATGATTGCCATTTGTGGACTCCCTGGCATATTTATATCCTTCCCTAATTCTAATCTTTCTTCTTCAGCTCTAACCTTTTAATCCAGTGATTTACTTTAAATCAGTCCCCCTTGTCCCCTCCCTTGATATATTTCCCTTAATAGCCCCTCCCTTTTTCTTCCCTCCCCCTCCCCCCTCTCATTCCCTCCCTTTTTGAGTTCCCTCCCACCTCCCCCCCTTGGTTTTTTCTTCTCCCTACCCTTGTTGAGTAAGATAGAATTCAAGATCCCAATGGATCTGGATGTTCTTCAATCTCAGAGTTGATTTCCCTGAGAGTAAGGTTTATGTAAAAACTCTGTTCCTCTCCTTCTTATAGGAGTTTTCTTCCCCTCCCCTTCCCATGTGAATCTTTGTGTGAGAAAGATTATTCTATTTGGTTTATTAATATACATAGATTGATATAAATGTAGTCCTTATAGAAGAGAGTTTGAATAAAAGAAAAAGATAACATTTTTCTCCTTTTCCCTTTCCTTCATATTTACCTTTTCAGGTATTCCATGCTCTTTGTTTTTTGATATCGAACTTTCCACAGAGCTCTGGTCTTTTCTTTGAAAAAACTTGGAAATCTTCTATTTTGTTGAATGCCCATACTTTCCCTTGGAAGTATATAGTCAGTTTTGATGGATAGCTGATTCTTGGTTGAAGGCCCAGCTCTCTTGCCTTTCTGAAAATCATGTTCCATGCCTTACTGTCATTCAGAGTGGCACTTGAAAGGTCTTGTGTGACCCTGAATGATGTTCCTTTATATCTAAATTGTCTTTTTCTGGCTTCTTGTAAGATTTTTTCTTTTGCTTGAAAGCTTTGGAATTTGGCAATTACATTCCTGGGAGTTGTCTTTTGGGGGTTTAGTTAAGAAGATGTTCTGTGAGTTCTGTCAGTGGCTGTATTACCCCCTTGCTTTAGAATCTCTGGGCAATTTTCTTTGATTATATCTTGTATCACTATGTCAAGTTTGGTGTTTATTTCTGGCTTTTCTGGAAATCCAATTATTTTTAAATTATCTCTTCTCCCTCTATTTTCCAGATCTGTCACCTTGTCAGTGAGATATTTTATGTTCTCTTCTAATTTATTGGTCTTTTTGCTTTGCTTTATTAATTCTTGCTCCTTTACAGGATCCTTGTTTTCCAGTTGCCTGATTCTGACCTTTAAAGACTGGTTTTCCTTTTCAGTTTGGTCACACCGGTTTTGTAGATGTGTGAATTTCTTTTACATTATTTCCCACTTTTCCTCCCAGAAGGCTTCCATCTTTTTGGTCATTTCTGATTCAAATTCTTCATGTGTTTGTGGAGAGTTTCCATTTCCTTTGGAAGGTTTTGGAGCATTTTCTTGTGTATCGTCTTCTATCTCCTCTGTATTTTTTATTTTTGCTCCACAGAATGTGCCCAAAGTTGCCCCTTTCTTCTTTTTTTTCTCGGGATTTGGGGGCTTCTGTGCTTCTGTGGAGTTTGCCATCTCTGAATGGGGAGGATTAGCTTTTCTTATCTCTGTCTGGTGTTCAGAGACTTTAGTCCTGGGCAGATTGTCCGTTCTATGAGCTTTCCCTGGGTTGAACTGAATATGCCTTAAGGCAGTGACTTTCACTGGAACTGGAATGGAAGGATCCGGCCAGGGGGTTACACTCTCCCCCGGCTCTCTCTGTTTCCCTGATGTTAAGGTGACCCCTCGACTGGGTCGGTTGCTTTCCGGAAGTTGCCTTCAGAATAACTGGTCATGAGGCTGTCTTGTCGGCCCTGAGGGTTACTGTTGTTTCAGACGACCCTGCTCTCTGAGGGGGGAGGAGCCGTGGCTTCCCAGAGCTCAGAGGGCAGTGACTTTCACTGGGACTCGGATGGAAGGATCCGGCCAGGGGGTTACAATCTCGGCTCTAAGTTTCCCTTTGTAGCCTTGGACTCGGTGGTCCTACCCCTTAGGTCCGAGAGATCCCGGGTTCTGGCTTTTGAGGGGGGGCCGTACATTTTGATCCAGGTCCAGGTCCAGGAGGAAGATTCCCAGGGTCTATGCTGTTGATGGTTTTGAATTTCGGCACTCTAGGATCATATAGTTTGAGATCGGTAGGGAAGGGTTTCTGGAGATCTGAACTTTAGCTTTCTCTAAGCCGCCATCTTGACCGGAAGTCTCATGAGACCGATCTGAAGGAAAACTGTCTGCAGGCTTCCTCCCTGTCCGAGCTTCTAACACCCACTCGCGTCTCGCTCTCTCCACAGGAAGTGAACGAATTCCAGAGGCTGTTACCTACCTCACTTCCTGTGCCTCACAAAGGCCAATGGTTGGCTCTAGCTTGGCTTAGGACAGCCCAGGTGGGCAGTTAGTTATTTCTGATTTGTTATTGACTAGCACATGCCCGTATAGTGTGGGTGTGCACAATTTTTGGGTGCTATACCAAGATGGAGACTTGAAATTCACAGATGGCATTGAATAGGTAGATTAGTTAAGGTAAGATTATCATTCTAATTACATTGGCTCTGCCCATACATGAATAATTAATATTTCTCCTGTAAAGATTTAAAATTTAGGGGAGACTGGGGCAGGTAGAAATGAGTTTCTCTCTGCAAGGAGTATTATATTTTTTAGAGGTTTATTAAAAGTTAAGGATTAAAGAAAATACAGGATAAGAAGCACGTGCCTAGGCCACAGAGGTCTAGACAAGTCCTCACCTACTTTATGGAAGAGATGCCTCTGCTCCAAAATGGAAGTCCAAAAAAGACCCAAAAACCTTTTCAATCAGGTTAAATACCTCCTCAGTCTCTGCCCAGGTGAGATTACAAAGCATTCTGGGGAAGTGGACCAAAGGCTTATGGGGACTGAAGTCCTGGATTCCAGTCCATTTTTACATTCCCCCCATTTGATCCTCTGGGAAGAAGTCCTTTCCCAAAGGATCATAAAAACATAATCAATTTAAAGATTACAATAATTTGAGGATAAGAGAAAAAAAGAACAAAACCAATAATTGCTGGACGCATTGACAGAAAGCCAGTTAGGGGGCAGTCCCCTTTGGCATGAAAGTATACATACAAATAAATGTTCAATCAACTACACCCAAAGTTTATTTTTGTGCAGCTTGTGATCTGGAGGCTTCTTCATGGTGGCTTCTCCAACAGTTCAGTTCTGGATTCAGAGAGGTAGCTTCTTTTTTACCTGAAATTCTTCTCAAAAAGAATTTAAACTTTGTAAGTTAAAATAATAATATTTTTTACATTTCCCCCTTTAAGAGGGTGATTGACAAATACAGAATCACTTAGGGATGCATGACTGAGGTATATGAATCAATTGGCAAGAGATATTAAAAAGATATCAGAAAAATCCAAATTAAAAAAAAAAGAAAAACCTGGATGAAAATATAGACTATCAAAGTTTTATGTGTAAAAATTCCAAGGGAAGAAAAATGAATCTATAACAGGTCCTTTAATCAGGGCCTAATCAAAATGATCTAAGCAATGATGCATTAACCCAGTCAATAGCCAGGACTACAGAAAGTTGCCACACTATGAGAGACAGAAAAGAAAGGGATCATATTATAGAAGCCAAGTAGGAGCCAAGTTTGGGGATACCTTTCTGTGAGTATCTTCAAAGTGAGTGTGGACACAAGGAAGGCCTACATCTTAACATAAGTCAAGTGTTGCAACCCCAAGTCTCACACTAGGTTCAAAACCTTTGTATTGGCCTAGAAGTGCATCAATCCATCCTGGATTGGCTTTTCTTTGGTTCTGTGCAATGGCTCTTTTATGTATATCTTGTCCTGGAACCAGACAGAATCATTAAGCAAAGTCTCATAATTTTTTAAATAATTAGTGGCATTGTTTTTATAGTCACAAGCTTTTAGGGCATGCATTAGCAAATGTATCTTAAACTTGTAGTACTGAAAAATCAAAAGGTTAAAGAAAATCTTAATACTTGTGACATGTGCTTCAAATATAAAAAGGAGAGAAAAAAATAAAAAAAAACCTGAAAAAGTATATTGCACATGCAAGAAGAATATAATAGTAAAAGAGCTTTTAAAAAAAAAATTCAAAAATGTAGCTTATAATCTTTGACACACTGTGTCAGCTAAGAAAACAAAGATTACATGAATTTCTCACCAAAAATGAGATCCATTTCCTCTTAATATCTGGCCATGATTACTGTGTGTAGAAGGCAAATGAATTGAACAAGGTTAACAATTTTTTCATTTTTAAAAATATAGTAGTACAAATATGTAGTTATCAAAATCCCCAAAATTCTCAATAGCCCAATTAATTACAATAGCAAACAAACATACTTTCATATTTCACATAATTTGCTGTATGACATTTTTAAAAACCTATGAATTGATGGACATTTGTCACATTTTTTTTGTTTGTTTTTTTTACAAAAATAGCAATCTTTCAACCTTGGTAATAAACATATTTTAAACAAAGTAAAACTCATCTTGGATTAAGAACATAATCAAGAAATCTATATATTCTGGTAGAAGTTAAGTAGTGAGCTGAAGAGTATAAATGAGAGATGCTCCTTTTTTGGAGGCTTTTTAGGGATACAAATGCCCTGAGATTAACTGCCCAACTTCCATTCACATATTTAGAAATGTTGGAAGGTTGAGGGTTATAAAATGTATTTCACTTCAGCTACTAGAATGGGCCTTACCTTGTGGTAGGGGCAGGCAAAATAACCAGAGATCGTTAAAAAAATTACAAAAATCATATTTAAAAAACCCTTAAAATCATTTGAGATATTTAGCATATTAAAGTTTCCAAGGTCGTTATAGCAATTGTAACCAGTTCTGAAGTTCACCTATCCTCAGCAAAATAGAAAAAAATCTGTTTTTTCATATATGGGTTTAATTAAAATAATATTTGTTCAGCACAGTTATAGGGGGAAAGCAACAGAATTTTAAAAACTCAGTACATTAAATGAACAGTATAACAGAATATATGAACTTAAAATCACAAAGTTAAACCTTAAACCAAAAAATCAGGAAAAATGCAATAGAATACAGAGATTTGTATAAACCATTGGAGTCTGAAATGCCTTAAAATCATAACATCCAGTCTTTAAAGTTCCTTAGGTGTGTGTGTGTGTGTGTGTGTGTGTGTGTGTATGTGTGTGTGTGTGTGTGTGTGTGTGTATGTTTGTTTTCTTTTAATTAATTATCCATTTAAATGTCTATTGTCCTAAGGCACAGTAGTAAGGGCTAGGCAATGGGGGTTAAGGGATCTGCTCAAGACCCCACAGCTGGGAAGTATCTGAGGCCAGATTTTAACCCAGGACTGTATGTCTGTAGGCCTGGCTCTCAGTTTGCTGAGCCACCCATTTGCCCCTTCAAAGTTGAATCTTTGGGCTGAATCTTTCTTCTGGCATGCAGATAAAATCAGTGAAATTACCAGAACAGTCAAAAGGTATCCTTTTAATCAGCCCATTGCTTTTTAGGTTCCTGCTTGAAAAATCTGTTTCTTCTCCTCTCCCTTTTCTCTGTCCCCTGCTCTGATACCTCCTCCTGCCCCAGTCCACTTGGAGCTCAGGCCCCCCCACATGGAGCCAATACCCCTGTTTTGTTACCGGCTGATAGAAATGAGTCCCAAGGGATCTGCTCCAAGGAACTGGGTTTGTTGGGCAGGCAGGTCACCAGGTGATTGCAATCTTGGTTGAATCAGGTGGGCCAAGTGAGCAAGAGAAAGACCTCGGGGTGGGCAGGGCCTGGAGCCTGAGTGCAGAAAAACAGGGCCAGGAGCTCGGGCACCAGGTGAGAGGCCAGGAGCAGAAGCAGGAGCCTGAGAGCCAAGTGAGGAAGGAGAGAGGTCAGGATCAGGGGCTGCAGGCAGGAAGCAGCTAATGGCTGGAAGGAGCCATAGCTTTGCGAGGGTAAAAAAAAAACCCTCAGCCAGAGAAATATGGCTCAAAAATTTTTTTTCTAGGCACTAGATATTAAAAGCTGAACTAAAGATCAGAAAAGAAATCAGAAGATTGAGATATTTCGTTTTCCCGAAGTGGTTACACCAAACTGTAAAGATTTAAAATTTAGGGGAGACTGAGGCAGGTAGAAATTAGTTTCTCTCTGCAAGGAGTATTATATTTTTTAGAGGTTTATTAAAAATTAAGGATTAAAGAAAATACAGGATAAGAAGCACCTGCCTAGGCCACAGAGGTCTAGACAAGACCTCACCTACATTATGGAAGAGACGCCTCTGCTCCAAAACAGAAGACCCAAAAACCTTTTCAATAAGGTTAAATACCTTCTCAATCTCTGCCCAGGTGAGATTACAAAGCATTCTGGGGAAGTGGAGCAAAGACTTGTGGGGATTGAAGTCCTGGATTCCAGTCCATTTTTACACTCCAAATATTTAGTTGTGACTTTGTGTAAAAAATGCATCATAATTATATTCACATGGTACCTGGGTTCATTTTGGCATAGATAATGTTAGATATTTTATTATATCTACAGTTATTTTAAATGGAATGTATATTTTTATTTCTTTGTGTGTGATTTTTTTAGTAATATATATATATATATATATATATATAACTATGCTAATAATTTATTTGGGTTTCTTTTACATTCTGACACATTGTTAAATCTTCAATGGTTTCAACTAACTTTTTAGTGGAATCTCTAGGATTTTCCATGTGTATCACCAAGCCATCTGCAAAATGAGGTAGCTTTATTACCCTTTTTCTCATTTGGATTCCTCTGATTTCCTTTTCCTTTTGTTGTTATAGCTAGCATTTCCAATATTATCGTAAATACATTTGGTAACAAAAGAATATTTGTTTCACTCCTGATCTTATTGGGAAGGTTTTTAGCTTATTTCTGTTACAATTAGTATTTGTTCATATTTTTAGGTAGATTTTCATATTATTTTAAGAAAAAAAGTCATTTTTGCCTACACTTTCCAGTATTTTTCTGAATCAATTGAAATAAGTACAGGATTTTTAATGACTTTTTCTATTAATACAGTCAATTATGTTCATAATTGTCCTCATTAAATTATGTTTGCTTTGTAAAAGGAGCTTTCTAGAACTCCTTTACTGGTAATTTTAAGTACATTAAATTAAATTAATAAAATTCAATTTATTTAGTATTATAATTAATCAATCTTAAAATGCTTAGTAGAATTCACTTGCAAATCCATTTTTTTCTTCAGAAATTCATTTGTGGATTGTTAATTTTTTTCTATAAAAGATTTATTTGCCTTTTCTATTTCTTTCTCTGATAGTCTATAAATTTATTTTTTTGGTAAGTATACTTCATTTTGATGTTTTTAGAATTCTTCGCATATAATTTAGCAAAATAAGAGCTAATAATAACTTTAATTTCATCTGCATTAGTGGTATATTTACCATTTTCATTTTTAATGCTTAGTAATTTGGTTTTCTTCTCTCTTTTTTAAAATCATATTATTTAATGGTCTATCTTTTTGTGTTTTTTCATAAAAACAACTTCTACATTCATTTATAAACCTAATGGTTTTCTTATATTCAATTTTCTAAATAACTTTAATTTTTAAGTTTTCTAATTTGGTATTTACTTAGAAACATTTAATTTATTATTTTTCTGGTTTTGAAAATTCCATTTCCAATTAACTGATCTTTTCTTTCCCTATTTTATTAATATAAGCATTTAGAGATATTAATTTTAACTGATGCTTTTGCTGTAGTATTATGATTTTTGGTATTTTGTCATTATTATTATAAATAGGGGCAGAAATAAGATAATATATCTTGGAAAAAATTTACTAACATAAACTGATCAAGAAAAATGATATTTTTTTCCTTTGCCCACACCACTTAACAGAAAAAAAAAATTATTCCCAAATGGCACATATGACCACCTTGGCTACCTGTTATAACAAACAGGAGAAAACATGTAGCAGATGATATTTACATTCATAAAAGTCTAAAAAGTTGAACAAAAAGTTATGTTTGAAGACAAAATGAATTTTTGATAAAATGTAAGAATCCATATATCTAAAATAAACCCAAAACCTCATTTAGGACTTAGTTCACAAGTTCACAGTTATGGAGCTAAACTTATTGGGAATGTTTTATCATTGTTTCCATCTAATTTTCAGCTGACAGTCTAAATCATTATTATAATTCTCTTTAATGAAATGATTTACTGTATATTTCATTTTTTCTTCAACTCACAAATTATTTAAGAATAAGTTTAGTCTCCAAATATTTTTGCTTTCCCCCTTTAGCTCCTTATTATATATTGTATTGAAATATGATTTGAAAATTATGCATATAAAATTTATACCTTTTTCATTTAACTATAATGATTTTATACTCAAATATATGGTTATTTTTGGTAAAAGTACCACCTACCACTGAGAAGAAAGTATATTCTTTTCTGTTCCCATTCAGTTTTCTCCAGATATTTATCATATTTAACTTATCTAAGATTCTATTCATTTTCTTGATTTTCTTTCTTTTTGGGGGGGGGCTAGATTTGTCTATTTTTGAGAAGGATAATTGTCCTTCACCAATATGGTTTTGTTATCTATTTTAGTTTAAACTCATTTAGTTTTTCCTTAAAAAATCTGGACATTCTACATTTGCCGCATATAAGTTTAGTATTGATAAGGCTTCATTATCTATGGTAACTTTTAATATAATACATTGTCCCTGTTTATTTCTTTTGATTATATCAATTTTAGCTATAACTTTGTCAGTGATCATGATTACTATCCCTGCTTTCTTTGCAACCACAGAAGCATAGTAGATTCTGTTCCAGTTCTTGATATTTGTTGCATATGTATATTTCAGTTTTAAATTGTTTCATGTAAACAACTTATTATTGGATTTGAGGTTTTAATTTGTTCTATGATATCATTTTTGTTTTATGGGATAATTCATTCCCCTATTCACATTCTAAGTCATTCTAAGTCTAAGTCACAACACTAGTTGTGTATTTCCCTCCAATCTGTTTTTTTTCTCTATTTGTCCATCTGTTCCTCTTTTTATTTTTGACATATACTTCTTTTTAAGTCTAATTTCTTCTGTCTACTAGCTCCCCAAACTCCATATCTTCTTAAAATATCTTCCTTATCCTCTCCTTTATCCTTATACACCTAAAGAATCTCACAAAAGTGTATACATCTATTTCTTGTCTATTCCCCCTTACTTTTTAGTTATTATACTAATCTTTACAAAAATTCCTTCCTTATACTCCTTACTCTGCTCTTCATTTTCTTTTAAAAAATTCAATTAAATCATTCTCTTATCTTGTTTTGAGTCCCTCCTTTATCCTCTTACCATATTCCTCATCCATTTCTTCATATGTATTCCATTCTAGGTATCCTTCCCTTTTCTTAACTCCTGGCCCTATTTTCTCTTACTCTACCCTCCTTATCTTAATCCTTAATGGGGGCTCATAGTCCTTCCATTATCCTATGCCCTTCCCTTCCTATTTTCTCTGTGTTAAGGGTATTTACCCTTTTTGTTGTATATGTTCTTCACTCTTTAACCCAGATTTGATAAAAGTAGGGATGATAGTACCACTAGCCCTCCCTAACCTCCTCCCCTTCTCTGTGACAGTTCTGCTTATTATTCTTTTACATGAGTTAAATAGTCCATTTATCTCATTCTGTTTTATTGTTATTATTATTATTATAGTTCATTCCATTATGTTCAACTCATCTCAAGTCTCCTATCTATATATGCTCTTTCTGAGTACCCAGATTGTGATGTAATTCTTAAGGGTCATAGATGATATTTGTCCATATATGAAAAATATAGATTGACTTTTTGGGTCACTTCTATTTGATCTTTCATATATACCTTCTTATATTTCTTACATATTAAATTGTATATCAACTTTTTCATTTTCCTCCGAAAATAGTTGAAACTCCTTTGTTTCATTAAATATCCTCTTTTTTCCTTGTATCATTATGCTCAGCTTTGCTGCATATATTAATTTTGTTTGTAAAGACACTTACCTTTGCTCTCAAAAGATTATGTTCAATTCCATTCATTCATTTGATTTTTTAAATTATTACCTTAAAATATTTTTCCATGTTTACATAATTAATTTTCTTTCCTTCTCCTTTCCTTCCCTCCTCCCAGATCCAACAAGCAATTCACTGGGTTGTACAAATGTTATCACTTGATACCTATTTCCATATTATTCATTTTTGCAATAGAGCAATATTTAAGGCAAAACCCCCAGATGATACAACCATATCAACAAGTGATAAATGATGTCATATGTTTTTCTTTTGTGTTTTCTACTTCCATACTTATTTATCTCAGTGTGGATAGCATTCTTTCTTATAAATTCCTTGGGAATGTCCTGGATTATTGTATTACTACTATTAGTAAAGTTCATTACATGGGATAGTTCAATAATGTTTCACTTTCTGTTTACAATGTTTTCTTGATTCTACTCATTTCACTCTGCATCAGTTCAATGAGGTTATTCCAGTTCACATAGAACTTGTCCAGTTCATCATTCCTTAAAGCACAATAATATTCCATCACCATCATATACCACTATATGTTCAGCCATTCCCCAATCGAGGAGCACCTCCTCATTTTCCAATTTTTCACCACCACAAATAGTCTCTGATTATTTTTGTACAAATATTTTTCATCATTATCTCTTTGAGGTTCATGTCCAGTAGTGGTTTTGCTTAATCAAAGGGTGTGCAAACTTTTTTTTTCTTTTTTTTTAAAAAAAGGGGAGTTGTCTTTTGGGGATTTAGTATAGAGGGTGTTCTATGAACTCTTTCTATTTCTATTTTGTCCCCTTGCTCCAGAACATGTGGGTAATTTTCTTCTATAATCTCCTGTAGTATAGCATCAAGGTTTATGTTTATCTCTGGTTTTTCAGGCAGACCAATAATTCTGTGGTTGTCTCTTCTCCCTCTTTTTCCCAGGTCTGTGACCTTTTCAGTGAGATATTTTGTGTTTTCTTCTAATTCATTAATTTTTTGGCTTTTCTTTATTAATTCTTGCTGTTTTGCATGCTCACTGTCTTCCAGTTGCTTAATTCTGGTCATTAGGGACTGGTTTTGCTTTTCAGCTTTGTCTGCCCTTCTATTAGATGCTTCCAGCTCATTCTCCAATTGTGAAGTCTTGTCTATCAGACTGCTGATTTCTTTCTCCCATTTTTCTTTCCAGATGGTTTCCATCTTTTGGGCATGCTCACTGTCTTCCAGTTGCTTAATTCTGGTCTTTAGGGACTGGTTTTGCTTTTCAGCTTTGTCTGCCCTTCTATTAGGTGCTTCTAGCTCCTTTTCCAACTGTGAAGTCTTGTCTATCAGACTGCTGATCTCTTTCTCCCATTTTTCTTTCCAGATGGTTTCCATCTTTTGGGCAAGCTCCAATTTGATTTCTTCCAGAGCTTGTGGATAATTTCCATTTTGTGAGGCATGTTTTTATTTTGTTTGGGTTTCATCCTCTTTCTTTTCTTTTCTTTGGGTACTCCCACCATAAAAGTTTTCAATAGTCACCTTTTTCCCTTTCTTCCTGGAGGCTTGATTTTGGGCCATGTGAGCCATCCCTTTGGTGGTTTTATTCCCCTTTCCTTTTTGGTCTGGGGTCTGGGTGATATAGGCGGGTTTTCTGTGAATTTAAGTTGTCTCAGACTAGTTCTTCCCAGCCTCTGAGGTTTCTTAGAGCGCAGGCCCCTGTGCTCAGTGTGGCCAACCCTTTGCTCAGTGCAGCCTCTCAGCATGGCCTCCCCTTTGCTCAATGCAGAATTTTCCCGTGAAACCGCCCTTAGAGGTCATTTCCTTGCAGTCTTTCAATCCCAAGGACCCTGTTGTGTCCCCCTCCCCCAGACAGAGACACTCCTCACTCACTTGCTGTCCCAGTGAGTGCTCTGATACCTTACTCTGGTTTGGTGGGGGGGGGTGCAGGAGGAGGGGGGGCTCAGTTCACATTTTTGTGCAAGCTTTTCCTCCTCCTTATAGTGTGGAAATGTTCAAACCCCACATACCTTTGTTTCTGTGGAGTACTGGAGAGTCCCTCTGTTCTTCCAAAGGTGATTTTTATGCTCTTTTGAGGTAGTCTATTTCTTTTGGTGCTTGGGAGAGGAAGCGCTTCACATCTAGATTGCAGCCATGTTAACCTGGAAGTTCCGGATGTGCAAACTTTTAAAGCACTTTGAGCATAATTCCAAAATGCCTTCCAGAATAGTTGGATTAATTCATAATGCACCAGCAATGCATTAGTGTCCCAATTTTGTTAAGCATTTATTTTCCTTTGCTGTCATATTAGCCAATCTGTTAGGTGTGAAGTGGTATCTCAGAGTTGTTTTTCCCCCCCTTTGGATTCTCTAATTATGCAAGATTTAAAATATTTTTCATGTGATTATTGATCATTTTGATTTCTTCATCTGAAAACTGTTTATTCAAGTCCCTTGACTATCAATTGGGGAAGGCTTATTTTCTTGTACAATTGACTCAGCTCCTTATATATTTGAGAAATTAGACCTTTGTCAGAGGGTTTGGTAATAATATCTCCAACCCCAATTTGTTGTTGCTTCCATTCAAATTTTGGTTACATTGGTTTTATTGGTACAAAAGCATTTTAATTTACTGTAATCAAAATTATGCATTTTACATTTTGTAATGTTCTCTATCTCTTGCTTGATCTTAAATTCATTCCTTTCCCTTAGATATGACAGGTATACTCTTCTGCATTCACCTAATTTGTTTATAATTCCCCTATTAGAATTTATGTCATTTACCCATTTTGAATTCATATTGATATAGGATGTGGTGTGTTGATCTAAATCTAATTTCTTCCATACTGTTTCCATTTATCCCAGAAGTTTTTGTCAAATACAGGGTTCCTGTCCAAAAAGCTTACATCTTTGAATTTATCAGACAATATCTTGCTGCTGTCATTTACCCCAGGAATATTCCATTGATCCACCCTTATATCTCTTAGCCAGTACCATATTTTTTTTTATGATTATTTCTTTATAATGCAGTTTGAGATCTGGTACTGCTCCTTTGATATTCTTGATCTATTGTTCTTCCAGATGAAATTTGTAATAATTGTTCTCATTCTATTAAGAAGTTGTGTTTTTTTTTTGTAGTTTGACAGGTATAGAACTGAATAAGAAAATTAATTTAGGTAGAATTGTCATTTTTTATTATATTAACTCTTCTTACCCACAAGCAATTAATTTTTCCAGTTATTCAATCTAGTTTGATTTGTATGAAAAAATGTTTTGTAGTTATGTTCATATAATTCTTGAATTTGTCTTGGCAAGAAGATTCCCAGATATTTTATATTGTGTAGAGTGATTTTAAATGGAATTTCTCTTTCTATTTCTTGCTGCTGAGTTTTGTTGGAACTTTATATAAAAACGGTGATGATTTATGTGGATTTATTTTGTATCCTGAAACTTTACTAAAGTTATTAGTTATTTCCACTATCTTTTTAGTTGATTTTCTCAGATTCTCTAGGTATACCATCATACGATCTTCAAAGAGTGATTGTTTAGTTTTCTCATTACCTACTTTGATCCCTTTGATTTATTTTTCTTCACTAATTGCTCCTGCTAACATTTCTAGTAAAATATTAAATAGTAGTACTAATGGGATTCTTTGCTTTACTCCAGATCTTATTGGCAAAGCTTCTAACTTATCCCCAATGCAGATCATAATTGCTGATGGTTTTAAATGAACACTGATTATTATTTTGAGGAAAGGCCATTTTATTCCTATACTTTCTAGTGTTTTCAATAGGAATGGGTGTTGTATTTGGTCAAAGACTTTTTTATGCATTTATTGAGATAATCATGTGATTTCAATTAGTTTGGTTGTTGATATCATCAATTATGTGGATTGTTTTCCTTATATTCTACCAGCCTTGCATTAGTGGTATAAATCTCATCTGGTTATAGTAAATAATCCTTGTGATAACTCGCTTTAGTCTTTTATATAGTAATTTATTACATATTTTTGCTTTCATGATAATTAAGGAGACTGGTCTATAGTTTTCTTTTTTCTATTTTTGGTCTGCCTGGCTTGAGAATCAGTACCATATTTTTGTTATTAAAAGAATTTGGTAAGTCTTCTTCTTCTCTTATCTTGTTGAATTGTTGTAGAGAACAGAGATTAATTGTTCTTTAAATGCTTAATACAATCCATTTATCAATCCATATGATCCTAGTGATTTTTAATTTGGGAGTTACTTGATGGCTTGTTCAATTTCTTTTTCTGAGATGGAATAATTTAAGTATTCTACTTCCTCTTTTGTTAATCAAAGCAATTTATATTTTTGTAAATATTCATCCATTTCACCTAGATTGCCATATTTGTCATATAATTGGACAAGATAACTCTTAATAATTATCTTAATTTCCTCTTCTTTAGAAGTGAGATCATCCTTTTCATTCATGACCATCTTTTTCTTTATTATTTTCTTTAAAAATTTTTTCTTTTTCTTTTATTATTTTTAATTAGTATAACCAATACATTTTCTATTTTGTGTGTTTGTTTTCAAAATTCAAGCTCCTAATGTTATTTAATAGTTAAATAGTTCTTTTATTTTCACTTTTATTAATTTCTCCTTTGATTTTTAGGATTTTCAATCGAGTCTTTATCTGAGGGTTTTAATTTGTTTTTTTTCCTAGTTTTTTTTAGTTGCATGCAAAATGTGTTGTTTTCCTCTTTCTCTTTTTTGTTAATGTAGGCACTTAGATATAAAATTTCCCTTGAGTACTACTTTGACTGTATTCCATAAATTTTGATATGTTGTCTCCTCATTGTCATTGTCTTCTCTAAAATCATTATTTGTTTCTATGATTTGTTTGTTGATCCACCAGTTTTGAAGAATTAGATTATTTAGTTTCTAATTAATTTTAAATTTGCCTCTCCGTGAATATTTACTAATTATAATTTTATTACATTAGTCTGAAAAAGTTACATTTATTATTTCTGCTTTTCTGCATTTTTGTGATGTTTTTATGCTCTAGTACATTGTCAATCATTTTATATGTACCATTTATTGAAATGGTATTACTGAAATGAAGTTATACTCCTTTTTATCGCTATTCACTTTCCTTCATATATTTATTAACTATTTTTTCTAAAATTTCATTCATGTCTCTTATTTCTTTCTCATTAAATTTTTAGTTTAATTTATCTAGATCTGATAGGGGAAGGTTAAGGTCTCCCACTAGTATAGTTTTACTATCTATTTCCTCTTTATTCTCTAATTGTTGCTTCTTTAAAAATCTGAATGTTATATAATTTGGGACATATATTTGGAATACTTATATTTTTTTCATTGTCTATACTGCCTTTTATCAGTATGTAATTACCTTCTCTATCTCTTTTAATCAGATCTATTTTTACTTTGGCTTTGTCAGATATCATGGCTGTGACTCCTGTCTTTTTTCTCAGTTATTGCCTAATAGATTTTGCTCTAGACTCTTACCTTTACCTTTTGTGTATATGGCTGCCTCATCTCTGTGTCTTGTAGACTACATATGGTTGGATTTTGGTTTTATTCAACTATCCTCCATCCTCTTACATTTTATGGGTGAGTTTATCCCATTTATATTCAGAGTTATGATTACCATCTGTATATTTCTTATAGTTTTGATTTCCTCTTTTAATCCAGCCCTTTCTCCTTTCACTATTTCTCTCTATGCCAGTTTTTAGATTTTAATCAGCTGCCCTTTTCCATACCCTTATTTTGCTCTTCTTCCACTTCCTCCCTTCTTAATCCCCCTCCTATTTCTCTTTAGGGTCATTTAATTGACCCTCCCTAACTTTCTCCTCGATTTTAATACTCCCCTCCCATACCTCATTTCTTTATTCCCTTTCTATTTTTCTATTGGATAAGATAGAATTCTATACCCTAATAAATCTGGTTCTTTTCCCCTCTCTGAACTGCTTCCACTTAGAGTAAAGTTTAATTATTGTCTGTCACCATCCTCATCCTCCCCTTCATATAATAATATTCTCCCCCACCATGTGTCTCTTTATGTGGTATAGTTTACCCCATTTTAACTTTTCTGTCACTTTTCTTTTAGTACAATTCTTTTCTCTTCCCCCTAATTTTTTTAACATTTCATCCTATGATCTTGGGAAGTTAATATTCATTTTCCCCATTTAATTTGTTTCCTTCTTTTATAGGTAAAATGAAGGTCACAATAGCTTCTATCTCAAAGGATTATTGGGAAGATCAATTCGGTTAATGTTTACAAAATATATTTCAAAATTTAAAGTATTATTAAATTTGAGTTGTTATCATTGTTCAGACTTTTTCATCCATCCCAATGGAACTCACTTGAAAATAGTCTAGGTCAAGTAACTCTGATGCTATTATTATTTTATATTTTATATTCCATAGACTATTGTCAAAGCAGATAAATTAAGTCCTTTTAAAAAATTGAATAGGAATGAGTGTTCAGATATAAGCTCATTTTTCTATACCTTCCTGACAGCATTTTCAAGAGAACTGACAGATGTGGTGGGAAAACAACTGATTCCCCAAGGTTTTCCTTCCAATAGACCTCTATATTTTCAAAATTTCTCATGCCATAGAGTTTGGAGATTCTAAGTATTTGATATGACACTTATTTTAATATTCACAAATCCATAATATTATTTCATTGTAAAATACTTGTTGTCCCTTTATCTGTAATTTTCCCCCCTTCTAAATGACTGCCATTATAGGGTGTGAACAATCAATTAGTCTGGATACCTTACTTCATGCCAGGTAATGCACTAAGTACTGAGAATATGGATAAATACAAAAAATATGGACAACAGATGGAGGAGACAGAGGAGGGTGAATTGAGTTTTGAGGGACAGCTAGTGTAAAGTGTAGTGTCCCATTAAAGGAATTACAACTATGTCAAATAATCCTAGAACATAAAATATATTATATAACCCATAATTCTATTGATGTAGAGAATTCCTGGAATGGAAAATCCTTCCAATGATGAAGATCAGACAACAGTTGATCTGAAACTTATATGCTGCCTTTCCTGATTCTCTCAGCTTCTAGTACTACTCCCCTAAAATTTTACCATACTTTTGTTTTATATATATTTATGTATTTTCCCATCATTTTGCCTATTGGAATGTGAAGTAAGTTCCTTTAAGGCAGTAGTCATTTCATTTTTGTTCTTGCATCCAGCAGTGTCTAGCATAGTTTCTAATAAATGTTTTCTCATTGATTTATTTTTTTCAAGGAATCTTCACAACAACAGAAAAGCAAGATAGCCAAAAATACAATGAAAGGATATGTCTTGATGTCTTCTGACATGATGAATCCTTTTTTTATTTATCCAGCCTTTAAAAAAATATTCTGTCATATCATACTCTTAAACTATAACTTTATCACATATTCTCATTTCTTTTGTAGTGAAAATATCAGTTTAATATTTTTCAGTTTCCCCTCTTAACTCATTAATGTTTGAACCTCTACAAAATCCTGCTCTTCTGCCTCATCATGTTTTCAAGGTGACATAATTTTTTAATGCTATGTTAATGGCAGCTAGGGTTGGAAGATTCTGTCATGGAACATCTTCAAATCTGTTACTAGTGACAAACTTTCTAGTATATGAAGAACAGTTTAGCTAAGTACTGTCAGACTCACCATTTCAGCTACTAGATACTGAATTCCCATAGCAATCCTTGGAACAACAACAAAAAAATGGTTCAGTCCTATATACTTCTCTTTTGTTTCTGAATTGGTGGAGTGGTATAAAAAGGGCCAGAATGTACTAAGAAAAAGGTAGTATGTCATCATTTCTAACGATGAATTTAGTTTTGTGTTCTAAATGTAAGAACTATTACATTTGGGAATGTGTGACCAATATTAAATAACTAATGTTTTAAATAGTTAACTGATAATATTTCATCAATAATGTCAATTTATTCAATTGAAAGTGTTTTAATTGAACTTTGTTAAACATCTTTTAGTTAGATTCCTTAATTAGAAAAAATAGTAACATTTGATAAAAAAGTTATATAATGGATATAAGTTAATAAAAGTAAAGATAGATTGCAAGAGATTTGAGCTGATATCTATCTATAGCTATATATCTATTCTCATTAGATTCATAGACACTTTCTTCCTACTCAAGTTACTGACCTCAGGTTAATGTTCAAGAAAGTGTACATGAAGACACTATAATCAAATTAAAAACAGACTCAAACTACTGTAAAGGATGTTTTTGTCAATAGTGTCAATGGATCCCTTTCTTTTTACAATAGTTATAGATGTAAGGGAACATAGAGATCATCTACTTAATCTCATTTATTCTGCATGTAAAGACAGTGAAGCATAGAAAAGGTAAATAAATTGGCCAATATAACAAATGCAAAAATAATTGTCTGAATTTAAAATTAAGTCTTCAATATTCAAAATAAATGTTCTCTCTATGATATCAGACCTTCTGAGAATATTTTCAATAAATTTTAATTACTTCCTGGAGTTGGACAGCAGACAATATTGAATTAAGATATTTCTGAGGACTTTCCAAAGTACATATAGAAAGAATTCCACAAATCTAGTTCAGGTCTTCTAGGAAATTTCAGAGATAGCAATAAAGAAAATAACTTAAAAATAAGAAGAAAACATAAAATGGCCAATGTTCACACTTGTTTTTGTATCCACTTTTTTCTACCTAAAGGACTAAGGAAAAAAATTTCCATTCATTTGTTTTGTATATATTTATGCATTTCCCCATCATTTTGCTTTAGGAAGAAAATGCTCCAGGTCATAGTCAATATTTATTCTTAGTTGAGAATTGCAAGCAAGCTTTCAATACCACCTTCAGCATATAGCAAGGATATTCTAATAGGAAAGAATATGAGCAATAATGATTTCAGTCTTTTTCAAGTCCAAATTGTATATGTTATGTTACATTTGAATGGTAACTTTGAACTAAGTGAAGGAAGAAGAATTTTTTCAAGGAAAAAAAAATCGGTTCCTCTGGTAGGGTGACAAATAAGGCCTTTTTGAGATAGTTTTTCATGACAAAATGTTTAAAGTTCTTATATTTTTGAGTGTGTGCAGGTTTCCCTCCTACCACCCCACCCCAATTCACTGACACCAGTTTACCTGTTCTGATGAGATAGATCAGCCTTGTGATTTCTATAAATAGATAGCTTGCCAAAACCTCGGATTCTATTATTAGCGATTAGATAGATGACAACTAATCAGCATTCACTATTCTAATTGCACTGCATCTGGGTTCTTCACAGCCCCCTGTAATTTTGTCTGTTAGAAGTGAAAAATGGAAAAGGAAAACTCTCCCATTCTTATTTGCACATTTTTGCAAAAATTATGATTTAATAGCAATAAAATTTTCAACATTGAGGCAATTTTCCCCTGTTTTTATCCCAAAGTCATATCAAGTGAACCTGAATCAATGATAAATGTCGACATTAAACCCATCATTGCTAATAGTATTCTATATCATTTGTCTTTTGTTCAGTGAGGCCAAATTACAATCACCACATGACTGTAGCTTATCTTGTGATTAATGATGGTTTTACTAAGTAACTGACAGTGAAGCTTCTAGGAGGAAAATGATAATGTCTTTGAAAATTTAAAGATACACACACATATAAAATCATGACCTGGTTTTCAAACATGATTCTTAATTTGACAGAATATTAAAGTTGGTAAGGACCTTGTAGAGCATCTAGTCTACCTTCTTCATTTTCTGATAAGGAAACTGAGTTTCTCATATCTAGAATCATTACTGGAACATTTGTTTTCTCACTTCTGCTCCATTACTTTCTTAAGTACATCATTTAAGGTTGCCAATGATGATACACCATGTCTAAGTACTACTTACAAATATTTTCCAATGGTGACCTACTAAGGTAGCTAGAATGAAAGACTTCAATATTATGGCATTAAAAAATAAAACAAATCCAATGTAGAGTAAAATTTTTCTTGGGAGAGATGTTGCTTTTTTTTTTCCCAGAATGATCAGACTTAATCCTTATTCAGAGAGGAAGATAATCAGAAAATAAACTCATTGATTCTTTGAGGACTATTCTGTATGAACTCTTGATTGCCCTAGGAACATTTATATACCATTTACTTGAAAATTATTGTTGAACAACTAAGTCTTAATATGGGACAATCATCATCATTATAATCATATTGATGTTTTGGTATTTTCTATGTGACCTTAGCCTGGAACCTAATAGATATTTACATTATTCTTGGTCCTAATTGCCATTTGTCTGTCACTCTCTACAAGTACTAATACTTAATTCATCTTTGTTTAAGAAAATTGTCATGTAGGTTAATTCTATCCTGGATAACAAATGTTATTTCTTTAACTCTACAGATTTCCAATTTTAAATCTCAACATCTGATTCTTTTCTATAATTGGTGTTAGTTAAATTCAGTTTAACTAGAACCTCTGAAATCTATCCTTTGAAAAAAAAATTGTAGAATAAAACACTCTAGAGAAAAGTCACCAATAACCTCCAGGTCATGCATTTTAGTAATTAGAGCAATGGTGTCCTGGGCTCCTTTCCCAGATCTTCCATATGCTAATTGGCTGTGCCTGAAGTGGTTGAAATGTGTTGATCTTTCAAAAGCTAATAATCTACCACAAGTTCACAGTTCTAACAACAATGCCTTTACAGATATTATTTCATTTCTTCACTTTTAATGAAACACATTAGCTAAAAGAAAATTTTGCTTTTTTTGTCATGTAGACATTATATTCAGAATTTTGCTAAAATATGTGGCACTTAATGTCCAACCTACTATTTTGCTCCAGCAAAATAGAATCGAGTTAATATTTTCATTTTTATTGTTTCAATTTGAGTATGGATATTGATTAATGACTTCTTTCATTATTAGGATCTCTTAGGACATCCAAATACTCTTGATATTGTTGTTGAACTTGACAATGTGATTAATCATGTTTCTGTTTATTCTTTTATTGGAAAGCCAATTATTATCTGCTCTATTTTGATTTTCTGAAGAAAAAAAATCTTCCATGAGGAATGTGTTTAACATTTTAGAAATAATTTTTTCTTCTCCAAATGTATTAAACATGGATATTGTGAGGGTTAGTACTAAAATGCTCATTTGAAATGCTCATTTCTTAGAACTGATATGAATAGTCATTTATAATTCATACAATTCTTCATTTTCTTTAATGGATAATACTGCTTATTATGTTGTTATAATTGAATGAACAAAATGGAAATACTGGAATGGCTAGTAAATGTGGTGATAACTTTTAGACAATTGAAGGAGGTAAATTAAATCAGAGAACTGTGATAATTATCCCCCCTATTTGAGGGAGGATAAAAATTATTTTATCCAAAATTTCATATGCTTTATTGATCTATTTTGACTGGAAATATAACTTGTTAGAAATCACTGTTTCAAGGTCTCTTCCATTTTGCTCATGTGGTTACATGACTATACCAAAGAAATCTTGTATCCAAGAAGTTGAAATAAACTTACCTAGATAAATGTTATTCAGAGACTTCTTTTCTTTATTAGGATTTTTCACTCATCTATTAAGGTAATTAGAAGGAAAAGGAAAAGAGTTCTATCAGGCAGATTTCTATTTTGTATGAATGATTTTAATTATATTATACCTAGATTCAAAATTGCTATTTATTATTTTGGGAAAAGTTTTAACTGATAATATTCCAAGTATAAGAATATCCTGCACCTAAAAAACAATATATCAAGGAGGCATTTTAGTCTAAAAAATGTCAGAACTTGTAGATTATTCCATGACCATGACAAATTGGTTTACTGTATTTTCAAAATGTATGGATAGAGATGCCACAAGAGTATTAATGGACATCATCTTGCCACAAAAATATGTGAACAATTTCTCAGCTATAGTTGATCATTCATTACAACACTAATTCCAGCAGTACAGTGAATCAGGAATGGAGACAGATTGGAAACGTTTGGAAATTTTTATAGAATTACTGATTTAATTCTTCAGCCTATAGGCAGAACTGCTGACACCAGCCATTACAACTTAAAGGTCTCAACAATTTAGCACATGAACTCCAAAAGTGTAGAAATAATCATGCTTAGCAACCAACAATCCAGTGTTAACACAAATCTGTAAGATACAATAGTAACTAACTCTCCCTGCTATACTAAATTTTTCTCAACTTTACTGTGTATCATTTCCACATCATGAATTTGAATATATAGTCTATTTGAAACTTCAGGGCAGATACTACTTGACTTGGGTGCCAAAATTTCTATTGCTGATAAAGTTGTACTTTTTTTACATCTTTATTAATTATTAAAAAAAAATCAAAGGCCAATTCAACAATATAGGAAGACCACAATGAAAGAACAACTATTATTTCAGTCTTAAGGGAAGAGTCTTCCTTCACATTTTATTTACTTCCTAGCTTCCACATTTATTCTGTTCAAATTCTTAATATCTATTTTCTATTCTTAACTTCTTTCCCCTATATACAATTCAATAAATTAGATAAGTAGAGTTACAAGGATTATTGTTTGTGTATATATATTTTTGAGAGTTTGGGAGGAAAGGTGTAATATAAATGTAAATGATAAATTAAATGTAAATGATACCAGCTGCTTTCCATCTGCCAGTTATTGTATATAAACCTCTGAGTGGATGATACCTGTCTATTCCATAAACCTCAAAAGAATGATTGTATGCACAGAGGGAATTTGGCATTAATTTCTCCATGCCACAACTTTTTTATTTCTTGATCCTTAGCCATGCCATAGTATGAAATAACATCTAACTCACCAAGAATTCCACGGTCACTGATTTAGCTTTGTTTTATCTTGTTCAAAAGACACCAGTTTTAAAATAATATTTTTCTTGACAAGAAAAAAAAAGATAAATACCATTTGGTTGACCTATAAATGATATAGACTTAGAGGCAAGACAGTATAAATAATAAAATTCTAACAAACACACAAGATACTCATGTTTGCCAAAACATTTCCTTATGGAGATCATTAGTGCCTTATGACACAGGGCTCATAAATCAAATCTCATATGTTATTGCAAATCTGGGAGAAATTACCTTTTCAATGTGATCTGGCACAACATCCTACTCCTAATCTAATTTAGGAAATTTTCAAAATTAGAATCTTCATTTAAAGATCATTAATTAGGGTAAAAATAATAAGATAGATAAAACAAAAATAAGTTTCTCTTTCAAAATCCACACTGTATGTTGGCTAAAATAAATATCATCAAGTATACTATTTTTATTTTATTTCATCTTTAACTCTTCAAGTTGGACACCTTTGTGGATCTGACACAGTTGAATATTTGCCATTTTCATGTGCATGCATAAAAATGAATGCATTTAAATATACACGAATCTATACCACCCCAAAAGCTTAAATTAGAATCACCAAGCCTCTCAAGATTGAAATTGTCACTTGTGTATGAAGTTATATCACAAAGGTAGACAGAAAGGTTTTGTTTCATCTTTCATTTACCACATGGAAAGCAAATACAAAAAATAAATGTCTTTTTTCTGTAATTTTCTATATTTTAATAATGGAAAAGAGAAATCATTTTATCTTGCATATCAGAAGTTCATATCCTTGAAATGTGATAACTTTTCTCTGGTGAAAATAAAAGTAGAAAATAAAAAAACTAAATCCATTAAAACAAAATATTCATGTATATAAATATATGGGTATAGAATTTTTAAAGTTGATAAAATATTATTTACCAATAAGTTTAAACTTGCTAAAAAGTAAATTTATCTCTATATTCTTCATTCCTATTTTATTTTTATCCAATTTATTTATTTGTTTGTTTATTTATTTAAAATCCCTCACCTTCTTAGAATCAATACTGTGTATTGGTTCCAAAGGGGGTCAAGGGACTTTCCCAGGGTCACACAACATAGGTAGGAAGTGTCCCTTTTTGATGCCAGATTTGAACCCAGGACTTCCCGTCTCTGGGCCTGGCTCTCAATCCACTGAGCCACCTAGCTGCCCTCTATCCAATTTATTTTTAAATGACTCACTCACACCCATTCAATTTTTTTCTGAATTTACTCTTCAAGTAAAGTAAAAAAAAAATATTTTTTTTCTTTTCACATTTGACCTAGAGCATCTTCAAGGAACCATTTTTTTTTTAACTCCAAGAACTTGCCTTCCTTTCCTTTGAGCTTGGTATAACTGTCTTATTTGTGTCTTATCAACTATTTCTCATATTTCTCTGTGTGGGTTTGTTTTGTTTTGTTTTATTTTTCTTTGGGTTTGGTTTGGGTTTTGCCTTGTTTGTTCTTATCAACAGTCTTCCTCTAATCTCATTTGCCTTTAAGACTCTGAGAGAAAGGTCTGCATACTGGAATGATTTGATTGTTCAAGTTTAAGAAGATTATGGCATACAAAGCGTTGTTGCTGGTATTTCCATACTTGTGACTGGTAGACTAGATAAAAGCAGACTTGCAGTAATTGAAGCACATTTTAGGAGGGATGGACCTCTTACCTTGATGCTAACCACAAGTGACAGATGAGGAAGTCATTAGAACTAAACAGCAATGCTCCTTACCACCACTGTTCCTGGTACCCCATCCCATAAATTCTTAGGGAAGATAGAGGAAGGTAGCTTACCACTGACTCAGTAGCATAAAAAGGATTTTAGTAAAGCAGAGCTCTCACAAGGACATTTCATTAAGACAATAATTCACTTAAAGAAAACCACTTTTCAATGACTTCACAGTTTGGAACTTTTAAGGTTTGAGAAGATTCATGTATAGTTCAACTTTTGGCAACAAGTAATCTTTCATAAAAATAATTCCTCAGAAAAAATTAGAAAAATATTTGCCAGAATATCAAGCAAACATGAATAGGAGACATTTTTTTTTAAATAAGAGGAACATTTAAATGATTAAAATATACGAGCATTACCCAACTTATATTTTGGATTGTATTCTGAAAGGTCATTAATAAGTTAGTTATTTGGAACTCAGAATGCATTTTCCCACAGCAGTGAAGTTATAAGTGGTGATTATATTCCCAGTCCACTTCACAAATTTGTTTTTAACCCATAACTACATGAAGTATAGTGTAATAAGTTAACAGTACTATAAAACCTAACCACCAGGGAGAATGATGTATTCATGGAAATCTTCCAGGGACTGCAATTTAAAACCCTGGAATAAAAGACTGGCCTGATTGAACATGAACATCTACCTTGATGCAGAGGGTTCAAGCACTGCTACTATGCTTTCCTCTTTCCTCTTTGCTCCTTCCCATCTAGGTGGAGGAATCAGGAGCGCCTTCATTTCAAGTTAAGCGTTGATTGTGAACCTTGTGGCATTTTTAATGTGTTTGTGTGGGTATAGCTCCTGTTAGTGCAAGAGCTATAGGGAGTCACTATGAATCCTTGTTATTTATATTTTCACACTTTATTTCTTTTCCTTTTCAGTTCAGGGATTGGTCTGTCAATTTCTATTTCTTTCCACAGACATAACTTCTTGCTTTCTGCTAGAATGTCTCTTCTTTCTGACAGAAGAGCAGAAAAGAACAAGAGCTAAATACTTCTTGTGTTTCTGTTCCTAGAACAAAGCAAATACCTCTTTGGAGCTTTGCAAAAGATTTTTACTGTTCAGAAAGATAAATAAAGTGTATATACAGAATAGATCTGTGTTTGTGTGTCTCTCTGTGTGCCTATCTCTCTTTAACTCTGTTTGTCACTGTCTCTATCTCCCCTTTCCTCTATTTAGATCCTTATAGAACAACCTGTGACACTAGGACACAGGGAGTTCATAATTTATGTGACTTGTCTACATTCATCTTGGCAGTATTTGTCAGAAGCTGAATTTGAATATTGATCTTTCTAACTCCAAGGCCACCTTTCATGCCAAATTTCAAAGTTTCCTTTCTAAACTTTTTAATGCAATGCAGATGAACTATGTTGATTTAAAAAAAATTTACACATTAGGAGTTATCTATAGCAGGAGTCTTTCCTATACCTGGGGAAACCCTTCAATTGTTGTGGCATCACCCACAGGGAGCATTACTAGATTTCAAGAGGTGTATCACTAACCAATTACAGTGTAGAAATATAAATTACTGCATATTCACTTCCACAGCCAATCTTAGAGTCAATCTCCAACATGACTGGTCCTACCTTCCTCATCTTTTGCTATTCAATCTTCCCTGTCCTTCCCCTTCCCTACATTCTGTCTGAGCAGTTATAACTTAAACTAATAATTACACTCAGTAGCTTGACAGATGACTCTGAGAAAAGTCCACCCTTAACTTATGCTCCCAGATTATCATGTGACTGCAGCAGGAACCTCTTAAAGGATTATCTCTATTTATATATTGCTGATGGAGTTGTGAATTGATCCAATCATTCTGGATGGAAATTTGTAACCATTCCCAAAGGGACTGTCTGCCCTTTGATCCAACCACATCACGGCTGGCTTTAAACCCCAAGGAGATCATAAGGAAAAGACTTGTATAAAAATATTCATAGTTGAGATCTTTATGGTGGCAAAAAAATTGGAAAGTGAGGAGATATCCATTGTTTGGGGAATGGATGAACAAACTGTGATATCTGATGGTGATGGAATTGTACTCAAAGGATTAATGAACTGGAGGAATTCCATGTGAACTGGAACAACCTCCAGGAATTGGTGCAGAGTGAAAGGAGCAGTACCAGATCATTGTTCACCAAGATGGATATACACTGTGGCACAATCAAATGTAATGGACTTTATTAGTAGCAATGCAATGATCCAGGAGAATTCTGAGGGATTTGTGAGAAAGAACACTATCCAAATCCAGAGAAAGAACTGTGGGAGTAGAAACACAGAAGAAAAACAACTGCTTAATGGTTTGATGGGGATATGATTGGGGATATAGATTCTAAATGATCACCATAGTGCAAATATTAATAATATGAAAATAGGTCTTGATCAATGATACTTGTAAAACACAGTGGGGTTTCTCATTGGTTATGGGAGGGAGTTGGGAGGAGGGGAGAGAAAGAACTTGAATCATGTAATCATGGAAAAATATTCTATATTAATTAATTAAATAAAATTTTCCAAATTAAAAAAAAGGGTTGTCTCTATACTTGGGAACAGCAACTAGTGAATAAGAACCCTCCTTTACCTCATCCTTTATTTTGCCAAAACAGTTTTAAGGAATTCTTTTACAGAAACTCAGAGGAAATTAAATCGTCTAGAACACTGAGTTCTAGTAGGAGACTATTTTTTGGCTTGATCACTAACATTTTCAGAATGAAGAAAAGATACAAATGAATGAATGGTAAAGAATTATTTGTTAATCTTTGACATTGTGCCAGATACTGTTCCAAGCACTAGGAATACAAATATAAGCAATCACGGTAACCCTTTTTCTCAAGGAGTTTAGATTCTAAATGAAAATAGCATCACATTAAGGAGGATTAGGTACAGTCAATGATGTGATTTAGAAATATTCTGGGAACAACTTGGAAGCCTGGTTCTTAGAGAGTTAATTCCCTGGAGTTGAGTGCAACTTCCTTTGGCTTCTGCTTTTAGCAGGGGAATGAAGATAATGGCTAAAATACACAGCATATGTTTACAAATGGTTGAAGAGTAAGTTTTCCTCACATTCTCCAGGAATTATTGTTTCATCAACCAAAGAGAACATTAAATACTAATATAAGCTTTAGGAGGACACTATCAAGTCTGCTAAAACAATGTTTAAAAAAACAAAACTTTCTCTCAAAATAAATGCCCTAGATAATATATGTTAGGCTAGGAGGAAGAAAACTTACTATTATAGAAGCAGCAACTTACTATGACATTTTAAAAAATAAGCAATTGGTTCTTAAATCAACTTTTCTAGACTGTAGCAAAATGAACTTCTTTGAGGGTAATAGGAAACATGATTAAGTATAATATTTGCAGTTTTAACAGCTTTAGATCAGTCTGCTTAACTATTAATAGTATGCTTGGTTCCTGATGACAGATCTTGATGCTTTTGCACAGGTGGTAAGCAAATGAAAATTATTACACTCAGATTCTTTAGGGATTTGTTATGCCCTGAATACTGATAAACCCCACAGTAAGAAACTTTGTTTCAGAAGTTCATGTAGTTGGTTCATTTCTCTTAGATTCTGACTATATAAACTCAGCAATTATCTGATTAATTTGATCAAAGAAGAGAGCCAATCAAGATAATTCTCAGTGAAAAATTCCAGTTTGGGGTGAACGTTACTTATTTTTCCTATTTGCCTATATAACTGAGAGTTATATAGATTTTTATATAGAATTATTCATTTTATTTTTACAACAACTTTGTGGACTAAATACTGAAGTTATTCTTATTCACATTTTATAGACAAAAAAACAGATTCAGAGAATTTTTGTAAAAGGATCAATCGTTGATTAAGAAGTAAAGACATCTCAAAAGACCTATAATCAAATATATTTCCCACCTGAGGAATCTAAGGCTCATAAGAGCTCATATCCCCTAGATTTTATAGACAGTAATCTTTAGAAACAGAATTTGAACACATTTCTTCTAATAGAAGAGCCTCTGCTCCTTCTACTTCATCAAATTTATCTAATTTACCTGTATTAATTCCTATGAATTAACTGATCAAGTGATCAACAAAAACTCAGTACTCCTTGGCACTATCCAATGCTCTTCCCAAAGCAATATTACCTCAATTGTTTTATATTTATATTTCCTCTCTTTCCTTTGAGTCTCTGTAGTTCACTTTAAGTGGGTGGGGTAAGAGAATGAAATTTATGGGCATTTTAATTAGTCCCTTAGATTATTTGTCAATAGTTTGATTCCTTATGGGAACCAATGAAAATAGTTATCATTTTGATAATTATAATTAAAAACAACTTATATTTTAACATGTTAATGTTTGAAAAATTCTTTATATGATTAATTGTTCTTAGTTAAATACTTGTAAGGGTGGTTTGTTTATTTTTTGTTCTATAATCAAAATAAGATTTTTGCAGCTAATATGCCAAGCTATGACAATTGTTTTTATTAATTTGAAGAGATAGAAAATCAAAAGAAATATAAGGGCCAATGATCATCAACTGAAGAACTATTCAGTAAGTTGAAGTACAACAATTTAAGAGGATATATTTCTATACTTTAAAAATTATGAAAATAATACAGAAATGTATAGGAAAACATATGAACTGATCCCAAATGAAGTACATATATTGAGGAAAACAATATATAAATTATTACAACAACATAAATGAAAAAGCAGAAAGAGTTTCTATTTAAAAATGAATGTTAATTGTATTGGAGAAGATGGCCAATAAGAATCCATTTCTCAGAGCAAATTTCCATCCCCCCACCCTGATGTCAGTCAGTTCTTAATGTAACTTTGGTACTCTAATTATAACTTAATGAGTTCCTAGAATGTCTGACAGAGTTATAATGCAAATACAAAACAGAATCCCCATGTGATGATAGCATTATATAGACACTTGGATTATCCCCATGAGATAAAATTTCCTAATCATCTCTTAGGAGAGCCTGTTTATCCTCCCAATCCCAACTTACCCACTCTAATACCTTAGACATAAATAAGCAATGTTCTCATTTTCATTTAAGCATTACATCCAATTTTGGAAAGAGTTGATGGTAAATGATTTATACAGCAGATAACAGTTGGACAAAATCCAGAATGAAAACATCTCCTGAATTTGGCTGACCTTTAATGGCCCTAAAAATCTGAGAATAGCATCAGACATGCTATATAGTCTTAATAGTATATGTTTTGGCACAGGAATGTCTTATTAATCACTAGAAGATAATGAAGAGATAAGATTTTCAGTAATTTCAGGCATATTTGAATCTTCATGTTCCTATTTGGAGCTTTCACAGCACAGATAATGGAGTGATTTCCTATTTCCTTTTCCAGCTAAGGCAAACAGGGTTAAGTGACTTGCCCAGGGTCACTCAAAAGAGATCTGAGGATGAATTTGATCTCATGAATATGAATCTTCCTAATTCCAAATTCAATTTTCATTTCACTGTGTCACAGCTGCCCAATAATAAGATAGCTTTGTCTAAAAAATAAAATTTTGGTGGTCATAACCTTTCCATAAACTTCCTATTTAAAAATATTTATTTAATTACTTAATTTAGAATGTTTTCATGGTTACATGATTCATGTTCTATCCCTCCTCTCCTCCCAAACCCCTCCCATAACCAATGAGCAAACCCACTGTGTTTTACATATGTCATTGATCAAGACATATTTCCATGTTATTGATATTTGCACTAGAGTCATCATTTAGAGTCTACATCCCCAATCATATTCCCATCAAACCATGTGATCAATCAGTTGTTTTTCTTCTGTGTTTCTACACCCACAGTTCTTTCTCTGGATGTGGATATTTTTTTTTCTCATAAGTCCCTCAGAATTGTCCTGAGTCATTGCATTGCTGCTAGTAGAGAAGTCCATTACATTCAATTGTGCCACAGTGCATCAGTCTCTGTGTATAATATTCTCCTGGTTCTTCCCCTTTCATTGCATCAATTCTTTGAGGTTGTTCCAGTTCACATGGAATTCCTCCAGTTCATTATTCCCTTGAGCCCAAAAGTATTCCATGACCAACATATACGACAATTTATTCAGCCATTCACCAATTGATGGACACCCCCTCATTTTCCAGTTTTTTGCCAACACAAAGAATGCAGCTATAAATATTTTGGTACAAGTCTTTTTTTTTCCCCTTTTTTATACTTTCCATTTCTAGTAATCAGAATAGAAAACATAATCTCAAATTTTAATTGATTTATTTTACAATGATTTTTTTCTGTTGTTCCCATTTTTATCAAGGAAAACCTCTCCCTAAAATATTGGTTTTGCTTTGATAGGGGAAGGCAAGTAGTCATTCACACAGAGTTTTGGACAACTCTAGCTTTCTAAGGGTTATTCACAGCTTCTAATTCACTTTTCTCTTTGCTGCACCTGAAATTATGTAAGTCATTCTCTTTGTTTTATTTGTTAGGAGTCTTTATGTAGTGCACCTGGAAACTCTGTTACTGAGCCAAATGTAAATTCTAAGAATACAGAATGATTGGCATTCTTAAATGTGAACCAGGAAATGTCTCAGCTAGATTCTGTGGAGTAGAGTGTTCCTGCTGCTTCTTGTGCAGGTTTTGATGTCAGCTTTATCATCCATGGTACTAAATGCATAAGGGAGTTCATACAAAGTAAAGGAACTAAGCCAGCCGAAGAAACCTAGCTGTTGATCATGAGCCTGGGTTTCTGTAGACTCATTTCTCCCTAAAGACTAGGACATTGCAGTGAATAAATTGAATGCTATCATGATCTAAGGTTCACATATGTATACATGTAACATGACAGTTTTGTAATCCAAAATTGTTTTAACTTGAGGTTGATAGCCAAAAACCTTTATTTACCATCTGGACACATGAATATTGCATTAAAAATGTTGATACTGTTAATGATTCAGAAAACAAACAAACATTGAGTCAACGGAAGGTTTTTTGTGAAGTTATTATTTCCATGTTGGCAAGATCTGCCTTATCAATCTATCCAAAAATATAGTGTCAGGCTTAAAATGACTCATTTCATATATGAGTATGTTTGTATGAAAAAGGGACATTTTGTTCAAAATTTCTCCTAAAACATGATAATTAAATGTTCAGGCATCAAGCAAATGATCTTCATTGTTAAAATCCTAATAGGTTTACCTAAAACTTCAAAGACAAATAGAGACTAGCTTCTCTATTTGACTCTGGTAACAATGATATATTTTCATAGTTGAAAATAATTCACTTGATTTTGCTCCTAACTTCATTTGTACACTCACATAATAAGTAACCCTACTCTACTATATTCATTTTAGAATATAGATGTGAATACTAGCTGGGATTGAAATACCATAAACTTCAGTGAAAGGATAGTAAGGCTAAGCATTTGCAACTTAAAAAAAAAATCAAAGGGAAAGAGAGGCATTGTGCATACATTTTTCCTTTAATCTCATTAGCATTTTGTACCCATGCTAGTCTTCTTTCCATTCCAATTTACTTAAGGAATTAGGAAATTGCATTTTCCTAGTAACTTCTTTTAGAATTGGCTCATTTTAGATGAAAGAGGTAATGAATGGAGAGTACTTCTTCCATAGTTCTTAACATCCTCCATTGGCTCATCTTCCACATCTTTTTTTTTTCTTTTCAATTTTTTTATAAAGCCAGAAAAAGGAAATCACTATGTGAGGGAAAACACTGGAGGAAGGCAAAAGGGAAAAAAAAGGGTGGTAGCTCCATGATTTTAGAGACTCTATATGAATATAACCATTTCCCTTGAAATCTGTAATGACAGGGAATTCCTGCATGTGGACTCTGCTAATTTTGGAGAGCACAGTGAGAGAAAGAAATAAAGGATGAACTCATCACACTGCTAAAATCTCAAAGTTGAAAATCAGGAGAAAAACAAAATTAAGATAAACAGACAAAAAAGATGGAAAAGACCCTGACCTCCAGGAGCTAACAATCAGTGAGGTTGATGGGAGAGGGGGAGTCAAGATTTACATATATAAATAAATATATACAAAATATACACAAAATAAAATACAAGGTAATTGTTGAGGGGAAAGGTGATGAGGTTATTAATAATTGCATGCTAACATCTTTTAAGTATCATCTCTTATAATATTTTCCATCTTCATATTCAGTTAGAAATAAGATATCTTGAGATATTGTAGGGAGGTGAAAATGATAATCAATATCCTCATTTTCATTTAAAAATCCTAGGTGTCGATAGAGTTTATGTAGAAAGTAGACATAGAAGTTGACATCCTCTTTTAATATTACCTCCCACAGCCTATCTTTAAAAGTTATTGTGGAATCTTTCACTCCATTTTGGATTTTTTCTCTCACCTTCTTGCTCTGTAATGATTCAAGTACACTGATGACCTGGTATGATAAGGCAGGGAACAAGTTGAAATATGGGAGAGGGCAGAGATTTATATTCCTTTGAGGTATCTCACTATCAAATATGCAATCATGGATCCATCACTGTACTATTTCCCACTTACAGTTGACAGCTGTCAGTCAGGAAAAATTATCTCTAGCTCTTCACCAATGATGCGATATACATAGGACCACTGCATGATAGCCCAGAGTGTCAAACCATTTCAGTTGCTTTTTTAAAAGACAATAATTTACTAGTTTATGTGAAAGTAACTCCTTTCTAGGATGGAGTAATAATTCCTGGCAATGATTTTACAAAAGGTTTTCTTTTAATTTTTTAAAAAGATGTTTTAAACTCCAGTTTACACTCCACCACCACCCCACTTCTTTCCTCCATGTCTTTGGACATTTTATAGAAATAGCATTTATTGAAGTAAGTGGAAAGAAAACCTGTTCCAGTGATTATTATAAATAATGATAAAAGGGATAATTCTATTTTTAACATTGAACTTTATGTTAAGTTTATTCTGCTTTAAACATCAAAATTTTTAATTATTACCAAGCTTCCATCCAACTAATCCAAAAATTACAAAAAGAAGGAGGTTGTTTAAGTGCTACAGCTCTCTAAATACCCTCTGGATTTATATGTAGGGTTGGAACAATCAGACAAGATTTATGTAATGCTAAAAATGACCTCTATTTTATTATTAGAGGAAATTGTCAGTGAAGTTACTTTACAAGAAAGATATGTCAGAACATGTTAATAGTAAACATTATAATGGTATTCCTTTAATGCAAAAAATTCCAAATCCTAGTGTGTATCATATGCATCTGTGGGGTTTGTTGAGACCCATTCATGGAGTTTGTGAGACCAAAACGATTTTCATAATAATACTAATGTGTTATTTATAAAACCAACAGCAATAAAAGCCCTTTGGTATTCTCAGTAATTCTTAAGAGTTTATAGATATCCTGACATGGAATAGTTTAATAATCACTCATTGAGAGGACATGTGAGGGATGATAACAATAATAACCTGCAGAAATATCTGGAGTTGATAACTTGGGACAGAATGAATGCCTGTACACTGCTACCCCACCTACAAAGGTTCTTTGTGTGTATACATATATGTGTGTGTGTGTGTGTGTGTGTGTGTGCATGTTATTTCTCCCCAGAAGAATGTAAGGTCCTGAAGATCAGAGACTTATTTGTTTTGGACCAACATATTAGAGGCAATTAATAAAGACTGATTGGATTTAATTTAATTTAATGGCTACTCATTAAGCTCAAAAACTGTTACCCATCTTAGCTCTGATTTTGAGTGAAGAATTAAATGCCTCCCTAACACAGGAAACAAGAACACATTGGGAACTTAGACATAAGTATGGAAGGGGAAGAAAAACAAGGCCCTTATATAATATGGCTATCATACAAATTTCCCTGACTTCAAGTTTTAACTAAAATTCCATCTTTTATAAAAAGACTTTCCCAACCCTTCTTAATTATTTCCTACTTACTTTATATATACTTTGTATATAGTTAATTGCATATTGTGGCTCCATAATACTGGAAGCTATTTGAGGGCAGAGACTGTCCTTTGCCTCTTTCCTATCCCCATGTGCCTGGCACATGGTAGACATTTAATAAATATTTATTATTTGATTGATTTACCTGGATTTTGTAGTCTCTAAAAATTAAATTGATTTGTTTTTTGTTGTTTTTTTTAGTTTACAACATTAAATTAGGTAAATGAGCTTCATTCAAAAGGTAAATATACTATTATGAATAGAACATTGACTATAAAACAGGAGACAAAAAGTTTACCATTTTGTCACTAACTGTGTGGCTTTCAGAATGTTCATGTGTTTGTGTCACTATTTTCTTATCTGTAAAATGAACTTGTTGGACTATGTGATCTCTAACACTCCTTCCAAGCCTTATGTTTGTAAAAGTTAAAATTAAATCTATTATATTTTAAGAGATTTATTAATGATCATTAGTAATCAAGGAATAAGGACCATATGCTCATGGCTGATCAGCCAGTTCAAACACCCTCCTTACTACGACCAAGTTTGGGACCAGAAGTAAAGGGCCAGGACCCTTCATGTCCTTGCCTAATATCTCATTTCCACAGGAAGTACGTAACAACAGGAAGTCAGTGGGCACCTGGGAAATGTAGCTCTCTTTTTAGGGTAACAGATTTTTCATTATACATTCCCCCCTGAGATCCATGGAAGACTAATCTCTCCAATGCATCTTGTAAACATAACCAACTTTGAAATTACAATAATTTGAGGATAAGAGGAAAAGAGAACAAAACCATTGATTGCTAGGCACATTGACAAAAAGCCAGTTAGGAGGCAGTCCCCTTCAGCATATGTTTTATACATACAAAATAAATACATTAAACCCCATACAGTTCAAATCACCACATCCCAAAGTTCACTCTGGATCTTCTGGTGCAGCTTGTGGTCTATGAAGTCACCTTCATGGTGCCTTCTACAAACAGTTCACTTTCTGGATTTGGAGAGGTAGCAGGCTTCTTAACCTAAAATTACTCTCAAAAAGAATTTAAAGTTTATAATTTAGAATAATTATACATTCACTCCTGAAGAGGATGTTGAAAAACACAAAGATCACATAGAAATGCATGGCTGAGTTATGAGGTGTATGAATCAATTGGCAAGAGAAATCAAAAACATCAAAAAAAATCCAAATAAAAAAGATGATTTTGGGATGAAATATAAAGTATCAAAGCCTTATATGTAAAAATTCTGAGTAAAGAAAAAAATAGATCTATAACAGGTCCTTGAATCAGGGGCCAATTAAAATGATATAAGCAATTATGCATTTACACAATCAGTAGCCAGGACTATAGAAAGTTTGTCACACCATGAAAGACAGAAAAGGACTAGATTATAAGAGCCATATAGGAGCCAAATTTGAGATACTTGGTAGAATGTGGAACAAGGAAGACCTAACTTTCACACATGTTAAACAACCTCAACCTTGAACCCCAAACAATTTCAAGTGCTCTTGTCTTGGATCAAAATTTTCATCCATTCCATAGGGATTGGTTGGTCTCTTTGACCTTGTGCTTGATTGGCACTATGCAGTTTTGCTTTGTGCTTCTTTGGCACTATGCAATGGCTCTTTTTATATTCTCTTGTTGTGGAATCAGATAGAATCATTAAACAAAGTCCCATAATTTTTTAAAACAATCAATGGCATCATTTTTATAGTCTAAAGCTTTTTGGGTATGCATTGACATTAGGGCAAATGCATTTTAAACTTGTATTACTGAAAAATCAAAAAAATTAAAGAAAAATATTCTCACCAAAATAAATGAGATCCATTTCCTTTTTAAGTTGACCACTGCATGAGTACAAACAATTTTCATAATAAAACAGTAATACAGTAGGTAATGCACATTTGAAGGAATACCAAAATTTACTATAGCCTAATTAATTACAATAGCAAACAAAGTCACTATCATGTTTCATATAAGTTTCTGTATGACAAAAAAAATAAAAAACAAACTATGAACTGATGGATATTTGTCACAGTTTTTACAGATGTAGCAAATCTTTCAATCTTGGCAAATATATTTTTAAACAAAGTAAAACTTATTTGAGTCTAGAACATCACTAAGAAATTTAGATTGTTCTGTTGAAATAAATTAAACTGAAGAATTTTGCAGGAGGCCTTTTTGGCTACCTGCTTCATAGAAACACCTTGGTAGGAATATTTCTTTGTTTCTCTACCTTTAATACAACATTATTTATAATATAAATATTAAAAAAAATCCATTCAGAAACCACTAGTTAATTAAAACTATTTCTGAAGACCCCTTAGAATTACCATTTAAATTCTTTGTTCATTAAATTCTCCAAAGTTTTTTAGCCAGGTTGAGTTCATGCATCATCTATGTGATACTTAACAAATCCAAAATGGAAGAAAAATCTGTTTATGGGCTTTACCATATTTCGTTCAGTATAGTTATAGGGGAAAGATAACAGAATATATCTCGTAGTTAAAACACAGTAGATTAAACTGATTCAGTGTAACAGAATAGTATTGAATACATTAATATATGAACTTAAAACAGCAAAATTAAATCTTAAAACAATCAGCAAAATACAATAAGATACAGGGACTTTCATTTAAAAAAAATGAAGTCTGAAAAGGCTTAAAATTTCACCTCCAGACCCTTTAAAGCTCCTTTTTCTAAAATTCAGAATCCTGTTGTCAGCACTGTGGGATCTCCCATAGCAAGGGAGAATGTGGGTTTTAGGAATCTCAAATTAGGCAGGCCCAAATGTCAAAGAGTTGCAGGGAGATGAATTTCTCTCCTGAATCTCAGGCAATATAAGTAAAAGGACAGGTGTGCTCATGAAAAAAAATCCTAAAGCTGGAAGCTATTTGAAATAAGTAATGCACTGCTCTTTCATAGAATATGCCATGCTTGTAATCAACTTCCTATTGCAAGAGTCTCTTCCTTTTCCCATCTCCCCTGAGGTAAAATGCTAATTTCCCCAGAGGGAGTTAGGAGGCTAATTGTTGCCTAAGGGAAAAGACACCCTGTTTTTTTTGTTTGTTTTTTTGTTTGTTTTATCATCTGCCCTGAGAGTGGCTCCAAGGACTCCTAGCTTCTTGGAGGCAGCAATCAGCTCAATAGGGACAACAATAGCAATCAGGGTCAGGTAGGGGTGGAGGTAGATTGAGAATGGGTGCTAGAGATCATAAGGAGGATTTCTGGATGCCAGATGGAGGCCAGAGGATGGGACTAGAACCTGGGGCAGGGGCCAGGTAAGCGATCTGGGTTGAGAAGATCAGGAGGAAGCAGTATCAGCAATGCCAGAGTCAGTAGCAAGGATGTAGGAACATGAACATGGGCTCAAACACATGGGCAAGAGTTGTCAAACTTAAAATAGCCAGGCCCATAGGGAGGGCAACCAGGCAAAAAGTAGGGATTGAAGAAAAAGGCAGCAGGTCCAAAAAGAGTTCAGAGTTTCTGAGGGTAGGAAGGTTAGGCAAAAAGCCTGGGTAGGAGAAACATAGCTTAAAATATTTATCTAGGCTATCTTAAAAAATTGAGAGGTTCTTCTCTGACTAGTGGTTGCCATCAATGTAAAAGTTAAAATTAAATCTCAATAATAAAAATATTATATTTTAAGCAATTTATTAATGATCATTTGAAATCAAGGAATAAAGAAGATACAAAATAAAGACCACATGTTCATGGCTGATCAGTCAGTTCAAACACCTGCCACACCACCACCAAGCTTGGGACTGGAAGTAAAGAGCCAAACCCTTCATGTCCTTGCCCAATATCCCCTTTCTAAAGGATGTAGATAATGATAGGTCATCAGTGGGTTCCTGGGAAATGTAGCTCTTTTTTAGGGTAGTAGATTTTCAATTATACATGTTCTATAAATGAGACTTCACAACTGGCAATTGAATTTGCTTTCACTAAGGCCTAAATTTATATTAGATAGTTCAACTAGGGGAAACTAGGTGGCAGTTCCAGCTAGGCTAGAGTTCCAGATCTGGATAAAGGAAGATTTAAGATCAAATTCAGACTCAGAAACTTATTAACTGTTTGACCCTATGCAAGTGACTAAGCTTCTGTTTGCCTCAGTTTCCTCATCAACAAAATATAGGTGACCTATAGAACAGTTTGGAACCATGAAACTATATATAGCACCTTTGACCCAGCAATTCCACTATTAGGTCTGAATACAAAAAGATCAAAGATAATGAAAAAAGACCTACTTATACCTAAATATTTATAGCAGGTCTTTTTTATGGTGACAAATAACTGGAAACAAGGATCATCCATCATTAGGGGAATGGCTGAATCAATTGCATATAATTTTAGAGGAATGTCATAATAAATGAAAAAGATACTAATCACTGCCAAAAAAAAAAAACCAACAACAACCTGCAAAGGTATATGAACTGAGCAAAACAGAGAGAACAGTAACAGTAACAGTAACAACTGTAAATGAATTAACTTTTATCAGTAATGCAAGAATTGTGGGCAATTCCACGGGACTCATCACAAAAAAGACTATTTTGCTGTAGAAGAACTGAATGATTATGAATATAGATTGAAGAATATCAGTTTCACTTTATTTCCTTTATGAATTTTTCTATAGTGTAGGCAATATGTGTCTTATTTTGCAACATGATTAATATGGAAATATATAGTATTATAACAAGTGTAGAAACTATCATTTTACTTATGGACTAAAGGGAGTGTGATTGGATATTATGGAGGGAGGGAATATGAACAAAAATGTCAGAAAATGACTTAAATTATATAATTTTAAAAGTAAAATTTTAAATAAATAAAATATAGAGGATAAGAAAAATGTATTTTAGGGAGACCAATGTCAAATGAGATAATGATTTAAAATCACTTAATCCAATTTTTTATTTGTTTTTCAATCACATCCAACTCTTCATGACCCTATTTGGTGTTTTCTTGGCAGAGATATTTACAGGGATTTCCCTTCATGGTGCTATACATCTGTCTCAATTTATTACAAAATAAAGAAATTGGCATAGAAGATATATTATTGATTTCTGATAATTTTGTGTTCTATTATATATTTTCCATTGAAGCCCAAGGTTGTCTATTTTTGAAAGTTTTTAAAGATATTGTACCTGAAAACATTTTCATTATTTTTTAAATTTACAATTATTCATATGAAAAGTAACACAGTATAGTGGCTAGAGAGCTGGCTTCTAGAATCAGGGGTTCAAGACATATGTCTGTCATATAATGGATGTATGACCCCATATGAGACCTCACATTTTAAAGATGACAGCCTTCTTTGATAAAGGGAGTTACAGATTGGGAAATGCTTATATCAGTGGAATAAGAAGTCTAATTAAAGACAACTACAAAACAACCTGCCTTTTCCAACTGTTTAATAACCAAAATCTCTTGGCAAATCTAGAGGAGAAATCAGTGTTTTATTTCAAAGATAGAAAATGTTAAGTTAGACAAAATGTAACTATATTTTCCTTTTAATAAGTACAAGGAAATATTAACTTAAAGAGTTAAATTTCTGAATGAATATTTATTATCTGAATAAGAAAAATTAACCATCTAAAATGATCTTTTGACAGCACTTAGCACAGTGTGTGGCTTAATAAATACTTTCTTTCTGACTGCCTGAGAGATCCTCTGATATATTCTAAGAAATATAGCCCATTTCAAAAGATTTAAGTGAAAAGAATTCAACATGAAAGAGGTGACTGTAGTAGCCAATGGAGAGATAATGTACTAGTCACTGGATTGGAAGGATGTAGGAATGAAGTGTCTTCATGGGATTAAATCTCAGCACAGTAGGATAATTCCCCTAACCATCCAATTAAGCAGACAAAAAAAAAATCATGAACATGCACAGAAAAAGCCACATTAATGCAATGGCTTTCCAGTGACGAATCAGGAAAGGAAAGAAAATTAAATGAGAAAAGCACAAGATTGGGAATTAAGAGACCTGAGTCCTAGTCCCACTCTTTTACATACAAACTATGGTGGCAGGGAGGTAGCTCAGTAAACAGAGCCAGGCTTAGAAATAGGAGACCCTGGGTTGAAATATGCTCTGAGACTTACAAGTTGTATTACTTTGGACAAGTCACTTAACCCTCTTGCCTAGCCCTAACCACTCTTCTGTCTTGGAATCAATACTTACTATTGATTCTTAGATAGAAGGTAAGGGTTTTTATTTTTTTAAAAAGATATGACTGTCTAAAAGGTTTAGTCACATTTTCTCATCCTGCAATGAACTAATGTAGGACTTCCCCATGCAGGATCATGAAATTCCAAGTTCAAATCTTTGAGTTGAGTATTAGGATGAATAACTTTACTGAGTTGGCAAACCTTAATAATTAAAAAAAAATCTGTTTTAATACGCACATAAATATATGTGTTCGTGTGTATTGTATTATATATGTGTACATACACATATATAACACTTTTCAGTCACTAAGCAGCTGGATATCAATTGTTTCAATTTCTAGATTTCCTTTTTCTTCTAATTAGGAGAAATGCTACTTTTGCCTCTCCCAGTTCACCTTTTAATCTCCTACTCAGTTGGTATCATTGGCACGTGCTGTACAAGTTCTAACCTAGAATTAGCTGTTTGGAGAAGTTAATGCTTTAAAGCTTGTGAATAATATCCAAAACATTGGGCAATTAGTAATAATGGGCAAATTCTCTTCTTTTGATCTTAAAGATTTACTTGAACAGAACAAGGAGGCACCAGTAAGTATTTTAGAAAGTGTGAATTTAAATACCTTGGAGGGTGTATAAGTGGCTTCTACTGATTAGTAACCTAACTATCCATTATCCACTCATGTTTTAGTTTCATTTAATACAGGATTTTTTATTGCATATTCAAGAAAATACTGATCGTCTTGACTGAATTAAAAAACCATTGCATATTCACAAGAATAAAACTTTATTTGAACAGTTTGGTAATAAGGATTGGTGAAATTCTTCTGTTCCTCATCCCATACATAGCCTAACATTTTTTACTTTATCTTAAGGGGGAAAGTAATGCAATTTCTAGACTAGTTAGCTAGAGATTATAGAAAAACTGGTGATGAAAACACATAAAGGTATTTTCATTGAAACTTGATTGGAATTATTAGGAGGCTATTAGGAAATTATCATTACTCCACACTTTTAAATTAATCAATGATTTTATTACATGAAATAATGCCACCTATATTACCTACATTACAGTATTGCTTTAAGAAAATAATTTATTATAAAGTGCATATAGATTCACTTTATATTTATATAAAATATAAGTCGATGTCTACTTAATGTTATCCAATGGTTTTCTGAGAATAGTTTAGGGGAAATGATGTTCTGGGAACAGATAGTTCCCTTATTCAAATAGTACAAATATAGTGTGGAGCCGAATGGCAACATAGTTATCATTTTTTTACTAAAAACATAAACAAATATTAATTTAGTGACTACTTTCTGTTAGGCACTGGAGTGGAAAGTCAAAAATAAAACAGTCCTTATCTAAAAGAATCTTAAATTCTTTTGAACACACACACACACACACATATACCTATTCATATGCATATATACACATATAAACATAAGCTTAAATATCTTAAAACTTTGGTAAAACTTTCAGAATACTTTGTATATACAAATAAATATATATTTTATCAATTTGTTGAAATTTTGTGAGGAGGAGAACACTAGCGGCCTAGTTAAAATATATTCTATTACAAAATCAGAAAGGTTTTGTCTGACTTCATGGGTAAAATCAATTGAAAAGTGAATCAATTATCTAATGAATATACTTTAAAATCCCCCACCTCAATGAAACTTTAATTTCATCAATTTTTGTATTTAGGTCTATTGCACACTATGTCATTCCTATAAAATTGTACATCTACACTGTACCCATCATGTTGTTATTTTCATCAGTTTTTCTTTACCTTATATAACTATCAAAGGAGAATATGTTTTTGAATTGTTTATTATAGTTGCCCAATCTTCAGTGAATCTTCTGACATTTCCTAAGAAGCAAATAGCTGTGCCTGATTTTTTAAAATTAACTACAGCCCAACACTTTATATTGAATTCTAAGATGAATTATCTTATCACTGTTTTCAACTTTCCCACTCAGCCTTTCTGTGTAGGTGACTTAAGAAATGAAGACCCTAGGAATTGCTATAAAATTATTAAAAAAAACAAAAACAAACCAGATATCCAAATTGGAAAAAGTTTAACAAACATCCAATCTAATCCTTTACATCTATAGATCTATAGATGAATATATTGAGATAAAAGGTGGTGACATGATTTTTAGCAAGGGCAAGGCATAATTTTTACTAAATAAGTGTTCTTAGATAGAAAGTTATTTTTTAGATTGTTACCTATCACCTGTTTGTCCCCATTATTACCAACTTTAAGCTTTTACTCACTTTTAGTCAGAAGATGGCTTATTTAATTAAAATGAGATCATTGGTGTTTTCATAAATCATGCCTATGATTTTGATTTTAGTCCCGGGGGGGCTATAATGACATTAACACTATCTTTAATAGCCCACAAACTATTTGGAAACTTGAAATTCTTATCTGAAAGGCTCTATTTAAGCAATCTGATAAAAGATTTTTAATAGGTCTGTGTCCCGTGTAAACTATACCTTGGTGCCTCTTTTGGAGAAACCTATATCTGATTTATTGAGTTTTAATAAATAACAGATATAAATGGTTACTATAAATAATAACACTGATTATCCTGTGTAATCAAACCCTTCACCTGCTGCGATATGCACCACATTTATGCAGATCAGCTGTAGGCCTTTCATCCATGAAATTATAGAATGTATAATGTGATGGGCCATGATATATTCAGTGTAATTGCTTATTTATAAAAAGAGCTATCAACAGCCCACTTTAAATAAATTCAGAAATCACCGTAGGGCATTTAGAAATGAATATTTTATATGACATTTTAAAAAGATTATGAGCGTTTCTTTGAACAGTAAAATTAATGGCTGTTTTGCTGTTTAAACTCATCCAGTGTAGATTCAGGATAATAGCATATAAACTGTAATTACTGTATTTGTGTTTTAATTAGGAATACCCATCTACCTTTTGAGTAATTCAGGATGTTAAAAAATCATAAAATTTTAACAAAGGGAAAAACAAATTTACAAATGTGGATTTTCTTATGAATAATTTGAAAGTGACTATTCAATTATACTGGAGCAAATATATATCAGATATCAACTTCTGAGTATTTCTTCCCCTCTTACTAAGAACCTCCAACTGGTGAAATTTTATTTTTCTGCATACAAAACTTCCTATATATTTAGAACTAGTAATTATTTTGTGCTTTTGTTATTATGGAATATTATTGGAACAAATGAATTGTGTAACAAAATGAGATATATTCTCTTTTATTGGTAATATTAAATGCTACTCTAGGCAAGGTGACAGAAGTTCCATTCTAACTAATTCAGCAAGAAAAGATGTCAAAAATAAGATGTTGCCATTTATATACATGGAAACAGCAATTTGAAAAAATGAAAAGTTGACAGACCATTTAATTTCTATGGTTGTTGTAGAAAGATGATGTAGACAATTAAAACAAATGAGTGCCAGCTTGAAAATAAAGATTCAACAAACATTTGTTTAGCACTTTCTATGTGCATAGCACTGTTACCTGCTACAGAGAAAACTAACAATTTTGACTCTGAGGAAATTGATTCATTAAAATGCCCTCAAAAATATTTTTGATATATTACAAAACAGTAATCAACAAAACAATCTGGTACTAGCTAAGAAATAGAGGTAAAGATCAGTTGGAATAGATTAAGTAAATAACTATAATAATCTATTTTTTCATAAACCCAAAGATCCAAGTTTTGGGGCCCAAAACTCATTATTTGACAAAAATTGCTGGGAATACCGGAAAACAATTTGAAATAAACTAGGCATAGGCCAACAACTCACATTGTATCCCAAAGAAAGTTCAAAATGGGTACAGGATTTAGACATAAATACAAGTCAAGCTTGTAACTAAAATAAGGGTACAGGGGAAAATGTGCCTGTCAGATCTATGGATAAGTGAAGAGTTTATGACCAACAAGAGAGAGAGAATATTGTGGAATGTGAAATTAATTATTTTAACACTATTAACATTAAATGAAAAAGGGGGTTGCAGAAACAAAATAGATACAGCCAAAATTAGAAGGAAAGCAGGAAAGTAAGGAGAAAAGACAGCAAGTTTCTCTGATAAAGACTTTATTTCTGAAATCTGAGAGATTAATGAAATTTATATTTATCTGAGTTGTTCTTTGATTCATAGTTAGTGAAAATATGAATAGGCAGTTTTCAGAAGTAGAAATCAAAGACATCTATAGTCATAGAAAATGCTCTAAATCAGTATTAGAGGAATTAAAATTAAAACAACTTTGGGGTATCATTTTCTACCTACCAAATTGACTAATATGCCAGAAAAGGAAAATGACAAATATTGGAGGGAATTTTTTTAAATGGCATACTGATTGACAGTTGGTGGAGTTGTGAACCAATCAAACCATTCCGTAAAGTAATTTTTAACTACACCAAAAGAGTTATAAAATTGCACATATCTTTTTTTTGCACCAAAACTCCCAAGAAGTATATGTAGATATAGATATAGATAATATATCACCAAAATATCAGTGATAAGGAAAATAATCCATATGTTAAAATATTTATACTATCCCTTTTTGTGGTGGCAAAGAATTGGACTTTAAGGGGATCTTTATGAACTGGGAATTGGTAAAATAAATAATGTTATATTATTTCAATGGAATAATATTGTGCTATAAGAAATGATCAGCAGAGTAGTTTTAGAAAAAATATGGAATGCTTTTATGAACAGATGGAAAATGATGTGAACAGAACCAGAACAATGTACACAGTAATCATAATGTACAATGATTAAATATAAATGATTTAGCCATTTTAATCAATTCAGTTATGCAAAGCAATACCAAAAGACATGATAAAATCCACCATCAGATGGTGTCAATGCAGATAGAAGCATAATACTTTTTTTTTTCATTTTCATTTTTTTGCAACATGGCTAATATGGAAATATGTTTCTCAATTTCAAATGTATAATGGATATCACATTCTTTGCCTTCATGTTGGGTAAAGGAAGGGGAGAGGGAAAAATTTAGATCTCAAAACTTTAAATGAATTTTAAATAAGTAAATAACAAATTTAAAGGATATTTTGAATCATCTTTTGGAAAAATGGTCAATTATTGATATAATTTATTAATATGTTTATTTAATGGTTATCTAAAAGTATAAAATAAAGGGAGGAATGGACTAAAAAAAGGGAAGAATTCCAGACCTAAAAATATGACTCTCATTTGGTAAATTTGTGGGTTGTCAGAGGAGAAAAAACTGGTTGAATCTAGTGAATCCTTAAGATTAGACTTATATCCTCAAGCAGAGAAGCGATTAGTGCTATTTATATGACACCAAATTATATGTTCTTAAGGCATAGAACTTTAGATATATTTGTAGGCAGATGAAATGCTTTGAGAGAGAAACTGATTTGGTTAAGCATTTACTCAACAATATTAATATGAAGGACGTAGACTGTGGAGCTATTGTAAAATGTAAAGCATCAGAGTCAGTAAGTTGGCTCAGTAGATAGAAAACCAGGCCAGGGTCCTAATCTGATCTCAGACACTTCCTAGCTGTGTGACTTTGGGCAAGTCACTTAACCCCAATTGCCTAGTCCACAGTGCCCTTTGGCCTTGGAAGTATTAGTATCAACTCTAAGACAGTAGGTAAGGGTCTTTCTGGGGCCTGATGTAAGTATTTGCTGGTAGTGTAAATGATATAAAAGTTCTTTTCAAGGGTCAAGGAAAGTCACTGAAGTAGGCTACTTGACAAATGTTTTTGTCAGTATTATCTTTTCTCTGACCAGAAATTTGTGTCTGGGTTATCAAGGCTGCAACGTAAAAGAGGAGAGAGAGTACTTATCCTTTCCACCCAGGAATTCACTAGGTTTTTTTGGTTTATTTGTTTCCCCCTCCTTTGGTTAGAATTGAAGAGAGATGTAGAGAATTTGTCTCAACATTTGTTTTCTTTTTTTATACTTCATATTTCACAGCTGCTACATTAATTTTATTTTTTCTGTGAATATTTTATAAAAACCAGAGCTCTATTCATTATCAATCCCTTAATCCATGCAAATCTCCTAGAATTAACCTTTCTAAGGTTGTATTTTTATAATGGTATATTTTATAATAACAAGAAGCTGTAGGAGTTGAATGAAAAGAAAAAGAATATTTCTTCATAAAATCATATTCCTATGAAATTTACATTATAAACACCTAGAATACTTATGCATATTTGCATATTCATAGATTTGATTTGAATACAACTTCTGCAAGAGAATTGCTTAAAAATTAATAAAGGTAGTGTGGCTAAGAAGAGTGTTGGATCTAGAGTCAGAATGACTGGAGTTCAAATCTTGTCTCAGATTCACACCAACTATGTGACCCTGTTCAAGCTATTTAACCTCTGACTGCCTTTAATCCCTAATCTGGAAATAGAAATTATAACACCTACTCTGAGAACTATTGTGATATGAGATAATATTGTAAAATACATTGAAAATGTTAAAATATTATGTAAATGATAGCTCTTTTTATTCATATAAAGGTATGTCCACACATAAGATGTATTTGGAAATTAAGTTTTTCACTTCTATATTTTCTTAGATTTCCTTTGGTTAATCCAAAGCACAAAGGGCTAGATTTCAATTGATAAGCTATTCCTGTATCTTTAAGAATTTGTAGGGAACAGAATAGCTTTGATTCCTATGAAGTAGACAGAATAAACATTACTCTATCTACTTTACATATATACAAACTATCTTAGAAAGGTTGAGTGATTTGTCCACAGTGACACAGATGATAGACATCTGAGTTGGGATTTCAACTCAGATCCTTTGAATCCAGATACAAGGCTTCAGGCTTTTTTAAAATATTAATTTGTCATAGAATGAAATACTTTGCATTTTATCATTTTCTTTCTACTTTGATGTGGAAATGAAAGAATCAGTTAATGAAAAGGAAGGGTCAGAAATGTATAGTCAGTATTATTGTTTTAATATAGAGAATAGCTCTATGTACTTAAAGACTTGTAGGACACTCAATTGATTTTCAAAACTTATACTGCTAAAATTTCAAAAATAGCACTGTGGTAAAATATGTTACCCTTTGTTTTCCAGCACTAAAGAGAAATGTTTGGCTATGGGTATATATGTAAAAGTTGCAGAGATATTATTTAAGAAAGAATATTTTATTAAATATCTAAAATCTAGTTACATTGAATTGTATATTATAACTCACCTTTTATAGCATTTTAACTCTTCCTCATAACCACTCTATGAGGTGAATATTCATATTTTTGGATCAAAAATGCTCCAAAAGCTAAGTAGGTTGTCTTATTTTTTGAACCCCTAACTTCCATCTTAGAATTACTATTGTTTTTTTATTGCAAGTCAAAAAAGCAGTAAGGGCTAGTTGGAGGGGTTTCAGTTATTTCTCCAGGGTCACAAAACTAGGAAGTGACAGAGGTCTAGATTTTTATAAGGGTCCTCCAATCCCTAGGTATGGATTTCAATCCACTAAGCCACCTAGCTGCCCCCAAGATTAAGTGATTGGTACACAGTGACAATTAATGTAGACAATATTGTATAATATTTAGATCAATAATTGCTGAATTCACATTAAAATAGTTCTTCATGAAGGAATATTTCATTCTCTGGAGTTCACTTTTTACCTTCTTTAAAAATAACAATCCAAGTTCAAAATATCTTCCTAAAATGTTATGATAATGTATAAAATATAAAGTCTAGGAGAAAATAATCTAAAGCTTAGTGACAATATGTAGTAAAAGAGTAACTCTCTTCCTTGTTGATGAAAGACAGTGTGAGAGGGAGGGAGAGAGAGATGATACAACATCTAGATAATTGTTATGTTCCAGATGCTCTTCTAAGCATTAGGAATGGAAAAATAAAATTCAAAACAAGAAAGAAATACCTACCCTGAAGGAGGTAACATTCTAAAGAGGAAAAATATTATTCAAAAAGGAACTGGAAAGTGTGGAGGTGTAGAGGCAGGGTGAGGAAGTAGCATAAAAGTAATGTGAAAAAAAAATAAGTTAGAGAATTGGAAATGAAATAGAAAGAGATGAACATGGATGACCTGAGCTTTTCATTAAATGGTTATTTAAGGAAGAAGGCCTATAAGTTATTAAAGATTATTTTCTATTTTGTATTGTGTGCTTAAGAAGTTATTTTTTTCTTCATGAATTTGAATTTAGTTGCCCATGGCTGCTCTTGATTCAGGTATTTTAGTTAGAATACCTATAGGAGGATGCAAAGTCCAGTATCTTCAATACTTTGCTAAGTTTGCAAGCATTTCCTCTGACAAAAGTGGAGGGGGAAGATATATATTCTGAAGAACATCTTTATGTGGTGCTACTGACCACAAGTGTTTAAAAATATTGTAAATTAAGGGGATTTTTTCTCTACTATAATTCCTCATTCTCATTCCCCATATAATTCTTTCTGGGTTGGGAAGTGGTTTGCAAGAAATGTCACATTTGTCCCAATTTCTAGAAATATTTTATCAATTTACTTTATTCATTATAAATAATCTTTGTGGGTGCCCAGTTTCCTGAGCCTATATTATAATCATTGCATTTGAAAGACCTTTTAGCATTTAGTCTAAAACCTATGAGTTATTAAGACATTTGCTCACCTATTTAGTATCAGCACCAAATTTAAGTTTCAACACTATCCTTAGAAAAGAGGCACTGAACTAGGGAATCAATAAACATTTTTAATAATACATTTTTAATTTTTCAAGATTATAAGTGTGGGGTTTTCCTTAATGGGCTTCCCTGATTAGCAGGGTCCCACAAGGGAAGGGGGTCACCTTTGTGATGGGACCCGAGGAGAGATAGGAACCGAGAACCAGGATGGAAAATGAAAGACACGGACAAGTCAGTGTTTGAATAGGGCAGGCAACCCCTATGATACTCCCTTTGATAGGAAAGTATGAGTACAAAGGAACAGGAGGTGGATAAGGAGATTAAGATAGGGAATGCAGGCTGAGATGGTTACAGCCTCGGGGAAGGAGAAGGTTAAGAGGAGAGAGAGACATAGTCATTAAGGAGCCGAGTGGAACTCCATGAAAGGGGAGAGAAAGCCAAGAGGAAGTTCATGGGTTTGCCTCTGAATTTAATCCTGTCCTGCTTGGGCGGTACTCCCAAGCACTAGTAGCCACATCACAAAGTATAGACACTTAAGACTGGGTGGCAAGGTAGAGGGAACACCTTTGGGCGTGTAGATTGCAAACCCTGCTTTCCTGGGGAATTGAGTCTGAGCATGTTAATGAGTTTGTCTTAGCCAAGGGCCACATGGCCAGTTCAAGGTTACATTCACAAGCCTCATTGGTATAACCTTATGCTTGGAGACACAGTAATCATACAGTCATTTATATTTCATAGATGTGAATATGCTTGGGATGCTACAATAAGACAATACATTTTTAATGTTTGATTTCTGACATTATATAATCTGTATTCTCTCTTTCTCTCCCATCTAATACATTCCCTGAGAATACAAGCAATATGATATAAGTTGTAAATATATTATCATAAAATATATTTCCATTTTCTTCAGATTGTGAAAGAAGACACATATTACTTTAACTAGAAAAAAGTTAATGTAGTAAGGAAAGCCATCCAGGGGTCTCTCTGAGGGTCTGAGGTTACTCCATCTAGATGTGATCATCTGGTCAAATTATGAGGTGAGAGACAATGTGTGCTCAGGCCCACATGCATAGGCATCACACAGTGTTCTGCTATAGCACAGAAGTTTGTTTATTACATAGGCTGGTGATTACATACTTCTTTGGCACACAATAAATTTTCAACATATGTGTTTCCATAGTACTTAACAACAGACTTGTAGCCTAAGGAGATAGTCAAAGAAACATTGTTGCTATAGATGAATGACATAAACAGGGTGATCTAGAGGTTAGTTCTCCCTGACCTAGGAGAATCATTGTTACTTTTGGTCAGCTTTCACAATCAATCACAATTACTTAGGAGATAGTTAACAAAACATTTCATAGCTAGGTACAAGATAAGATGGCTATTTAATGACAGACCAGATTTGGGGTTTTCCTCAATTTACAAGTTCTATTTTTCTTGAGTTACTTTAAAGCACCTGGCAATGTTGCTTGGTTTCTGTCCATAAACAGAATTCAGTGCATTGTGTTTTAAAGGTAAATTATGTTCTTGGCTTACCTGGCTTGTAATGGGAATAAATGTAGCTCTGTCAAGAGGGAAAGGAGGGGGGGGTAATAGGCAATAATCTTTGGGATTTAATTCTGTAAATGCAATCTTTTGAGGTAATAATCTAGGGGGATTAAAGTGGGGCATATATGTATTGATCCTATAAGTATTTGTTCTCAATTTATTTCTCCTGTATTGGGGAGGAAACAGTAATCATAACAAGTCCATTAGTAAGGAAAGTTGGAGAGAGAGAAAAATTACAGAAGGGGATTAGCAGGGGGCTTTGTTCTCGGAGGACACCCTTGCAGTTCCTGGCTTCCAACAGTGACTGTGTCAACCAGTGGGGATTTGTTGGCTCCCTGCAATGCAGGGAGTAAAATAAAGAATAGAATGCTTCAATTTGCACTTGGACTCTATTCCTTCTATGAAAGTGGATATCCTTTTTTTTTTCATGATTCTGTTGGGGTTGTCCTAGATCCTTGTCATGTTGATCAGAGTTAAATTATTTAGAGTTGATTATCATGCATCATTGTTGTGCTGTGTACAATGTTCTCCATGTTCAAATCACTTTACATCACTTAATGTAAAAAAAGTTTTCAGATTGTGTGTGTGTGTGTGTGAGAGAGAGAGAGACAGAGACAGAGACAGAGAGAGAGAGAGAGAGAGAGAGAGAGAGAGAGAGAGAGAGAGAGAGAGAGAGAGATCATCTTGTTTGTCAATTCTTATGGCACAAAATATACCATTGCAAGTGTAGAACAAAATTTGTTCAGACATTCTCAAATTGATGATCATCCCTTTATTCTCCAATCCTTTGCCAAGACAAAAAGAGCTGCTATTAAAATTTTATACAATTAGGTTATTTTCCATTTTATGTTATCTCTTTGGGATATAGACATAACAGTGGTATTGCTGAGTTAAAGGGTATGAACAGCTTTATGGACCTTTGAGCCTGGTTCCAAATTGAGCTCCATGATGATTATATTAGTTCACAGCTGCACCAGCGGTATATTAGATTTTTGGTTTTTCCACATCCATCCAATATTTATAATTATTTTTTCATGTTATCCAGTCTGATGCATGTGAGGTGGTACCTAAGAGATTTTAAATATGCATTTCTCAAATAAACATTAATTTGGAGCATTTTTCATTGGATTAAAAAGATAGTTTTAATTTCTTCTTTTGAGAATTGACTGTTCATAACCTTTGTTCATTTGTCAACAGGGAAATATTTTGCGTTTTTATAAATTTGACTCTGTTCTCTTTATATTTGAGAAAAGAAGCCTTCATCAGAGACTTGATCCTAAAATACTTTTCTCATTTTTTCCAAGATTTCTATACCTAACAAAATGTGGATATCATTTCCATTTTGTGCCAATTCCAATGAGAGAAGGATTTAAGCATTGCCTATTACTCACTCTATCTTCCCTTCCTTTCTATGGAGACTGTTTTTAGTATTTTTTCTTGTCCTGGTAATTCTGGAATTAGTGTCTGTAATAGTGCTTAGATATGTAAATATTGGATTTCTTTTAGGAAGTGATCAGTGGATTATTTCAATTTTTATTTTCCCCTCTTGTTCAAGAACATCAGGGCAGTTTCCCCTGATTCTTTCAATATGGCATCCAAGTTCTATTTTTTGATCATGGCTTTCGATCAATTCAATGACTCTTAGAATATTTCTCCTGAATCTATTTTCCAGGACAGTTGCTTTTCCCTAATCTTCTATATCATTCGTTATTTTTAATTTTTTTTTGTTTCATGCTATCTTATGAAGTTATTATTTTGCATTTGTCCACTTCTAATTTTTAGGGAGCCATTTTATTCTTTGAGGCTTTGTACTTCTTAGCTGCTATTTTTCTGCTTAAGATATTGTATTTCCTTTTTAGGGAACCATTTTTTTCAGTAAGTTTTTGTTATAAGCTTTTGTTTTTTTCTATCATTTTCTTTTCTAATTTTTTAGGGTATTTTCCCCTACCTTTTTGGGAGCTCTTCTAAGTTTCATTTGGATAGACATCCTTTCAAGTTTTCCTATGAGGTTTCATATACTTTCATTTTTTGTATTGCTGTCCTTTTCTAATTCTGTCTTCTGGTCAATGACTGTGACGAATTCTGAACCTGATCATAGGCCAGTTTGGGACACCAAGACTGGGCTACAGGAATGAAAAAACACCACAGACACACAAGTTGAAGTCCCAGGCCCTGACAGGACCCCGGAGTGAGGCCCAGAAATCCATAGTCCTGGGCCCTTTCAAGACTGCTATGGTGAAGATGTAGCCCTAAGGAAAATAGATTATAGTGCCAAACACTGCAAACCAGCAGCAGAGGAGACAGAAGCAGGAACTAGCTTTCAGAATTCCCAGTCAATAGTCAAAAAAGACTGGGAAAATGAACAAATAGAAAAAGACACAATTAATGCTCAAAAATTTCTATGAGGAAAAAGAGAAAAGCACAGAATCAACAGGGGATGATGAGATCCAAGCAACCACATGCAAAACTTCCAAAAAAAATGGGAATTGGTATCAAGCTCTGGAGGAACTTGAAAAGGAACTCAAAAGTCAAATAAGATCAGTCAAAGAAAAATGGGAAAAAAGAAATTAAACTAATGCAAAAAGAAAATAACAACTTAAAAAGCAAAATTGGACAACTGGAAAAAGAGGTGTAAAAATCCAATGTAGAAAAGAATTTCTTCCATAACAGAATTGACCTACTGGAAAAATAGGCAAACAATAATATGAAGAAAAGAGTGCCATGAAAATTAGAATGGACCAAGTGAAATAAGAAGTATCAAAAAGTCATGGAAGAAATTCAGTCTTTAAAAATTAGAATTGAACAAATACAAGCTAATGACTTCATGAGACACCAATAAACAATAAAAAATAAAAGGAATAAAAAATAGACGACAATATGAAATATCTAATTGAAAAAGCAATCGACCTAGAAAATATATCCAGGAGAGACAATTAAAGAATTATTGGATTACCCGACAGTAGTAATAAAAAACAAACAAACAAACAAAAAACTAAACATTTTATCAAAGAAAACTGCCCTGATATTCTTGAACAATAGTGTAAAATAGAAATTGAAAGAATCCACAAATAAATCCCAAATGACAACTCCCAGGAAAGTTATAGCCAAATTCAGAAGCTCCAAGGACAAGAAGAAAATGCTGCCAGGAAGAAATACTTCAAATATCATGAGGCCCCAGTCAAGATTATGCAGGATTTGGCAGCTTCTACATTGAAGGACTAGAAGGTTTGGAATACAATATTCTGAAAGGCAAGAGAATTGGATTTACAATCAAGAATCACCTACACATGAAAACCAACTATATTCTTTCAGGGGAAAATAACATCATTTAATAAAATAGAAGATTTCCAAGCTTTACTAAAGAAAATATTAGACTTAAAAAAAAAGAAAATTTGATGACCAAATGAAAAATTGAAAAAAAGCATAAGAAGGTAAATAAGAAAGAGAAAAAAATTAAGGGCTTGCATAAGGACAAATTGTTTATATTTCCATATGGAAAGATGATATCTGTAACTCTTAAAATTGCTATTATTTGATTATAATTAGGAGAAGTATACATAGACAAAGAGTGACAAAGAGTGTGGTAGTAAGTTGTTTAGTATGATATGTAAATAAAAGAGGAGTAAAAAGGAAGATTTCATTAAGAGAAATGGAAGGAGAGAAGTAGAAGAGGGTAAATTATATCACATAAAGATAGACAGTTTGGGAAAAAATTATTTCAGTTGAAGGTAGTATGTGGGTCTAATAGTTATACACAGTTAAAAGTAATAATTAAGCTTTACTTTCATTGGAATTGGCCTAGAGAGGGAATAACAGCCAGATCCATTGTAGTATAGAATCCTATCTTACCCTAAAGAGAAATAGAAGAGGCTATATCCACATCATACCCAACTGATAAATGGTCAAAGGTTATGAATAAGCAGTTTTCAGATAAATAAATCACAGCAATCAATAATTATATAAAAATGCTCTTGATTAGAAAAATGCAATTTAAAACTATGAGATACCACTTTATAACTACCAGAATAGCCAATATGATTGTAAAGGAAAATCATAAATGTTTGAGGGAATGTGGCAATATTGGTATCAAATAATCAAAATTAAATTGAGAAAGGGAATAATTACAATAAAATCAAGAGGAAACTAAAGCAATTGACTGTTATGATTCCTAATTATATGCCAACAAATCTGATACTTAAGTGAAAGAGACCAATATTTAAAGAAACAAAAATTGCTGAGATCAACAGAAGAGGAAACTATTTACAGAAACAATCTCATCTCAGAAAAAGAAATTGAAATGGTCATCGATGAATTCCCTAATTAAAGAGCTCTATGACCAGATTGACTCACAAGTGAATTCTACCAAACATTTAAAGAACAATTAGTTCCAATACTACATAAACTATTAAAAAATAGATGCGAGAAAATAAAAAGTTAAAGAAGTTGACATTATTAAGTGACAGTGGGAGAAAAAGTGAAAGAATAAAAAAACTTTCTCATGAAAATATAAAGCTAACTGAACAATATACTTCATCACCAGAGGGACTTCAAATAAGGAAAATAATTACTATTTTAAACAATCTCTCCTCAATTTGCATACTATGATCCATGATTGCAGGTTGAAATCTATTTCTCTTGAGATTATCATTTTTTCCAAATGTTTGTTCTTTTTAGGGTGCAGAGACCCTTTGTAAATGTAACAACTGTCCTTTCTCTAACTGATATTGTGATCTACTGATTTGTGCCTAGGTATCACTGCCAGGAGTCCCTGGAATTTCATAGCCACAATCTTTAGATATACATTGACATGGCATACCTTCCTTAAGCCTGCCTTTTTAGAAAAAATAATAACAAAATTCATCTGGAAGAACTAAATTTCAAGAATATTAAAGCAGTTAAACTAGAAGTACAATATTGCAGTTAGACTAGAAGTACAATATTTCAAACTGTCTTACAACTCTATAATCAGAAAAAAAAAGTGATATTGGCCAAGAAATTGAATGGAAAATCAGTGGAATAGATTAGCTACAAAAAATAGTAGTAAAACACCATTCTAATATAGTGTTTCATAGACTCAAAGATGCAAGTTTTTGGAAAAATAAATCACTAATTGGCCAAGTTTTTTTTTTTTTTGTGTGAAAATTGAAAGGAATTTGGGAATTAACTAAACATTGGGTAACTTCACACACCATATAGAAAGATAAGATCAAAATAGACACCTGATTTTGTAAGGTTAAAAATTTATATCCAAATACTCCAAGTATTATTTTTTAAAGACTTAATGATAATAACTTGAAGCACAGCAAAGGATAGCCTCAGTGAAGAGAGAAAAGCTTCCCAGACCACACACCTAGGAGAGCACACAGAGCTCCAGAGAAGCCCCTATGGTGGGGTTTTCAGCAAATTTATATCCCGAAACGTCAGGATACAACTTAAAAGGATAGTGTTCAGTTGTATAAACTGTGTTTAACTGTGTATAAACTGTGTATATAAACTGTGTATATACACTGTGTGTAAACAGTGTATAAACTGTGTTCAGTTCAGGTGTATAAAATTTCTATTTGCACAATTTAAATATAAAAGTTGATATCATAAGTAAATTAGGGCAGTAGGGAAAATGTACTGGTCTTCTATGAATAAGCAAAAATTTATAACAAAACAAAAATAAAAAGATCATAGGGAGTAAAAAGGATAATTGGATTATAGGGATTTAAAATGTTTTTGTACAACCAAATGAATGCAACTTAAGTTAGAAGGAAAACGCAAAACCAGGTACAATATTTTTTACAAGAATTTTCTCTGATAACAAGGTCTCATTTATCAAATACATAGTTAATTGAGACATTTATTTTTAAATGAGTCATACCCATTAGATAAATTTTTAAAGGATATGAAGAGATAGTTTCCAGAATAATAAATTGAAATCATCAATAGTCACATAAAATTTTTCTAAATAACTTATTGGAAAATCTAAAATCAGGTCATACCTATCAGATTTGTTTACATTACAGAAAAGGAAAATGACAAATGCTACAGGTTATGTGAAAAAAAAATAGGATATTAATGTAGTCTTGGCCATGTTATAAACTAATCTAAGTGTTCTGGAAAAAAAATTGGAACTACACCCAACGGGCTATAAATCTGTATATACTATCTGACCTAGTAAATCAGATACCAGGCCAGTATCTCAAAGAGATTAAAGTAAAGGGGAAAGGGTATATTCATAGTAAGATTTTATGATAGTTCCTTTTGTTATAACAGTTCATTTTGTGGTAGCAACAATTTAGAAGTTGTGAGGATGTCCATTAAATGGGGAATGGCTGAATAAGTTTTGGTATAAAGTTGGAATGAAATATTTCTTTTGGTAAATGAAATGGTGACCATGATGGTCTCAGAAAAACCTGAGAAGTTTTATATGAAACTGAAGGGAGGAGAACCAACAGAACTTTACCCACAGTAACAGCAATATTATAAGCCTAATCAACTGGAAAAAGCTTTGTTACTCAGATCAATGCAACAATCCAAGATAGGTATGAAGGACTTATAGAAAAAATGCTGTCTACCTCAAGAAAGACAACTGATGAACTCCTATGGCAGATTAAAGCACACTGTTTTTACTTTTTTTTGTTTCAACTTTATTTTACAATATGGTTCATATTGAAATATGTTTTGTAAGACTTTACCTGTATAATTAATATTATATTTCTTATCTCTTCAAGGGGCAGGTTGAAAGGGAAGGGGAAGAGAATTTAGGATTCAAAACTTTAAAATAAATGGTAAAAATATTTACATGTAATTGTGAAATATATAATGAAATAAAAATGAAACAATTTAATTCTTGAAAAAAACTATAGTTTCCTAGAGATTTATTTGATTAAGATAAAACAAAATAAAACTTTCTAAGAAAATCACAGTTTTATTTTGAACGTAATATTGATTATACTTAAAAGAAATCTCTAAACTAAGGAACAACAAAATTAATTTTCAAAATCCCCAGACACCTTTAGAAGAATATGATATAGTTTTAAATAATATTATTCATCAACATAGAAAAAATATTATTCAAGCAGAGAATAACTAAATAGCAACCTGAAATAGTTGAATCTGCCTTTAAGCCGAACAAATCCCATAGTTTATATTGTCTATATTAAACCATACAGAGTGGGTTTCCAAATCTTAATTACTCTGAACACACAACCACACATACAGGGAATCACAAACAAATAGTGGTGGACAGAGAATAACAGTCCTCAATTTAGCCACAAAATGTCAAGGGCTATTTTGGTCTCATACTTTGGTGTTATCCACATTGTTCAATCATAGGCTCAGCAAGGATGAATTGGAAGGAACTGAAAACAAAAATAAATATCAGGAATTAGAAGGAACAGACAACAACAGATTCTCCTAACTACAAATCAGAATCAATTATGGTGAAATAGTCCCACATAAAGGTTTTGTTGAAAGCATTTAATTTCATTTTTTTTAGTTGGGCTTTTCTATGACTCCAGATTTTTGGAGGCAAGGGAATTGAAAATAGCAATTACCACACCCTGGGTACTTAATGGAATATTAGAAAGAAAAAAATAGCATTAGAGAACACTGTGATCATTTGATCACATTCTCTTTTAATATGAGAACTTTCTTTTTGGCTACTGTCCCAAAGAAACCTCTAGGCAAGTTGAAGTTGATCAACCATTGATCATATTCAAGAGCTTAGTCACTAAAGAGCGACATTTGCTTCTCTCTCTTTTTTTTTCTACTTTACTCATCCTTTGATGAAGTATTGAGGCTGGTAGGTCTTGTACTTGGGCCCAAGGCAAATAATGACTTCTGTCTGATCATTCCTATTTCAGATTTAAACCTTAATATCTAAAATTATATACTACTAGAGCATGATAATCACAGATATACACTGCTTGCCATAATTAATATCTAAAGTAAATTCATTTTGAAAAGCAATTTTAAATGAAAAAATGTATACCATTCAAACATGTATGTGTATGTATTCTGTGTGTGTCTTTAGGTGATTTCTATAGTATCTAAACTTTAGAATGTCAAGTAATGATATATATGCCTAATGTAATCTCAATAGCAACTGAATAATTTTTTCTCCTTATATTTTAATATCTTTCTATAGTCAATACCACTTCCCATACAATAGCAAGCTAAAGAATAATAATAATAGGAGCCAAGATGGAGGAGTAACTAGGACAGCAGAACCCAGTTTCACCACAAAAATCCTCTTTGACAAAGAGTAAAATATCTTCACAAAACGAATACAGGATTTAAAGAACCAACAGAGATAGAGGGAAACAACCTTCAAAAAAAGGACAATCCAAAAGGTAGGAAGAGATCATCTGGGGAACTGAGGTGAGGGGGGAAACATAAGTATCAGGAGGCATAGCAGCCTATGAAGAATAAGTCAAGAGCAAACCACATTCCCCCACTGCCCCACACATCTACTCCCAGAAGTTCCGAACTTAAGTCCAAGCTAAGTAAGACCTTGAGATCCTGCCAGGCAAGTAGTGGCCCAAGTCAGCTCACACCCCTTGAAATTTCAAACTTGTGGAGAAGTCCAGAGTCCCAACCCAAGGCAATATGGGCTAAAGGGGGCCAATCTGTGTGGGCCCAGATTGAAGCCAGGAATCCCTCTCTGGGCTTGGTGTAAGGATATAATCCACAGTTTGGGGTGAGGATACAGTTCTCAGGGGAAGCATCCTTGGGATCTTTTTTGCCCAAAACTAAGGGTAGAGCTCTAAGACAGGGCAATTAAGGGTGTGCCTGATTCAATCAAGAACATCTTGAGAACAAAAATTGTGAGCCTAAGTCTAGGGCTGACCTGATCAGGTTCAGACTGAGATCAAAAGCTGTAAAATGGAGATTTGAACTCTAGACTTCAATCCCCAGAAGTCCTTGGTATTTCCCAGAATTCCCTATAATGTCATCTGAGTCTCCACCTGGGAGAATTCACAATGAGTATTTAACTGGCTCTCTGCCTCCTACACACTCTTTTTTCACTACTCGGCCATTGCAATGGTATAGTAAGTAAGCTAAGCGTGGGCATTCTGAATTGGTTAATCAGCCATGGGCACATGGTATATTTTCTTTATTCCTTTATTTTCTAATAATCATTAATAAACCTCATAAAATATAATATTTCTATTACTAGAGGCTAATTTAATTATTACAAAGTTTACACCCAAGCCTGTGGAAAGTCGTTAAGGTATCAGCATCTCAGGGATCAATTGAATCAGCAGGGGGGAAGGGACTCTGAGAACTCTGAGCCCTCAGATCATTGGTTAAACTGGTAACAATCCATAAGCTAAAAATAATATCAAGGAAGGACTGAAGTTTAAGTGGTTACCTCAACTCCCCAGAAAAACAGAGCCTACCTATAATTAGATAGGAAAAATGAACAATCAAAAAAGCATCTAATTCTAAAACCTTTTTTTTTATGTAGACAAAGAGCAAGGTGCAGAAACAGAAGGGGGAAGCAAAAGAAAAGAAAAGGAAACACACCCAAAGTGCAAAGGAAAAATATGGATTTTACACAGATTCTGGAAGATCTAAAAAAAACCCTTCAAAACCAATTATTAGAGGTAGAGGACAAGTGGGGAAGAAAAATTAAAGTAATGCAAGAAGAAATGGTCCAATTGAAAAAAGGAGAACCAAAAACTGACAAAGGAAAACCAGGACTTAAAAATCTTAAAACTAATGATTTAATGAGAATTCAAAAAACACTAAAGGATTTTCAAAGGAATAAAAAAAAAAACAGAGGAAAATATCAAATATCTTATTGAAAAAATAACAGACCTAGAAAACGTGTCTAAGAGAGATGATCTGAGAATTATTGGATTAACTGAAAGCCATGATGAAGAAAAAATATTAGATATCATATTACAAGAAATTTTCAACGAAAACTGCCCAGAGATCCTTGAACAAGATAATAAAATTGAAATTGAAAGAAGTCACAGATTGCCTCCAGAAAGAAATACTCAATTGACAACTTCCAAGAATATAATGGCCAAATTTAAGAACCACCAAGGCAAGGAAAAAAATACTTCAAGCAGTCATAAAGAAACTATTCAAATACGAAGGAGCTACACTCGGGGTTACTCAGGATCTAGCAACTTCTATCGTGAAGGATAGGAAGGCATGGAATATGATATTCAGAAAGGCAAAAGATTTGGGTTTACGACAGAGAGTCACCTATTCAGCAAAACAGTATACTCTTTCAGAGGAAAAAATGGTCATTCAATAAGAGGAGATTTCCAAACAGTCCTGAGGAATAAGACAGACCTTAACAAAAAATTTGAAGGCCAAATACAAGACACAAGAGAAGACCAGAAAGGTAAATAAGAAAGAGAAAATTTAAGGGATTTATTAAGGTAAAATTTTTTATATGTCTATATGGAAAGAGAATGTATTTAATTCTCAAAAATTACTCTCAGTAGTAGAGAAAAAAGAAAGAATTTATGTAGAAAGAGGCTGGAAAGGAAGTTGATTATGATAATATGATGATTATGATGATATATAACAATATGATATATATTTAAATGTGATGATATGGAATGATACATATGCATGATATGATATGTATGCATATAAATGACATAAAAATCAAGGGTTGAAGAGAGGGTTGAAGTGAGAGAAAAGAGAAGTGTGACATAGAATGGGGTAATTTATATAACATAAAGAGGAGAGAAAAATCAATACAGAGGGGAGGAGAAGGGTGATGACGTGAAATGCTTAACATTTATTCTTCTTGCTAAGAAAGGGAAAAAAAAAACAGGTACATCAAATGTGGCATAGAATTCTATCTTACCCTATAGAGAAGGAGAACAAGACAAGGGAAGTGGGGGTGTAATAGAAGGCAGGGGGGGAACTGGGTAGGATGACAAAAAGCAAAATACTTGTGAGAAGGAATAGAGTGAAAAGGGAATAGAGCAAGATAAAAAGGGAAAAATAAGATGGAGGGCAATACACAGTAATCATAATGTTTAATGTGAATGGGATGAATCATCCATTAAATGGAAGTCAATAGCAGAGTGAAGTAAAAACCAGAATCCTGGAGGCAGCTGGGTAGCTCAATAGATTTAGAGCCAGGTCTAGAGACATGAGATCCTTGGTTCCAATCTGGCCTCAGACACTTCCCAGCTGTGTGACCCTGGGCAAGTCACTTAACCCCCATTGCCTAACCCTTACCACTCTTCTGCCTTGGAATTAATACACAGTATTAGTTCCAAGACAGAAGGTAAGGTTTTAAAACAACAACAACAACAACAACCACAACAACAATAGAATCCTACTTTAGGTTGTTTACAAGAAACTCATTTGAGGCCAGGTGACACACATAAATTCAAGGTAAAAGGCTAGAGCACAATATATTATACATCATCTAAAATTAAAAAAAAAGAAGAGCAGGAGTAGCAACCATGATACCAGACAAAGCCAAAAGTGTAAATTGATCTTATTTAAAGAGATAAAGAAGAAAATTACATTTTGTTAAAAGGTACTATAAACAATGAAGTAATATCATTACTTCAATCTATGCACCAAATCGTATACCATCTAGATTTCTAATGGAAAAGCTGAAGGAGCTCAAGGAGGAATCCTTAAATATTTCCATCTCAGAAAAAATAGATTGTAAGACCATACTAGTGGGGAATCTTAATCTTCCCCTCTCAGAATTAGATAAATAGAACCAAAACATTAAATAAGAAAGAAGTAAGAGAAGTAAATTAAATGCAAGAAAAAAATTGAGTTAATATATATCTGGAGAAAACTGAACAGGAATAAAAAGGAATATATCTTATTCTCAGAAGTATATGGTACATATTAGGGCATAGAAATATTGCAAACAAATGTGGAAAAACAGAGATGATAAATGACACTTTTTTAGTATACAACGCAGAAAAATTATAATTAAGAAGGATTCGTGGAGAGGCAGATTTAAGATTAATTGAAAACAAAATAATCTAGTTCATCAAAAATGGTAGGTCAAAAAAAAAACAAATTATAGAAACAATTACTGATTTCATTGAAGAGAATGACAATGAGGAGACAAAATTTCAGAATCTATGGAATAATAGCCAAAGCAGTACTCAAGGGAAAATTGATATCACTGAGAATCTAGATCAATAAAATAGAGGAAAGAGATCAAAGAATTTGTCTTACAACTTAAAAAATTAAAAAAAAAACAAATTACAAATCCTCAGATTAAAACCAAATTGGAAATCCTAAAAAAAAAATTAAAGGAGAAATTAATCAAGTTGAAAGTCAAAGAACAATTGAACCAATAAGTAAGGCTTGGAGGAGGTCCTTTGCAAAAGAAAATAAAATAAAGTACTTGTAAAACTAAAAAAAAAAGAAACAAGAGAATCAAATTAACAGTAACAACAACTAAAAGGGAGATCTCACCTCTAATGAAGAGATAAGGAAGATAATTATTATGAGCTACTTTGCCCAATTACATGGCAAAAAATATGACAATCTAGGTGTAACGGGTGACTATTTATAAAATTAGAAAATGCCTAGAACAACAAAAGGGTAAATAGAATCCTTAAATATTTCCATCTCAGAAAAAAGAAATTGAACAAGTCATCAAGGAACTTTGTGACAGAGGCTGGCACTAGAGAAAAAGTGCAAAGCTGAAGAGTATGTGAAATTGATCACCTCGGTGTGGGAGGGGCTGGAGTAGTGGTTTTTGGAGGAGGAGGAGACTCTGGCTTGGAGAACAGTGAGGGTAGCTTGATTTTGAGAAGCCAAAGAGAGAAGTTGGGAAAAAGACTTGCCTTGTTTTCTCTGCATGTAATCCTGTGTGACCATGAAAATGTGGTTTTCAAGACTGTGAATTGCCAAAACTGTAAAGATAATTTTAGTGTCTTGATTTTTATCAAAAATAAGTGGTCACCATGGTAAAAATTCCCAAATATGAAATACCCAAGTCAGTTAGGTTTTATGGAGATTTTAATTAATACAAATGAAGGAATTAAGAGAAGGGAGAGAGACAATAATAGGAAATAGTAGGAAAAGGCCTAGGACAAATGGCCTAGGCTTAAGCCTTAAGAGAGACTATTCAGTCTTTTATCCACTCACCACAAGATTTTGTCCCAAGGAAAATTCCAACTAAGTTCAGAGAGCCAGCTCCTCCACACTAACTCCAAAACTCCAACTACCAGATCTCTCCTAAATTTTCACATCTACCAATCACAGTAGATGTTTTTTACAGGACTGACCATTCTTCATTCACATCTTCTTTTGTTAACCACCTTCCCTGAGTAAACTAAAAGTTCACACCTCTTGCTTGCCCTTTGTAAGTTGCTTGACCTTTTAGTGATTAATTTAACCTTTTAGGGCCTCACTATAAATATGAGTTAGAGACTTTTTCATTGTTCAGTAAGAAGTTTTACAACTTTATCTTCCCCTAAAGTATGCCAAAGTATGGGTAAAGTAATGTTAAAATTCCCAATATATTCCTGATCAAGTACCTCCATTGTTTAAATGGGGAATAGCCTTAACCAAATGTTCTAAGGTAGAGTCTAATCAGTTTTAAGATTCACTCCTGGTACATCTCATTTATAATAGGGATCTGACCAAACAATGTCTCTAATCTTTTATCAATGACTAGAACATGTACAGTTTTCTTTTGGAAGATCAGGTTGGCACCAGCTTTGATATTCTTTAAGATGTTAGTCACTACCATGAACACAAAATAAACTTGGAGTATGATTTTCCAGAGGTAATTTACATCTAGATAATTCATTGGCAACTGTGTCCTCCAATAGTCCTATTGGTTAATGTCCCCAGAACATTGTCTATCATCCCTGCCACTGTATTGTAAATGATACATTATCCCCAATAAATGGCAATTATTCCTAGCCCAGAAAACCAAACTATTAGTTGTAACATGTTTCCCATTAGATCTTTTCTAGGCTCTAACTGCCAGGAGTTAACAGTTAGAAAATGGTTGTCCCCACAAGCTTTGCTTCTAGCTAGCTAGGATCCAAGAAGGCTAGATTCTATTGGTGACAGCCCTAGCACAGCTTCCCTTTTACAATAGACTCTCTCCCTTAGTTTTGTAACTGACCAGAGTGGCAGTTGGTAACTGACTTGTTTGTCCCCCCACAAGGAATCAATATGTTTTTGATCCTGTATGGAAACTGCTAGGCAGAGTCAGTGACAAAGACTGTAAGCCTCAGGAGTTGTAATTGACAACAACTTCACAACCGACAGTTGATGACAGTTGGTGACAGTCACTAAAGTTTTTTTTTTTTCTTTAAATGAGGTTCTTTAAAATTCGGGATGCCAACTGTATTAAAAAAAAAAAGATAAAAAGAAGGAAGTCTGTGCCCCCAAGGGAAGCTTGGACTTTCGGTATGGAGAGGGGGAAAGAGAGGAGAACCCCCTTCTCAAAGTGGGGTTCAGGGGAGACAGCAGATGTAACGTGTTGGCTCAGAGAGAGTAGAGGGGGTTTGAAGATTTTCCCCCTTTTCACTTCCCTCTTTAGTTAAAGCTGCTCTTCCTAATTTGCTCTTGTCCCTCTTATTCCCCCCTCTACTACTCAAGACCAAAAGGTCTCCCCTTGATCTGTTCATTCACACTCAGCCTGGGGAACTTTTAATGTGAACTCAATCAGGTGAGACAAAAGGAATACAGGGCAGGGAAGAATGGGAAAAGGAAAGTGTCTCTATTGAAACCTTTTACCCTTCCTCCTCGAGGCCTTGGCAGCCTGAGCTCCCTGAGAGAAAGTCAGGTTGACTCACCCTTGGGAAACAAGAGCTACTCAGGTTTGTCTTCAGAAGTCCCTTCAATTGAGAAGTGTTGGCGGGAGGGGAAGATTTCCAGTCACCAGCAGGAAAAATGAGTAACCCTCAGGAGAAAGTCTTTTTTTCCCCAACTTCTATCTTCGGCTTCTCAAGACAGAGCAACACTCACTGTTCTCCAAGCCAGTCTCTTCCTCCTCTGGAAACCACTCCTGGGGCCCCTCCCCCATTGAGGTGATCAATTTCACATACTCTTCAGCTTGGCACTTTTTCTCTAGGGCCAGCCTCTGTCACAACTCCCTAAGAAAAAATCCCCAGGGCAAGATGGATTCACAAGTGAATTCTATCAAACATTTAAAGAACTACTAATTCTAATACAACACAAACTATTTGACAAAATCATCAAAGAAGCAGTCCCACTAAACTCTTTTTATGACACAAATATGGTACTGATTCCTCAGCCAGGAAGTACAGAAACTGAGAAAGAAACCTATAAACCAATCTCCTTAATGAACATAGATGAAAAAAAAAACCTTAAATAAAATACTAGTAATGAGACTATAGCAAGTCATCACAAAGATTATTCACTATGACCAGGTGAGATTTATACCAGCAATGTGTGTAATTAGAAATTGTTACCCTAAAAACTATAATTTCCAGAATCCCACTCTCCTAACTTTATGTGCTGACATAGGGAGGATATAAATTTGGTGTAGCCCCACCTCTTGCTCTCTTATCTTCCTGAAGAGGCTTTGGTGGAGTGGACTCTTTTAAACAGACAAGAGGAACTTGGTCACATGGTCTTATTTTGTTAGATAATTACCTTTTTTTCCCTTTACTTCTAGAGATTATTAATAAACTTTATAAAATATAATATTTGGTATATTGGACATTAATTTATATCCTACAAACACAATGCTGGTTATGCTCACTTCACTTTCTATTACTTCAGATAAGATTTTCCAGGATTTTTTTGTACTCAATTTGTTCATTTCTTATGACAATATAGTATTCCATCACAATCATTAAACACAAGTTATTTACTTATTCTCCAATTGATGCATATCCTTCCCCTTCCAATTCTTTGCCACCACAAAAAGTATGGATATATACATCTTTTGCACATATGAGTCATTACAGATCTAATAGTTATATTACTGAGGCAAAGAGTAAACATAGTTTCATGGCCCTTTGGGCATGGTTGAAAATCATTTTCTAGAAAAGTTGCATCAGTTTACAACTCCAACAATAGTGTGTGTCCCAGTTTTTCCTCATCTCCTCCAAAATTCATCATTTTCCTTGTTTTTGTCATATTAATCAGTCTGATACCTGTGAGGTGGTACCCAAGAGTTATTTTAATGGGCTTTTCTCTTAGTAGTACTGATTTGGAGTTTCTTTTCATATGACTAATGAAATTTTTAATTTCTTAAATTTGACATTGTTGACCACCCTATTTTAAAGAGACATCTCTTCTCCATGGTTTTCATGACATCATTTTCCTGATTCTCCTAGTCATTTAATTCCACCTCAGTCTCATTTTCTTGATCCTTATTAATATCACACCCTTTAACTGTGGTATTTCCCAAAGATCTGCCCCTTCCCTTCTTCTATGTTTTTACAATATTCTTCCTCTTGGTGACATGACAAAAAATTTAGATGCTAATTTTGAATTTCAGTTATTTTTTCAGATGTATAGGTGGAAGGGAATACAACAACTATTGAATGAAATTGGGGAATGATATTTTGACTTATCAAAGCCTTCAATATTTTAATACAATATGAAAAAGTGCTTCAATGACCCCAGAAGAATAAGTCACATCCACAATGACAAAGCTGATCCAGCTAGTCTCAAACAATTCCCACCATTATGATGAATGAGATTAAGACTTCTCATTATTTCTTCGATAAAAGTAAAGGAACATCTGTGACTAGACCTATCCTTCCTTAATTTTGTCTACCTCCCAAAAACCACTTTCTTCAAAGAACTTTTAATTATGGTGCTGCCACAACCTTTCTTTGAGCAGGTGAGATTGGGCTCTTTCTGCTTCACATGTGTGCCCATTCTTTCAAAGAATAAATGCTATTGCAGTCACACCAATGAGACTAACTTTACCTTTTTTGCCCATTCTTTTGAATTATTCAGAATGAGGTCCATTAAAAACATTGTCAGGTACAATGGATTTAATTATTATCTTTAGGTAGATGCCTTCCAGATCTCTACTATTTCTTTCTTTTTTTTGTTTTTAGTTTTTAAACATTATTTTATTTGGTCAATTTCATACATTATTCATTGGAAACAGAGATACTTTTCTTTTCCTCCCCCCCCCCCCCATCCCCTAGCTGACATACAATTCCACTGGCACATGTTTCCTTGCTCCAAACCCATTTCCTTGTTGGTATTTGCATTAGGGTGCTCATTTAGCGTCTCTCCTCAATCATATCCCCTCAACACCTGTATTCAAGCAATTGCCTTTCCTCGGTGTTTTTACTCCCACAGTTTGTCCTCTGCTTAAGGATAGTGTTTTTTCTCATACATCCCTGCAGATTGTTCAGGGACATTTCATTGCCATTAATGGTGAAGTACATTAAGTTCGATTGTACCACAGTGTCTCAGTCTCTGGGTACAATGTTCTCCTGGTTCTGCACCTTTCACTCTGCATCACTTCCTGGAGGTTGTTCCAGTCTCCATGGAATTCCTCCACTTTACTATTCCTTTGAGCACAATAGTACTCCATCACCAACATATACCATAATTTGTTCAGCCATTCCCCAATTGAAGGGCATCCCCTCATTTTCCAGTTTTTGGCCACCACAAAGAGTGCAGCTATGAATATTCTTGTACAAGTATTTTTCCTTATTATCTCTTTGGGGTACAAAACCAGCATTGCTATAGCGGGATCAAAGGTCAGACAGTCTTTTATCACCCTTAGGGCATAGTTCCAAATTGCCCTCCAGAATGGTTGGATCAATTCACAACTCCACCAGCAATGAATTAGTGTCCCTACTTTGCCACATCCCCTCCAGCATTCATTACTTTCCATAGCTGTTATGTTAGCCAATCTGCTAGGTGTGAGGTGATACCTCAGAGTTGTTTTGATTTGCATCTCTCTGATTATAAGAGATGTAGAACACTTTTTCACGTGCTTATTAATAGTTTTGATTTCTTTAACTGAAAACTGCCTATTCATGTCCCTTGCCCATTTTTCAATTGGAGAATGGCTTAATTTTTTGTACAACTGGTTTAGCACTTTATAAATTTGAGCAATTAGACCTTTGTCAGAGGTTTTTGTTATGAAGATTGTTTCCCAATTTGTTGCTTCCCTTCTAATTTTAGTTACATTGGTTTTGTTTGTACAAAAATTTTTTAATTTGATGTAGTCAAAATTATTTATTTTACATTTTGTGACTCTTTCTAAGTCTTGCTTGGTTTTAAAAGCTTTCCCTTCCCAAAGGTTTGACATGTATACTATTCTGTGTTCACCCAATTTATTTATTCTTTATATTCAAGTCATTCACCCATTCTGAGTTTATCTTGGTGTAGGGTGTGAAGTGTTGATCCAAACCTAATCTCTCCCACTCTGTCTTCAAATTTTCCCAGCAGTTTTTATCAAATAGTGGATTTTTGTCCCCAAAGCTGGTGTTTTTGGGTTTGTCATAGACTGTCTTGCTGAGTTCATTAACTCCAAGTCTATTCCACTGATCCTCCTTCCTGTCTCTTAGCCAATACCAAATTGTTTTGATGACCACTGCTTTGTAATATAGTTTGAGATCAGGGACTGCAAGGCCACGTTCCTTTGTATTTTTTTTTTCATTATTTCCCTGGATATCTTTGATCCTTTGTTCTTCCAAATGAACTTTGTTATAGTTTTCTCTAATTCAGTAAAAAAAGCTTTTTGGAAGTTCAATGGGTATGGCACTAAATAGTTTTGGGTAGGATGGTCATTTTTATTATGTTAGCTCATCCCACCCATGAGCAATCAATGTTTTTCAATTGTTTAGATCTAGTTTTAATTGTGTGGAGAGTGTTTTGTAGTTGTGTTCATATAGTTCCTGTGTTTGTCTCGGGAGATAGATTCCTAAGTATTTTATATTGTCTAGGGTGACTTTAAGTGGAATTTCTCTTGCTGCTGAACTGGGTTGGAGATATATAGAAATGCTGATGACTTATGCAGGTTTATTTTGTATCCTGCAACTTTGCTAAATTTGTTGATTATTTCAAGTAAATTTTTGGTTGATTCTCTAGGATTCTTTAAGTAAATCATATCATCCACAAAGAGTGACAGCTTAGTCTCCTCATTGCCAATTTTAATACCTTCAATTTCTTTTTCTTCTCTAATTACAACTGCTAGTGTTTCTAGTACAATATTAAATAATAAAGGTGATAATGGGCATCCTTGTTTTACTCCTGTAGATCTCTTCTATTTCTAATCCTAGTCTCTTTCCCTTGAGGTTCAGTTCCATAACTGAATATATTAAACTGGGTGTCCTCCAGAAACAACTTAACTTTTCCTCTAAATTCTACTTCTTCTACTGGGATTAATTAAATATTGGGGTTAATTCAATATTGGGTAAATAGGAATAGACTAAGAATACTGAAGTTTTACCTTCAACCCCAGCTGGAATCTAAAGGGAATTCTGAGGAGTCTTAGAGACTGTTGGTATCCAACTGCCAGACACTTTTGGACTGAGGGTTTACTCTGAGAGGCTGGTTGGATCTTGCTCTCTGGAAAATGTGGAAAACCAAGCAGCCATTGAAAATGAAGAGGTTGGAGTTTGGGGAATATTTGTAAAAGAAGACCAACTGAAAAGAACAAAGAAAGACTGTTTTCCTCTGTTTAGCTGCAGAAAGAAGCAAGCCAACTGAGGCCTACCAAGGCCAATTGAAGCCTAACTAGGCCCAAAGAGCTGACAGTTGGAAGAGTGAACCAATGGTGTGGGAAAAGTTTAGTTTCCTTTTAGAATTATGAACTATTTCCTCAATCCATTGTTTACCTCTCCTTCCCTTCTTTAAACCCTTTCTAGAAATATTAAATAAGTTTGCATAAGCTGTCTCCATTGTAGTTTTCACTCAGCCATCTCTGAGTAGGCCCAAACTGTTTCCCAGTAGTCTCAGCTCAAACCAGCTGGTAGCCAGCTGGCTTCCAGTCAAGAGTAACAACAAAAGTTAAAAAGAGATATTATATCCCAATTCCTACCCAACATTTCTGAGCTTTCTTACTTCTGTAGAAGCAATGATTATTCTACCTTTTACATGTTTGGATCCCTGGCATCATCCTTATTCCCTTATTTTTTTCCTCACCATAAATCATCTAAATATTTGCCAAATCTTGTCATGTATATCTCTATAATATCTCTCACATTTGTCCTTTCCTATAAAAACTCACAACTATGGATCTATTGTAAATTCTTAACAATACATGCCTAGAAAAATACATGGCTGCAAAATCCTCCTGAGGGTATACTTGCCTCTTATTCTTTCTTCATGTCAATTTACCTTTCATATAACATCAAATAATTTTCTATAAAGCTAGACATGGCACTCCATACATATCAGGGACTCCTAATTTTCTACTTGCTAAAATTCATCAAGATACTTAAATTTCCTGGGTTAAAATTTCTTGATAAAAGGAAAAGAGGGAGGTGTTAGATTTGGCAAGATATTCTCTAGGGTATTTTTGTATATATCAATCTATAATCTTATTATTATATTATTATCACATGAGAAGAATAAATTCAGTTTTGAAGTTCATAGAAACATAGGTAAAACAATCTCACTGGAACAGAATTAATAGTGATTACAAGATTATAATAAAAATAAAACTATTGTTGATATTCAATGCTGTTTCATTTCAACACCCAATCTTAATCCCAAAGAATAGATTTAGAAAAACATACCTATTCTTGTAGTTGATAAATGGGGGACCATATATATGTAATTTGTAATATTTTGTCAGATGTAATCAGTTGTTTTTACTTAATTATTTTTGTTTGTTATAGAAAACTCAGTGGAGTTAGGGAGCATATTTCAAGATTTTTTTTATTTTGTAAAATAAATGGAAACAAAAAAACTTCAAAAATAATTGAATTGAGTCAAACCAATCCAGGAATTAATAGAATATCTCTGTTTATATTGCCTAATTTAAATTGTAAATTTACTAGAGGATAGAGACTTTTTGCAATTTTTAAGATAGGTGTTGAGCATATCCTCTCAATATGAAACTGAAGCCTTTCTTAAAATATATATTTCCCTTTGAAAATGTTCTATTATCCCTAGGAACAAGGTGATTGATAGAAACATTTAACATCTAAATGACTCACTCAAAAATTCCCTCAGGCTAGCAATGGACAGTATGTCTCCAATTTTAATTTGTCTTTATGTCATGAGCTCTTCTTAGACTAGTGAGAGCCATCACATAAACAATCAGCCATGTTGATAATCATGACTGAGAAGGAAAAAACTGAAGGAAATAAAGACATGATGCTCTTAAGGGGAAGTTAAAGGGATTGTCTTATAGACAAATTGTCAGAAAGACTTGTGCTCCATTTATACCAACAACTTGTGTTAAACATGTCAAAAGTTGTGAAGGCAGTGAAAAATTGTGCATCCATTTTAAAGCTATAAGTGAAAGAGAGTAGCACATGAGGAAAAGTAAATAGCAAGGTTAGCTAAACAGGCACTTCAATTAGGAGTTTAGTAATGAATATATGGTAACCATAGTTTCAGTGGCAAAAACTAAAGGCAATGTGCTTGAATGAATTAAAACACTGATGTTTTAATTGAAATGACAGAAAGCCTACTAATATGTTTTTGTATTCTTGAAACTGTAGGTGTCCTCCCTAGGCCTCCCAAACATCAGAGATACTTAATTAGATCACTGACATCTATTGTTCATGACTTTTTCTTCCAGGTTTCTTCTCTAATCTGTCACTCTTATGTTTTTACAGGATTGAAGAAAATATTACATTCAACTTCTTTGTCTCTGTCTCTCTCTGAGAGTTTAGATAAGTTCAAATGTGAACTGAAGTCATGAAATGATGAGAATTCAGAAAAAAATGAAGGTACGTTCCTCAGACTTTGATGGTGATGCTGTTGATGAAAATAACAATTTTACTTTTTTTCTCCCTGAGCACTATCATGTCTATTATCTTGTCATAGGTATTGGAACGTATCCAAAAATTCACATTTGCCTATGATATTAATGTCCATAGAAGTGTATTTTTAGATTTATATTAAGTAATTTGTCATAGTTTGTTTTTGTTGATATTTAAAGTCATTTCATTTTTCTTCCTTTGACAAATATTATAGATTGTACTAGATGTTGAGTACCATGTAAAGGTTCTGCATAGTATACAAAATGTTTTATAGTGAATAGTGTTCCTGTGCTAACAATGTTTTCAGTTTAATAAGTACATACTAATACAATGAAGGATAGTCAAAGCAACAAACTGGGCAAACATTGCATAACAAAACTCTCTGACAAAGGTTTAATTTCCCAAATATAAAAGGAACTAAGTCAAATTTACAAAAAAATCAAGCCATTCCCCAATCAACAAATGGTCAAGTGATATAAATAGGCAGTTTTCAAACTAAGAAATAAAATGATCAATAATCACATGAAAAAAGTGTTCTAAATCCCCCTTGATTAGAGAAATGCAAATCAAAACAATTCTGAGGTACCACCTCACCTCTAGCAGTTTGACCAATATGGCAGAAAAGGAAAGTGATAAATGTTGGAGGGGATGTGGCAAAATTAGGACACTAATACACTGCTGGTGGAGTTGTAAATTGGTCAAACCATTCTGGAGGACAATTTGGAACTATGCCCAAAGGGATTTAAAAGAATGCCTACCCTTTAACCAAGCCATATCATTTTTGGGTTTGTACTCCAAAGAGATAATAAGGAAAAAGACTTGTACAAGAATATTCATAACCTCTCTCTTTGTGGTGGCAAACAAATTGGAAAATGAGGGAGTGTTTGAGGAAAGGCTAAACAAATTGTGATATCTGATGGTGATGGAATACTCTTGTGCTGAAAGGAATAATGAACTGGAGGATTTTAATGTGAACTAGAAAGACCTCCAGAAATTGCTGCAGAGTGAAAGGAGCAGAACCAGGAGAACATTATACACAGAGATTGATACTTTGAATGTAACAGACTTTTCTACTAGCAGCAATGCAATGACCCAGGACAATCCAGAGGAATTTATGAGAAAGAATGCTGTCCATATCCAGAGAAAGAACTGTGGGGGTAGAAATGAAGAAGAAAAACATATGATTGATCATGTGATTCAATGGGGATATGATTGGGGTTTTGGTGTTAAAATTGCATCTATTACAAATATGATAGCATGGAAATAGGTTTTGAATCATGATACATGTATAACCCAGTGGAATTGCTTGTGATCTCTGGGAGGGGGTGGAGAAAAGAGGGGTGGGAAAAAGCATGAATCATTTAACCAGAAAAAATATTATAAATAAATAAACCAACCAACAAACAAATAAATAGAGGAATAGCCTCTTCTATTAACTACATTGCAAACTCATTAATAGTAGAAACTTCATATTGCCTTTTAAATGCTTAATAAAACCAAAACCTTAGTGTAATATGCACACAATGAGAGATTAATATATTTGGCAAAAATTATCTTGATATTCATTGCCTTTTCAAGAAACAAGTCCATTTAACTTAAGGCTTTTGTTAAACAACTATTATAGTTAACCCATGTCCTAAATAAGTGTCATACCAAATATTTGAAGTTACTTTTTTCATCATCATTTTTTTATTAGAGTAGCTCCATATCCTAGGCATTGTTCCATAACTGGTACAATGGGATGCTTGAGGTCTGTAGGCTAATTTACTTAATAAAATAACTTAAAATAATTCCCAAGCAAAATCATTTCATGAGGCAATAAAAACATACCCCTTAACATAGAAAAAACATATTTGCAATAAACTAGGAGATTAAAAACAGTTTGGGCAAAAATACCTAAAACTAGGTCACAGATCAGTCTACCTGGAGAAAAAGTTAACTCAAATTGCCCCAGATCTGATCCTAAATCTTAGTTTATAATAATATGGTTTGGGTAGGTGGAAATAATGGGATTAATTCACACCACAGTTGTATTGGTATCCTCAGTTCAAATTCTATGGCTTCAAGCACGATATTACCTTATCAATGGTCTTTTTCACATAATATCCTAGGGACACAGTCAGGGAGTATTTGTCAGTATTCAGATCTGAAATATCCCTGGCCTGCTCTTACTCAGTTGTTGTCTGTTGTGCAACCACTGAAATATTTTTTCTTCTCAAATTAATTTTTTCCTTCCTTGATTGAATCAAATAGGTAACAGTGAAGACCCACATAAAATGATATAAAAGGAAGAAATCAGAAACAAGGGAACAATTTACACATCAATAATAGTATTGAGAGCTTTGGTCCTTGAATAACTGCTGGAGATTTCTCTAGCTTTCCCAAACCTTACTTTTCCTAGCCCAAATAAATTTATCTAACTTTCTCTAGAGTCTGGCTTAATTTAATTTAATTCCCTAGTCTAGTTGTAGTTAAGAAGGAAACCTGATCAATTTCCCTATCATTTAGAGGTTGGGGGAGAGCCCTGCTACCTTCCTTCCTTTTTTCCCTAAAATTTCCCTCATTTTCCCCAATTTCCCAATCCACGTAAAAGACACACAACTTTGAAAGACTTACTAACTTTCATTAACACATCAACAAACTATAATTTCTGAGTATTCATAATGAAATGTTATTTACCTTCAGATAAAAAGGTGATAGATTTTGAGTATAAATGAAATTATCTTTATACTTATATCTATAACTATATATATACACATATATATCTGTGGGTATATATACACAGATATTAATTTGTACTATAGGCTTCTTGACTCTGTGTTTAGTGCTCTAACTACTGTATTACATAGTTTTCTTTAAGAATGAGGCATTTTGCAGAAGGAATTCTTGTTCAATTGTAAATTGGGCTAATTGCCTTGTTCTATTCCTTCCATAACACAGGTAGAGAATTTCCTATGATATGGAAGTAAGAGATTTATCAATGTTTTGAAATAAAATGTTGAAATATGTTCATATTTAACTCTGTAAATAACATTATTCAATTTTTGGGAACATATACAACTCCATATATTCAAGAAACATATCTTTTATTTTCTTTCATTATAGAAAATGAACAAATTTAAGGACCCAGCTCACCATCAATTGGATCAAACTTATATTCTTCCTTTCCTCACTACTGATTTGCTTTGGGAATGTAGGGAACTTATTTAATCCACTTGTGTCTCAAATTCTCTGACTAAGAGAAAAAAAACCCACCAATCATTCTTCTTCCATGTAATTATCATTTATAAAGCCACCAGGTTTTTCCAGGTACTCTTCCACATATAAATAATTTTGTCAGAATTTGTATCCAGCTGGAAAAAGAAATACTTTTGCATTCAAAAAGGCTATATTTTAATAGAAATCTTGTTATATTTCTACAATCAAAAGGATTATAACCTACCTATGTCAGATGATCTTTGCTACTTTTGTCTATTTCCTCCAAAATATTTGTCTCAGTACCCAAACAACATGTCAAAAACTTACTTTACTTTCTCTTTATTATCTGATGGTACTAGTAGTACATTTTGGCTATCTACTTGACATTTCTTATCTTCAAAATTTTGACCAGCCTATTTTCTCTGAGTAATAATATAAATGATGTTATGATTGAATCGCTAAAGTATAATGTCTACTAGTTGATTATGGATCTCATAACCTCATAATAATGAGTGATTCTTTGCATTCTATCCCCTTTCCTGACTTTGTTACTATAAAAATGGAATGAGGAGTGTGCACAAGACTGAGGGCCAGTCTTAGTTTTTATTTACTTTATGGATTACCATGACTAATTATTATTAAACAGATATTTCATTTTTTGTCTATGTATTCTTTACTTCTATTTCATTCACCATCTAACATATAAATGTTTTGGTTGGATTATGTAGTATCATTAAGTACTATTAAGTGAGTCAATATTTATTAAATAATCACAAAGTTGGGGGCAATATATTAGATACTTTGGTCATATAATTAATGAATTAGATATAGACATTGCATTCAAGAAACTTAAAATTTACTCAGTCAAGTCCATAAACATTTATTAACTTCCTACTATAGGACAAGTACTGTGCTAAACACTCAGGATTAAAACAAAGGCAAAGAACAGTCTGTCCTCAAGAAGTTGATGATTTAATGAGATAGAGAACATGATAACTATAAACAAGCTATAGACATGATACAGAGGAGGTAATCGATGGAAGGAAGGTATTAGCATTAATAAAGATTAGAAAATGTTTTCCACACTTATGAAGGATTTATCTGAGATTTGAAGATAGCTGGAGATGTGAAACTGAAAATCAATAGTGAGATCACATTTGGGTAAATATATTTGAGAATTATCAACATAAAAAATGTAAAGATTAGACAGCTACAGAAACATGAAATCAACACATCAACATAGCAAAAGGCATACATATAACCTCAACTCATGAACAAACCCAAGTCTTTCTTTTTGGAGTCAGGTTAGAGTAGGATAAGATTCTTTAAGTTAAATTCAATAAATATTTATTAAATACCTAAAATAATTCAGACACTATTCTAGGTCCTGCTGATAAAAAATAAGAAATGGAAAGGCTAATCCTAAACTCAAGGATCATACAATCTAATGGAGAATAAGCACAAATATAATAAAGACATGATACTGCATGTGGTAGAAACCAAGCATACCTGCTGATTGAAATGGAGAGTTATCTAGAAAATAGAGTTCCCAAGCTTTTGTAAAGGACTTAGAACAATATAGTAAGTACATTAGGATTTGACTGATCCTGCTCCTTAATTTACAGTTGAAGATGCTGAGGCTTAAAGTGACCTGCCAAAAGTCACATCATAAGTTGCAATGTCCAGACTAGAACCCTTTCCCCTCATTTCTGTTCCTATTATTTATTTAATTTTATTTTGCTGAGTCTAGAGTAAAACAGTGACTAAAGCATCATAGAACAGGGAGAAGGGCAAGATAAACAAATGAATCAAGTTAAAGAAGAATTCAATACTATAAATGAGATAATATAAACAAAAGCCCTTTGAGCAAATTCTGTGTAAGGAACAAACTCCTTTTCTCCTGATCACCCCTCTGATGCAGGCTGGAAAACAGGCATTCTAAAAAAACCTCAGCTTGGCTGTTGCAGATAGGGCTGGTTGTGCAGCTCTAGGAGACAAGGCATTGCAGTCAATCTTTCATGGCACAACTCATTAATTACATTAAACAACTGATAACACTCGAGCCTTGTTTGTTGGCTGCACTGTTGGTGAAATAGTCAGGAAATAAAAAAGAAAGGAGAGGGAAGAAAAGGAGAAGAAAGGAGGAAAAGGTGAACATACCATGTCTAAATTTATAAAGAATGTGCATGTGTGTGTGTGTGTGTTTGTGTGTGTGTGTGCATGCATGTGTATGTGTCTGTGTGAAGTTCTGGCACACTGTAGTGCTCATATTGTTCCTTCTTGCCTTATATAGACATGGCACACTTTCAAAAATAGCCTGTGCTTTTTTAGACTGTTAAAGACATCATCAATCATTGTCTTCCATGGTAATGCTTCAATTACCCAGGGGAAAAAATACAGTAGCCATGAAAGTGATGTTCTGATGTGCTGAAAATTTCAACTAAAAAGGGCAGTGTTTGCATATTAGCAATGTAAGCAGTAGAAGAACGGTGATGAACCATTAATAAGCCTCTCTCTGTGCCTTCTAAGTATTCAGGAAATGTGCTGCCTGACAGCCAAGATCTTTATAGGATTAGCTTAATGGTTTGTCACTTTCTGCACTGCCTGCTGCCCTTGTGTCTCTTCTACATTGAACAATATTGTACTGAGCATCCTCTGTAGCTGTACAAGCCCACTGTTTTCCCATGATAAGCACTACATTTGAGGCATTTACGGTTCATATATGTTAAATGGCATCAAGCAAAAATTTAGCACTGAAGCTGTCACCCCATATACAAATCATTTTGATTTCTCACTGCCAAGGTCGCTCCAAATTGGCCACTCCCAGGTGATCACCCAGAATAATGAACACCCAGGGGGCATGGCTATAGCCACTCTACACCATTTGTATCTTTGGGAAAGGAACACATGCAATGTCAGTCTATGGAGCCACACAGGTGCAGCTTGTTTGAATGCAGTCTATGTCAGTCGCCCATATGGTACTAAAATAGGGAAGACATGTGTTAGTGAGAAGCCAAAGGAAATAAAAATTTTATCACATTGAGGCGACTGTGTGACCCGCTCCTGCTGCAAAGAAAAGTAAACCCATTTGTCACTAATATATGGGGGGAGAGAGAGAGAGAGAGAGAGAGAGAGAGAGAGAGAGATAGTGTGAGTAAAGGAAATTCTTGTAAATCAAGTATTTTCAGTCTTAAGGAAAATGGTTAATTATGTATTTGAAAAATGATGGAATAAAGAAAAACTTTTCATAGATCAATATTTCTAAGGACTGTTATTGAATATATATCATCAGTATTATTTTGATGGGGAAATCTCACACAGCAATGAGTCTGTAATTAGAGTTTCCAGATTATCATCTGTGACTGCTTTATGATAAGTACACCAATTCCCTGGAAACATTTGAAGGGCCTGCTGCCTGCACCATTGGTTTTATGGAGAATTGCAATCTGTGAGTGCTACTGAATTTAGAATTTTATATACCATCCACACCTCTGTGTATACATCCAATCACAAAAACACAATTTTTCAGGCTCACACATCAATATATATACACATAATATTTATAGCACGTCAGGGTTCCCCCTATTATTCTAATTCTCTTCAAAATGGTGATAATGAAATAAAGGCTTTTCTACTCTATGATCCTGGTGCAAACTTAGCCAAAATCAGTAATGACCACAAATCCTCAATTTGAAAATATGGTTTCCTCATATTAGGCTTTATTTGGATTGTTTACATTCCATAAAGCCTGAGTTTTGAATTTCATATGGGCTATATCTCAATAATTTTTTCTTTATTTTGTTTGATTTTGGAGAGATGTAGTTAATGCATGTCATGAGAAGTTGATAATATCAGTCTACTTTATCTGATAAAATCATGATTTTTTTTCTTAAATTGTAAGAAGAAACAGAAAGAGAAGTTCATCAATTGGCTTATATCTTCAATTCTCTTTTGGAGTACAGAGCTACTACCAACTTCATATAGGACTTTATAGCTATTACAGATATCCATTGTGTAAAAGCAGAAAATTTATGGAAAGCTATTTTTAAAATACCGGTGTATTGTGAAGATAGAATTATCTCTCTTTGTCTATTTTAATGAAATCAATCTGCAACATTTAACTCACTCAATCAAGAACTCAAAGCACCCCTTCTTAACACTTAAGTAAGAGATTTCACAAGTCAAGAACTTTCACCTTCAAAAGGAACTAACTTCCCAGCCCTGGGTTGGACTAAGCAAATTGAAAGACTGCAATTGGTTTCTGTGAAGAAGGGAGAGAGATAAGAAAGGACATGGTAAAAGGGAAACAAAAGAGACCAACATGGTCTGGGACACCATTCCTTTCCTGGCGATTGGGGAGATTGTTTCCATAGATTCCTGCCTTGGCTTTAAAGGAGTCTCTCTCCCAGGATTCTGCATGGGTGAGAGAAGCTATTTTCTTTTCCTTGGAGTCATTTTGCATTGGTGGAACTCTGACTGAAGACACCACCAGGACTTCTGACTGAGGATTACCAGGAAATCCACATGGAGATCAGAATTTGGGGAAACCCCATACTAGGGGGTGAGCAGGACTTTACCTGAGAAGGGCTGGTAGGCTTGTTAAATTTCCCACTTTCACTCTTTCCACCTTTTGGTAAATAAAATCTGCTAAAAGTAATTTTGGCTTAAATTATAATATTTTAAAATGAACAATCACAATACTACTTTATAACTCTCTTATTCAATCAACTCCCCCAATTTTATTCCTTGCAGTATTTATAATTAATATTCAATGAATATAAATTCAATGAATATAAAATTATTTTAGAAAGAGACTAACACTATGAGTCTATTTTTCAAAAGTAAAATGGGGAAAACAGAAAAAAATGATTGACCAAAATGAACATTTGATATAGAAACATTTTTAAATTGATTTGTGAAAGAAGGGGAAGATGAGGAAAAAATGCTTGAATAAATTAAATAAAAAATAAATCAATAAAATAAATAAATCAATAAAAGATGTCATTATTGATGAGAGAAATGCAAATCAAAAAACTCTGAGATTAATATTGACAAAAATGATAAAAGAACAAAATGGCAAATGTTGGAGGGAAAATGGAAACAGTGTTGTACTGCCTTGAAAGTGGTAGTGGTGTACTGCATTTCCATTGTGTACAGTATGGTATTCATCCACAAATTGTGTACAGTATGGTATTCATCCACAAATTCTGTGATATTGGGAAAACTGTGATGCAGAATTATATATATATATATATATATATACATATACATATATTTATTTATTTAAAAAGTAATACAGTGAACTCACAATAAGTGAACTGCAATAAAGCAAGGTGATCAAGGGGAAAAAAAAGAAAATAAATTATATGTTCTAAAATATTTAGAACAGCTCTTTTTTGTGGGATCAAAGAACTAGAAATTGAAGGAATATCTATCAATTAAGAACTGGCTGAGCAAGCTGGGCTATTTGATTATAGTAGAATACTATTATGCCATAAGAAATTACAAATAAAAACCCTGGAAATACATATGAAGTGATGCAAAGTAAGGTAAGCAGGACCAGGAAAATGTTGTACAGAACAATAACAAAATATTTTGATTTACTATGAATGATTTGACTATAATCAACAAAGCTAGGATACAGGACATCTCTAAGAGATTCATAAAGAAAAAGGATATCCCCTGCCATAGGAGTGATAGAGACCAAATGCACATTGAAACATGACCTTTTGTCTAAATGAAAGCAATATGTTCCCTGTTTCACAACATGATGAACAGGGAAATATATATTGTATGACAACACCCATACAACCTATATCACATTACTTTTTGTAAAGTGCAGAGAGATAGAAGGGTGAAAAAATGAGACATAGTTTTGGGACATAGCTAATGTGAGAATTTATTTCTATTGGATATTTATTTGTATTATGATTTATTATTTTCATGACAAATAATATTAATGTTATTACATATGTCATATTTATGTAATGTACACACACATATATATGTATATATGGCAACTCACAAAAGACTGCCACATAAAATTATAATGAGACTTTTAAATATTAAGAAAGCTTTAGAAGATGTGGAGAAGTAAATTGATAAATCAGTCAACTATCTGGTTAATTGGATCACAAGATAATTCTTCTTTTGAAAATGAAATCCAATAATATTTGTTAAAAGTAAAGAAGGAATAAAAGTAGCAAAGAGACATCTTCTTTGATATAAGAAGGCATTTATCATAATTTTCCACTTTATATAGATAATAGTCACAGATATAAATTTAATGTAAGAGAGTAGAAATTAATGCCATTGAAGGATCAGATCACAAGCACTCAAGTCACTGAACTTCCATTTCAGGTATGTTCTCAGGCACTATGGCTTACTGGAGGAAAACTAATACACTAGAACATCAAAGGCCCAATTAAGTAATCCAAATCACCGAAGATTCCTAAAAGAATATCTATATAATTTTGTAGTATTTTACTTAGAAAATCAGACATTGACAGAAGGTTAAAAATTAGGTATTTTTACCATGTTTCCCCAATAATTCACATCAATAGGGAGCTTCATCATTCTATCATTCACCCAAATGGATACCTGGAGTATCTATTATTTGAGGGAAGAATAGATCACTGCTAGACACACTGATGTAATGAAAAGAAGATTGGCTTTATAGTCAGGAAGGACCTGGGTTCAAATCATAACTCTGACTTTTAGTTCTGTATGATCCTGGGCATAAATAATCTTTTGGAACATTAGCTTTTTTATCTATAAAATGGGGATTATAAAATCTATAGTAACCAATTTACAAAGTGGAATTGAAATTCAAGGGATACTATGAAAATAAAATGATTTTAAACTTTAAAGTGCTTTGTAAATGTCAGCTATCACCAGAGTGCCTACATATTCTTATCTTGTGTACCTCAATACTCACATTCCACCTAAATCATGTGAAACAAAATTGAAGAATAAATAAAGAGCCCCATAATAAAGAAAGGCAGTTGAAGGCACAGTTGAGAATTCTTTTGGTAAATAGTTTTAGAATCACAAAAGAAGTGTTAAAAGGTTCCTTCCAGGGCACTTTATCCAAACTCTTAATTTTACAAATGAGAACCCAGTGAGAAACTGAATGGCACAGCTAAGATTTGAACCAAGGTCCTCCGATTCCAATTGGGTCATTATTTTCATTGAGCAAATTGATGGATGACGATGACACTGATGCTATCTTTGGTGCTGGTGGAAGTAGTAACAGTATTTAAATTAGTGGCAGACCCTCCAAAAATTAAATTGCCTTGGTTACCAACAAAAGCAGATCACAAGAGTTCAGTCACGGAGCTTCCATTTCAGGGAGGCTTTCAAGGACCATGGCTGACCAGAGACAAACTAATGCACTAGAACATCAAAGAGGCGCAGTTAAGGGCAAAGCACCAAAGGGTCCTAAAAAGATACGTAGGTTTATAAAGGGAAGCTTAAAAAATAAGGTATTTTCAGCTGTACAAGATCTAACTGAGCTTCTTTGCACAGAAATAGAAATCATCTTATTTTCAAGACAGAGAATTTTGATAGTGGTAAACTGCTAAATTAGATCACTAGATCAATCCCAAATAAGCAAAAGCAACATGGTTATAAATGCCCATTTGTCATCTTATTCTCTTGGCAGCTAAAAATGCTACAAATGAATTTTAGAATCACTCTTGTAGTAAAGCAATGGCTGCTACATCTCTCTCCCATGTACATTTTGGTGTTATGTGATAAATGAAGGGAAGTTAAATTTTCAAATATTTGTCATCTCATTTTAACCATTTTGATGCCAATGATAATACCTAATTTCTTTAATTGTGAACAATATGACTTGGGGAAAAGTGATAATTAGAAATAGTTTATAAGCATGAGAGGCAACATGAATAGAAAATAGAAGATATGAAGATGGCATTGAAGTCAGAAAGATTTAGTTTCCAATACTGCCCTTTACATATAATAACTGATACTTGGGACAGCTCACTTAATTTCCCAGTGCTCTACAAAATTTTCTAAGACTATAAATTGCAGAGGAAGTGACAAAGTATCTTCATTAGTAGAGCAGTTTTCTTTCCTGGAATTTCCATGTACATTGCCCTAATCAAGTATTTAATGCTAGACAAAACTATTATTATTATTATCAGTATTATATATACATATAATAGCACTTTAAGTTTTGCAAAGCACTTTAAAAACAGCATTTCATTTTATTACCCCCAAATCTTGGGAGGTAGGCACTCTTATCATTTTAATTTTTCAATAAAAATGCTGAGGTGAACAGAGTATAAGTAACTTGCCAAGAGCCACTCAATGAGTAAATATCTGAGCAAAGTCTGAATTCAGGTCAAATGAAATTCAAAAGCTTGTGCCTCTAATTTGTAGATAATAAGATTTCTCCTATTTGTTCTTTGTTCCATGTATGAATGGTAGATAACATATATAGACTTCTCTTTATATAGCCACAAATGGTATTAAGCTTCCAAGGAACAAATGTGCACATGCACATACATGTATATATACACATATGCATGTGTGTGTGCATGTGTGTATTTTTACATGCATATATACCCATCCTCACTTTTCCACCCTGATGAGGAAGAAGTTGAAAAACAGAGGAGATTTTCAATTGAAGCCCAACTGAGAGCAACTGAGTAGAGGGAGTCAGGTTTTAAAGTTGCTTCCAGGATCTGATTGGAATGGAGGAAGCTTTGCAATTCAAAAGAGCTAATTGGAGGCAAAAACAATTGTCTGTTTTGTGAAAAGATAGTGTTAAGTGTATCATATCCCAATTCTTTGAAAACTGTTCACACATGGATAACAGATGCAGCAATTCTACAAAGTAGGATATTTCAGTAACTGAAACACCTTGTCATCTAGCTATAAAATATGATAAATATATATCCTATTATAAAATTATTACAATGGAATAATTTTATAGATAGAATTGCATACCATAGTCACAATTTTATGTTAGATTAAATGAGGTAGATTATCCTTGAAAAAAAAAGTACTAAAGATCCAATTCCTCAATAATGTAATATAATTCAATTAAGATCTGTGTTTATCTCAAATTCCACATTTAGAAGGCCAAAAAAGAATCAATCATATGGCATTCTTGGCACTTCCCATATTAAAAATGTTTCCATTTTCTAAGAATTGCTTTAAATTTCAAATTATATCTTTAAATTACCCATAATCAATGAGAATATTGACATATTGCCCAATATTTGTTCAGTTATACATTTTGAATAATTTTCCATGAAATTATATGGAATTAACATTGGATGAATCTTTTATCTTTATCACTTTTTTGCCTTTTCACCATAATACATGATTCCTTTTCAATTGTGCTAGTAGGCTTATTGGATAAAATATCAAGTGATCAGATTTTTATTTTCTTTATTTCCTTCATTTTCTTTTTTTTCCAAAAAAAATTGAAATGAATCACACCTACTCGATGATTGATAAAGCAATAATTTAATTTTCAGCCTGCTTCTGTGTTCTATCATTGAAAATTTATTTGAACCAAATATAAGTTCTCAGCTGAATGTTAAAATTAACCCAGCCCACTCTCCGACTTGGCAGGTAGGTTTTCCAAACGCCCACAGTTCCCAAAATAATTTACCTATTAAAACAGTCAAGCAATTGCGGATATGGATGAATTTATGACTTTTAATTCTGGCAGTGCACTCACTGCATGCACACAAAATGAGCACTGATAAGGAGCCTGACAGATTGTGCATTTCTGTGGATTTATAATCAGACAGAGCTCGATGGGGGCCAATCTACTGCAGTTGGGTTTAAATGTGTGGTGCAAAAAGAAAAACATGTTTCTCCATTTAAATCATTCCAAACAAAGTTAGCTCAGGTAAAAATGTTTTAACAAAAAGGTTTTAAGCTTGTTATTGTCATCTTAGCATGACAAAATAGTGTAATAACTCCATGTTCAAGTTTTCTTTTTATAGGCTCCCCTCAGGGTGTTGAGCAGTAGATCTAAAATTCATAGCAAGCCTTTCTGACTCAGTCCTCATGAAGACTGATTTTATGTCTCGACAATGAGAAATTCAGAGGAATAGCGAGACACTTTAAAGGGAACAGTGGTTATAAAATATAGTGCTTTCAATAAGTATAGAAACATTTATTAAACAGAAATATATGCATTTTCTAAATAGCTCCTTTATGTTCTTTCACCTATTTCATCAGATCCACAACTTACAAAGATATTGGTGTCTGGCAATAGGAACTGTCATTAGATTCAAAATATGGAACAAGAAAGAAGAAATGTGTTTTAAGAGGTGCCTTTTGGTTTCCAGGTTATAAAAGAGAGCCAAAGGCCATAGGACACTTTCCTGGGTCTCTTAGAAATTTGTGCTTACTTAGGAAGGGAAGGAAGAAGATGTGTTACAAATTAATTTTCTTGAATCCCTCTAGAATCTCTGAGAACATAACTTTACTCTTCTAGAGGTCGGTCTTCTAGACTGAAAATCAGGCCAGGAACAGGATGGACTTTACCGACTAAGCATTTCCTATGAAAGACAAAATTCCTCTAATTTATTCATTCCATTCATTCATTTGTCTCACATTTATTGAATATCATCTTAAATCAAATTATTTCAGAATAAATTCTTGGTTAAGGATTTCATTTTAAGAATTGCATAAGTATGGATTGCATATGCATATATGTGTTCATATGTATGTATATCTATGTATGCATGTGTGTGTATACATATGTGTGTTTTACGTAATTCACATACACAGAAGTGTGTTCTACTTTAAGAAAACCAGATATACAAAAATCTGGATTTAGAGGCAAAGCATTTACATTTCAAAAGAATTCTTTACTTTCTGAAAGGATTCACCAAAGGGTTTCTTTAAATAATGCACACTCCTGGTGAATTTAAAATGATTCAGTTTACTGGGGGAAAATAAAATTTACATTCAATGTTTTGGGAGCCCATCTGCTACAAGAAAAGAGACCTGGCTTCAAAGTCCAGACTCAGCTATTGTGTGACATTGAGTAAGTCACTGAATTCACCTCATTGCCTCTGTTTTAATTCATCTATGAAATGTAGTTGTTGTTTTAGATGACCTCTAAGTTCAAGACCTTTCACGTTCCCCTTTACCACATGTTTCATGTCCATATTGGAAATAGGCCTAAAACTTCCAAAATATAATAAGTTCATATAAAAAAAAGAAAAATCAGTTGTCCTTTTGCAGAGTTTTAGGTTTTCTATCACATCTCTGAGAGGAAGAAGAACAGGGAGATGAAGATGAAAAACTAAAGTCAGGCAACTTAGCTGTTCATTTTCAGCCAAGATAGAGTAAAATAAAGATTATGGGTTCTACTCTGTAACATTAACATGACTTTTTTTTACATATAAATTTACATTTTGCTTTCATGAAAATTATTGTATCTGTAGAATGAAAAGGAAAGCATTCTGATGACAAGTTAGGCCTCCCTATTTCCAGAATCTGGTTCTATTTCTGCCTCATCTAATTACTCTGTGTTGCCTTGGGAACTTCTGCCAGGGTTACTTAATCTTAGTAGGACTTGATTTACTCATTTCTAAAATGAGAGAAAAAGAACACTGGTATACACATTTAATATGGAATAAAAGTCTTCTTGAATAGTTATTTTGAAGTGAATTTTCCATAAGTCAAATAATAATTTCCTATTCACTTTAGTTACCAAATGAAAGATGTGCCCCATTTATTACAAATGACAGAAAGATTCTATGGTATACAGATATAAAAATGAAAACCAACCCATATATTCATGTGAGATTGAACATTTATATATATATATATGTTCACATGAATATATACATGCATATATCTATAATCCCATGGTTATATATATTATTGTTTATAAATTTAGAAAAAAAATCTGTTTTACTTTCTGTCTCTGTCTCTATGACATTTTCTTTTTTGGTTATGATTTTCTAAAGGAATAGCATATTATCATACTCATTTTTACTAAATTAAATACTCTATCTCTCATCCATATTCATTTTTTTCTGTATTTCTTCAATTTGTTTTGTCTCCAATATTCTAGATTTCCTTAATCCTAAAATTTAAATAATCAAGTAAGCAAGACAACCATGATAGACTCTTCAGCTCTCCTTCCACCTTCTTCATCTGGATTATTCTTCTTAAATCCTGTTGGCCCACGAGGACTCTCCTTTCCTATATTTATCTTGCCTTTGACATAATATATTGGGTTATTCTTTTTATATCTCTTTTAACTAGTATCATTTCAAAAATGAGCTTGATTTTTGATAATGATACTGACTACTTTTCCCAAAATTTTAAGAAGCATCTCCAATAGAAATGACTTAATATTCATTTTTGATTTTTGGATGATGTTATGCAAAAAAGATCAAGTAGTTCCTTAAGAGCATCAAAATTATTTCCTATTCCCTTCTTACCTCTGTCAAGAATAGAATTTTTCATTACCTGATTGTACCAAACTTTGTATCTTTTTTTTTCAAAATCTCCAAATATTGGCTTTTCTTTTGTAAATTTGGCCTTCTACCTCTCAACATAAATTTTTACAGAACTGTAGAGTTGACAAGCTCTTTTTGTGCTTATTTCTTTTCCTTGTTCAATTAAATATTTGTGCTACTTATCATTGAGTCTTTTCTCTCCCTAACTATGACACCCCCATATCCTGTTGCCAACGTGCCAAATCACTCTATCAATGAAAAATCTTTCACTTTAGATGTTTCCTTTTCATCCTCACTGAAATCACCCAAATTCAAACTTTCAACTCTATTAGGTCATTTCTTGTAGCCCATTTTTCTGCTAGATCCTGTTCTTTCTACTATTCCCAAAACTCTTCACACAATAGCCTACATTTTGCTCCTAATATACTACAATATTAATGGAATTACTCTACCCAAAAGGCCTATGAAATTAAAATTAATGTATAATACTTAAATACTATATTAAAAAAGATTTATTAATGATCATTAGAAGTAACAAAATTATAAAAAAAACACATGCCCATGGCTAATTTTTCTGTTCAAAGTCCCTGCTTACCACCACAGTCGCTGACAGGAAGTAAAGAGGCCCAGAACCAATAATCCCAATGCCTAATATCCCCTGACTAAAGGAAGTACATAATGACAGGAAGTCAGTGTGTTGTCAGGAAATGTAGTTTTTAGGGTGACAGATTTCCAATTACATAGGTCCCAACAGCTTTCATACATTACTAAATAAAATATAAAAGCCCATTTTCCTGATATTCAAAGGTATTTTCCAATATGTCTTGTATCTGTCTGTCTGTCCCATTCCCCCATTCTTTCTCTTTCTTCTTTTGTATACATGAATTTGTCTACTTATAGTTATTTGGACCAATAGAGATGTACTCAGGCCTTCTTATAACACAAGGAATTACTTTAGAGATACTTGTTCTAAAATTGAATGGAAGGTGCTATTAGTTTATCTGATGCTTGTAGTCTATTTTACCATCATATCTCAATGTAAATTTTCTTTCAAAGTTGAATTTATTTTTAGCTATTCCTCCTGACAACTAAATGGCTCATCTTATGTAATTTCTTTTCATTTTTAATGTGAGACAGCTACCCCACTTTAAAGACAGTAATAAAAGTTATAGGCAAGACTACAGTATATAAGTCATAGGAAAATGAAGTGGAAAGAGAAGTCAATCAACAAATATTAAAGCACATTCTGTGGGTTAGACACTATAGTAGGTGCTTGGAACACAAAAAAAAAAAACCAAAACAACAACAAAAACTGAAACATTCTTTGCCCTTAATAAGGTTAGGTTCTTTTGGGGGATAAAATATATTCACAGAAAGAGGACTGAGGATCAGGATATGGGTGTGTGTGTGTGTGTGTGTGTGTGTGTGTGTGTGTGTGTGTGTGTAAATGCTACTTCAGACATTTCTACTCATTAACTTCATAGCCTTAAGCAAGTTAATCAACCATTCTAGGAAGCATTTTTTTTGGTAAAATAAGGAACTAGTAAGAAACAATGAATCACTGATGCACACTTTTGGAAAGGACCTCAGAGAAAACTTAGGGAGGACTGAACCAGAAAGAGAATATTTGTTTTTTCTATAACATCAGCAACAAATAGACATTCAGCCTTTCCTTTAGGATTGTGATGGAGGATTGACTCAGTGAAGATCATATATTCTACCATTAGCCAACTGGAATCTTAGGATTCCAGGAGGGAGGCAAGATGGTGGGTGGCTTAGTAGCAGCAAAAACTAAAATTGCTCTGGGAATACTTTCAAACTGTAAGGTAGTGCCTCAAAACAGCTGAAGTCACAGAAACAAAAAGGAGAAAGTGAGGGGGCTCTACTGTGTAGAGCAACTTGAAAGGTAGGCAGACAGAGTCAATTTTCCTGGGATAAAGGGGAACTGGAAGTAAAACTGCACACAGAGGAGTGCCAGATGATCATCCACCAACTACTGTGCCAGGTTTTGAACTGTGACATGGGCCAATTTTGTGATGCAAGAGACCCTGCCTAAGCCAAGAGCCCTTGTCTAATCCAAGGAGGACACCCCTCACCCATCCCTTGAAGTCAAGCGCTGGGATTAGCCCATAGTGAAGCCCAAAGTCTGTAGTGCTTGACCCTTTCAAGCCTGCACTGAAGTGAAGACCCTAATCCCAGGGAAAAATAGCTCACAGTACTTTAAGTCCTGAAAGTTAAAAGAGATGATCAACAGTTTTCAGAACACCTGTTCCACAGGCAATGAAAAAACTAGGGAAATGAACAAACAGAAAAAAAAATTCTAACCTTGGAAAAGTTTTACAAATGGCAAAGAAGACACTAATAGAATAGTGTATAATTTTTGTAAAATCCGTGATCTAAAATTTTTTAAATTTCAGGAAAAGAAGCTTGCAAACTCCTTGAATCAAGAATGTGAACTGTTTGGACAAAGTGCCAAAAAGAAACCTACACTGCATCAGAAAATCCAGAATAAACTTTAGGATGTAATTGATTGAACTGAAGGGGGTTGAACATATATTCTGAACATAAACTCTCATGTCAAAGGGGTTTGCCCCCTAATTGGCTTTTTGTTAATGTGCCTAGCAAACATTGGTTTTGCTCTCTCCCTTCTATTTTCCACTTATCTCCAACTATTATAGTTTCCTCTTACAAAGCACAATAGTGTATGTACCTTTAGCTAGAAGATCTGTAGAGGTTTAAGTTATATTAAATGATTCACTGGGGAGACTAATCTCCCAAAGAATCATGGGGGGAATGAGGATTGTGAAGATAGGATTAACTCTCCCCTTGTCTATTTATAGCTAAACAAATCAAGAACTTAAAGTACTGCTACTTGACACTAAGTAAGAGATCCCTTTAAAACATATATAGCTGTTTTTCGCAATTCTTCAAGGTCCATATCTGACCATCTTGGGCATTGTGTTCTAAAATAATTCTTAATTGCTTTGCAAGAGTTATTTACAAAGATTCTTCTAACTTGTCTTAAACTACTCTCTTTAGTTAAATCCCAATCTAAGTATCTGTCCCCAAACTCGATAATTCTATCCATAAATCTGGACAGTGATTCTTCTTCCTTTTGCTTAATTTTTTCCAGTTCCATCCACTTATCTGTACTGTCTGCACATTCCTTCATTGCCGTGAGGATGGCCTCTCTACAACGGTATAGTTGTAGATAATCCTCAGGATTGTTATAGTCCCATTCGGGATCCTGAGATGGCCAATGTGCTGCATTACGCCCCCGGGTTTTGTTGACATGAGCAATTATTTTATTTTTTTCACGTTCACTTAAAAAAGCCTGTAGTAAGTTCTCAACGTCCTTGTAAGACGGATTATACTGAAAAAATATGTCTCCCATCTTTTTTGTTACTAGAAAAGGATCTTGTTCATATGTGGGGATATTTCGTGTAAATTCATTTATTTCTTGGGGAGTAAATGGTATCCTATGTCTTAAAGTCACCACATCCCCATTCCGTCCTATTTCAGGTACTTCTCTTAGAGGAAACAGGCCTCTAGTTGAATTTTGTACCTGTGGGTCAGTTTGACAAGGACAGGTTTCTCTAGGAGGACAAGATCTCCTTTGCGTTGGAATTTGGTTTTCTGTAGGAGAGGGAACATGAGAAACTGGGATTGCAGGGGAAGGGTTTTGGGGATTAAATTCAGACAAGATTTGCACTACACGAGAGAAGCAGTCTGTTAACTGGGCTATAGGGAAGGTGTTTTCCGTCTCTATTTCAGGGAAGGAAATTTCCTCATTCAAAGGTTCAGAAACAGGTCTGTTTCTGGTAGAGTGGGTGTTTGCCCATTGATCCTGTAAGAAACATTTTAGATCTTCTAATTGGGCTTGCATTTTATCCTCAATTTTTTCTATTTTATCCTCAATATTTTCTATTTTATCCTCAATATTTTTTTTAGCATCTCTAAATATAGTATTGAGGAGTACAAAAATGACAGTACCTATTAATATAAAAATTTGGAGGTATCCTTCATTCCTCAATGCCCCTAATTCTTCAGCTGCCATATAATTGTCAAAGAATGTAGTACTCATTTATATATATATATTTTTTGTAATTTCAAAAAACACGTGGGGAGCAGGACAAAGCAACAAACTTTCCACAGGGTTTTTTTTCTAATCCAGGAAGTTGTTCCTTAAGGGACAGGATATTTAGGAACAGCTCTTCCAGCCAGGACTTTAGGGTCCTGTTGCTGAGATTTAAAACAGCTGTTTTCTGTCTATCAGAGTCACACAGCTGGGAAGTATCCGAGGTCCGATTTGAACCCAGGACCTTCTGTCTCTAGGCCTGGCTATCAATCCACTGAGCTACCCAGCTGTCCCTTGAGATTAAAGGGAAGAAAAAGAAAAAACTGCTGATTCCAATTTAACTTAAGGAGAAAAGAGAAGAGAGAAAAAGTTTTTTATACTCACGTGTTGTAGCAGCTGTGTCTTTAAGCCAAGTTTTTTATTAAAAGGGACTAAGTGGTGAGATGGTATAGAAAAAAGGCAAGGGATTTCAGAAGTTTATTGAGAGAATTCTCTAGACTCCTGTGTGCTCTAGAGTAAGCTCACACCTCCAAAGGTCACTGCCCACAACTGTGGGCAGTGCTAGGCAAATTGAAAGACTGTGATTAGTTCCCATAAAGTGGGGGAACATCAGGAAGTGATGTCAAGAAAACTACTATAAAAGGCCAACTCAAGAATCCAGTCACTCTATGCATTGATGAACTGGACTGGAAGAGGAGACTCTTTCCCAGGGATCCTGCATTGGTTTGCAATGGTGAGGGGAGTGATTGTTTCTTTGGTTCTTTGGTGAAGAAACCCTCTTACATGTTGGTATTTTGGTGGAAAACTCCCTTCAGTGTGAGTTCTGGTGAGATTCTTGGAGTTCTTAACCTTGTGAGCACTGAATGTTCTCGAGTATTCTTCAGCATCTCCTGGCTCTTCAGATTTCAGTTTCCTAATTAGGACTTTGGATTCTGGTGAGATTCGCTTTCAGTTTCACATTTGCAGTCTGGAGACATTAGGATTAAATTTAAAGTATTTGGAGCTAGGCAGTACTTTTTGTCTCTTTATCTACATTTTTCCACTTTTACTCTTTCCAGTTCTTTGTTAATAAAGCTTCTGAAGGTCATTTTGACTTAAGCTGTAATATTTCTAATTGGCAACCACAATATTACTTTAGAATTCTCATATTTAGCATAAAAACTAAATTTAAATTCTTACAGTAGGGAATGGTGAGAGCAAAGTAATCATATGCAAAACTTCAAAGAAAAAATGGGAACTGGTTTCAGGCACTGGAAGAACACAAAAAGGAATTAAAAACTCAAATAAGAGAGGTGGAAGAAAAATGAAAAAAGAAAGAAAGACAATGCAAAAAAGAAAATAATAGCTTAAAAAGCAAAATTGATTAAATGGGAAAAGAGGCACAAAAAATACAGTGAAGAAAAGAATTCCACATAAGTAGAATTGACCAAATGAGAAAGGGAGATCAAAAGGTCATCAAAGATAACTATTCTTTAAAAATTTTGAATTAGCCAAATAGAAACTAATGATTTCAAGAGACATCTAGAAACAAGAAAATCAAATCAAAAGAATTAAAAATAGAAGAAAATATGAAACATTTCTTTAAAAAACAACTGACCTTTGTGATATTGAAATCACTTTAAAAGACTGATATATATTAATTTGAGGTTGCCAAGGAATTCACTTATGAAATTCCTAAATGAAACACTCAAGTCAGAATGAAGCTTTATAGTAGTTTAATTACAATAGGAGTAAGAAAGAAGGAGAGGGAAAGAAGGAAAGAAGGGGAAAAGCAAAGAGGTTAACTCAACCTTCTGGCAGAGCCAGAGGGAGTTTAGGCCTTGGAAGACAAAGACAAGGAAGGGAATCAGTCTTCACTCATGTGAGTAATCAGAAGGAAAGCTGCCTGTGGGCCTCCTCCCTGCTTGAGCTCCTAGAACAAACTGGTGCTTAGCCCTCTCCACAGGAAGTGCTCGAACTCCAGAGGCTGTTCTCTACCTCTCTTCCTGCACCTTACCAATGCCAATGATGGCTCAAGCTCATCTTAGGACAGCCCAGGGGGGCAGTTAGTTATTTCTGATTTGTCATTGACTAGCACATGCTCTTGTAGTGTGGGTGTGCACAATCCTGGGTGCTAGACCAAGTAAGATGGAGGAGATTTTAAAAATCACAATCCCCCCTGATGATGATTGGGGGAATAGTCTCTCCCATTGATCACTAAACGGAAGCATCCTGCACCCCCCAAAAAATTCTAACTGCAGGTGTATGCAAAATGTTACCATCTAAGAGGAAAACTATAATAGTTGTAGATAAGGGGAAATAGAGGAGAGAGAGAGTAACATTGACAAAAGCCAATTTGGGGGCAGTCCCCTTTGGCATAAGAGTGTACATTCAAAATAAATGTCCAATCAACTGCACCCCAAGGTTCATTCTGGATCTTCCTGGAGTGTAAGAGTCTAGGTATCTTTCTGCAATAAGTTCATTCTCTGGATTCAGTTAGTTAGCAAGCTTCTTCTCTGAAGATCTATCTCGAACAAAATTTAAATCTTGGATTTTATGAAAATACACCTTTAAAATAGAACCAAGACAGACAATTTAAGAATTATTGGATTACCTGAAAGAAATGATAAAAAAATAGATGCCTGGACATCATATTGCAAGAAATTATCAAACAATATTCTTAAACAAGAGGATAAAATAGCTTTGAAAGAATCCATAGATTACCTTCATTAATATATCCCCAAATGAAACTCACAGGAATGTTATAGCCAAGTTCAAGAGCTCACAAGCCAAGTTGAAAATACTGCAAGCAGCCACATCAAATCTTAGGATGCCTTTTTCCCTTCTCTATTTGCCTTTCTCTACTTTCCATCCATTTGTCCTGAATTTGCTATCTATGGCTATTTAAAAAAAAAAATTGCATACTGTTCTAGATTGTTCCTCAAATACTTGAAGCAAGCTATAGGCTCCTTTTTTTAAATTTCCCTTTAGGACAAAAATTCCTATTTTGTTCAACCTGTCCCCATGTGACAAAAACTCACACGTGTTCAACATCCTGTCTTTTTTCACTTGATGCTTTCCAGAAAGATTCTTGATATTCTATATGTTGTAAAGATTAAAATTTAGGGGAAAACTGAGGCAGGTAGAAGTAATACTCTGCAAGGAGTATTATATTTTTAGAGTTTTTATTTAATATAAGGAATTTAAGAATATACAAGTAAGAGAAGCATGTGCTAGGTGGGCCGAGAGACCCATTCAAATTTCACTCACATCATGAGATGTGTCTGCTCTGAAGCAGAAGTAGGAAAGAGAAGAAGAGCCCCACCCTAGGTGGAGACCCTTTAAATAATAATTTGCTCTTGGCCCAGGTGAGAATTCAGTGAGATTACAAAGCATTCTGGGAAGTGAGCAAGGACTTCTGGGGACTGGAGTCCTGGATTCAAGTCACCATTTTTACATTTTACCATGTGATCATTTTTGGAAAAAAAAAATTTCCCCAAAAGGATCATGAAAACATAATCAACTTAAAGATTACAATAGTTTGAGGATAAGAGGGGAAAAAAAGAACAAAACCAATAATTGCTAGACGCATTGACAAAAAACCAGTTAGGAGGCAGTCCCCTTTGTGATGAAAGTATACATACAAAATAAATGTTCAATCAACCACACCCAAAGTTCATTCTTGTGCAGCTTGTGGACTGGAGGCTTCTTCATGATATCTTCTCCAACAGTTCAGTTTCTGGATTCAGGGAAGTATCATCTTTCTTTACCTAAAATTCTTCTTAAAAGGAATTTAAACTTTGCAATTTAAATAATATTTTTTTTTCCATTTCCCCGTGTTGTGGGTGATTGATTAAATAAAACACAGGATAACTTAGGGATGCATGGCTGAGGTATGAGGTATATGAATCAATTGGTAAGAAAATTAAAATGACGTCAGAAAAATCCAAATAAAAAAGACAAATTTCTGGATGAAAATATAGACTATCAAAGTCTTATGTGTAAAAATTCCATGTAAAGGAAAAATAAATCTATAACAGGTCCTTGAATTAGGGACCAATTAAAATGATCTAAGCAATGATGCATTTACCCAGTCAGTAGCCAGGACTACAGAAATGTACCCCACAATGAAAGACAGAAAAAGGGACCAGATTATAGGAACCAAGGTTTGGGGATACTCATCTGTGAGTATTTTCAGAGTGAGTGTGGACACAAGGAAAGCCTATATCTAACAATGTTAAACACAGCAACCTCGAGTCTTCACACTAGGTTCAAAAGCTTTGCATTGGCCTGGAAGTGCATCAATCCATCCTGCATTGGGTTTTGTTTGGCCCTGTGCAATGGCTCTTTTGTGTATATCTTGTCCTGGAATCAGACAGAATTATTAAGTAAAGTCCCATAATTAAAAAAAAATAATTAGTGGCATTTTTATAGTCTCAAGCTTTGGGGGAATTCATTAGCAAGTGTATTTTAAACTTATGTTACTGAAAAAATCAAAAAAAAATTAAAGATAATCTAAATGCTGGTGACATGTGCTTCAAATATAAAAAGGAGAGAAAAAATATAAAAATCTGAAATAGTACATTGCACATGTAATAAAAATGTAATAAAAGAGTTTTAAAAATTCAAAAATGTAGCTTATGATCATTGACACACTGTGTCAGCTAAGAAAATGTAGAATACAAGGCTTTCTCACCAAAAATGAGATCCATTTCCTCTTCATATCTGGCCATGATCCACTGTAAGTATGAGGAAATGAATTGAGCAGTAGTACAAATATGTAATTATCAATATCTCCAAAATTCTCAATAGCCCAATTAATTACAATATCAAACAAACACACTATCATATTTCACATAAGTTGCTGTATGGCATTTTTTAAAAAATGGATACTTGTCACAAGTTTTTACAGACATAGCAAATCTTCGAACCTTGGTAAATATATTTTTAAATAAAGTAAAACTTATTTTGGGTTTTAGAACATCATCAAGAAATCTAGATATCATTCTGGTGGATGTAAAGTAGTGAGCTGAAGAGTATAAACAATGGGTGCTCCTTTTTTGGAGGCTTTTTAGGGATAAAAATGCCCTGGGATTAACTGCCCCAACTTCCATTTACATATTTAGAAATGCGGGAAGGTTGGTGGGGTTATAATTGTATTTCACTTCAGCTACTAGAATGGGCCTTACACCTTGTGGTAGGGGCAGACAAAAATGACCAGAGATTGTTAAAAAAATTCCAAAAATCATGTTTAAAAAACCCTTACAATCAGTTGAGATATTCAGCACATTAAATTTTCCAAAGGTTGTTATATAATTATAACCAGTTCTGATGGAGTCCATCTATCCTCTATGTGACAATTTACAAAGGCAAAAATAGAAAAGCTGTTTTTCATATATGGGCTTAATTACAATGATATTTATTCAGTATGGTTATAGGGGAAAAGCAACAGAATTTAACAATAGTTAAAACTCAGTACATTAAAATGATTCAGTGTAACAGAACTAAAAATCATAAAGTTAAATCCATAAACAAAGTAAACAGTAAAATGCAATAGAAATACAGAGATTTTTATAAACCATTGGAGTCTGAAATGCCCTAAAATACAACCTCCAGTCTCTTTAAAGTTCCTTGGGATTTTTTTTATCCATTTAAATGTCTATTGTCAAGAAGGCAGGAAATAGGTTAAGCAATGGGGGTTAAATGATCTGTCCAAGGCCACACCACCAGGAAGTGTCTGAAGGCCATATTCCAAACCAGGACTTCCCATCTTTAGGCCTGGCTCTCAGTCCACTGAGACACCCAGCTGCCTCCCCAAAGTTAGCTAAAGGGTTGTACGGAGCTGAAATTTTTCCTGACACACAGGTGAAGTCAATAAAAGGATCAATGCAATTAAAAGATATCCTTGTAAAATAGCCATGCTGATAAGTTCCTGCTTATAAGTCTCTCCCTTTTCCTCTCCCCCCTCCTATGATACCACCTACGTGGAGGCCAATACCCCCATTTTTTACCAGCTAGTAGAAATGATTCCTGAGTGATAAGCATATCTGCTCCAAGGCTAGAGTTTTGCTGGGCAGGTAGGTCACCATGTGATCGTGATCTGGGTTAAACAAGGACCGGGTGAGCAAAAGAGAGCACCACAGTGGGCAGGGCTGGGACAGGGACATAGGCAAGCAGGGCCTGGAGCCAGAGTGGGCAGTCGGGGTGGGCAGGAAAGGCTCAAGAAAGTCTGAAGTGGATGGCAGCAGGCATGCAGGCAGTGAAGGGCCAGGCCAGGAGCCTGTGAGCTATATAATGGCTGGAACGAGCAGCAGCTTTGCAAGGGTGAAAAACCTCAGCCAAAGAAATTGGATCAAAAAAAAATTCTAGGCACTAGCTATTAAAATCTGAACTTAATAGAGAAAAGAATCAGGACATTGAGATATTTCATTTTCCTGAAGTGGTTACACCAAACTGTAAAGATTAAAATTTAGAGGGAAACTGAGGCAGGTAGAAATTAGTTTCTCTCTGCAAGGAGTATTATGTTTTTAGAGTTTTTATTTAAGATAAGGAATTTAAGAATATACAAGTAAGAGAAGCATGTGCTAGGTGGGCCGAGAGGCCCATTCAAATTTCACTCACATCATGAGACACGTCTCCTCCAAAGAAGAAGTCAGAAAGAGAAGAGCCCTCACCCTAGGTGGAGACACTTTAAATAATAATTTGCTCTTGGCCCAAGTGAGAATTCAGTGAGATTACAAAGCATTCTGGGAAGTGAGCAAGGACTTCTGGGGACTGGAGTCCTAGATTCAAGTCTCCATTTTTACAATTTATAACATCCAGTTCTGAACACAATATTCTAAACGTGGCCAGGTCAATATAGAGAGATAGTGAGACTATAAATTTTCTATTAGAGTCTTATCTCTCACAATGTAATTTAAACAATATTATTTTTTCTGGTTAGAAGAAAGCTAGAAAAATAATGAAGACATTAGCACAAGAGATGTAAACCTTACCCAAATAAGAAATTCTATGAAAAATAAAATGCACTAAATAGAAGGTAATGCATCCATAAGAACAAGAAATTTAACAAAGTAAAAACATTTTTTCTTGTTATGCAAAACACTTCCATCTTGGTCATTGTTGTTGTAAGAGCCCACTCATTCATAAACAAAACCTCAAAATAAAACCATAAATAACTGATATGAAAGACAACAGTTCTTTCTATGAAATTGGATAGGATTCCCTGTCATAATGTTTTCAGGATTGTTCTAGATCATTGCTGAGAGAAACCAAATTTTTACACAAAATCATCATACAATATTGTTGTTATTATCTACAATGTTCTCCCAGTTCTTATTTCACTCTGTATCAGTTCTTTCAGATCTTCCAGATTTTTTTAGCTTTTCTCAAATCATCTTGATTATCAATTCTTATAGCACAGTAGTATCTCATCACCAAGAAGTACCACAATTTGTTCAGTCATTTCCCAATTAATGGACATTCCCAATATTTCTAATTCTTTGTCACTATAAAAAAGAGCTGTTATAAATATTTTTGTACAAGTATTCCCTTTCCTCTTTTTTTATTATCTCTTTAGGAAACAAATGCAGTTGTGGTATTACTGGATAGAAGGGTAAGGACAACTTTATAGCCTGTTTGGTCATAAATTCTTCCTTTCTCCCAAGATGTTTCAGATAAACCCTTCTGTGTTCCCCTAAATTAGCTATGGTATCACTCTTTATATCAAAATCACATATTCATTTTGAACTTATCTTCCTATAGGGTTTTGAGATATAGGTCTATACCGACCTTCTGCCATATTATTTTCTTAGCAATTTTTGTTAAAAAGTGAGTTCTTATTCTAAAAGTTGGGATCTTTGGATTTGTCAAACACTAGGTTGCTAAGGGCATTTACTAATCCTCTCCACTGATTTACATTGTTTCTTAGCCACTACCAGATTGTTTTGTTGATTGCTGTTTTATAGTACAATTTGAGATCTTGTACTGCTAGGCTACCTTCTTTCACATTTTTTTTTTCATGAGCTCCCTTGATATTCTTGACTTTTTGTTCTTCAAAATGAATTTCATTATTTTTTCTAGTTTTATAAAATAATTACATTGTAGTTTGATTGGTATGGCACTGAATAAATAAATTAATTTTGGTATGTGTGGACTGAGGGTCTCACCACTGAAAGTATGAAATTTTAGAGTCAGAAAGTTAAGGACAAAGCAAACTTAATAAAACTTTCCTTCCTGTCGAAGGATAAGTTAGTATTCCTGTCTGCAGTCAATGCAGAAATATAGAACAGACTCAAGTTCTATGTAACCCTCTCCCTACCCCAATTGCCTAGGGAAATGCCAGCCTACATATAAAAAAAGACTTTTTATAGTGGTCCTGACACAAATTTCCCCCACTTCCTTCTTGTCCAACCAAATTGAGGTTGGGGGGCTTGCTGTGACACTTACAATCTTCAGGGTGATTTTCAAAATTACATATCCCCATCTGCCATATCTCTCTCTGCCAACTCATCTAAACTCATGATTTGGCAGGCAGTACCTGGTTTGAGGCAAGAAGAGACATTTGCAAGGGAACATTATTTTTTACATAATCAGGAACCTCTGTGTTCCCTGCTATCACTCTTCCTGGACTGATTCCCTGATTGAAGCCAGTCTCCAGAGTATATAAGCTTTTATTAAGGATCCCCCTCCCAGTCAGAAAAACAAAACAAAAGAAAACAAACAGAAGAAAACAACAAAAGGGACTGTACTAGCTGATGGAATGAAAAGTGACCAATGACAACACTGTTTTCTATATCTTGGGTTCTGATTGGCTTAACAAAATTTTTGATTGTTCTTTTAATTTGTTCTTTAATCAACCCCTTTTCAGAATTATATCATTTAGTTTCTAACTATTATCATATTTGTCTTTCAATGGAATTTATTGATTATATTTTATTGCATTATGATCTGAAAATGATACAATTGTTATTTCTGCTTTTCTGCTTTTGATTGTGAATTTTTATGTGGTAATATATGATGAGTTTTTGTGTAGGAGCCATATATCAATGAAAAGAAGCTACATTCCATTCTGATCCCATTTAAATCTCTCCAGAGATCTATTAGTTCTAACTTTGCTAAGATTTCATTCACTTCCTTTACTTCTTATTTTTTGAATTTGTCATTTCCAGACATAAAAGGGGGAAATTGAGGTCCCCTACTAGTGTAGTTTTATTGTCTATTTCTTCCTGAAGTTCAATTAATTTCTCCTATAAAAATTTAGAATGTATACCATTTGATGCATATATGTCTAATATCTTTTTAGCAAGATATAATTTCCTTCTTTATCTTGTTTAATCGGATCTATTTTTTCTTTAGCTTTGTCTGAGATCATGTTTTCTACTCCTGCTTTTCTACTTCTGCATCTCTTCCACTCTACCTGAATCACTTATAAAGATAGTCATTCCTTTGGTCTTGTAATCACCCTCAAATATATTGTGTCCATGTTCATGAATTCCATAATATCCTTATCTGACCATAATGTTTTTTACTTTCCACCTCTCTCTGTTTTCTTTTACCAAATCCTGTTCTTAATGTACATTATAACTTTCAATTACACTAAAGCTCAATTCTTTCCTAATCCATCTCCCAAGCACTAATAATTCTCTTTTCTTTCACCCAACTTGACTCTTTGGTGAAATAAATTCAACACTATCCTTTTCTTTTGAGATTGTAGGACATTTATTATTTCACCAGTTATGACCTGATAGTCTCAGCTTATCTGCTTCCTTTTCTCTTTCACAGTTAATGATGATTATAAGTAGAGAAAATCATGTAACTCTTCTGATTTGGTATGATAAATTTTTATGTTATTCAAGCTCAATTGAAACTTTGTTTCCATTAGGTAATCCTTCTCCACCTCATTAATCAATTCACTATTCCACTATCCAAGGCAGCTAGTTGGCATAGTGATTGAATTCTAGACCTGGAGTCAAGAAGACTTGTCTTTGTGAGTTCATATCTGACTCCTGATGCTTACTTGCCATGTGATCAGAAGTGTCATTTAACCTTGTTTGTCTCAGTGTCCTCATCTCTAAAAAGAGTTAGCAAAGGAAATAGCAAACTACTTCAATATCTTTGCCAAGAAGACTTCACAAGGAGTTTGTCCTTCAAATACTTTATGAATTATCTTCTCTTATATTTTCACTCTTCTTGCAACTTAATCCCTAAAGTATATTCTCCAATCTAGTAAAAGTGGACTCCTTGATTTTTCTTGATGAGGAAATTCCATCTCTTGACTTCTGGTATTTTTCTCTGGCAATCCTCCATTTCTAGAACACTCTCCTTCCTTATCTGCACCTATTGGTTTCCAAAGATTCCTTTAAGTTTCTACCAAAATTCTATATTCTAAGTGGAGTCTTTCCTAATCCCTTTTAATTAGGTTTGCATCTTACTTTTAATCTTTTGATCTCCATGTCCCATATTTAGATTAAATGTGTTTGTTTGCTTGTTGTCTTTCCATAAAATTCTGAGCTTCTTAAGGTAGGAACTGGCTTTTCCTTCTTTTTTATTTCCAGTATTTAGCATATTTCCTGACACAGAATCAGGATTACCAAATTTAAATTGATTGATTAAATCACCCATCTATGATTTCCAATCAACTGTCAAGATTTACTGATTCTAATTTTGTATTATCTCTCATATATCCCCCTTCTCTACATTGCCATTGCCACTATTCTAAAGCATATGAAAAGCTCCTGATGCCTGTTATTTCAATAGTCTGCTAGTTGGTTTTCATGCCTCAAGTCTTTCCTCATTCCAATAAATCCTACATTCAAAATTATTTTCTAAAAGTTCATTCTAACCATATCTCCACCACCCTCATTCAATAAATTCAAATTACTTATATCGAGGATCAACTATAAAATCAGATATTTGTATTTTAAAGTCTCTAAGAACCTGACTCTTCTTCCTTTTCCAGTATTCTTACACTGTATTCTCTTTCATAGTCTATGAGATTTAACATTGGCTTTTTTCCCTTTTTCCTTGAATAGGATATTCAGTCTAATGGAGCATATTTACTTGGCCATTTTCCTATGCCTAGAACTCTTTCCTTTCTCATATCTAACTCCTGCCTTCTTTCATTCAAGTATTCAAGAAGCCTTTCTTATTCCTGCTTACCCTTTATATAATATCTCTGAGAATATTTTCATTTTTCCTATAGATTGTGAGCTTGCTGAGAATATGGATCTTCCCCTCCCCCCTTGTTTATATCATAAGCACTTAATATAATGCCTGGCACATGATGGTTACTTATTCAGTTCCTCTTGACTTCACTATCAAAATACATTCAGGAATTATATGACAATAAATACAAACTACTGTTGCAGGAAATAAAGGAAGAATAATTAGAGATATTCTAATTGCTCATGGGTAAGAGGAAAAATATAAAAGTGTCAATACTATCTAAACTAATTTATCTGTCCAGTAGCATACCAAAATATAAATGTATTTGCAGTTTTAAACTAGAAAAAAATTATAAAATGTATCTGGTGGAAGAAAAAATGTAAAGTATTTCAAGAAAAATACTAAAAAAGATTACCAGGAAGACCTAAAAGACATATTTTAGAGCTATAGTTATAGACTTTTGAAATATATTCCAGGAAGGGTTATAATGATCTGAAGGGAGATTATTTTTCACTTACATTAAGGTTAGACCTAATCTCTATTGGAACTCAAAGGCTCTAGGGGGGCCTTCAGTCTTAAATAATATTTGTATCTAATTTAAAGAAAAATAACATTAAATTTATCCATATTACATTTTAAATTCTTAGATTTCTTTCAATATTCTAAACTATTAATATTTCCCTGGGTCCCTATTTTAACATTCATTTTGTTATTTTTTCTTCCTCTTTTTATATCATCTGTAAACCTAATCTATCTCAAATGATTCTTCAAGTTAATATTTTCTATAAATATTTTTCATCTATACAGTCATCAGCTTACGTCACTCTTAGTTTTATACTATAATAGTGATTTATTTCTGAGCCCTGTATTTTAAGGAAGTAGCTAGAGGCCTCCTGAAGACATTACTGTGCCATAAGGAAGTTTACTAATTTTTAAGAGTCCAGTATTTGGAGACAGAAGGGTTTTACTTGAATATGAACTTTCTCTACTTCAGATGTATTCTACATCTCTCTTGTTAGATAGTGTTAGGATAAATTAGGGTTACACCAAAGTTTCAATGGGACCTGATATCAGAGATCATTGCTGTTTATTTTCTTTCCTATAACTAAAGAAATGACTGATATTCCTACAAATATATATTTACTGAGGACTTTTAACAAGTTTTAATTGCTATTATGTTAATAAATCACTTTTTTGATATTGATCTAATTATTTAATTTCTTTATGTTTTTTTCCCTCATCTATTATGCCAGCTAGTATTTTATTAAATACTTGCTATGTGCAAAGCATTCTGCTAGATGGTAAGAATAAAAAAGAAAGTCAAAAGGCAATTCCTGGTCTCAAGCAGCTTATAAGTTAATAAGAGACAAATATGTACAAACAATATTTCTACAATACATAATGGATGTAAGCACAAAAGGAATGCACTTGCATCATGCAGATTAGAAAAAAATCTTAAAAAAAATAAGATGTTAGTTGAAATCTGTTTGGATTTTTCTAATTCTTTAGCCAGGAAAGATAAAAGGAAAATATGAGAAGGAAGATAATTCCAGCCATGGGAAATAGTCAGTGAAAACATTTACTTGGGAGATGGAGTATTGTAATTGACAAATAGCAAAGAGGTCAGTGCCACTGATCTCAAAATATTTATCATCCAAAAAAAGAGAAAAGGAAATTTACTTTCCTTTCTTCATTAGAGATATTATAAGGTTTAAATAGGAAAATGGCTTTGAACATTATCAACAACTCTCCAAAGAGAAGATATTACCATTAACTTTATTGTTCTTTTCCTAGATGTTGGCAGCTTAGATTTCTTTAATACTGAAAAGAAATGTGATTATATGAATTTTTCCTTTTTGTAGTAATGCCTGCTGTTGATAGAACTCAGGAGTAGTTCTTCTGATTATACAGCTTGGTCTATTGTAGAGGAATTCAATGAATAGCGCTATTTGATACTGATGCTTCTTATTTCATGAATAAATAACCTCCCTACATGAGAGCTAGAAATACAATATCATAACCAGGTTCTTTCGTAAGTTTTTGCAGTTGTTGTTTGCTTTCTCCTTCTAATCCTTTTAAGACATTGAGGAAACTGTTGAGGCTCACAGGTGTACTAATAGAAGAGAACTATCTTATTATGTTTGGAATTAAATTATTGTGTCAATTAGGAGAAAATGAACAATGAGGTTGAAATCAAACCCATTCCTAATTGTAGAATCCTTTAGGATTTACATAAAATTACACTCATCTAGAGTCATTAGTTCAGTGATCAGTTTTCATGTTTTTATTTTTTTTTAGGTTAATTCCATCTGGGAGCAAGGGAAAGCATAAAATTAGTATATGTTCAATTTTACACTTCGGTTCCAAGAGCTATCACTTAGTAAGATATCTGTAAAAATCAGAGAGTGGGGGCAAGGTACAAGGGAGACATTGAAACATCCTTAGCAATATATTTGGCTTTTATACCTATGTACTCATCAGTGACTTGACAAATGTAAAATCCTTTATTTAAACTTTTTTTAAAAAAATCAAGCACAGGCTGAGGGAAGCATAATAAGAGAACAGTTTCTTTGGGAAAAAAATTGCAGTTTTAGTAGGTGACAATTTCCATATGAACCAACAGTGTCATATGTCAGGGAAAAATAATCAAATATGATCTTGGGCTGCATTAAGAAAGGTATAACATCCAGGATTTCACTGGATTCTACTTGGGTCAGACTAAATATGATATATTGTATTCATTTCTTGTCGCCATTGTAATAGATCCCACTCTTAGGAGAATTTTTGTAGTAAGAAAATGTTGGAGCCTTAACACCAGGAAATAAGGTAGGGGGAGACTGGATCTTGAGCCCCTCCCTTTACTTTACTTCCTGTTCCCTTCTCAAGGGTCTTGCAGTGTTCTTCTCAGAAGGTTAACTTAAAGACTTCCCCTAATTACTAAATCCCACGATCAAATCTTAACTAAGAGGTATTTTATTCTTTTAGGTAGAGGAGGTAGGGGTAGGGGTGAGAGGAAAATGGGTCTCCCTGTAATTTTAAATTATCCCTGTTGATTGAAGAGTTCACGATATTTCTAATCCAGGAAATAACATTATCTTTCCCTAAGGGGAGATGGTGACAGAAAAGGTTGACAGGTTTCTACTGAGTTAACTCCAAAAGTCTTCTCAGCACTCAGTAACAGAAATAATCAATGACCAAAGAGAGATTTTCTCCCACCTCCTCTTTCCAACAGTCAGAGAAGGAAGACAGTTCAGGCAGCTGGGTTTCCTCCAACTGTTCCCTTCAAGATTCCATGGAACTAGGACTCCATCTCAATTGATTGGCAGTTCCCAAAGTTCCAAGCCTCTTGCTTTGTCACTTCTCAAAATCCTCATTAACACCATCACATATTAGGAAGAGCCTTGACAACCTGAAATATATCTAAAGAATGAAGACAGAGTGGAAACTGTAGTATTCAAAGACTAATAGAAGGAAGTATAAATGTTTACTCTGGAGAAGCAAAGGATATTGAGGAGAAGAGCTGTTCTGAAAACAATTTAAGCTTCTTTCACTTGGCTCCAGAGAAAAGAATCCAGAAGTATGGTCAGAAATTATGGAAGCAGACTTGGATTTGATTTAAGGCTAAAATTCAGAGTTGTCCTAAATGGAAAGGGATAGCTCAGGAGGTATTGGATTCCCTCAAACAAAATATCAAGTAGATAAAGAATCATAAGTCTTCTGGAATATGTTAAGAAGAACTCCTATTAAATTTGGAGTAGACTTGGCCATCTCTGAGATTCTTTAATTTTTCTCCATTGTCTCCAGAAAGATGCTCCACATAGTTGAGTAGAGATAAGAATTGAACTTTGATTTAATTAGTACAGGGAACTTCAACATGAGGAAATTTCTTCTATTGCTTCATGTTGGCATTATCTCTATAAAATATATTAGTGTGAAAATTAGAACTTGAACAGAAGCCTCTCTGGCTTCAGGATGAGCTCTCAATTCACTATTTTGTCTTTCATTTAATTTTATCTAATATTAAATGCAGGCTAGAAGTGTAATCATTATGTCAGAGATGACATGGTTCATTTTAATGATGCCCTATTTCCATTCTATTGCTCAAGCCTCTATCCACAATCTGGAATCTAGTGGGTTGGCAGAAAATTTCCCATATGTATGTGGCCATAATATGTTTTTAACTCCTGCCCTGGCATGGTTTTCCTTGGGTAACTGCCCTAGCGCACTAGCAATAAACCTCTCCCTGTTGTCTTTACATTGTCTCTGCATGTTCCTTTTTGGGGTATTTCCACTCAGACCCTAACAAAAGAGGCAGTAGGGTTCTTCTAAATCCATGAACTGAAGTCTACATTCTGTCTTATGTCAATATCATATTCCAAAGCCTGTTAGAATCTTCTCCAGGATTGTAAGCAGTTAAAGTATTCCCAAAATGATGGATGAATAAGTAATATCAATTAGCTTTTATAGAAAAAAATAGAACAGGAATGGCTATACAAGAATATTTCCCCATCTCCCCAAAAGAGTGAATATTTTCTTCTCCAAAACTGGGTCCGTGGAGAGAGTGGATTTATACATAAAATAATATCCAAAATCAATCCTGTTCATTCTTAAAGTTGTAACTACAATCATTCCTCCATATTCATTTATAGATACAGAAGAAAAGAAGGATGTCATCCCTTTGCTTGCAAGACAAAGTCTTTCAGTTTCTTGGTTGTTGGAGGAAAATACACAAAAGGAAACTGAAAAAAGGAAGTGCAGATATTAAGATTGGTGATGGGATAATATTTGAAATCTAGAAAGTCAGAAATGCAGCCAGAAGGTCATTGAACATTAGCCAAATAGTCTGCATTTTCACAGTGAAGGTGAAGAAAATTCATGTGCTGATAGAGGTTTCAAAGTCATACTTCAGTAGAGGCAAGGGATTGAAATCCAGAAAGCCAATTCCCCAGAGGCCCTATAGGAAAGGAAAGAAGACACAAATGTGTCAATCTCATTTCAATCTTAGTTTGTACAAGAGGCCATATTCACATGGGCCCCCTTGGGAGTAGGGGAAAGTTTACTACCCACAGATACTTTTATTTGTTGTTAGTATCTTGTGCTCACATTTTGTTGCATCTCAGTAGCTAAGTTGCTTTTATTAATCAGAGTAGGCAGAAAGAAAGCAATTTCCATATACTTCTCCTGAGGTGATCAGCCTTTCCATTTTAAATATTAGCACATCTAGAAATTAGTTTCCTAACCATATTATGTGGATTGTCAGGAGGTAGAGGTTATACCTACATATAAATTGGGCCCTTATTTAACTTTCATCTTCCTCCTAAAGTTTTCAAACATTGCCAAATTGATGAGGGTGTATTAACAAAGCATTGTCCATATCCTTAATCTAGAATAGTCTTTTTTAGAACCTGGAGTTACAGCAAACAATTTGTTTCCAAATACAGAATTTTGCATATTCAACAAAAAATTACTAACTTTAGGACAGATTGCTACTTACCCCGTATTTAACAAGGACTTGCCTTTGTGTTATAAATGTCTATGATCAAACAAAAACAATAAAAAATAACAGCAGAGAAAGGCAAAGGAAATCCAAATTCCTCTTTCCAAATGAAAACTAATTTCTCTAGAGATTTCCTGCCAATAGGGATTCAATTTAGGATCCAGGGTGAACTCATAGTCTCTCCCTCACCTTCAGATGAGAAAGTAGATTAACCTGAATGAAAATTTTTCAATATTTTTCCCATTACATTAATGTATTTTAATTGGCATCTGAGAAAAAAAATTCTAGACATACCTTTTTGGACAGGGAACACCAAAATTTTGGACAGGGAACACCCAAAAGGGGCATGTGCACCATAGACAGTAACTCTAGAAATCCAAGAGGATATCTTGTAAGATATCTTATCAATGAGTAAATAACATTTCTATTAAAGAATATTTTCCAGTGAAATGGGAATTCTAAAGAAAGTCTAAACTCATTGATCAAAGGATAAAGAGCATCAGTATGAGTAGAAAGAAATGATATCATACAGTTTTTAAGCAAATACGAGGGTCCAAAAATAGCATTATACAATTGGGATTGATTACTTTCTAGCCTAATAGGCAAACATTCTATGGGCCTGTCTTCCATAAGTGCCCCACAAAATAGCAAATGTATTAAGTCTGTTTAAAAGCAGCAGAAAAATATGAACACTTATCAGTTAGACATCAGTATCCTAGGGGAAAAATCCATACTTCTCATATCAGCCTCCAAATCAATATGTGTAAAGGATTCTTCAATACAGCAGATAATGGTACATAAACATTTAAAAGAGGAACTATTTTCAAAAAGAAACTGGACTGACTTTTGAAGGGAAAATACTGAAAAACCTGATTACATAATTATTTCCCAAAATAGCAAAGAGGGAAGATATTTGCTAGAGGATCCTGAAAACTAGGAACTCCAATAAAGATAACTTTGGAAGGGATGATTTTCTACAAATGTGAATGGTTCAGGGTTTATCTCAGCTAAAACTTCAGATTGACAAACATTGGGTGGCTCTTTTGTGATATGGTTAGGTCAATAGATTCGGAAATGACCCACTTTAAGACCCTGAGGACACTACAGTTCTACCTCCTAAGACAATAGGAGAAAGGATGCTAGAGATTGGGGTGCTCATTCCTTATCCCTCTTAACTTTCTATGAGTATTGGGCAGTAACTTTATCAATTCATTATTAAACATTTGAAATCTAGAGTTATTATTCTTTTGATTTTCAGGATAAAAACAATTTTACCTGGTTGATCAAAATTACTTTTTATTATTTCTTCCTTGGTCAAAGGGGGTAGGGACTAGAGAGTAGTTACACTCAAGAATTTAAGGGTAAGAGTTTAATCTCAGTCCTGTATCAGAAGAGAATCATGGATAATGAGTAAGCATAACTTTCAAAATATGCAAGTAAGAGAATATTCAGAAAAGCCAATAGATATTAATTTAAATTATGGAATAATTTATTCCTAGCCTAGGAGTGAGAGGAAATTTCAGCTTTACAAGGGAGAAACAAACTCACTTAATTATTAAAATTTTATTAGTCTTTGATATTGGGAATTGAGACATACTTTAGGGCCTTGACTTTTCCTAACATGTCTATATCTTCTAGGGATCTCCTGTTCACTATTAAAAACCAACACTTTGCCTCTTCTGATCCTATATCTCTCTTGTTCCTCTGCCTTTCTCAGTTTTAGGCTAATCATGAGCCTACACATTCATAGTATCACAGAGATTTTCCTTCTAAAGTTCACTGATCCAAAAAGAGTTTTGGAGAGGGGTAGCATATATTCAAAAGTCAAGAAATAATCCCTATGAACTAAACAAAATGGAAATCATAGTAGCCCAAAGTCCTATCAAGAAGTCTTTCCCAGTATTATTTACATTTTCTATATTTATAGTCCCTCCTTACACACACATGCATACATATATTCACATGTAGGCCATATTGATTATTTTTATCTGATTGGTTGTTGACAATAAATGAAGGGTTAAATATTTCTACAAATTGAGACAGTGCTATTAGTGACCAATAATGTGAAGTTAAAAGCAAAGACAGACATGGATTTTCAGTTAGTTAAAATAGTCTGTCCATATGGTGGCTGAGGAAAGATGTTAAAAAGTTGGTACTGATCATCTAATCTATCTCCACATTTTCCCATCTGCTATCCAGCCATCATCCTAGTCTTCATCTCCCTCTGACCAAAACCTTGGAATCTGCTCCTCAGTCATTTGGCTCTGAAAGATGAATTTTTTATTTATCTTACAGAGGTTTCAACATTTCTTGGTAGTCTCCTCAGAATGTTTGTAAGGATCTTTCCTCTGACCTCTCCATAAGCCATGTATATATTGTCTTCCTCCAATAGAATGCAAGCTCCTTGAGGACAGAAATGTCTGTATTCGTTGTATTTGCACCACCAGTAATTAGCACAATGTCTGACACATAGCATTTTTTAATAAATTTATGCATTTCATCTATCATCTAGCTACCTAGTAAATTGTGGAATGAAAAAGAAAGCATCTTGCTCTTCTCCATGCTGAACTAACATGTCTACTTTCTATAATCTTTAAAAAATTATAGTTTGAGGCTAAGGAAGCATATCTACCAATTTTTATTGCCCTAAAATATTTTTTTCTGGGACAGATGACATATATGGTATTCTTTAAAGAAACTTAAATGATCCTTAATACCTTTTAATTAAATTGATTATCAACTACTATTTCTTCTGTCCTTTCCAGTTCAGAAAGTGTTGCTGTCTTTAGAAAAGAGTTGCAAAATCACAGGAGATATTTTCTGTATTCTATTGTCATCATCTCATCTATTCTGAGCTTTGGTATTATCCATTCTCTGAACTTCATTTTTTTCTCAATATGACTGAAGCAAGTTTTTGTTGTCTTTAATTTTCCTCAAAATTTACCTCATTTTGAACATTCCTGGAATTAGTCTTACAAAAATGTACCAAAGACATTTCCTCTATCACCTCTGTTTGCTTTAATCAGTTTTATAAATTTAGGTTGTTTAGTGAATTTCCTGGATATTTGTATTCTTCTATTCTTCTTTTTATACAATGATCTTTTAACATCCTTAATGAAACAATTTTTTTTTCATGTTCAGAATGGATTTTTTCAATTTCATATCCATATGTGGCTGACATTGAGTGATGAATGTTAATCAATGGGATCTAACCAATCTTTTTTTGAAGCCTTTTAATCTTATTTTCCTGTAACCTAGGATGCATATCAGACTGTGTCCAGATTTCTCTTCCTTTATTCAAAAGTCTAAGATGGAATGGTCATTCATTACCTGTTTCCATCATTTGTACCTGAAGGACAAATTCTTGCTAGCTGGTAAGAATAAGATGCATGTATAAGAATTGTCTATTGGCTTCATTCTTTTTTGGTAGAGAAAAGTAGAGAAATGACTGAAATGCTAAAATAATGTATATAATATATGTATATATGTATATGTATAAGGTATGCACATCCACACATATATATTCCTATATTTCCTCACATAAGTTAATATAAGATACTACTCACCACCCCCTTAAGATATTCTGTTTTCTTGAATAAACTATAATCATTTTGAGCAAAAATAGTCAGTTGTTTGATTCTGCAAAATTTCAGTGATATTTATGGAATCAAATTTTCTTTTCTGCAGTCTCAGATTAATATAATTGTTAGCCCTACAGTTTTTATTTGTCCATCAACTTATGAAGTCATTGGCTTTATTGATGAGGGCAAGATAGGATTTTGTGTGCATTCAACTTTGCATACCTCTGGAGCTTTCCATATTCTGCAGGTAATGTATTAAGTATTTATGCATTTTATGTGATAATTATATATAAGCAATTTTCTTCCTCCTTTTTCAGTCTAAAAATTTTCTATTAAATCTGAAAGTCCAATCACCCAAGTTTTATCAATAGCCTTTTTTAAAGTGTGTCACATCCTCACCAAGAGCATGGTATTAGCATGTGTTAAGCTGTGGTTATTTTTAAAACCACATGAATTTTTTCTTACAAGAATATAAAAAATTCATTAAAATGATCTGGGAAAATAAAGAGAAGGGAATAAATATTTACAGAAAAGGAAAATAATATAGGACATTGATAGAAGAGTATTTGGTAAAAATAATCATATGACATAGACTAATGTGTGAATATAGAGATTCAGAGAGAGAGAGTGTGTTAGAAAATAGAAAGTTGTCCACTAGGCATTTTATATTACTTGTCTCTTCATGAGAGGACAGTGTTATAATTATCAGGGTGATTGTGGGAAACCAAACCCTTTACTTTTCTTTTGGATAGGATCACATTAGTAGTTACCACTGTTGTCTGATGGTAAAATGTAACATGAGGAATCCACAATGTAAGGGGGGAAATGGGTTATTTATTATAAAAGGGTTGGACTGGATTATATTTAAAATAGGGTTGCCAGGAATTTAATTTATTCCAGAGATTTATTTACAATTTATTTACAAAATATAGAAAGAGTGAAGTAAGAAAATCAGAGAGAGTCTAGAGTAAGATATCTAGCTTAAGGACTAAGTAATTTACTCCTGGCCCCTGGCACAACCTGGGCAGGGAGATTCAGTCTTTAGGCCTCAGCAAAGCAAAGGACCTGGGACAGTCTCTCCTAAAGTTAGTCACTTTAGAAATAAAGTATGAAAAGAGTCAGCCTTTCACTCATCACCTCTCAGGTCCAGTCAGCAGATTCTCCACCAGCCTCCATTCCAAAGAAAGAAAGAACTGCCAGTATAACTGCACTCAGGAAGTTGCCACTCCCTTTTAAAGACACTTTCTCTTGTGTCACTGCCTATACCTTCCCTTAATTCTATGTCTACCAACCATGGTTGAAGTTCTACTTTACGACTGCTCAGGAGGCAGTCAGTCAATTCTGATTTGTCACCTACTATGGAGTACATGGGTCACAGACCTCCTCCACTCAAGTGTGAATGGGGTGTTTACACCTTTGGTGATTAAATCTAAAAATGGGCAGACCTCCCCACTCAACTTTCAGTAGGGTATTTTCACTTTTGGTGATTAAATCTAAAAGTAGGCAAGAGTTACAATTTAATCTTCACAATTAGGGGAGAGTTAAATTTAATCTTCACAACAGATAAATGTAGCAGATTCGAAGACTAGAAATGGGACAATTAAGATGGAAACAAAATAGAAGGAAAATGTAATGTATTTTAAAATATGAAATGGTATTATTGGGCTTAGACTTAAACTTTAAAAGGATCTTAGAATTCATTTAGTTCAACTCTTTAATTTTACAAATAAGGAAACTAGTATCTAGACATGTAAATGGCATATCCAAGGTCATGTAAATAATACTCATAACTAACATATATATGTATAATGTCTCAAAGTTTTCAAAGTATTTTGCATTTGATATCAGAACTATACTTCAAAATAACCCTAAGTCAGATATTACATATATTACTCTTCCCCAAATGGCAAAAAAAAGATGCTTAATAATAACTTTTCCCTTGTCACATGAGTAAAAGCTATCAGAAGTAGGAATATGAATAAAAATCTTCCTGGCTCTAAATTAGATATTCTTTTTACTGTGATATGCTATTTCTTAGTGTCAAAAAAAGTAGTAAATTTGGTAATTATTGTGGCAGGAAGGCTTTAACTCTTATCTCCTCTTACTCCAAAATTCAGTACTACATATAGGAGAGAACACACTATTCTTCTATGTCTTAAAAAATAAATGCTTCCAAGTAATTTGCATATTTTGTAAATTTCATTCAAATAATGTAGATATTAAATAAAAAGTCACTATTATGTACTGATTGGTGAAATCTCCAAGGGTTGGTTGTCAATTGGCAGATATGCAGAGTAATGTAAAGAATAGCAAACTGGTAATCATAAAACCAAAGATGTATCCCAGTTCTGACCATGTCACTGGGCAAATCACTACACCAAAGAGAAATTGAATATTTCAACCTGAGAATTTCAAATGAAACTCAAACTGAGCATGTCTGGCAAAGAATTTATCTCCTATTTTCAATCCACTTTTCTTATGAACTTCTCAGTCTCTGTGTAAGGACACATTTATCTCTTCAGTTATCCAGATTTGGGACTCCAATCTCTTCCTTGATTATTCACTCTTATTATTTATAAATGAGAAGAAAATAAAAACATGATGACATAGACTATAGGTATAATTAGTATGATAAAAATCATTTTTTGATCATTTTAATTAAATAGAAATGTATTTAGTATACAGTATTTGCATGACACTCAAGTATAAGAGAGTCAGTGACAAAAATTAAAAGATTTCTTTCTCTTAAAGAGTTTATATTTTCTAGAAGTGTATAATTTTATGTATACAAATAACTCTAACAGAAGGAAGACCACAAGATGAGAAGATAATAACAGCAGGAAATATCAACTGAGTTGGACCTCTGAAAGCAGATAAGAATCATAAGAAGGCAGGGATTGTGTCCAGACAGTTGGAATGATGAGGGCAAAGGAACAAAAGTAATAGTTGATTTTTTTTTTCCTGCAGGATCTAGTAGTTTAATTTATTTAGAGCATAGTGTTCTAGATATACTATATTTCACAAAATAAGGCTAGAATAGAAATAAGAATCTATAAGGTGGAACAATTTAGTTATAAGGTTGACAACACTGTAGTCTATCTTATAGATAATTATGAGTCATTGAAGGTTTGGCTAGTTCATAACCAGATCATGTAGGAATTATTTCCAAAATGATTTCCATAACAGATTACATCTTCATAGTCACAGTATCATTTACTAAAAGTTGTAAAGAATACAAAATACAGCAGATTGGTCAAAATGGCAGCAAAAGAAAGTGATAAATATTGGAAGGGATGTGGCAAAATTAGGACACTAATTCACTGCTGGTGGAGTTGTGAATAAATCCAACCATTCTGGAGAGCAATTTGGAATTATGCCCAAAGGGCTTTAAAAGATTGCCTGACCTTCGATCCATCCATACCACCACTAGGTTTGTACCCCAAAGAAATAATGAGAAAAAATACTTGTACAAAAATATTTATAGCTGCACTCTTTGTGGTGGCAGAAAATTGGAAAATATGGGGGTGTGCTTCAAATGGTGAATGGCTGAACAAATTGTGGTATCTGACAGTGATGGAATACTATTGTGCTGAAAGGAATTATTCACTGAAGGATTTCTATGTGAACTGGAAAAATCTCCATGAATTGATGCAGAGTGAAAGGAGCAGAACCAGAAGAACATTGTATACAGAGATTGATGAATTGTGGCACAATTGGATGTAATAGACTTTTCTACTACTAGCAATGGCAATGATCCAGGACAATCCAGAGGAGTTCATGAGAATCATAAATCATGTGGTTCAATAGGGATATGATTGGAGTATTGGCATTAAAAGATCAATCTACTACAAACATGAAAAATATGTTAATGGGTTTTGAACAATGAAACATGTATAATCCAGTAGAATTTCTTGGAAGCTCTGGGAGGGGGGAGGGAAGAGAATTGGGAAAAATCATGAATCAGATAACTATGGAAAAACATTCTAAATAAATAAATACATTATTTTAAAAATACAAAATAGCATTTTATCTTTGTTGGATGATTTGAATCTATTGTTACATTTTAGTCTATGCTACAATAAAGTATTTTTAAAATTCATATGAATTTCCATGATGGGCAAGATCACAGAAATACCTTTATTTACTGATGCTTCTATAAAAAGTAGCCAGAAATTATAAGCCATATTTATCAAAGCTGTTTACCAATATTATGGGAAATAAACTATTTAGATGGGATGAAAAAGATTACATAGAGATATTAGCATCTTCTAATTACTCTGTTTTCAAATGACTAAGGATATATTCTTTCAAGCTACAGAATATTTTCATCCTAGTTCAGGTTAGTCTCTAAGCCTTTGAGAGAGATTTATGTATCATTTTGCAGGTAGAAAAATCAGGTGATAAAGAATACCTGTAATTGACAATATGAAATACATATGGATAGGAATCTTCCTCTGAGTTATCCCTACAGTATATACTTCTTAGGCAGATACTGTGAGTGCACAATGATCTGAAATTAGAGCTAAATGAGAGTTACATTGCCAACCTATCATACTTGGAAAACTGCACAGTTCTTTTAGTGATTTCAAGCTTCTTCCTGCCACAAAATCCCATATTTCAATGCCAATATTTTCTCACTGGTACAATACGGATACAACCCACAAAATATCTTTAAGGAATCAAAGCAATGAATGATCCTAAAGGGCAATTGAAAGATGTAATGTGGGTGTGAATGGGCCATAGCTCATTAGCAATGATGATTCATGTGGAAAAATAGCACAAAATATATCATAAATTAAATATATATACATCTGTCATGAGAAATGGAGATGAGCCAGACATTTAGCAAGAATTTGTGTTAACATCCAGAAAGTCTGTGTATTTTAACATTTCATACAAAATATTAAAAGACCTAGAGAAAGGTCACCAGATATCTTCCTTATTGAAAAATTCATGGAAAGATATGGACAGGATGGGAGTGTGGGCTGCCTGCCATATGAATCAGTGGAGGGAGAAAACAAATCAATGAGATCACTGATTCATCAAAACATCAATGTATAAATCTTGGTGGGTAGAACAAAAGAGCTCTAATGTTATTTCTAGTAATAAAATTCTATCTATAGGTTAAATACTTTAGAGTGAAAATACAAAGCTCAAGATGCCATGAAATATGACTCAGCTTCTAAAAAGGAAGAAAGTTTTCTTAGGACTAGTATTTGAGTTTCACAAGATTTTCAAGAATTGCTTGAATAAACTTATGGCAAACTTGATTTTAATGACATGATGAAAAAAAGGGGAGGAAAGGGAAAAACCAAAATGATAATTTATGCTAGAATTTTCAAAAGAACAGATAGAAGATGATAGAACTAACATGATAGTCTCTAATATTGTTTAATACAATTTGTAAGGTTATAAAGCTTTTTTTTTGGTTTGTTCTTGTTTATTTTGAAATAGATACATGGAAGAAATATGGTAGGGGAAAAGAGGATGAGGAGAAGTAATTCAAATGTAGTAATCTTTCATTGTGGTTTGTTGTTTCCTCCTCCTCTCCTTTAGCCTTTTTATATCCACCCCAACCTCCAAAAGTTTCTCTTAAGCTTCTGCCCTCAAAGACCACTTCACCTCATCTGCCACCTCCTTGGCCCCCAAAGCTTCCATGACTATCACAGCCACCATAACCTCCTTGGCCTCCAAACCCACTGGAAGAAACAAGTTTTTTGTAGGTCTGCTTCCTTGGGACCACATTTGCTGTCTTCTGTACCTTCAGCTCAGCAAGAAGTCTCAGTCTTCATTTTTTTTGTTACAAGAATTGAAAGCTTATTTCCCATCCACCCCTTGAACTATTCTTGGTTATTTTGGTGGAGGCTGATAGATGTGGCCTTCTCAAATATTTTTTGAAGACTCTACTCCATGGTCCTATAGGTGAGGTTGTTCAGTGACAACATCTTGGAGTCTGACAGCTTGCTGTTGTTCTGGCTCCAGGACTTGGTCTGCCTACTTCAAGATTTCTCTTGTCCTTACTTGTTCTCCCCTCTGTACAGGAGTACTGAACCATTGATCTCAGTTCCCTGTTTTGTTTCCAAGGCCTTGTTCACATCTGCTACTATCTTGAATTCAAGGTAGGCAATTCCTCTGGGTATTCCATCCTTGGTGCAGATCATTGTAACTTTAAAAACATTTTCAAACACATCTTTGAGCTTCTCTTGATTTCTTTTATATAGCAGATTCTATAACATCCTTGCCTGGATCTTTCTTTTCTCTTTTGCTTTTCCCAGTTTCATTTCAAAGTCAAGCACATTGGAGCCACTAATTTCCAGAGTTTTTCCATATCTTTAGTGGATTTGAATTCCACAAAGCCAAACTTTCTTATGACACCATGGTGGATGTGCATAAGTAAAATTGTCTGTTTCATAATTTACTACCTCTTTCCAATGACTGTTTTGGAATTAGTATTATAGACAAAAAAATGTAAAATGTACTTTTCTTTTCCTTAACTAATAATGATTTTGGCTATTATATTCAACATGTATTATAAACTTATTAGAGCATATGTATAATATTCTGATCAGAATGTATTTTTAGGCAAAATGCTTTCTAGTTCACACAACAGTCTTTGTCAGTCTCTGTCAAACAGGGAAATCTTTCCCAATAATTAATGTATATATGTTTGTTGAAAATTGGCTTAGAGAAGAAAAATGTTACAATTTCTTTTCATTTCTCTAGTCCATTACTTGGTATAGCATTCTATTTTTAATTATTAGCATAATATTTATAAGCCCTATTCTTTGATTATAGTATGAGGCCTAGAAATGCTTCAGTATTTTTCTTAAGACAATAGATACTTCTTTCTTTCCGAGAATTTTCATGTTATTTTGTCTAACTCCAAAAGATGAAACACTTAATAGTTTATTGTTATAGCAGTGAATATGTAAATTTATTGTGGTATTATTTGTATTTTTTTATTTTCATAGACAGCTTGAAATTTATGGTGATTTTAATTAATACAGAGGAAAGAAATTAAGGAGAAGTGAGAGGGAAAAGGTGTAGGATTTCTCCCGCCTGACCTGTGCCAGGAGGAAGATTAGAGGCTTCTAGGAAGATAAAATTTGGAGAGTAAAGGAGGAAGGAATAAGCCTGAACTCCAAGAGGGCTTAGCTAAGATGCCTGAACCTGAATTAGCTCAAGGGCAAACTCACTGCCAAAACCCAGACAAATAGCTGCCACCACGCCAAGATGTTGGAAAGCTTAGCACACTGCCAGCCAGATCCACATCTCCAGGGAAAGAGGCCAAAGACATGAAGTGACCCAAAATATATGGACAGTTTTATATCACTTTCCTGTGTCTCATTTGTACCAATAATAGCTTAGCTTGTCTTAGGACAGCCCAGGGGTCTGTCAGCTGTTTCTGCACATGTCTGTTAAAGGCTATCCTCCTGAATACTTAATCCTTAAGTATGGGTGTAGACATTCCTGATTTTGTTAAAGAGAGTGTCTTCATTGTTACATTTAGGAGATAGCTAAATCCAATCTTCACACTTTAAAAAGGACCTAAGCTTCCTGTTAGGAGGTTTTTGTAAGGTCTTTGAGCTATTGAAGGAACTTGGACTGTGACTACAATGTGAAGCAATGACTTGGGTAAGTGAAAAGCTGAATCCTTTCCTGACTTCTAGAGAGATTAATTTCCCTCTTGGGGAGGCTATGTGGGTGGAACCCTTGTTTTATTCACCACCAGGCTGTCTAGCTAAAAGTCCTCTGGCTGAGGGCTAAATAGCCCTGCCTAGGTTGAGCCAGGGACCAGAGCAAATATTTAGTGTGTTAGGTTAGATATCTTGCTCTTCTCTCTTACACATTTCTCTACTTTAACTCTTTTCCTCTTTTTTGTAAATAAAGCTGCTAAAAGTAATTTTGACTTGAGCTGTTATTTTTTTTTAATTGGCGACCACATTCTCTTATATTTAGTCCAACCAAAAATTTAATCTCTACATATCTTTTGATCATTTATCAATTAGGAAATGAACTGGATTCTTATGAATATAACTTAGTTCCTTATATACTTAAGAAATGAGACTTTTATCAGATAAATTTGTTATAGAATTTTCCCTTCAATTTTTTGTTTCCCTTCTAATCTTAGTTATATCGATTTAATTGTACAAAAACTTTATAAATGTAATATAATCAAAATTATTCATTTTACATCTTGTTAAGTTCTCTATTTCTTATTTGCTCATAAATTCTTCCCATCTCCATAGACCTGACAGGTAAACTATTCTATGTTCCCCTAATTTACTTGTAATATCACTCTTTATGTTTAATCATATACCAAATTTGACCTTTGAAAAGGTTGTGAGATATTGATTTAAAGCTAATTTTTGCCATTCCATTTTCCAATATTCTCAGTAGAACATGTGGAGGCAGATTGTTGCTTAGTAGCAGTGAAAGCCTAAACCACTCTGAAAATCCTTCCATTTTTCCCAGAAGTTTTTGTTAAATAATGAGTTCATATATCAACAGCTGGGATCTTTGATTTTAACAAACACTCAATTACTGAAACCATTTACTCCTAATCTATTCCATTGATCCAACTTTCCTTTTCTTAGCCAGTACCAGATTATTTTAATGATTATTGCTTTACAGTATAGTTTAAGATCTGATATCACTAGGTCAAGATCCTTCACATTTTTTATTATTTCCCTAGATATTCTTGAATTTTTTATTCTTCCAGATGAATTTGTTAATTTTTCTATTTCTATAAAATAGTTTTTAGGTAGTTTGATTGGTATAGCAATGAATAAGTAACTTAGTTTAGGTAGGATTTTCATTTTTATTATATTAGCTCAGACTATCCATAAGCATTCAATATTTTTCTAATTGTTTAGATTTAACTATATTTGTGTGAAGTGTTTTGTAGTTGTTTTCATAAAATCCCTGAATTTGTCATGGCAAATAGATTCCAAATGGGAAGATTAATTTATCTCTCCCCTGATTATGAAGATTAAATTAACTCTCCCCTACCAAATTTTAGATTTAATCACTAATAGCATATTGTGAATTTTAAAACTACTCCACCCTACTTAGTACTTTAGAAGATCTGATTTAGCTATTTCCTGATTAGTAACAATGGAGATACTTGGTCTAACAGAATCAAGTCTTGGGAACTCTACATTTCTCTACCCTACCTAGTTTAACAAGGTCAGGAAAGTCTGTACCATACTCAAGGATTAAGTATCTGAGAAAATGGCCTTCAACAGACATGTTCAGATACCATACTAAATATAGAGGCCAGACTCCTTGGCTGTCCTAAGTCAAGCTAAGCTATCATTGGTACAAATGAGACGCAGGAAAGTGATTTAAAACCTATATAAGGCATGTGACTTCCTCTCTTTGCCCTCTTTTCCCAGAGAGGCATCTCTGGCTGGCAGTGTGCTAAGTGTTCTGACATCTTGGTGTGGTGGCAGCTATTTGTTTGGGTTTTGGTGATGAGTTTTCCCTTGAGTTAATTCAGGTTCAGGCATCTTGGCTGAGCCCTCTTGGAGTTCAGGCTGATTCCTTCCTCTTTTACTCTCCAAACCTTACCTTCTAGAGCCTCTAATTTTCCTGCCTGGCAGAAGCCAGGCGGGATGTATCCTATGCCCTTTCCTTCTCCTTATTCTTAAATTTCTTTCCACTATATTAATTAAATCACCATAAATTTCCAGTCTGACTTGGGTAAATTTTTTTGTTATTTGGAATATCCATGGTGATCAATAATTAATATAGTTTAGGTCACAATGCTAAAATTATCCTTTACAATATACACCCCACTTACGCTTGAGTGGGGGAAGTTTTTGACCCATGTATATAATAGTGGATGAAGAATCAGAATCAACTGACTGCCCCGCAGGCAGTAGTAAGCTAAACTTTAACTGTAATTGGTACACATACAAGGGAAGGATGTCATAGGAAGTGACAGAAATGGTCTTTAAAAATGCCAAGAACTCCCTTGGTCTAGCACCCAAAGATTAAATTTTGAGGGGAAGCTGGGGCAGGTAGAAATTAGTTTCGCTCTGAAAGGAGTATTATATTTTTAGAGATTTAATTAAGATAAAGACATTAGGAAAATACAAGATATACACAAAAGAGCCATTGCACAGTGCCAAAGAAGCACAAAGCTAAACTACATAGTGCCAACCGAGCACAAGGTCAGAGACCAACCAATCCTGGTGGGATTGATATAATTTTGAGCCTAGACAAAGAGGACTTGAATGTGTTTGGGGTTCGAGGTTGCAGCTGTTTAACATGTGTTAAAGGCAGGTCTTCCTTTTTCCACATTCTACTAAGTATCTCACATTTGGCTCCTACAATCTAGTCCTTTTTTTCTGTCTTTCATAGTGTGGTAACTTTTTGTAGTCCTGGCTACTGACTGGGTAAATGTATCATTGCTTAGATCATTTTAATTGGGCCCTGATTCAAGGACCTGTTATAGATTTATTTTTCCTTTACTTGGAATTTTTACACAAAAGACTTTCATAGTCTATATTTTCATCCAGAAATTTTATTTTCTTTTGGATTTTTCTCTCTTTTTAATTTATCTTGCCAATTGATTCATATACCTCATACCTCAGCCATGCATCCCTAAGTGATCCTATATTTTTCAATCACCCACAACGCAGGGAAATGTAAAAAAAATATTATTTTAAATTGCAAAGTTTAAATTCCCATAAAAAAGAATTTTAGGTAAAGAAAGATGATACCTCTCTGAATCCATAAACTGAATTGTTGGAGAAGACACCATGAAGAAGCCTCCAGACCATAAACTGCACAAGAAGATCAAGAATGAACTTTGAGTTTAGTTGATTGAACATTTATTTGTATGTATATTTTCATGCCAAAGGGGACTACCCCCTAATTGGCTTTTTTGTCAATGCATCCAGCAATTATTGGTTTTATCTTTTTTTTCTCTTATCCTCAAATTAATGTAATCTTTATTTTTTTTTATTTTTCCCTTGTTATTTTTTTTAAAATATATTTTATTTGATCATTTCCAAGCATTATTCGTTAAAGACATAGATCATTTTCTTTTCCTCCCCCCCACCCCCCATAGCCGACGCGTAAGTCCACTGGGCATTAGATGTTTTCTTGATTTGAACCCATTGCTTTGTTGATAGTATTTGCATTAGAGTGTTCATTTAAAGTCTGTCCTCTGTCATGTCCCCTCAACCTCTGTATTCAGGCAGTTGCTTTTTCTCGGTGTTTCCACTCCCATAGTTTATCCTTTGCTTATGAATGGTGTTTTTTTTCTCCTGGATCCCTGAAAGTTGTTCAGGGACATTACACCGCCCCTAATGGAGAAGTCCATTACGTTCGATTATACCACAGTGTATTAGTCTCTGTGTACAATGTTCTCCTGGTTCTGCTCCTCTCGCTCTGCATCACTTCCTGGAGGTTGTTCCAGTCTCCATGGAACTTCTCCACTTTATTATTCCTTTGAGCACAATAGTATTCCATCACCAACATATACCACAGTTTGTTCAGCCATTCCCCAATTGATGGGCATCCCCTCGTTTTCCAGTTTTGGGCCACCACAAAGAGCGCAGCTATGAATATTTTTGTACAAGTCTTTGTGTCCATTATCTCTTTGGGGTACAGACCCAGCAGTGCTATGGCTGGGTCAAAGGGTAGATATTCTTTTGTCGCCCTTTGGGCATAGTTCCAAATTGCCCTCCAGAATGGTTGGATCAGTTCACAACTCCACCAGCAATGAATTAATGTCCCTACTTTGCCACATCCCCTCCAGCATTCATTACTTTCCTCTGCTGTTATGTTAGCCAATCTGCTAGGTGTGAGGTGATACCTCAGAGTTGTTTTGATTTGCATCTCTCTGATTATAAGAGATGTGGAACACTTCTTCATGTGCTTGTTAATAGTTTTGATTTCTTTATCTGAGAACTGCCTATCCATTTCCCTTGCCCATTTATCAATTGGAGAATGGCTTGATTTTTTGTACAATTGATTTAGCTCATTATAAATATGAGTAATTAAACCTTTGTCAGAGGTTTCTATGAAGATTTTTTCCCAATTTGTTGTTTCCCTTCTGATTTTAGTTATATTGGTTTTGTTTGTACAAAAGCTTTTTAGTTTGATGTAGTCAAAATTATTTATTTTACATTTTGTGATTCTTTCTATATCTTGCTTGGTTTTAAAGCCTTTCCCCTCCCAAAGGTCTGACATGTATACTATTCTGTGTTTACCCAATTTACTTATGGTTTCCTTCTTTATGTTTAAGTCACTCACCCATTTTGAATTTATCTTGGTGTAGGGTGTGAGGTGTTGATCTATTCCTAGTCTCTCCCACACTGTCTTCCAATTTTCCCAGCAGTTTTTATCGAATAGTGGATTTTTGTCCCAAAAGCTGGGATCTTTGGGTTTATCGTATACTGTCTTGCTGAGGTCGTTTTCCCCCAGTCTATTCCACTGATCTTCCTTTCTGTTTCTTAGCCAGTACCAAATTGTTTTGATGACTGATGCTTTGTAATATAGTTTGAGGTCTGGGACTGCAAGGCCCCCATCATATGTGTTTTTTTTTCATTATTTCCCTGGATATCCTTGATCTTTTGTTCTTCCAAATGAACTTTGTTATGGTTTTTTCTAAATCAGTGAAGAAGTATTTTGGTAGTTCAATGGGTATGGCACTAAATAGATAAATAAGTTTGGGTAGGATGGTCATTTTTATTATATTGGCTCGTCCTATCCATGAGCAGTTAATGTTTTTCCAATTGTTCAAGTTTAGTTTTAGTTGTGTGGCGAGTGTTTTGTAGTTGTGTTCATATAGTTCCTGTGTTTGTCTTGGGAGATAGATTCCTAGGTATTTTATTTTGTCTAAGGTGATTTTGAATGGGATTTCTCTTTCTAGTTCTTGCTGTTGAGCTGTGTTGGAGATATATAGAAAAGCTGATGATTTATGTGGGTTTATTTTGTATCCTGCAACTTTGCTAAAGTTGTTGATTATTTCAATTAGCTTTTTGGTTGAATCTCTAGGATTCTTTAAGTAGACCATCATGTCATCCGCAAAGAGTGATAACTTGGTCTCCTCCTTGCCTATTCTGATGCCTTCAATTTCTTTATCTTCTCTAATTGCTACTGCTAGTGTTTCTAGTACAATGTCAAATAGTAGAGGTGATAATGGGCATCCTTGTTTCACTCCTGATCTTATTGGGAATGCATCTAGTTTATCCCCATTGCAGATGATATTAGCTGTTGGTTTTAGATATATACTGTTTATTATTTTTAGGAATGACCCTTCTATTCCTATGCTTTCTAGTGTTTTTAATAGGAATGGATGTTGTATTTTATCAAAGGCTTTTTCTGCATCTATTGAGATAATCATGTGGTTCTTGCTAGTTTGCTTGTTGATGTGGTTAATTATGTGGATGGTTTTCCTAATGTTGAACCAGCCCTGCATCCCTGGTATGAATCCTACTTGATCATGGTGAATGATCCTTCTGATCACTTGCTGGAGTCTTTTTGCTAGTATCCTATTTAAAATTTTTGCATCTATATTCATTAGGGAGATTGGTCTATAGTTTTCTTTCTCTGTTTTTGACCTGCCTGGTTTTGGAATCAGTACCATGTTTGTGTCGTAAAAGGAGTTTGGTAGAACTCCCTCTTTGCTTATTATGTCAAATAGTTTGTATAGTATTGGGGTTAACTGTTCTCTGAATGTTTGATAGAATTCACAGGTGAATCCATCAGGCCCTGGGGATTTTTTCTTAGGAAGTTCTTTGATGGCTTGATGGATTTCAATTTCTGATATGGGATTATTTAAGAATTCTATTTCCTCTTCTGTTAGTCTAGGCAGTTTGTATTTTTGTATATATTCATCCATTTCTCCTAAATTGGTGTATTTATTGCCATATAATTGGGCAAAGTAATTTCTAATGATTGCCTTAATTTCCTCCTCATTGGAGGTGCTGTCCCCCTTTTCATCTTTAATGCTGTGAATTTGCTTTTCTTCCTTCCTTTTTTTAATTAGATTGACCAGTACTTTGTCTATTTTGTTTGTTTTTTCAAAGTACCAGCTTCTTGTCTTATTTATTAAATCAATAGTTCTATCACTTTCGATTTTATTAATTTCTCCCTTAATTTTTAGGATTTCTAATTTGGTTTTCTGCTGGGGGTTTTTAATTTGATCGCTTTCGAGTTTTTTCAATTGCATTTCCAATTGATTGATCTCTGCTCTCCCTTGTTTGTTAATATGAGCTTTCAGGGATATGAATTTGCCTCTGATTACCGCTTTGGCTGCATCCCAAAAGGTTTGAAAGGATGTTTCACCATTGTCATTTTCCTTGATGAAATTATTAATTGTTTCTATGATTTCTTCTTTAGCTAAACGGTTTTGGAGTATCAGATTGTTTAATTTTCAATTGGTTTTAGATTTGGTTTTCCATGTACCATTACTAATCATTATTTTTATTGCCTTGTGATCTGAGAAGGCTGCATTCATTATTTCTGCTTTTTTGCATTTGTGTGCTATGTTTCTGTGACCTAATGTATGGTCAATTTTTGTGAATGTGCCATGTGGTGCTGAGAAGAAGGTGTATTCCTTTTTATCCCTATTTATTTTTCTCCATATGTCTATTAATTCTAATTTTTCTAAGATTTCATTCACTTCTTTTACCTCTTTCTTATTTATTTTTTGATTTGATTTATCTAAATTTGATAATGGTTGGTTTAAGTCTCCCACTAGTATGGTTTTATTGTCTATTTCTTCCTTCGATTCTCCTAGTTTCTCCATTAGAAATTTGGGTGCTATATTATTTGGTGCATACATGTTGATTAATGATATTTCCTCATTGTCTAGAGTCCCTTTTAACAAAATATAATTACCTTCCCTATCCCTTTTGATCAGGTCTATTTTTGCATTGGCTTTATCAGATATCATGATTACCACTCCTGCCTTCTTTCTATCAGTTGAGGCCCAGAAGGTCTTACTCCATCCTTTAATTCTGACCTTGTGGGTGTCAACCCGCCTCATGTGTGTTTCTTGAAGACAACATATGGTAGGGTTTTGGATTCTAATCCATTCAGCTATTCGTCTACGTTTTATGGGTGAGTTCATCCCATTCACGTTCAAAGTTATGATTGTCATTTGTGGACTCCCTGGCATTTTGATTGCCTTCCCTAATTCTAACCTTTTCTTCTTCGGCTCTACCTTTTAGTCCAGTGATTTACTTTGAATCAGTCCCCCTTGTCCCCTCCCTTGATGTTTCCCTTTTTAGTCCCTCCCTTTTTGTTCCCTCCCCCTCCCCCCTCTCTTTCCCTTCCTTTTTGTTCTCCCTCTCCCCCTCCCCCCCTTGGTTTTCCCTTCTCCTTACCCTTATTGGGTAAGATAGAATTCAAGATCCCAATGGATCTGGATGTTTTTCCCTCTCAGAGTTGATTTCCCTGAGATTGAGGTTTAAGTAACCCCCCCCCCCTCTCTTCCTCTCCTTCTTATAGGAGTTTTCTTCCCCTCCCCTTCCCCTGTGAATCTTTGTGTGAGAACCATTATTCTATTTGGTCTTTCTTTACCCCCTATTTATACATTACATTTTCCCCACATATTAGTATACATAGGTTGATATAAATGTAGTCCTTATAGAAGAGAGTTTGAGTAAAAGAAGATAACATTTTTCCCCTTTCCTTAATATTTACCTTTTCAGGTATTCCTTGCTCTTTGATTTTCGGTATCAAACTTTCCACAGAGCTCTGGTCTTTTCTTTGCAAAAAGTTGGAAGTCTTCTATTTTGTTGAATGCCCATACTTTCCCTTGGAAGTATATAGTCAGTTTTGCTGGGTAGCTGATTCTTGGTTGGAGACCCAGCTCTCTTGCCTTTCTGAAGATCATGTTCCATGCCTTACGATCATTCAGCGTAGAACTTGCAAGGTCTTGTGTGACCCTGATTGGCATTCCTTTATATCTAAATTGTCTTTTTCTGGCTTCCTGTAGGATTTTTTCTTTTGTTTGATAGCTTTGGAATTTGGCAATTACATTCCTGGGAGTTGTCTTTTGGGGGTTTAGTGTAGAAGGTGTTCTGTGAGCTCTGTCAGTGGCTGTATTGCCCCCTTGTTCTAGAATCTCTGGGCAATTTTCTTTGATTATATCTTGTATCACCATGTCCAGTTTGGTGTTTATTTCTGGCTTTTCTGGGAGTCCAATTATTCTTAAATTTTCTCTTCTCCCCCTGTTTTCCAGATCTATCACCTTGTCGGTGAGATATTTTATGTTCTCTTCTAATTTCTTGGTGTTTTGGCTTTGCTTTATTAGTTCTTGCTTTAAAGCCTGGTTTTCTTTTACAGTTTGGTCAAACTGGTTTTGTAGATGCGTGAATTTCTTTTGCATCATTTCCCACTTTTCCTCCCAGAGGGCTTCCATCTTTTTGGTCCTTTCTGATTCAAATTCTTCATGGGTTTGTGGAGAGTTTCTATTTCCTTTGGAAGATTTTGGAGAATTTTCTTGTATATCTTCTTCTATCTGCTCTGTATTTTGTATTTTGGCTCCATAGAATGTGTCCAGAGTCGCCCCTTTCTTCTTATTTTTCTTGGTATTTTGGGGCTTCTGTGCTTCTGTAGAGTTTGTCATCTCTGAACGTGGCGGATTGGCTTTTCTTGTCTTTGTCTGGTGATCAGAGGCTTTAGTCCTGGGCAGATGTTGGTTCTATGAGCGTTCCCTGGGTTAAACTGAATATGCCTCACTGGAACTGGAATGGAAGGGTCGGACCACGAGGCCACACTCTCCCCCTGGCTCGATTTCCGGAAGTTGCCTTCAGAATCCCTGGCCGTGAGGCTGTTTCGTCGGCCTGCGGGGGGATGGGCTGCCACTTCCCCAAGTTCCGAGAGCACAGACTTTCACTGCGACTTGGATAGCAGGATCCAGCCCGTGAGGCTGTCTTGCCCGCCCTGAGGGTTGCTGTTGTTTTGACCAGCTCTCTGCAGCGGAGGCCCCAGGCAGTAACTTTCACCCGGACCGACCAGCTCTTTGCAGCGGAGGCCCCAGGCAGTAACTTTCACCCGGACCGACTCTGCAGCGGAAGCCCCAGGCAGTAACTTTCACCCGGACTGGGACTTGGGTAGAAGACCCTGAGGGTTGTTGTTCCTCAGACCCTGCTCTCTGAGCCCGGCGCGGCTGCCGCTTCCGGGAGCCTTGGACTCTGCGCTCCTACCCCTGAGGTCCGAGGGATCTCGGGTTCTGGCTTTTAAGGGGAGCCGTACCTTTTGATCCGGGTCCAGGTCCAGGAGGAGGGTTCCCAGGGTCTGTGCTGTTGATCGTTTTGAATTTCGGCGCCTTAGGAGCTTCTAGTTTGAGATCGGTCGGGAAGGGTTTTCCGGAGATCTGAACTTCAGCTTTCTCTAAGCCGCCATCTTAACCGGAAGTCTTAATGTAATCTTTAAATTGATTATGTTTTTATGATCCTTTGGGGAAGTCCTTCTTCCCTAATGATCACACGGAGAAATGTAAAAATGGAGACTTGAATCGAGGACTTCAATCCCCAGAAGTTCTTGCTCTACTTCCAGGATGCTTTGTAATCACACTAAATTCTCACTTGGGTGAGATTTTTTTTTTTTAATATATTTTATTTGATCATTTCCAAGCATTATTCGTTAAAGACATAGATCATTTTCTTTTCCTCCCCCCCACCCCCCATAGCCGACGCGTAAGTCCACTGGGCATTAGATGTTTTCTTGATTTGAACCCATTGCTTTGTTGATAGTATTTGCATTAGAGTGTTCATTTAAAGTCTATCCTCTGTCATGTCCCCTCAACCTCTGTATTCAGGCAGTTGCTTTTTCTCGGTGTTTCCACTCCCATAGTTTATCCTTTGCTTATGAATGGTGTTTTTTTTTTCTCCTGGATCCCTGAAAGTTGTTCAGGGACATTACACCGCCCCTAATGGAGAAGTCCATTACGTTCGATTATACCACAGTGTATTAGTCTCTGTGTACAATGTTCTCCTGGTTCTGCTCCTCTCGCTCTGCATCACTTCCTGGAGGTTGTTCCAGTCTCCATGGAACTTCTCCACTTTATTATTCCTTTGAGCACAATAGTATTCCATCACCAACATATACCACAGTTTGTTCAGCCATTCCCCAATTGATGGGCATCCCCTCGTTTTCCAGTTTTGGGCCACCACAAAGAGCGCAGCTATGAATATTTTTGTACAAGTCTTTGTGTCCATTATCTCTTTGGGGTACAGACCCAGCAGTGCTATGGCTGGGTCAAAGGGTAGATATTCTTTTGTCGCCCTTTGGGCATAGTTCCAAATTGCCCTCCAGAATGGTTGGATCAGTTCACAACTCCACCAGCAATGAATTAATGTCCCTACTTTGCCACATCCCCTCCAGCATTCATTACTTTCCTCTGCTGTTATGTTAGCCAATCTGCTAGGTGTGAGGTGATACCTCAGAGTTGTTTTGATTTGCATCTCTCTGATTATAAGAGATGTGGAACACTTCTTCATGTGCTTGTTAATAGTTTTGATTTCTTTATCTGAGAACTGCCTATCCATGTCCCTTGCCCATTTATCAATTGGAGAATGGCTTGATTTTTTGTACAATTGATTTAGCTCATTATAAATATGAGTAATTAAACCTTTGTCAGAGGTTTCTATGAAGATTTTTTCCCAATTTGTTGTTTCCCTTCTGATTTTAGTTATATTGGTTTTGTTTGTACAAAAGCTTTTTAGTTTGATGTAGTCAAAATTATTTATTTTACATTTTGTGATTCTTTCTATATCTTGCTTGGTTTTAAAGCCTTTCCCCTCCCAAAGGTCTGACATGTATACTATTCTGTGTTTACCCAATTTACTTATGGTTTCCTTCTTTATGTTTAAGTCACTCACCCATTTTGAATTTATCTTGGTGTAGGGTGTGAGGTGTTGATCTATTCCTAGTCTCTCCCACACTGTCTTCCAATTTTCCCAGCAGTTTTTATCGAATAGTGGATTTTTGTCCCAAAAGCTGGGATCTTTGGGTTTATCGTATACTGTCTTGCTGAGGTCGTTTTCCCCCAGTCTATTCCACTGATCTTCCTTTCTGTTTCTTAGCCAGTACCAAATTGTTTTGATGACTGCTGCTTTGTAATATAGTTTGAGGTCTGGGACTGCAAGGCCCCCATCATATGTGTTTTTTTTCATTATTTCCCTGGATATCCTTGATCTTTTGTTCTTCCAAATGAACTTTGTTATGGTTTTTTCTAAATCAGTGAAGAAGTATTTTGGTAGTTCAATGGGTATGGCACTAAATAGATAAATAAGTTTGGGTAGGATGGTCATTTTTATTATATTGGCTCGTCCTATCCATGAGCAGTTAATGTTTTTCCAATTGTTCAAGTCTAGTTTTAGTTGTGTGGCGAGTGTTTTGTAGTTGTGTTCATATAGTTCCTGTGTTTGTATTGGGAGATAGATTCCTAGGTATTTTATTTTGTCTAAGGTGATTTTGAATGGGATTTCTCTTTCTAGTTCTTGCTGTTGAGCTGTGTTGGAGATATATAGAAAAGCTGATGATTTATGTGGGTTTATTTTGTATCCTGCAACTTTGCTAAAGTTGTTGATTATTTCAATTAGCTTTTTGGTTGAATCTCTAGGATTCTTTAAGTAGACCATCATGTCATCCGCAAAGAGTGATAACTTGGTCTCCTCCTTGCCTATTCTGATGCCTTCAATTTCTTTATCTTCTCTAATTGCTACTGCTAGTGTTTCTAGTACAATGTCAAATAGTAGAGGTGATAATGGGCATCCTTGTTTCACTCCTGATCTTATTGGGAATGCATCTAGTTTATCCCCATTGCAGATGATATTAGCTATTGGTTTTAGATATATACTGTTTATTATTTTTAGGAATGACCCTTCTATTCCTATGCTTTCTAGTGTTTTTAATAGGAATGGGTGTTGTATTTTATCAAAGGCTTTTTCTGCATCTATTGAGATAATCATGTGGTTCTTGCTAGTTTGCTTGTTGATGTGGTCAATTATGTGGATGGTTTTCCTAATGTTGAACCAGCCCTGCATCCCTGGTATGAATCCTACTTGATCATGGTGAATGATCCTTCTGATCACTTGCTGGAGTCTTTTTGCTAGTATCCTATTTAAAATTTTTGCATCTATATTCGTTAGGGAGATTGGCCTATAGTTTTCTTTCTCTGTTTTTGACCTGCCTGGTTTTGGAATCAGTACCATGTTTGTGTCGTAAAAGGAGTTTGGTAGAACTCCCTCTTTGCTTATTATGTCAAATAGTTTGTATAGTATTGGGGTTAATTGTTCTCTGAATGTTTGATAGAATTCACAGGTGAATCCATCAGGCCCTGGGGATTTTTTCTTAGGAAGTTCTTTGATGGCTTGATGGATTTCAATTTCTGATATGGGATTATTTAAGAATTCTATTTCCTCTTCTGTTAGTCTAGGCAGTTTGTATTTTTGTATATATTCATCCATTTCTCCTAAATTGGTGTATTTATTGCCATATAATTGGGCAAAGTAATTTCTAATGATTGCCTTAATTTCCTCCTCATTGGAGGTGCTGTCCCCCTTTTCATCTTTAATGCTGTGAATTTGCTTTTCTTCCTTCCTTTTTTTAATTAGATTGACCAGTACTTTGTCTATTTTGTTTGTTTTTTCAAAGTACCAGCTTCTTGTCTTATTTATTAAATCAATAGTTCTATCACTTTCGATTTTATTAATTTCTCCCTTAATTTTTAGGATTTCTAATTTGGTTTTCTGCTGGGGGTTTTAATTTGATCGCTTTCGAGTTTTTTCAATTGCATTTCCAATTGATTGATCTCTGCTCTCCCTTGTTTGTTAATATGAGCTTTCAGGGATATGAATTTGCCTCTGATTACCGCTTTGGCTGCATCCCAAAAGGTTTGAAAGGATGTTTCGCCATTGTCATTTTCCTTGATGAAATTATTAATTGTTTCTATGATTTCTTCTTTAGCTAAACGGTTTTGGAGTATCATATTGTTTAATTTCCAATTGGTTTTAGATTTGGTTTTCCATGTACCATTACTAATCATTATTTTTATTGCCTTGTGATCTGAGAAGGCTGCATTCATTATTTCTGCTTTTTTGCATTTGTGTGCTATGTTTCTGTGACCTAATGTATGGTCAATTTTTGTGAATGTGCCATGTGGTGCTGAGAAGAAGGTGTATTCCTTTTTATCCCTATTTATTTTTCTCCATATGTCTATTAATTCTAATTTTTCTAAGATTTCATTCACTTCTTTTACCTCTTTCTTATTTATTTTTTGATTTGATTTATCTAAATTTGATAATGGTTGGTTTAAGTCTCCCACTAGTATGGTTTTATTGTCTATTTCTTCCTTCAATTCTCCTAGTTTCTCCATTAGAAATTTGGGTGCTATATTATTTGGTGCATACATGTTGATTAATGATATTTCCTCATTGTCTAGAGTCCCTTTTAACAAAATATAATTACCTTCCCTATCCCTTTTGATCAGGTCTATTTTTGCATTGGCTTTATCAGATATCATGATTACCACTCCTGCCTTCTTTCTATCAGTTGAGGCCCAGAAGGTCTTACTCCATCCTTTAATTCTGACCTTGTGGGTGTCAACCCGCCTCATGTGTGTTTCTTGAAGACAACATATGGTAGGGTTTTGGATTCTAATCCATTCAGCTATTCGTCTACGTTTTATGGGTGAGTTCATCCCATTCACGTTCAAAGTTATGATTGTCATTTGTGGACTCCCTGGCATTTTGATTGCCTTCCCTAATTCTAACCTTTTCTTCTTCGGCTCTACCTTTTAGTCCAGTGATTTACTTTGAATCAGTCCCCCTTGTCCCCTCCCTTGATGTTTCCCTTTTTAGTCCCTCCCTTTTTGTTCCCTCCCCCTCCCCCCTCTCTTTCCCTTCCTTTTTGTTCTCCCTCTCCCCCTCCCCCCCTTGGTTTTCCCTTCTCCTTACCCTTGTTGGGTAAGATAGAATTCAAGATCCCAATGGATCTGGATGTTTTTCCCTCTCAGAGTTGATTTCCCTGAGATTGAGGTTTAAGTAACCCCCCCCCTCTCTTCCTCTCCTTCTTATAGGAGTTTTCTTCCCCTCCCCTTCCCCTGTGAATCTTTGTGTGAGAACCATTATTCTATTTGGTCTTTCTTTACCCCCTATTTATACATTACATTTTCCCCACATATTAGTATACATAGGTTGATATAAATGTAGTCCTTATAGAAGAGAGTTTGAGTAAAAGAAGATAATATTTTTCCCCTTTCCTTAATATTTACCTTTTCAGGTATTCCTTGCTCTTTGATTTTCAGTATCAAACTTTCCACAGAGCTCTGGTCTTTTCTTTGCAAAAAGTTGGAAGTCTTCTATTTTGTTGAATGCCCATACTCTCCCTTGGAAGTATATAGTCAGTTTTGCTGGGTAGCTGATTCTTGGTTGGAGACCCAGCTCTCTTGCCTTTCTGAAGATCATGTTCCATGCCTTACGATCATTCAGCGTAGAACTTGCAAGGTCTTGTGTGACCCTGATTGGCATTCCTTTATATCTAAATTGTCTTTTTCTGGCTTCCTGTAGGATTTTTTCTTTTGTTTGATAGCTTTGGAATTTGGCAATTACATTCCTGGGAGTTGTCTTTTGGGGGTTTAGTGTAGAAGGTGTTCTGTGAGCTCTGTCAGTGGCTGTATTGCCCCCTTGTTCTAGAATCTCTGGGCAATTTTCTTTGATTATATCTTGTATCACCATGTCCAGTTTGGTGTTTATTTCTGGCTTTTCTGGGAGTCCAATTATTCTTAAATTTTCTCTTCTCCCCCTGTTTTCCAGATCTATCACCTTGTCGGTGAGATATTTTATGTTCTCTTCTAATTTCTTGGTGTTTTGGCTTTGCTTTATTAGTTCTTGCTTTAAAGCCTGGTTTTCTTTTACAGTTTGGTCAAACTGGTTTTGTAGATGCGTGAATTTCTTTTGCATCATTTCCCACTTTTCCTCCCAGAGGGCTTCCATCTTTTTGGTCCTTTCTGATTCAAATTCTTCATGGGTTTGTGGAGAGTTTCTATTTCCTTTGGAAGATTTTGGAGAATTTTCTTGTATATCTTCTTCTATCTGCTCTGTATTTTGTATTTTGGCTCCATAGAATGTGTCCAGAGTCGCCCCTTTCTTCTTATTTTTCTTGGTATTTTGGGGCTTCTGTGCTTCTGTGGAATTTGTCATCTCTGAACGTGGAGGATTGGCTTTTCTTGTCTTTGTCTGGTGATCAGTGGCTTTAGTCCTGGGCAGATGTTGGTTCTATGAGCGTTCCCTGGGTTAAACTGAATATGCCTCACTGGAACTGGAATGGAAGGGTCGGACCACGAGGCCACACTCTCCCCCTGGCTCGATTCCCGGAAGTTGCCTTCAGAATCCCTGGCCGTGAGGCTGTTTCGTCGGCCTGCGGGGGGATGGGCTGCCGCTTCCCCAAGCTCCGAGAGCACAGACTTTCACTGAGACTTGGATAGCAGGATCCAGCCCGTGAGGCTGTCTTGCCCGCCCTGAGGGTTGCTGTTGTTTTGACCAGCTCTCTGCAGCGGAGGCCCCAGGCAGTAACTTTCACCCGGACCTACCGGCTCTCTGCAGCGGAAGCCCCAGGCAGTAACTTTCACCCGGACTGGGACTTGGGTAGAAGACCCTGAGGGTTGTTGTTCCTCAGACCCTGCTCTCTGAGCCCGGCGCGGCTGCCGCTTCCGGGAGCCTTGGACTCTGCGCTCCTACCCCTGAGGTCCGAGTGATCTCGGGTTCTGGCTTTTAAGGGGAGCCGTACCTTTTGAACCGGGTCCAGGTCCAGGAGGAGGGTTCCCAGGGTCTGTGCTGTTGATCGTTTTGAATTTCGGCGCCTTAGGAGCTTCTAGTTTGAGATCGGTTGGGAAGGGTTTTCCGGAGATCTGAACTTCAGCTTTCTCTAAGCCGCCATCTTAACCGGAAGTCCTTGGGTGAGATTTTAAAATTCACAGACTAGATCAAAATACTTAGAGTGAAAGCTAGATATATTACCCTATTCTCTCTCTGCTTTTTCTTACTTTCACTCTTTCTATATTTTATAAATAAATTGTTAAAATAAATATCTTTGGAATTAATTAAATTCCTTGTGACTATATGTTTAAATAATCCAGTCCAACCTTTTATAAAAATCCCTTATACATTTCTACCCCTTACACAGAGTACTTTTTATTGTCTAGAGTGATTTTAAATGGAGTTTCTCTTTCTAACTGTTGCTGCTGGATTTTTTGGAAATATAAAAAATTGATGATTAATGTGAGTTTATTTTGTATCCTGCAACTCTGTAAGTGATATTATTTCAACTAGTTTTTTAGTTGATTCCCTAGGATCCTCTAAGTATACCATTATAACATCTGCAAAGAGCGGTAATTTAGTGTCCTTCTTGCCTACTTTAATACCTTCAACTGTTTTTTTCTTGTCTAATTGCTAAAGCTAGCATTTATAGTATAATATTAAATAATAGTAATGACAATGGGCTTCTTCCTTCAATCCTAATGTTATTGGGAAGGTTTCTAATTTTTTCCCAGTGTAGGTGATACTTGTTGATTGTTTAAATAAATATTTCTTATTTTAAAGAAAGTACCCTTTATTCCTATGCTTTCCAGTCTTATTAGGAGTAATGGGTGGTGTCTTTTGCGAAAGACTTTCAGTGCATCTATTAAGATAATCATGTAACTTCTGTTATGATATGATCAATTATGCTGATAGTTTTTCTAATATTAAACCAGCCTTGCATTCCTGCTATAAATCTCACATGGTCATAGTGAATAATCTTTGTGATACATTGCTGTCATCTCTTTGCTAGTATTTTATTTAAGATTTGTGTATCATATTCATTAAGGAAATTGATCTGTATTTTTCTTTCTCCGTTTTTAGTCTTCATGACATAAGTATCAGCACCATATTTGTGTCATGAAAGAATTTGGTAGAACTCCTTCTTTGCTTATTTTGTCAAATAGTTTCTATTATAGTGGGATGAATTATTCTTTATGTATTTGATAGAATTCTGGCCTGGGAAATTTTTCTTGGTGAGTTGATTGATGGCTTGTACAATTTATTTTTCTTAGATGAGATTATTTAAGTATTTTATTTTCTCTTTTGTTAATCTAGGCAATTTATATTTTTTTTTGTAAATGCATCCACGTCATATAGATTATCATATTTATTGTCATATAATTGTGAAAAACAGCTTTTAGTAATTGTTCTATTTTTCTCTTCATTAGAGATAGATCACGCTTTTCCTTTTTGATCCTGGTAATTTGATACTCTTTTCTTTATTTTAATCAAATTAACAAGCACTATGATTTATTAATTGTTGTTCTTAAATAGGAAAAGCTCTTAGTCTTATTTATTAGTCAAATAGTTCTTTTACTTTCAATTGTATTAATTCCTCTCTGATTTTTAGGATTTCCAATTTAATCTTTAGCTGGGACTTTTTAATTTGTTCTTTTTCTAGTTTATTTAGTTTTATACCCAATTAATTGATATGTTTTTACTGTATTTTACTGATAGAAGCATTCAGGGAGAGAAAGTTCTCCTGAGTAATGCTTTGATTATATACCATAAATTTTAATATGTTGTCATCTTATTGTGATTTTCTTCAAAGGATTCAATGTTTGTTTCTATAATTTTTGACCCACCCATTTTGAAGAATTAGATTTGTTTCCAATTAATTTTTAAGTTGCCTTTCCATAAACCCTTATTTATTATAATTTTATTGCATTTTGATTTGCATTTATTATTTCTGCTTTTCCACATTTGATTCTAAAATTGCCATGCACTACTACATGATCAAACTTTGTATATATACATATACATATATATATGTATATATATATATATATATATATATATCAGGTACTACTGAAAAAAGTATATTTGTTTTTCTATCACTATTCAATTTTCTATATATATATATATATAGACACATACATATATATGTATGTATATATATTCTAAATTTTCTAAAATTTCATTCATTTGCTTTACTTCTTTCTTATTTAATTTTTGGTTAGATTCATCTACTTCTGAGAGGGGAAATTTGAGGTTCCCTACTAATATAGTTTTTCTGTCTATTTCCTACTGATATTCATTTAGTTTCTCCATTAAAAATTTAGAGGGTATATCATTTAGTGCATGTATTTTGAATAGTGATATTAGTTCATTGTCTATACTAACTTTTATTAAGATATAATTACCTTCCTTATCTCTTTTAATCAGATTTATTTTTGCTTTAGCTTTGTCTGAGTTCATGATTGCTACTTCTACCTTTTTTTTTTGGTCTCAGTTGAAGCCCAATAGATTCTGCTCCAGGCTCTTAACTTTACTTTGTGTATGTCTACCTATCCCAAATGTGTTTCTAATAAACAACAAATGTTAAATGTTAATCTTCTCTGCTATCAGCTTCTATTTTATGGATGAGTTCATCTCATGTACATTCACAATTATGATTCTCCTGTGTATTCCCTTCCATCTTGATTTCCTCTTTTAATCTTGTACTTTCTTCTTTGACTCTTTCCCTCAACAATAGAGTTTTGCTTTTATATCACTCCCTCTGTTCCTCCTCCATTATATTACTCCCTGCCCCACCATTCTCTTTCTTATTCTGCTTGTACTTCTGTATAGTGTAAGATAGGATTTTGATACCCCAATGAATCTGACTTTTCTTCCCTCTCTGAGCCAAATCCAATGAGAGTAAGGATTAAGTATTACTGGTCACCACCCTCATCCTCTCCTCCACTATAATAGTTTCTTTCCAAGGCCATATCTCTTTATGTGAAATAAGTAACTCTGTTTTACTTCTTTTCTTCCATTTCTCCTAGTGAAAAACGCTTTTTCACTTTTTTTTACATGCCATCCTAAACAGCTTACTACCACATCCTCTATGTATACTTCCTCCAACTACTATGGTAATGCTAACATTTTTAAGAGTTACAGATATAATTTTTTCATATGAAAGTATTAACAATTTGGCCTTATTGAAATCCTTATTTTTTTTCTCTTTCTTACTTCCATTTATATGATTCTTTTAAATTTTGTATCTGGTTACAAAATTTTCTGTTTTAATCTGGTATTTTCCAAAGGAGTGCTCTGAATTCTTCTGTTTTTATTAAATGACCAATTTTCCCCTGAAAGAACATAATTGATTTGATGGGTACTTATTCTTTGTCATATGCCATATGATATTCCAAGCCTTCTGGTCTTTCAATGTAGAAGTAACAGGTACTGTGTAATACTGACATGGTGTCCATGATATTTGAGGTTTTTTCCTTCTGGCTGCTTGTACTATTTTCTCCTTGAACTGGAAGTTGTTGAATTTGGCTATTACATTCCTGGGAATTGTCATTTGGGGATTTTTTATTGCAGGAGGTGATCTGTGAATTCTTTCCATTCCTATTTTACCCTCTTGTTGAAGAATATCAGGGCAGTTTTATTTTATTTTTTGGTAATTTCTTAAAATGTCATATCTAGACTTTTTTATCATGACTTTCTGGTTGTCAGATAGTTCTTAAAATATCTCTGCTGAATCTATTTTCAAGGTCAGTTTTTTCTATTTTTTTCATATTTTCTTCTATTTTTTCATTCTTCTGATTTCGTTATATTGTTTCTTTATGTCTCATGAAGTCATTAGCTTCTATTTGCCTAATGTTCTAATTTTTAAATAATGAATTTCTTGTATGACATGTTGATCCTCCTTTTCCATTAGGTTTCATTTCATGGAACTCATTTATTAGTTACTTTTTTCCAGGAGATAAATTCTGTATTTTAAGAAACTCCTTTCTTAATTGGATTTTTGTATCTTTTTCCAGTTGACACATTTTGCTTTGTAAGCTGTTATTTTTTTAAAATTAATTTCATTTCTTTTCTTCATTTTTCTTCAACATGTCTTACTTGATTTTTTAAATTCATTTTCATTTTCTTGAAGAACTTGAGACCAATTTCCAGTTTTCTTTGAATTTTTGAAAGTGGTTTCTTAGATCTCACAGTCCCCTATTGACTCTGTTTCCCTCTTTGTCTCCATAGAAATATTCTTAGGTTAGTTATTTCTTTTCTGGTTTATTCATTTTCCCACTCTTCTTTTGCCTGTGGACTGTGAATTCTGAAAGCTGCTGGTTCTGTCTCCTCTGCTGCTGACTTTCTGGATTCTGTACTTTTAGCCACTTTGCCTTGAGGCTAGATCTTTACCATACCACAGGTTTGAAAGGGCCAACTACTATGGACTTCCCAGCTTCACAGTGGGGTAGTGTCAAGAACTGGGACATTAGGAAGTTGGTCTGGGTTTTGGAGTGCTCTATTTTTTCTATATCCAGTATATTAGGATCCCAAAGTTGCCCTATATTCATTTTCAGAACCTGGTGAAATAGAAGTATGTATTGGGGGAAAACACTCCTTTGTGTGTAGTTTTCTTTCTGGTTTCCCTTATCCTATATAAACCAGCTGTCTCTACCAACCTTTCAAATTGTATTTGACTGGAGAGTTCTTTTACTCCATCCTGCTATCGGTTTTTTACTCCTGTCTTTTTTATGTACTTTTTAAAGATTGATTTGGAAGGATTGTCAAAGCAGTTTCAGCTTTCCCCGCTACTAAGTCACCATCTTGTTTCCACCCCAGATATATATCTTTTAGCAAACCAAGAATGGCTATACCATTTCTATGTCATTAAGAACTTTTAGCTAATCTTTTATGTTGCCAATAACTTTTTCTATAATTCTTGCCAGAATGATATAGTTATGACTGGTTTAAGTTTTTAATAATTACTTGTTATATTTTCTTAATGCTCTATGACTCTTATATTCCTATTATGAATTAAAATTTCTTGTTGTAAGTGATATCTTATATAATATTTTAGAGATTACATTTAAATAATTTCTATCTACTTAATGATACTGGTCTTTATTTCTTTTTCTATTATTTATATCTCTCATATATAGGTAAAAATACTTAAGCGTTAGAGGCATAAGGGAAGCATGTGCTTCCAGATTATGAGGAATGTTTTTGTTACTATTCTTACAGATATACTTGTGTAGTAAATAATCATTTTTTAAAAGTCAACCTAGGCTACTAGATAATAATTAAAAGGAATTATATTTGTTCACAAGGAATAGCATTAGAAACCTGAGTACCTCAGGATTCCTTCTAAAACTATGTGGAGAAAAGTAATTATCTACTTTCTGGAGACTCACTGTGCCAATTGGGACTTGCAGCATGAATTGGGATGAGTGTATTCAGAGAGGGTTATGTATTGCAAAAGATATTCTAGGAAAATTATGTAGCTCTATACATTTTCAAGGTTACCCAGGAGCTATTTTCTGTTTGGGACTTTCTTTCCTGGACTTATCCAAGCCAGATATATTTGAAACTATTAAAATCAATAGTTCCTTTCTCTTTTGATATTTTTTACCATAGCCTATTTTTCTTGTATGCACTTTGCTTTGTGAATTCACATGTTTATTTTTGTCTCTTCCCATTTGTCTTATAATTTCACTGATGTACAAGTGTTCTGAATCTGACAATATTCCTTCAACTCAACTAGATTCCTGTCCAGATGAAACAATTCTGTGACAGTGGTCACTAAATATTTACATTTAGTATCTTTCTATTAATGGAAATGATGAAAAATATGTTTCATATGATTATAATGTGTAAAAATATAAAATTCCTCACTATCTCATGGAACATTTAAGAAAGGGAGGTAGTGAATGTGGAACACAAAATATTAGAAAGCAAATAAAATGTGTTTACATATAAATGGGATAAAAAACATTACTAAAAGAAAAAAATAGTTCTACAGCTCCTTCTCTATTTGGTTCTATTTGGTCATCCTAGATTTCTTTATATTCACTAAAATTTCCTCACATGAATAGGCAGAATTGATATGTCCTATATTTTGTGTTCTGGGATATGGAATTCAGAATCATTTTTGTTATTATAATTCTCTGAAATGAATAAGAACACTTATTACTAAAGATCTGAAAGTAGCTGAAATAAGAGGGAATGATATTTTTAAAAATTAAGGGATAAGAAACACAGAAAAGATAAAAGGTGAGAAAGTTGTGGTAAATTATCTTGTATAAGGAGGCATATAAAATCAATATAGTGGAAGAAAACATGAAGTGGTGGTGGCTTTAAGTGGGAATAATATTCACAGTTATGAATAGAAATCTATTTTACAAGAAATAAAAAAATTGCCATAGCAAAGATCTCTGATAAGGGATTTCTTTCTCAAATATATAGAGAACTGAATCAAATCCAAAATAATATGAAGCATTTCTGAATTGACATATACTCAAATGATGTGAACAGGAAATTCTGAGAAGAAAACAAAATTATCTTTATTCATATGAAAAAAATGCTCCAAGTCACTATTTATTAGATAAATGCAAATTAAGACAACTCTGATATACCACCTTACACCCATCAGACTGGCTAACATGACAAAAAAAAGAAAAATTATAAATGTTGAAAAGTAAGAATACTCATATACTCTTGAAGGAGCTGTGAACAGATACAACCATTCTGATGATAAATCTGGAACTATGCCTAAAGAAGCATCAAACTTTGCACACTATTTCATCCAGCAATAACACCACCTAATCTGTATCCCAAAGAATTAAAGATAGGAAAAAAGAACCTACCTATACAAAAATATGTACAACAATTCTTTTGTGGTATTAAAGAAATGGAAACGGAAGGAATGTTCAACACTTAAGGAATGGTTGAACAAACTGCAAAGTGTGCTTGTAATAGAATACTATTGTGCCATGATAAATGACAAATGATCTCTCTCTCTCTCTCTCTCCCTCTCTCTCTCTCTCTCTCTCTCTCTCTCTCTCTCTCTCTCTCTCTCTCTCTCTCTCTCTCTCTTCCTTTCTTTCTCTCTCTCTCAGACAAAACTTGGAAAGATCTGTATGAAGTGTTGTAAACTGAAGTTAACAGAACAGTAACACTATACATGCATAGCAACAACAATAATGCACAATGATCTACTAAGAATGACTTAACTGATCATCAAGGCATCATTCCCACAAAAAGGAGTCTGAATGCAAATTGAAACATAACATTGTATATTTCCTATATAAAATTTTCTCTAGTGTAGTGTTGTGTGAGTGTCATAGAAAGATAGAAAGTACATTCAAAATAGCAAAAATGCTATCTTAGAGATAAAAGCATTGAGAGAACTCCTGGAAAAGGTAGAATTTAAGGTATTTACTAAAGAAAGCAAGAAATTCTGAAAGAATAGGCTCAGGACAGAGAGTGGTTAAAACATGGAGCACAAAAAGTGCAACTTCATGGTGATGAAAAACGGAGTAATTTGTTGGGGCTGAGGGAATTAAAAAAAAAAAACAAGGAGGCCAGTAGGGACATATTTCAGTCAGTGTAAAGGGGATTCAAGTACAGAAAGAAAAGAAGAGGCAGAGTTATGAAGAGTTTTAAAAGGGAAAACAAGGACTTTGTATTTTATCCTGAAGTAATATTAATGACTAGCTAATTGAGGAGGTATGTAATAATTAGAATAGGAGAAAAAATACTCTGGCAATTTGGTGGAAGACAGATTGAAAAAGGGAGAAATTTGAGGCATAAAGACCAATTATAAAGTTATGGTGTTTTAGAAATATAAGCATGGTTCAAAACTAGGAAAAGCAATCAAAAATTTAATAATTAATTAAGAAAAAAATTTAATGCCACAAAATTATCTGACTAGATATAGAGAAATACAATACTACTTTGCCTTATACATTATAAACATAGAGTTCTTTATTTTTATTTTTTTTGAGATCTTTAAAATAAGAAACAAAATAATTGGTCAAAGTTAATACAATGGAAGCTTTTTCAGTAAATATAATGTTAAACTAGCATATGCATTTCCCTGACATTACTTTATTTAGTTTTAGAAATGTTAACAATGGCAAAAGGCAAAAGATCTAAAGTGAAAATATAAAAATAGAGATTAAGCAATTTTTATTTTCTATGGTAAATTTTTAAATTTGAAAAATCTAAAGAATCAGCAAATAAACCAATTAAAGCAATTAATTGTTTCTGACAAACCAAAGGATATAAATTAATCCAGAAAAAGATCAACATTTTTATATAAAAAAAATTAAAGTGGAAAAAAGAAAAGGAAATCTCACTTAAGATGACTCAAAATGCTTTTAATATGTTAAAAGTAGCCTGCCAAAGTGTACTGAGAATTTATACATATTTAATTATAAAATGTTTCTTAGAAAATTTGTGGACTTCTGGTCAAGATGGCGGCTTAGAGAAAGCTAAAGTTCAGATCTCCGGAAACCCTTCCTTACCAAACTCAAACCATATGCTCCTAGGGCACCAAAATTCAAAACGATCAACAGCATAGACCCCGGGAATCCTCCTCCTGGACCTGGATCAAAAGGTATGGCCCACCCTAAAAGCCAGAACCCGAGACCTGAAAACAACCTGATTCAGACGAGGGGGCAACCAACGCAGACAGCAGGGAAACAGAGAGAGACAAGGGGAGCCTGTAACCCCCTGGCTGGATCCTTCCATCCGAGTCTCATGGAAGGTCCTTGCCTGAAGGCATACTCAGTTCAACCCAGCAAAAGCTAATCTTATCAGGAGCCCTTGGAGCTCTTGGAAGCCACGGCCCCTCCCCCCTCAGAGTGCTGGCTCTTCTGGCCGGCTAAGGCACTGAAAAACCTCACAGAAAGGGCCAAGCCAGGCTCAGAGCGTGGAAGTAAGGCAACAGAGAAGCATCGGGAGAGAACTGAGGAGGACAGTAACATGGAAACACCAGCAATTCCTGGCTTCCCCGGGAAGACAGAACAAAAACTGCATAGAACAGACAATATACCTGGGGCTAAAACCTCTAAACACCAGACAGAGATAAGAAAAGCTAGTCCTCCCCACTCAGATAGAGATGGCAAACTCCACAAAAGCCCCAAAATTCCAAGAAAAACAAGAAGATGGGGGCGAATTTGGACACATTTTATGGAGCAAAAATACAAAATACAGAGGAGATAGAAGAGGAAACATAAGCAAATGCTCTGAAACCTTCCAAAGGAAATGGAAACTCTCCACAAACCCATGAAGAATTTGAATCAGAAAGGATCAAAAAGATGGAAGCCCTCTGGGAGGAAAAGTGGGAAATAATGCAAAAGAAATTCACGCATCTACAAAACCAGTTTGACCAAACTGAAAAGGAAAAACCAGGCTTTAAAGGTCAGAATCAGGGAACTCGAAGACAATGAGCAAGAATTAATAATGCAAAGCCAAAAGACCAAGAAATTAGAAGAGAACATAAAATATCTCACTGACAAAGTGACTTGGAAAATAGAGGAAGAAGAGATAATTTAAGAATAATTGGACTTCAAGAAAAGTCAGAAATAAACAGCAAACTCGACATCGTAATACAAGATATAATCAAAGATAATTGCCCAGAGATTCTAGAACAAGGGGGCAATACAGCCACTGACAGAGCTCACAGAACACCTTCTACACTAAATCCCCAAAAGACAACTCCCAGGAATGTAATTGCCAAATTCCAAAGCTTTCAAACAAAAGAAAAAAATCCTACAAGAAGCCAGAAAAAGACAATTTAGATATAGAGAAATGCCAATCATGGTCACACAAGACATTGCAAGTTCCACTCTGAATGATCATAAGGCAAGGAACACGATTTTCAGAAAGCCAAGAGAGCTGAGTCTTCAACCAAGAATCAGCTATCCAGCAAAACTGACTATATACTTCCAAGAGAAAGTATGGACATTCAACAAAATAGAAGATTTACAAGTTTTTTCAAAGAAAAGACCAGAGCTCTGTGAAAAGTTCGATATCGAAAAACAAAGAGCATGGAATACCTGAAAAGGTAAATATGAAGGAAAGGGAAAATGTGAAAAATGTTATCTTCTTCTTTTACTCAAACTCTCTTCTATACTGACTACATTTATATCAATCTAGGTATATTAACATGTGGGGAAAATGTAATGTGTAAATAGGGGGAAAAGAAAGACCAAATAGAATAAACTTTCTCACACAGAGATTCACACTGGAAGGGGAGGGGAACAAAACTCCTATAAGAAGGAGAGGAAGAGAGTTTTTACTTAAACCTTACTATAAGGGAAATCAACTCTGAGAGGGAAGAACATCCAGATCCATTGGGATCATGAATTCTATCTTACCCAACAAGGGAAGGGAGAAGGGAAAACCAAGGGGGTTAGGGGGGAGTGAACACAAAAAAGGAAGGGAAGAAGAGAGGGGAGGGGAGGGAACAAAAAGGGAGGGACTAGAAAGGGAAACATATCAAGGGAGGGGACAAGGGGGACTGATTTAAAGTAAATCACTGGACTAAAAGGTAGAGCTGAAGAAGTTAGAATTAGGGAAGGATATCAAAATGCCAGGGAGTTCACAAGTGGCAGTCATAACTTTGAATGTGAATGGGATGAACTCACCCATAAAACCTACACGAATATCAGAATGGATTAGAATCCAAAACCCTACCATATGTTGTCTTCAAGAAACACACATGAGGTGGGTAGACACCCACAAGGTCAGAATTAAAGGATGGAGTAAGACCTTCTGGGCCTCAACTGACAGAAAGAAGGCAGGAGTATTAATCATGATATCTGATAAAGCCAAAGCAAAAATATATCTGATCAAAAGGGATAGGGAAGGTAATTGTATTTTGTTAAAAGGGACTTTAGATAATGAGGAAATATCACTAATCAACATGTATGCACCAAATAATATAGCACCCAAAATTCTAATGGAGAAACTAGGAAAATTGAAGGAAGAAATAGACAGTAAAATCATATTAATGGGAGTCTTAAACCAACCATTATCAAATTTAGATAAATCAAATCAAAAAATAAATAAGAAAGAGGTAAAAGAAGTAAATGAAATCTTAGAAAAATTAGAATTAATGGACATATGGAGAAAAATAAATAGGGACAAAAAGGAAAACACCTTCTTCTCAGTACCACATGGCACATTCACAAATATTGACCATACTTTAGGTAACAGAAACATGGCACACAAATGCAGAAAAGCAGAAATAATAAATGCAGCCTTTTCAGATCACAAGGCAATAAAAATAATGATCAGTAATGGTATATGGAAAACCAAATCAAAAACTAATTGTAAATTAAACAATATGATACTCCAAAATTGTTTAGTTAGAGAAGAAATCATAGAAACAATTAATAATTTCATCGAGGAAAATGACAATGGTGAGACATCCTTTCAAACCTTTTGGGATGCAGCCAAAGAGGTAATCAGAGGTAAATTCATATAGCTGAGTGCATATATCAACAAACTAGGGAGAGCAGAGATCAATCAATTGGAAATGCAAATAAAAAAACTCAAAAGTGATCAAATTAAAAACCCCCAGCAGAAAACCAAACTAGAAATCCTAAAAATTAAGGGAGAAATTAATAAAATCGAAAGTGATAGAACTATTCATTTAATAAATAAGACAAGAAGCTGGTACTTTAAAAAAACAAACAAAATAGACAAAGTACTGGTCAATCTAATTAAAAAAAGGAAGGAACAAAAGCAAATTAACAGCATCAAAGATGAAAAGGGGGACATCACCTTCGATGAAGAGGAAATTAAGGCAATCATTAAAAATTACTTTGCCCAATTATATTGCAATAAATACACCAATTTAGGTGATATGGATGAATATATACAAAAATACAAACTGCCTAGCCTAACAGAAGAAGAAATATAATTCTTAAATAATCCCATATCAGAAAATGAAATCCAACAAGCCATCAAAGAACTTCCTAATAAAAAATCGCCATGGCCTAATGGATTCATTAGTGAATTCTATCAAACATTTAGAGAACAGTTAATCTCAATACTATACAAACTATTTGACATAATAAACAAAGAGGGAGTTCTACCAAACTCCTTTTATGACACAAACATGGTACTGATTCCAAAACCAGGTAGGTCAAAAACAGAGAAAGAAAATTATAGACCAATCTCCCTAATGAATATAGATGCAAAAATCTTAAATAGGATACTAGCAAAAAGACTCCAGCAAGTGATTAGAAGGGTCATCCACCATGATCAAGTAAGATTTATACCAGGGATGCAGGGCTGGTTCAACATTAGGAAAAGCATCCACATAATTGACTACATCAACAAGCAAACCAACAAGAACCACATGATTATCTCAATAGACGCAGAAAAAGCATTTGATAAAATACAAAACCCATTCCTATTAAAAACACTAGAAAGCATAGGAATAGAAGGGCCATTCCTAAAAACAATAAACAGTATATATCTAAAACCATCAGCTAATATCATCTGCAATGGGGATAAACTAGATGCATTCCCAATAAGATCAGGAGTGAAACAAGGATGCCATTATCACCTCTACTATTTGACATTGTACTAGAAACACTAGCAGTAGCAATTAGAGAAGAAAAAGAAACTGAAGGCATCAAAATAGGCGAGGAGACCAAGTTATCACTCTTTGCAGATGACATGATGGTCTACTTAAAGAATCCTAGAGATTCAACCAAAAAGCTAATTGAAATAATCAACAACTTTGGCAAAGTTGCAGGATACAAAAAAAAACCACATAAGTCATCAGCATTTCTACATATCTCCCACACAGCTCAGCAGCAAAAACTAGAAAGGGGAATCCCATTCAAAATCACCTTAGACAAAATAAAATACTTAGGAATCTATCTCCCAAGACAAACACAGGAACTATATGAACACAACTAAAACTAGACTTGAGCAAATGGAAAAACATTAACTACTCATGGATAGGACGAGCCAATATAATAAAAATGACCATCCTACCCAAACTTATTTATCTATTTAGTGCTATACCCATTGAACTCCTAAAATATTTCTTTACTGATTTAGAAAAAAACATAACAAAGTTCATTTGGAATAACAAAAGATCAGGGATATCCAGGGAAATAATGAAAAAAAAAACACAAATGATGGGGGCCTTGCAGTCCCAGACCTTAAACTATATTACAAAGCAGCAGTCATCAAAACAATTTGGTACTGGCTAAGAGACAGAAAGGAGGATCAGTGGAATAGACTGGGGGAAAGCGACCTCAGCAAGACAGTATATGATAAACCAAAAGATCCCAGCTTTTGGGACAAAAATCCACTATTCGATAAAAACTGCTGGGAAAATTGGAAGACAGTGTGGGAGAGATTAGGAATAGATCAATATCTCACACCCTACACCAAGATAAATTAAAAATGGCTGAATGACTTAAAAATAAAGAAGGAAACCATAAGTAAATAGGGTAAACACAGAATAGTATACATGCCAGACTTTTGGGAGGGGAAAGACTTTAAAACCAAGCAAGACATAGAAAGAATCACAAAATGTAAAATAAATAATTTTGACTACATCAAATTAAAAACTTATGTACAAACGAAACCAATGTAACTAAAATCAGAAGGGAAACAACAAACTGGGAAAAACATCTTCATAGAAACCTCTGACAAAGGTTTAATTACTCAAATTTATAAAGAGCTAAATCAATTGTACAAAAAATCAAGCCATTCTCCAATTGATAAATGGGCAAGGGACATGGATAGCCAGTTCTCGATAAAGAAATCAAAACTATTAATAAGCACATGAAGAAGTGTTCTAAATCTCTTATAATCAGAGAGATGCAAATAAAAAAATCCTCTGAGGAATCACCTCACACCTAGCAGATTGGCTAACATGATAGCAAAGGAAAGTAGTGAATGCTGGAGGGGATGTGGCAAAGTAGGGACATTAATTTATTGCTGGTGGAGTTGTGAATTGATCCAACCATTCTTGAGGGCAATTTGGAACTATGCCCAAAGGGCAATAAAAGACTGTCTGCCCTTTTATCCAGCCATAACACTGCTGGGTTTGCACCCCAAAGAGATAATAAGGAAAAAGACTTGTAGCTGCACTCTTTGTGGTTACCAAAACCTTGGAAATGAGGGGATGCCCATCAATTGGGGAATGGCTGAGCAAATTGTGGTATATGTTGGTGATGGAATACTATTGTGCTAAAAGGAATAATAAAGTGGAGGAATTCCATGGAGACTGGAACAACTTCCAGGAAGTGATGCAGAGCGAGAGGAGCAGAACCAGGAGAACATTGTACACAGAGACTAATACACTGTGGTATAATCGAACATAATGGACTTCTCCTTTTGTGGCGGTGTAATGTCCCTGAACAATCTGCAGGGATCTAGGAGAAAAAACACTATTCATAAGCAGAGGATAAACTGTGGGAGTACAAACACCGAGGAAAAGCAACTGCCTGACTACAGCGGTTGAGGGGACATGACAGAGGAGAGACTCTAAATGAACACTCTAATGCAAATATTAACAACATGGCAATGGGTTTGAATCAAGAACACATGTGATACCCAGGGGAATCACGCGTCGGCTACGGGGGGTGAGAGGTAGGAAAAGAAAATGATCTTTGTCTTTAATGAATAATGTTTGGGAATGATCAAATAAAATATTATAAAATTAAAAAAAGAAAAGAAAATTTGTGATGTTAAAAGCATAAATTCCATTTTGTACCATTTTTATTTTTTTATATTGGCATTGCTCATCTATAAGCACTGAATTCTGTATCATAGAGGTGATATACAGTTTTAATTCTTTAATAATCGATTTAGAAAAAAGATACATCACAGAATTAAATAAAACAATAACAAATTTCATTTGAAGGAAAATAATCTAAAATAGAATTAATTTTAAAAGGTAGAAATAAAGAGCAATTATATCAAAGCTTTGAAATATATTAAATGTAGAAGTTATGAAAGCCAATTGGTATTGGTTAAAATATGGAAAATATTATGTGAGAAAAAATATGAAACAGTGGAACTCGATAACCTGGAATAAGACTTTGAACATAAATTAATTGGAAAAGAGCTTCTTTTTTGATAAGAGTTACTGAAAATTAATTTGGCAGATTTACACCAACACCTTAAAATCTATATTACAATAATTTATCTTATCACATCATCCATTGTTATTAGATAACATAAATTAGTGTTGGATTCAGTTATCACAGGTATATGCCTTTTCCCAGCTCTGTCCACCAGTATATTAGTAGCCTTACAAGAAGTATATGGTATGATTAATCTAGAGTTGTGGGTAGGTAAGTTATATTTGACTATAATACAAAGGAGCAACATATTAAAAATGGAAATTAGTGGAGATTTGAATTGGTTCATAAAAGAGCTAAGTTTTAGAGGAAAGAATTTAGTTGTACCATATCTCATAATGTATTAAAAGTCAGCAACTATCAAAACAATTTGATATTGCTTAAGAAAGAGTAGTGCATCAGTGGAATAGGTTAAGCACTTAATACATAGTAGTAAATGACAATAGTAATCTCATATTTAATAAATCAAAAGTTCTGAACTTTGGAAAAATTATTTGACAAAAACTGCTGGAAGAACTGAAACATTGTATGGAATATTAGGTATATTTTAATTTTAGATCTCATATACCAAGATAAAGTAAAAATGAATACATGTTTTTAATATTAAGGGTGATACTATAAGTAATGGGGGGGGAGTTTAGATACATTTAGCTGTTAGATCTATGGACAAGAGAAGAGTTATCTCCATAAATGACATAGAAAATATTCCAAGTTATAAAATAGATAACTTTGACTATATTACATCAGAAAAGTTTTGCACAAACAAAACCAATGCAAACAAGATTAGAATGGAAACAACATTGTGGGAAGATGGTCAAGTAGAGTGTGAAGCTTTCTCACCCTCCTAATACACCCATGAATGACAGAAGATAATTCCACAGAATCAATGCTAGAAGCAACAAAAACAAACAGGATTTAGGAATCAAGCTGAACAGCCAAGGACAATTAGGGAGGAAGGCTTCTGACCCCCTGTGCCTCAATCTCACCTAAAAAGCCCTGGGTGCAGGAACAGAACAAATAGCAAGGAATCAACTAGATTACCCCTAAGGGCAAGACCATCAACCTCATCTTGTTTCCTAAATCCTGGAACTTTTATCTAGGAGAATATCACCAGAATTGCTACAATTGGCTTGTCCAGGACTCTGGGAGCAACTGTGTCAGTGTCAGCCTCAGCTCAGGAGACTCCCACTGGTCAGACCTGGGGGGCTGAAAGACTAGAGTCCACAGGCATAAGGACAGGACCTCAAATCTCACTTCTAAAAAGTAAGGGATTTTGGAGACCTCAAGAAAACAGTCTGGATGATTGATGTATCCCAGGTCCTGTAGTGAGAGAAGAGAGAGGAAGGAGCATGTACTAACTAGTCACTGTGGTTTCTAAGGGACTGGGTCCCTTAGCTGAGATTACTCCTAGGACAGTGGAGTTCCTGGTTACCACCACAGAGGAAGGTGACCTATCTGCTTAAAGTTACAGTTGCAGAATTGTTTACAAGCTCTGATTGGAGTTCCTGATAGCAATTAAAGACCTAGGCTTGAGCAATGGATGTGGAGATTACATCAGACCCTGGATGACAAAAACTAGAATAATTGAATAGGGCCCAACTAACAAACAAACACACACCAAAAATTCTTGAAACCTGAGATGACATATGCCAGTACAGAAGAATCAATGGGAGTCCAAGAAAAAGCAAGTGTATTTGCCAAGTTGCTAAAATTTAAAAAAAAAAGCAATCAAAGGAAAAAAATCCCACAGCTATTGAAATGGGTATATAGAAGACTCTTCAGATTCAGAGGAAGTTAAACCATCTACTTCATAAACAGCAAAGGAATACAATAAATGGTCACAAATGCAAAAAGACTTTTGAGGAGGTTGAGGAAAAACTGGGGGGGGGGGATAAGAACAATGCAAAAAAAATCAAGAAAATTCCAAATGAAAAAATAGGTTCAGAAATTTAAGGAAGAAAGTAATCAATCTAGATGGCTAAACAGATCGAAACTAGTAAAGTGACTAGAAGCTACATCTCTTGACTTCCTGGGCCTTATTGGGCCTTTTACCTCAGTAAGTAAGTGTAACTTACACCCTCTCCACTGATGGTCTATACTCTTCTGGAAAAGACTTCTAAAATGGAGATAATTTAATTTTACAGATTTGAATATTGAAGAGTATGTGGGGAATTATTTCCCTCTGAGCCTTAAGAACTATAGCTCCAAAGTTTTCTTACCTGAATTCCATTTATCATGACTCAGATGGAGTGTGGGTATATAAATGTGAATTTAGAGAATATAGGGTACAAAATGGTAAACTATACTTTTTATGTGCTATGTAAAAAGAGGCAAATTACTAAGATTGTTATTAAAATTCCTCATAGAAAATGGAAAAAATATGACCAACTACTGTTGAACAGATTTATTATAATAAATATTTTTGCAAATTGGTAAAAAAAAAACAGAATTGGACAAGGGGAAGAAAATGTCTTAAGACAAGAAATAATACAGCTAAATTTAAAAATGCAATTATAGAAGAGACTATGAAACATCTTATCACAAAAAGAAAAAAAATAGTTCCAAAAGAGACAATATAAAAATAGTTTGTCTCCCAGAAAATTATGATAAAAAAGTATTTAGACATCATATTCCAGTAAATTGCCAAGGAACACTGTCCATAAATTCAGGAATCACAGATTAAAACAGAAATTAAAAGAATCCACTGAATACCAACCCAAAGGGACAAAAGATGAAAATGCAGAGGAACACCAAGGTCCATAACTCCCAGGTTTAAGGGAAAATACTATAAGCATTAAGAAAAAAAAATACCATGAAGCTACAGACAGAATTAAAAAAAAACTTAGTTGCCACAACAAGAACCCAGTCCATAGAATATAGCATTGCATAGAGCAAAAGAACTGGGCTTACAATCAAGAATAAAATATCCAGCAAAACTGAGCATAATTTCAAAAAGTATAAAAATGGATATTTACGGAACTAAAGGTATTTCAACTTCTCCTGGTGAAAAAACCATAATTCAGTAGAAAATTTGATCTACAAAATAACATAAAAAGGTTATGATCATAAGTGACTAATCCTAAATGACCCAAAAGTTCAAAATGTTTGACTCTTTTATGGGAAAGTGTTATCTAGGGCCACTTGGAATGATGCCATGGCCTGGGTGTCTTAGAAGAGTATGTATAGATCAAAAATTTGAGGTAAAGATGAATGCAATGGAATGAACCAAAATGGTAGTAGAGTAGATCAGAGGGAGATAAGATAGAATGGCTATCTCATATGCAGGAGGAATGGGTGGAGGAACTGCCACAAATAAGGAAAGGCAGAATTGAGGGCAAGTAATGCTAGAATCATACTGTCATCATATCTGAGATAAAGAGGGAAAAATTCACAATTAAAAAGGTAAAAAAATCATCTTAAAATATAGAGAAAAAAAGAAGGAAAAGGGGTGGATAGAGGAAAAATTGGGATAAGACAAGAAAGAACGAAGCAAAAGAAAGGACCTAAAAAGACTGAGGTACTAAGAGAAGGAAGAGAAGATTGAGAGAAAGGAGGACAAGGGGGTGAGAAAATAAAGAGATACTGATAAGGGAGCACCAATTGAGAAATTGGAGGTTAAAGTAATGAGATAAAGGAGGGACTCAGGAGAAGATGAGGGAATAGTAAAGCTATTTTGACAACTAGATACATATAACCAAAAAAATAAATAAGAATTTAAGAAGATAAATAAAATCTTAGCTAAGTTACATATGATAGATATTTGGAGGGAATTGAATGAGAACAAAAAAGAATACATTTTTTCAGCAGTACATGAAACATTAAGAAAAATTGACCATATATTAGGGCACAAAAACATTATACTTCAATATAGAAAGGCAGAAATATTACATGCAATCTTCTCATACAATAACAAAATTGGATATAATAGGGAACATGGAAACAAAAAGTAAAGAGTAGTAATAGAATAAATACTTAATCTTAAAGAATGGTTGGTTTAAATACTAAATTATTAAAATAATAAATAATTTTAATAAAGAGAATAATAATAATGAGACAACATACCCATACTTATGAGATATAGCAAAAGTAGTCATTAGAGAAAAATTACATCATGAAATGCTTATATTAATAAAATAGAGAAAGAAAAGATCAAAGAATTGGTAATATAATTTAAACAATTAGAAAAAGAACAAACTTAAAACCCCCAAATAAATAAACAATTAGAAATCTTAAAAATGAAACATGAGAAAAATAAAAATGATTGTAAGAAAGCCATTAAGTTAATAAATGAATATGGAGTTGCTTTTAATAAAAAAATCAACAAAATTGGTGAATCATTGCTTGACCAAAAAAAAAAAAAGGGCAGAAACCCAGATTATCTCCATTAAAGATTAAAGGTTGAATATACCACCAGTGAAGATGAAATTTAAGTAATTATTAGAAATTATATTTGTTAATTATATGAAAGCATATTAAACAATGAAAGATCTATAGAATAATACTTACAATACTTACTCCTAGACTAGCTGAATAAGAAACAAAATACTTAAATAAACCTATTGTATAAAAATAATTTGAACCAGCCATAAATAAACTTCTAAGAAAAAACATCTGGAACTTTTGGACTTACAAATGGATTTTATCAAGCATTGAATGATCAACTATTTCCAATATATGACAATATATTTCAAATAAAATATAAATTTACCAAATCCCTGTCATAAGACAAATATGGTGTTGATACCTAAACCAGGACAGAGCAAAAATAGAGAAAGAGAATTATAGACCAACCCCATTCATGAATAGAAATGAGGAAATCCTGAAAAAAAATAGACTATCTAGGAGACTGCAATAGGTCACAAAGACAATGCATTGTGACCAAATAGGATTTGTAATAGGAATTCAGGTATGGTTTATTATAAGGAGAAATATTAATATAACTGATAATATCAATAACAAAATAATAAAATATATGATTATATCAATGAATGAAGAAAATAATAGACAAAATATTACTTGTATTCCTACTAAAATCACTGGAAAGAAGAGGTATACATGGATTTTTTTCCTTAAAATAATATGAAACATCTGCCAAAGATGATCAAAACTTTTATCTGCAATAGGAAGAAGCTAAAGGTCTTCCCAATAAGATCAGGAATGAAATAAGGGGGTCCATTGGCACAAATATTATTTAATATAATATTCAAAATCCTAGCAATAAGGGAAGAGAAAAGAAATTGAAGGATTCAGAATAGACAAAGAGACAATGAAACTCAATATTTGCTGATAAAATGATAGTATATATGAAAAATCTGAAAAATTAAACTAAAAAGTTAGATGAAAAGATAAAAAATTTAGGAAAGTAGTAGGATATAAAAAAATCCATAGACATCATCAATATTTTTTTATATATTAATGACAGAGTCCTTCATAAAAGAAAGAATTACTACATTTAAAACAATCACAGAGAGAATAAAATGCCTGGAGGCATAATTAAATAGATTGGCAGATGTTGTTTAGGATATCATGGGTGGGCTATATATGAGGTAGATATGATTAAATGACACAAATGTCAATGGAAAACTTGAAGGTTTGATACACATACACACATACACACACACATACACCTTCTAAATGCCTCCAGAAATAGAGAAATCTAAGTGCAGCTAGAAATCTCTCTCTCTCTCTCTCTCTCTCTCTCCCTCTCTCTCTCTCTCTTTCTCTCTCTCTCTCTTTCTCTCTCTCTCTCTCTCTCTCTCTCTCTCTCTCTCTCTCTCTCCATCCCTCCATCTATCTATCTATCTATCTATCTATCTATCTATCTATCTATCTATCTATCTATCTATCTATCTATCCATCTATCTATCTACCTATCCATCCATCCATCTATCTATCTATCTATCTATCTATCTATCTATCTATCTATCTATCTATCTATCTATCTATCTATCTATCTATCTATCTATCCATGCTCTGGTAGATTTCTCGATGCACTTAGATGGTAGTAGTTCTTCACAGGTGGTGGTGCTTTGAAGGGAGCTGCATATAGTAGTACACCTGAGATAACTGAAACTACAGATATTGAAACCATGGATAAGTAGCACTGCCATAATATTAAATTAAGAAAAATATAAAAAATAGATGACTAAGCAGAAAAATTTAAACAACATCAATCTTTGTTTCTACTAGAAAATGCTTGTTTTTCTTGAATCATGGATTTTTGTCTAACCTGCTTTCTTGAGATAGTCCAACCCTGTCACTTGACTTGCCCACACAAACTGCACTTTAACTAACTGCCTTTTTTTTTCTTTTTCAGTCCAAGACAATGTTGGGAGATAATCTTCCATAATGAGTTGAAGCACAGAATAAGCAAAATAAATCATTTCAGTTTTATGTAGGAATACACAGAAATTCTTGGGAAAAATTTGAGAATATCTAAGACCTTTTTTCATTAATGTCTTTAGTTGTATAGAAAAATATTGCATGAAAAAGCCATTACTCTATACTAAATGACTTACTACAGGCCTTGAGGCTCACATTTTCCCAGCTGTTTAGTGACTTATGTCAAAAAATTACTTGTCTAAGCCCAGTTTCTCTCAATTCAATAACCCCTGGACCTCTCAAATAAAAGGAAACAAAATGATTTTCAATCGTTTTGAAGGAGGATGTTTCAGTCACCAACATTTTATAATCAGCATGAGAACAAAACACCCTTAAAACTCTCTCCTTTTTTCATTAATCAAAATTCCAGTTAGTTGCTTTCTTTTTAAGATTTGTCCAAAATATACATTTAAATAAATCCTTTTCTGACCCACAATTTTGATATAACTCTAGATAAACTTTTCTGAAAGAAAATAAAAAGTAGTTTCAATTTTATTTCTCCCATAAACCATTCATGTTTTATTAATAGATTATTTCCAAATGAATTAGCTATTCGATTTTAATGAATAATCTTTCCTAAGACAAAAGGCTCTGGCACAACTAGGAACATATTTTTCCTTTCCCTCCTCTTAGGCCATTTTGCTTGACAACTAAGTGAGATTTTGGTGGTTGACTCCTCACACTGTGGTTTATTTAGTCACACATCCTAATATGAGTTCATTGTGTCAAAAAAGGTAAAGTCACAAAAATTAAAGTAAGAAGATTTCTCTTATTCAGCTGCCTTGTCTTTACCTGTCAACACCCTACCCATTTATCACCCCACCTGTCAAAGTTGACATAAGCATTCGAAGGGATGGGAGAAGTGGATGCAGTCAAATCTGGATAAATGTCTTCATGATCGTCTTTAGGAATGTCAGCTGCTCTGCACTCTTCGTATTTCAGACTTGTATGTGACAGCAATTCCACTTGCACTAAGGCTGCATTCCAAATTGATATCTGTGGATGGTTTGGATTCCGGGCAATAACAATGCCTTAGGCAAACTTAATTTTGAAGTTTGATACCAGTAAACAATATGATCTTTTTTTGTGTTAATGTGGAAGAGAAGAAGTGGAATGAGGGGAATATAACCTCAAATGACAGATACCATAGGGGATTATTTCATTTTGTCTTTTGCAGATTGATTCTGCCTATGTTAATTTAAACTGGATTTCCTAACCATTCTTTCATTTGGAAAACAGTCTAAAGAAAGAATCTTGTTGAATTATTGATTAAAGATGTGGTACTTACTATACAAATATAATGCTAATGAACCTCCTATAAGTAAGGCATAGCTTTGAGATGATGATCTTGTCTCTCTTGGCCAATATGACTTATGACCACTGCTTATACTTGTTTTATAATTTGTTATAACAACTGCTAAGAGCTATTTGGTGTTTAAGGGATAGTTGAGGATCATAAGACACAGTAAATTCATCCATGTCATATTAATAGTCATAAAAAGTACAAAATCTAAATTTTACCAACATCCCAGATTTACTGGAATCCTAATCAATTTTTAGGTTTCTGGAATGAAGTAACTGTAAGTACTAAAAGAATAAGACTGGTGTAAGTGGAGAATATTTGGCTAATGAGTATTGAGAATTATGCAGGAAAATAAATGGATTTGGGGAATAAAGGGACATATAAGAATGATTTTAAATATCTAATGGAAAAGAAAAATGCTTGGATAGTAAAGTACATAAACAAAAACAAATCCTTTTGAGAATAACAACTTAAATGGTTCTTCTGAATAATTTTGCAATTTATAATATAACAAGTAACTTCACAAAATTGATCATAAATACATGCTTTTGGTTTACTAGAAAAATATTTTAGCATTTGTCATTTCAAGTGGAAACATTAGGATTTTTCTACTTTTTCTTTGGTCAGTCAATTGTCAGGTATCCATTGTGATTACTTGACATAAATTCAAGCAAATATGAATACAACATTGATCGATTACTCTCCAGAGAATTTTGCTCTGCAAAGCACTGTTACTCAGTAACAAATTCAGAGAGAGCTTATAATAAATACTTTCACAAGTGATTTCCAACTGAAGTGGAGAAAATAACAGGGACAAATATTACTACATATATAAGCCCCCCCTAAGGTGGGGTCACATTGATATTCTTAAAAAGTTATTATATCAGTGCAAGTATATAGATACAATTGATTGCAACTTCCAAATGGAAGAGAGTAAAAGACAATATTCTAGAGTAATGCATAATCTAAAGTGGAATTCTATATTCTATAATCAGTCAGATACACATATAAATATACTTATCCTCAATGCTTTTTGAACTCCTGTCCCCAGAAGTGTCTTCCTAACTTGTCCGATTAGGAGAAACTGGTTAGTGATAAAGGAATTCATAATTCATCTGCAATTTAATTATTTTATTTGTTTATCCAATATAATTTTTGAACATCTCAATAGACTACATTTTAGACACTGGGAAATACAGATGTATAGATAGACAGTACAAAATTAATAAGATACGATTCCTGAAGGTGATCATATTTCTTATAGCAATAGGACATGTACAGATATATAAAATTGAGTAGTTTTTGCTAATTTCAAATTAATATAAAAAGTGCTAGGAGAATGCAAAGTATAGAGAATCCCTAGATTAAAGAGTGATTTGAATACCAGGTTAAGGAATTTAGATTTTTTTGTTAGGCTAGTGAATAAAAGTGGTTTGGAGTACATCTTTAAAATTATGATACTTGGACAATTTTGCTTTCTTTTCATGCATACTCTCAGGGCTCTCTTTGGAGAGTGAAGATTGTATACAATTCACCCACAGGTCAAGCATCATGAACTGAATCTAGAAGAGGGATATTTTTCCTTTCTTTTAAGCCCCATGTCCTGTGTGTGTGTGTGTGTGTGTGTGTGTGTGTGTGTGTGTGTGTGTGTGTGTGTGATAATTGTTTCTTTTCTATTTTGCTCTTTTTCAGTTGTAGATAAAGGTAGTGATATTAACTAGATCCTAGGATTTGGAGTCATGACAACCTTGGAACCAAGATTACAGGTAAGATAAGGCAGACAGACAGCCAAGCAGAGAAGCCCTGTTGGATGACTGTAACTAGAGCCTAAGGAGGGGCATCTGTTTTTAGAACTTGGATAGTTCTTTTTAGGACCTGGGCTAAGCTAATCTTCATCCCTACCTCAGAAACAGAGGTGGTACAGAATGATGAGAACCCTTTAGAAATATAGTTGTTGGTATGTGTTTCTATATTATGATTATATTTATGAAGTAAATATTTATTTGTGGAAGTTAATCAAATATTAGTAGTTATGTGGAAAGTGTTTGCAGAAAATACATCCCTTACAATGGAGTAATACTATGGGTGAAGACTAGATATAATGGCAGAAAATTTAGACATCACAAAACCCCTTACTTGTAGAGGAAAATTCTTGGGGAGGTTAGGAATATATACATATATTAATATAAATCACACATGTACATAAACACATAAATATGTATGCATATGCTTGCAGGTATGTGTCAGTATATATGTACACACACACACATATCTACATTTTTTCTAGGGCTTGACCAAACCTATTTGACATCACTTTCTGGAGATTTTTAGTTTTACTTAACTTATGTTTTTCCTTCTTATCTTTATGTAATTATTTAATTTTTCCTTTCTTTTTCCTCTTAGTATTTAAACAAAATTTATCTTTTCCTCCCCTTCAACTTATTTCACTTAGTTATTTTATTTTCCAATCATTTAAAAAAATAAATTACTTTCCCTTGCTCTTTTCATTAATTCTCTTTCATTTCCATCTATTCTAGATGTTTATCTTTCAATTTATATCTTTTAAAGTCATTTATTTCTTCTTTAGTCGTCTATTTCTCATTGAAACAAAAGTTCTAATGTAGCTATTTTGACTTTCCACCCCTAAAATTTCTGTTATGTCCTTGTAGACTTTGCCAGACCACTCCATAATTTTTCATTGTCTATAATTCTTAAAAATATTAATATCAAAATAGAAATTTTCTGATCTACCATATTTTTCAAGCAATTTCTACTCATTTATATCTCCATGATTATTTTTCTCCATTTCCTATGACATCCCATTTTTTAACCTCTTCACCTTTTCCTATTTCAGATGTCAGTTGCCTCCAGGAATTCTGATTTCTCTTCTCCAAAAACAGGATACTATCTATAAAGGCACAGCATACTCTTAGAAGTATCTGTAAGTACCATTTTTTTTTTGCAGATTATATTGATTGAATGATTCCCCATCTCTCTTTATAGAATGTACCTCTTTGTCATGGAAATGTTCTTCAGTTGAACCCTCTTCCACCAATGAATAAAGATTTGCTCATTTCCATCTGCTTCAGTTTCTACATTATTGCAAAGACATTTTACTGGTCTTTTTTAAGTTCTATATTTTTTCCAGATTACATGTGATACATTTTTTGACATTTTCAATGTATGTTGTCTCTCTCTCTCCTATTCTTCCCATCTCCACTAGATAGAAGGTAATATGATAGAAACTGAACATGTGTTATCATACAATTATTTCAAGTTCATCATATTGTGAAAGAAGATATATTGCTTATACAAAGAAAAATTTATGAATGAAATAAAATAGAGAATGATGGGATTCAAGCAGCATTCAGACTCCATTAGTTATTTCTATAGTGGTGGGTGGATAGACTTTTTCATCATGAGATTTTTGGAGCTGTCCTGGATCTTTATTCCTCATGATATTCCTGATAATAGTTGTCATTTACAAATTATAATTGAAGATTATTTCTGTTACTTTGTATAGTATTCTTCTCCTTATGTTCACATTATTTTGCATCAACTCATATGTATTTGAAATTATTTTTGTGATCATCTTGCTTATAATTTCTTATGGAGTGATAGTATCTCATTACAATCAGGTACCACAACTTGCTTAGCCATTTCCCAATTGAGAGACATCCCTTTTAGATTCCAGTTCTTTCCAAGCACAAAAAGAACTACTATAAGTATTTGAGAACTTCAAGATAGTGTTTTGAGATATAATACAGCTATGCTTCTTTCTTTCATATTTTTTGACAATTTCCTTAATATTCTTGGCCCTTTATCCTTCCAGATGATTTCCCCCCTAGCTCTAGGCACTGAAATGGTAATTTATTGCAATAAAATTCCCAAATTTATTACATGGGCTATATTGTCCTTGAGTAGTTAATGTCTCTCTAATTGCTTAGATTTTACTGTATTGGTTTGAAGAGTTTTGTGTTTGGTTTGTGTGTGTGTGTGTGTGTGTGTGTGTGTGTGTGTGTGTGTGTATTTGTTTTGTTCTTATTATTCCTGGGTTTATCTTGGCAGGTAGAAATTGCATCTAGGTACTTTATATACTTTTAAATGGAATTTCTCTTTCTATCTCTTACTGTTGTACATGATGATGATGATGATGATGATGATGATGATGATGATGACGATGATGATGATGATGTAAACCCTTACCTTCCATCTTAGAATCAATACTGGGTATTGGCTCCAAAGCAGAAGAGTTTTAAGCCTAGGCATTGAGGGTTAAGTAACTTGCCCAGGGTCACACAACTGGGAAGTGTCTAAGGTCAAACCTTAAACTAAGACCTCATGACTCTAGGCCTGGATCTTAATCCACTGAGCCATAAAACTGGCCCTGCTGTTGTGCATTATTGATACTATAGAAAAATTATGATAATTTGGAGCTTTCTTTGATAATTTCTTGTAATGTGGTATCCAGACTTTTTATTTTTATGGACATGACTTTCAAATAGTTCAAGCATTATCTTGCATTATCTCTCCTGGAACAGTCAGTTATTTGTCCAGTGAAAATTGTCTTATTTTTTATCCTTTTTATTTTGTTTTATTGTTTCTTAATGTTTCATGAATATACTTTTTTTTTCTTTTTTACCAATTCTATTTTTAATGAATTATTTTCTTCTGTGAGCTTTTGAATCTCCATTTTCATTTGGCTAATTCTACATTCTATTTTACTTTATTTATTTTATTCATTATATTTTTGTGTCTCTTATTCCATTTGGCCAAGTCAACTTTTTAAAGTCTTATTTTCTCCTTACATTATTTTAAGTCCTTCTTGCAAATTTTTGTGAATATATGTGTGTGTATATATATTATATAGTTTTTTAATTTTGAATTCCTTTTTTGAACTTCTCCAGAGTCTGAGCCCAATTTATATTTTTCTTTGAAGTTTTGCTTGTAGATGTTTAGATCTCACTGTCCCCTTGAGTATATACCTTGTTCTCCTTTATTTCCATAATGTTTTAATATAGTAAGTGCTGTTTTATTTATTTATTTTCCCATTTTCTAATTTCCCCATTAAAAAAAAAAAAACTTTTACTTTTATCTCAATAGTAGGCTTTGTTCTCAGTGGGAACTTTCTTAAATTTTAGTTTTTCATTGCTACTACCCTCAAGTGTTGTTATGGGTTTCAGCAAGTTTCTGTTTTTCCAAGGTGTTATGATGGCCTATAGGATGGGAACTCTGAAAGCCACCTCCCACTACATATTAAGTCTACTCTAGGGATTGCTGATGGTTTGTGGTGCTCAGAGAATTATGAAATATATTATGCTGTGGCTATAGGCCTCATCATAATTCTGGGCAGGTGCTCAAGAATTCACTATGGGATTAAACAGGTCAGAGGGACTTCTGACTGCCTTGCATTGTAGCTTAGGGCCTCAGTGTAACCTTGGCTTGCACTGGGGTTGTACTAATGTTTGGGTCTTCACTGCCCTGATTTTGTTGAACAAAAGGAAAATATGGAAATCAAAAGGTCCAGCAATCATTTCCAGAATATATGCTCAAATGAAAACTTCCAAGAATATTAGAGTGAAATCCGAAGCCAATGAAAATAATTCAAGCAGCCATAAAAAATCAATTCAAATATCATGGAGCTATCATAAGAGTTACATGGGACTTAGCAGTTTCTTCTTTAGAAAAGGAAAGGAAGGTTTAGAATATGATCTTCTGGAAGTCAAAATAACTAGATTTTTAAAAAAATCAACTACCCCCCAAAATTAAGTATATATTATCACGATATAATGGTCATTTAATAAAATAGAATATTTCAAGCATTCTTGATGAAAAGGCCAGACCTAAAAAGAAAATTTGATGTTCAAATATGACTCAAGAGAAGCATGGAAAGATAAACAAGAAAGAGAAAATTTATGGGATATAATAAGGCCCAACTATTTATATTCCTAGATGAAAAGATGATATTTGTAAATCTTAAAATTTTCATCATTATCTGAGGAGCTAGAAGGAGTAAACATAGGAATAGGGTGTAGGAATAAGGTGACTAGTAGACAAACTACTAGGAAGGAAGGAAGGAAGGAAGGAAGGAAGGAAGGCAGGAACAAAGGAAAGAAGGAACAAAGGAAAGAAGAAAGGAAGGAAAGAAGGAAGGGAGGAAGAAAGGAAGGAAGGAAGGAAAGAAGGAAGAAAGGAAAGAAGGAAGGAAGGAAGAACAAGAAAGAAAAATGGGATAAAAATAACAAAAAGATGAAACAAAGAAAGAAACAAAGAAACCATAGAAAGAATGAATGAATGAAAGAAAGGAAAACAAAAGAAAAGAAAGAAGTATAGAAATTAATTAAATTTTAGAAAAGATAGATTTAGTAGATTTCAGGAGAAAATTCAATGGGGATTAAAAGGAATATGCTTTATTTTCTCATCAGAAGTACTTGGTACCAAAACAAAAACTGAGCATGTACTAATTCATAAAGAATTCAAAACAAATGCAGAAAAGCAGAAATAATAAATGCATCCTTTCCATATCTTAATGCAACAAAAATGAGACTCAAGAAAGGTCCATGGAAGGACAAATTAAATATTCATTGGAAAATTTTAATCTAATTTTTAATAGCGGTGAGTCAAAAATTAATTATATAAATAATAGTTTCACTGAAGAGAATGATAACAAGGTGACAACTTATCAAAGTGTATGGGATACAGCCAAAACAGTACTAGGATGATAATTTATAGCTCTTAATTTGAGATCAATCACCAATAAAATAGAGAAAAAGCAGATTAATGAATTGGTTATGTGACTAAAAACAATAGAAAAAGAACAAATTTAAAATTTCTAACTAAAAATTAAATACAAAATCCTAAAAATGAAAAGAGAAATTAATAAAAATGAATGTTAGAGAGCTATTAAACTAATAAATCAAAATAAGAATTAAAATAAAAAATATAGCATTGTTTAACTTAATGAAAAATAAAGGAAAGAAGAAAATCAAATTGCCAGTATCAAAAAAGAAACTTATGAATTTACCACCAGTGAAGAAGTAATTAAAGCAATCATTGGGAGCCATTTGAACAATTACATGAAAATAAGTCTGAAAATCTAAGTGAAATGATTTTTTTACAAAAATATAAATTTCCCATATTTTCAGGAGAAATAGAATTCTTAAGTATTACCATCTCAGAAAAAGAAATTGAACAAACCATAAAATAAATCCATTGTAAAAAGGGTCCAAATAGATTCACAGATGAATTCTATCAAACATTTAGAGAAATATTATTTCCCATGCTATGCAAACTATTTGGCAAAATTGGCAAAGAAGGATCCATACCAAATTATTTTTGTGACAGAAATAGGATGCTGATACCTAAGCCAGGAAGAGCAAAAACTATAAGATTAGGAGTGAAGCAAGGATACCCATTATCACCTCTATTAATTAATATTGTACTAGAAACACTAGCAGTAGCAATTAGAGAAGAAAAAGCAATTGATGCAATTAAATTAGGCAATGAGGAAACTAAACTATCACTCTTTGCTGATGATATGATGGTATACTTAAAGAACCCCAGAAAATCAACTAAAAGACTGGTGGGAATAATTAACAATCTTAGCAAAGTTGTACTGTATAAGATAAACCCATATGAATGATCAGCATTTCTATGTATTTTGAATAAAATTCAGCAGCAGGACTTAGAAAGAGAAACTCTACTTAAAGTCACTCCAGACAAAATAAAATATTCAGGAATCTATCTGCCACACAAAAAATAGGGATTATTTGAACACAACTACAAAACACTTTTCATAAAATTAAAACTAGATCTAAATAATTGGGAAAATATTAATTGCTCCTGGGTAGGATGAGCTAATATAATAAAAATGACAATCCCACCCAAATTGATCTAGTTATTAAATGCCATATCTATCAAACTACCAAAAAACTTGTATAGAATCAGAAAAAATTCTAACCTTATTCATCTGGGAGAACAAAGGGTCAAGAATATCAAGAGGAAAATGGGGAAAATGTGAAGAATGGGGGCCTCGCAGTACCAGATCTTAAACTATACTATAAAGCAGTGACCATCAAAACAATATGGTACTGGCTAAGAGACAGAATGGTGGGTCAATGGAATAGCTGTAAATGGCCTCAGCAATCTAGTGTTCAATAAATCCAAAGACTCCAGGTTTGGGACAAGAACTCACTATCTGAAAAAAATAAAACTGCTTTAAATATTGGAAAACAGTATGGAGAAAATCAGGTTTAGATTAACATCTTTCACCCTGTCCAAATATAAATTCAAAATTGCTAAATACCTTAAATATAAAGAGTAAAATTATAAATAAATTTGGTGATCATATAACAATATATCTGTCAGATATATGGGAAAAGAAGTTATTTAAAACCAAGCAAGTGATAGAGAACATTATACAGTGTAAAATGAATGACTTTGATTATATCAAATTATAAAGGCTTTGTACAAACAAAACCAGTGCAACCAAAAAAAGCAGAAAAGCAACAAACTGGGAGGAAAATTTTATAACAAAACTCTCTGACAAAGGTTTAATTTACTAAATATATGAAGAACTAAGTAATATTTACAAAACAATTGAAGCCATTCCCCAATGAACAAATATGAACAATGAACAAGGGACATGAATAGGCATTTTTCACAGGATGAAACAAAAACTATCAATAATCTCTTGAAAAAGTGTTCTAAAACCCTTCAGATTAGAGAAATGCACATCAAAACAAAGCTGAGGTATCACCTAGCATCTAGAAAATTAGTCAATGTGGCAGCAAAGGAAAGTGATAAATGTTGAAGGAGATGTGGCAAAATTGGACACTATAATACAATGCTGGTGGAGTTGTGAATTCGTCCAACCATTGTGGAAGTCAATCTGGAAATATGCCCAAAGGGATTTAAAAGACTGCCTTTCTTTTGATCCAGCCATACCACTGTTAAGTTTGTACCCCAAAGAGATAATGAGGAATAAGACTTGTACAAAAATAATTAAAACCAAGGTCTTTGTGGCTGCAAAAAAAATGGAAATGAAGGGTGTTCATTGATTGGGGAATGGCTGAATAAAGGAAACTGAAAGGTTCAATTCTCTTTCATCAAATATCACATTGTTAGGTATATAACCAATAACATCAATGATAAAAGTAAAAGTTCCTTATAAACCATACTTATAGGAAAAGGAAATTATGATTATGAAACACTCAAGAAAGTATGGGAATGTAGATTAACTAGAAGAATTTTAAGAAAGCAGACATGAAAAACTAGAAAATCATTATATATGATGAATAAAACAGCATAAAAGAGAACAACAAAAAATGCCAAAATGAATGCAATAAAAGTACATATATGAATGAGGCAGAGTCAAGATGGTGGAGAAAGCATAATGACCTATCTGACCTCTACCAAATTACCCTCCAAAAAACTATGATATAATGCCTCAGAATAAATTCTTGAGCATCATAACCCACAAAAAAGATGAGGTGAAGTAATTTTTCAGCCCAAAAACCTTAGAATACTGGTAGAAGGGATATAATGCATCAGGGTGAAGGTGGAACACAAAGCAGTATGTTAGGTCAGGCCCCACATTGTCAATCAGCCTTGGATGGAGTTTAATCAGTAACAAAGGATATTGGAGCTTTCAGCCATAGATAGTAAGAGGTGTTATCAGACAATTGCTCGAGAGATTGTAAGGGACACTGATTCTCTGGGTACAAGATTCATGTTGCATTGTCAGTCCTAGATTGAGGTTTCAAGGTGAAGAGGAATGTGACAGAGGCTGGCACTAAAGAAAAAGTGCCAGGCTGAAGAGTGCATGAAACTGATCACTTCGACAGGGGAGGGGCCCCAAGGTATTGGAATCTTGAGGAGGAGAAGACTCTGGCTGGTAGAGGAGTTGGGCTCTCAGTCTTGAGAAGCCAAACACAGAAGGTGGGAAAAGATTTTCTATTTGTATTATAAGGGGAGGTTAAATTGTATTCAAGGGATGTTCTTTTAGTAAAGAGAGGGGGAAAGAGAGGAGAATGCCCCTTCTTAGAGCGGGGTACAGAGGAAACAGATGATGTTTAGGGTTGGCTCAGAGAGAGGAGAGGGGATTTGAAGATTTCCCCCCTTATGCCTTCCCTCCTTAGCTAAAGCTGCTCTCCCCAATTCACTCTTTTCTCCCCTCCACTACTTGAGACCAAAGGGTCTCCCCTTGATCTGTTCACTCACACTCAGCTTGGGGAACAGATAACTTTTAATGTCAACTCAATCAGGTAATACAAAAGGAATAATGGTCAGGGAAGAATGAGAAAGGATAGTGGGAAAAGGGGGTCCCTGTCTCTATCTAAACCCTTTCCCCTCATTCCTTGAGTTTGGGGGAAACTCAAGCCTTGGAAACCTGAGCTCCCTAAGAGAAAGTCAGGTTGGCTAACTCCTGGGCAACAGGAGCTGAGGTAAAGTCTGCTCATGTCTCTCTTCAGAAAGTCCCTTCAATTGGGAAGTGTTGGGGGAAAAGATTTCCAGTCACCAGCAGGAAAAGTGGGCAACCCTCAGAAGAAACTCTTTTCCTACCTTCTTTCTTCGACTTCTCAAGACTGAGAGATCAACTCTTCTACCAGCCAGGGTCTTCTCCTCCTCAAGATTCCAATCCCTTGGGGCCCTTCCCCCATTGAGGTGATCAGTTTCACACACATTCTTAAGCCTGGCACTTTTTCTTTAGTACCAGCCTCTGTCACAGGAGCAATAGCACAATTGCAATTTAGGGGTTATTTTTTGCCTTCCTTCTCAATTTCTATTCCCATCCTAGAATTCCCCACGATTCAATCAACTTAATTAATGTGGAAATATATTTGCAAGACTTCATATATAAAGTAAGTGTTTTATTTCTATTCTTCTCAGTGAGTTGGGGGGGAGATGGAAGGAATTAGGAACTTAATATTAAAAATATATTTAAAATAAATCAATAAATATTTATAAAGGGGCTATTATGTGCCAGGCACTGGACTGAGTATTGGCAAAACAAAAAGATAAAAACAGTCTCGACTTTCAAAGAGCTTATAATCAATTGGAGAGACAACATTTAAATGAATAAATATAAAGCTAAATACAGGATAAATAGGGAATCATTTGAGAAAAAAATAGTAGAATTAAAAAGGGTTAGAGATGACTTCTAGTAAATGATATTTAGTTGGGAATTGAAAACAGGGTGTTCAGTAGAATTAGAAGAGTAGAAAGATTATTTGATGCATGAAGGACAGTAAAAATAAAATACCACTAGACAAATGATGGAGTGTTGTTTATGGAAAACCCAGGAAGTCAGTAGGATCAAAGAGTATGTAGAGTGGAATAAGATGTAAATAGACTGGAAATATAGGAGGGTCCTAGGTGATAAAGTGCTTTAGTTGCTAAACTTAGAAATATTTATTTGATCTTGAAGATGATAGGGAACCACTAGCATTTATTGAATGGGGGGATAAAAGATATCATTTAGGGAAATCACTTTGGTGGCTGAATGGAGAATGAATTGGAATACAGACAGAATAAAGGCAGAGAGACAAGTAGAACCATCAGCATGCAGGCTATTATTATAGTCCAGGAGTTAGGTGATAATTCAATGGACTAATGAGGTGGCAATACCAAAAGTATAAAGAGAGGATATTTGAGATATATAACAAAGGTGAATTCAGCAGACTGACAAGATTGGATATGGGAGCAGATAGGAAAAATGAGGCATCTTCAGTGACATACTAATCAAGTTACCAAAAAATCATTTCATAAAGCTAGAAAAAAATCAATTCATCTGGTAGAAGAAAAGACTTAGAATATCAAGGAAATTAATAAAAAATTAAAAGATAGCTGAAATGTATCAGATATCAAACTATATTATAAAGTAACAACTAACAAAACAATCTGGTAGAACTGTATTGTAGGACCAAAGGAATAGATTAGGCACTTGACACACAATAGTAAAGTACTGTGCTGACCTAGACTTTGATTAACCAAAAGGTGCAAACTTTTGGAAGAAGAACTTACTAATTAACAAAAACTTTTGTAAGGCTGGAAAAATCTGAAATTAGGTATTGACCAACATATTGTGGCAAAAAAAAAATAAAAATGTATTCATGATTTAGAAATAAAGGGTGATACCATAAACAATTAGAGAAACACAAAATAGTTAACCTGTCATCTTATTGATAAAGGGAAATGTTAGGTCAAAATTAAACATTGAAAAATGAGATGTAAAATAGATAATTTTGACTACATTAAATTAATGTGTCTGCACAAACAAAATCTTAGCAATAAAGTTTAAAAAGAAAACAACAAATTGGGGATGTCTTTATAATAAGCCACTCTGATAAAGACATCATTTCTCAACTATTAAGTTAACTAAGTAAAATTTATAAGAATTCAAAGCATTTCCCAATTGAAAAATGATCAAATGATATGAACAGGTAATTCTCAGATGGAAAAATTAAAACTATGTTTAGTCATATTAAAAAAATATATTCCAAATCGGTATTAACTACTGAAATTGGAATTAAAATGGGTCTGTGGTTCCATCTTTTGCCTACCACACTGGTTCACTTGAAAAAAGGAAAAGGATAAATGTTGGAGGTGATGTGGAAAAATTATGACACTAATAAACTGTTGGTAGAATTGTGAACTCATATAACCATTCTAGAGGGTAATCCTGAATGATGCCCCAAAGGCATCAAACTTGTCATTTCCTTTGACCCAGAAAAACTCTACTAGATCTATATCACAAAGAAATTAAAGATAGAGGAAAAGAACCTACCTGTACAAAAACATTTAAAGAAGTTTATTTATTTTATTTTTATTTTTTTGGTGTGGTGGCCAAAAAAAATCAAAGACAAAAACAAAAAAAAAAACTAGATAGTAAAGAGAAGTCTTTCAACTGAACAAGTTCTGGCTTATACTTGTAATGGAATGCTATTATGCCATAAGAAAAGACACTAAGATGATAACAAAAAAAAGTACCTGAAAAGGTTTAGATAAAGTGATGGAAATTTAAGTAAGCAGAACCAGGAGAACATTGTACACAATACTAACAAAAATATCTACTGACCTGTAAATAACTTAACTATTCTCAACAAGGCAAGGATCCAGGACAACTCCAATGAACTCATGACAAAAAGAAAATTGGGTATACATTGTCATAGAATGAACAGATGAACTCTGAATATAAACTGAAATAAATATTCTTCACTTTTTCTCCATGATATTTTCTCTAGTGTAAGAAACTTGTCTTCTTTCACAACATAATAAAAATAGATATTTTACAATAATATATGTACAATCTATATCATATTACTTTCCATCTTGGGGATGGGGAGAAGCCAGAGGGAGAGAAAGAACATGGATTGCAAAATATCAGAAAACTGATGTTAAAAATTATTAACATGTCACCTGCATAAAAAAAAATTTAAAAAGAATAAGTTGTCAAAGAAAACTTGTAGTAGGAAGCTTGAACAACTCTGAGAGTTGTGTTGCTGATTACAGTAAAAGTTCAAGAGAAAAGAGAGGTCTATCTTGGATATATTGAATTTAAAATGTCTATTATACAGTCATTATGAGATGTCTGAAAGAAAGTTTGCTAAAGGAGAGTGTGGATTTATTAGAAGAAAGATAAAATGGAATCTTTTTTGGGGGGTGTGGATTAGTGATTTAATTGTTGTACAGAATAGATTGATGACTATTGTGTAACTTATAGTCTTAGAGAATTTCCTAGGATAATATGAATGAAATGTCAGGCCTATGGCAACATAGCCAATGTGTGTCAAAGACAGAACATGAAAACAGGCTGTTCTAATCTCAAAACAATCATTTCATTGACTACACTATGTTGCCTCTTTAAGGGAGGGTAACTTCCTTCATTTTTTGTTAGTATTCAGGCAGAGAGTATAAAAAAGAGAAATACAATCCAGATATTTCTAGTATTGGGGAAAAATATTCCACAAATCTAGTTTGTTCTCTCAATTTCAACAAAGAATAAGTAATAGACTGATAATTATATGTATGTATATATTTATATTTACGTTTATATATATATATAATTACATACAATTTTAAATTGATGCATATGAGAGGTAGAGTCAAGATGGCAGCCTAGAAGGAGCAGAAGTTCAGAACTCTGAATACTCTTCCTTACTGAAAAAAAACTGAATGCTAGGGAACTGAAAATCAAACTTAACAACAAGACAGATCCAAGGAATTCTCCTGCTGGACTGAATTCAAAAGGTTCTCCCCCCAAAAGCCGGAATCCGAGAACACTCGGGTTTAAGGAGAAGACAGAAGGAAGGCCCCAGGACCCATCCACCCTCCCAACTAGAGCACTGAGACTCCAGAGGCAGCGGGAACTTCTGGGTGGGCAAAGGTGCAGGTCTGGAGGGTGTACCTTGTGGGTAGGGCTGTGCCAAGTTCAGAGTGTCCAACACAGATGGCAGGGGAGTATCTAGAGAGGGAGCATAGACCTGGAAGACTGGCCAGAGCTGTGGAAATCCTCTATATTTGCTCCAGCCTTCCAGGAGGTTTTGGACTCAGAGCACACCAAGTCCAACTAAGCTGAACTTAATCCCATCAAAAGTCTCCAGAACTCAAGGAAACCCAGGCTCCACACACATCCTCATTGACTGCTGGACTCTAATCCAATCAAAAGCCTTCAGAGGACAGGAAAGCTCAAACCCCCAACAATCCTCCCTCAGAGACTACACCAAGAGATCTTCTGTTAAAGCTCCAAGAGGGAAGACTGACAGAAGACCCCAAAACCAAAAAAAAAAAAAGAGAGGAGCAAGAGCACAGGCAAATACAAGGAGTAAAGAAGGGGTGAATATGAGCAAACAACAGAAAAAGAAGTAAGAAACTACAATAGACAGCTTTTATTCAGCAAATGAAACAGATGGGGAGAGATCAGAATATGATGAATCAGAAATGCCAGCGAATTGGATACAGGCTGTGGAAGAACTCAAAACACAATTAAGAGAGGCTGAAGACAATTGGGAAAAGAAGTTGAAAATTAAGATAAGTCATCTAGAAACAGAGGCACTTGAACTAAAACTAGAAAATAGTGTCTTGAAAGCCAAAATCAACCATCTGGAAAATTAGGCAAAGGAGATGAAAGATGAGGCAATGGAGATGAAAGATGAGGTAAAGAGGATGAAAGACAACCTTCAAAGAAATTCAGACCAGAAGGAAAAGGATGACCAAAAAGCCATGGATGAAATCCAGTCTTTAAGAACCAGAATACAACTGGAATTAAGTGACCTCACAAGGCAGCCGGACACTATAAAACAAAACCAAAAGAATGCAAAATGTGAGGAAAATATGAAGCATCTCATTCAGAAAAGAGAAGATTTAGAAAATCTTTCAAGAAGAGACAATTTAAAAATCATTGGTCCATGACAAAAGAAAAAGCCAGGACATAATAGTACAGGAAATAATTCAGGAAAAATGCCCCAATATCCTAGAACAAGAGGGAAAAGTGGAGATTGAAAGAATCCACAGATCACCTCCTATATTTAATCCCCAACTGACAACACCCAGGAATGTTGTGAATCTTGAAATTTCTCAGACTTGTGAATGTTAAAAAATTCCCCATTGGGACAATTCCCTATTAGGGACCATTCCCCATCTAAAATGTGAGAACTCTACTTACATCAGAAATGTGAAGACCTCTACTCCACCCGTACTTAAGACTGCTTTAGGGGAGAAAACTCCTTGCTGAACAATGAAAAATATTTACACCCATACTTATGCCATGCCTATTTTTAGAATTAATTACAAAGGGGTGCTAAGTACCTATAAAGGTCAGGGAATTTGTGAATGTAAAAGGAGCAAACAGGAAAAAAAAACTTACACAGAGATTCTAACCTACTCAGGTATGGATTACAAAAAGGATTAATCTACTCAGGTGTGAAGTCAGAATGGGCTGTCCTTTGGAAAAAGTCTACAGTGATTGGTAGATGGAAGAACTTAGGGGAGGTAACATAGGAGAAAACCCACTATATAAGAAAAAGGACAGACTGTTGAGAAAAATCTCTTGAGATATATAGGCTCTTGAGAGACAATCTCTAAGGAGGTCTTTCAAGGGATGCTGAGTCTGGCTGGAACTCCCTCTGGGGAGACTCTGTCCCCCTGAATCCTCACTTGAACAGATCTTATGGTGAGTGATTAGGACTGACTGATCTTTTTTTTTTAGGGCTTAGGCCTGGGTTGGCCAGGGCTGCCTAGGCGGGCCTATTCTTTTCTCATTTATTTCCTTTTTCTTTCTCTCTCTCTTTCTTTTATTCCACATTGTATTATTAATTAAATTCTCTATAAAACCCAGTTGACTTGGGTATATTTTCATAATTGGGAATATTTCCCTGGCGACCACCTTATAATTGATTTAAAACAAGACACTGTAGTGAAAACATATTTTCCGTGGTCACAATTTACTCACCCACTCTTATATCTACTACAATTTATATCTTCCACTATTTAATCACTACAGTTTATGGCTCCCACTCTTTTAAATGCCACAATGTTATAGCCAAATTCAAAAACTATCAGACCAAAGAAAAGATATTACCAGTTGCCAAGAAGAAGTCATTCAGATACCATGGAACCACAGTGAGGATAACACAGGATCTGGCTACATCCACACTGAAGGACCAAAAGGTATGGAATATGATATTCTGGAAAGCAAGGGAACTAGGTCTACAACCAAGAATCAACTACCCAGCAAAACAGACTATATTCTTACAGGGGAAAGTATGGGCATTCAACACAATAGAAGAATTCCAAGCATTCATAAAGGAAAGACCAGACCTGACCAGAAAATTTAATGTCCAAGCACAGAACTCAAGAGATTCATCTAAAGGTAATTTAAAATGAGGGGAAAAAGAAAAACAAAACAACAACAAAAAATTTTAAGGGACTCAATAAGTTAAAATGATATATATATCCTTAAAGAAAAGAGGTAATTGGTAACTCTTAAAAACTGTCGCTATCACCTCAGCAGCTAGAAGAATTACACTTAGAGGGAACAGCGACAAACTGTATAGGATGAAAGGACAAGACATAAATAGGTATATAGATATATGTATACATAAATACACACACGTGTGTGTGTGTATATATGTATATATATATATATATATATATATATACAACTAGAGCTAAAAAAAGAGGTTAATACTGAAAGAAATATGAAAAGAAACAAATGGGGGTAAATTTATATGTCACAAAGAAGCTCATGGTGGGAGGGGGGAGAACATTGGAAGGGTAAAGAGGTTGGAGATAGGAAATACTCAACTTTGAAACTGCTTTGAAACTGACTGAAAGAGGGAAGAATAATTCAATCCATTGGAGCAGAGAATACATTTGTGTGCTAGAATCTTACTATCATCTGTATTTAGTTAGCTGGTTGACTGGAATATACCTAAAGTTACTGAATGCATTATAGAGATAATAAAATCCACATATATTATTAAGAGAAGAAAATAGGAAAAAATTATTCAACTCTTTAAAAGAAATAATGTTCCAATGTAAAATAATAAAATAACCTTTGTTCACAAATATATTTGTTTTTGCAAAAGATATGAATTTTAACTCATTTAAATGAATCAAATTTTCTCTGTATCCATTTTCTTTACTATAATATTTGTCTTTACTTCATATGATTTCAGAATGTATATACTATTTTTGATTTTTGATTAATTATAAATGTTAATAAAGACTCATGAATAAAAGTTTTCATTATCACATTTATTAATATAAAATATTTTATGTTAAGTATCATATTAAAATATATTTCTTAACTTTATTTGACATTCTTAGGGTGAGAAACATGTTTTGAAATGAACTCATAATTAAAAAGAAAGAAACCATAGTCCATGGAAATCCTGAAATTTATGCAATATTGCTTTGAATAAAAGAAATAAGCATTTGTTAAAGGCCTATGATTGTGCCAGACACTTTACAAAAAAATTAAACTTATTTGATTTTCACAACCCTAGCATGTAGGTGCTATTGTGTACCCTATATTATGATTAATAAAAACAAAAGTTAAGTTACTTGTCCAGAATCACTGAGCCTATAAATTTATGTGGCCTGATTTGAACTGAGGTCTTTCTAAATCCTGGTCTAGCACTCTGGAAACATCTATGTACCTCCAATAAGAGAAAAAAAATAAAATTTCTTAGGGATACAAAGGTTATGACATAGATGCAAAATTCACCTTAGTCCTTAATTTAATTGTTATTTATCTTAGAGAAATGGAACAGATAGGTAGGGGTATGGGAAAAGTGTATCTTAGAGCAATTTATTTTATTTGTGATCATCAGTCAGTCAATCATAGATCATGTAAAAAAGGGGGAAATCATTTGGAAACTAGAGGGGTAGGCAGGGAATAGACAGTAGGAAAAAGTGTTTATATTTATCTTATTTAGTTGCTACTTCAAAGTATATTTATTCATGCAACTGAGTGTCAGGAAAGGGGCAGGTGAAAGAACAAGGGATTAGCAATCAGGAAATGCTGAGTATAATCTTTACTCAGGCATTAATTAACTTTGATCCTGGAACAAGTCACTTCAGCTTCCTGGGGCTAAAATTTCCTATTATGAAAACTGGAGATGATATTATTTATATTTAAGAATTTAATATATTGTTATGAATGATGCTAATAATAAGTAAAATACTATGTGTCAGTCACTATGCTAAATGTTTTATAATTAGTAACAGATTTGATACTCAAAATAATCCTAGGTGTTTGACATATGTTATTATTATCCACACCACACAGATGAGGAAATTAAGACAGAGTGCTTTGCCCAGAGTAATTCACTAGTAAGTGTCCAGGGTTGTATTTAAACTCAGGTCTTCCAGGGCTGCCACTCTATCTATGGAAAGACTAGGTGCATCATTAAGAAAACACTAAGCATATTTGGCAACCAGAAGTCAATTAGAGCAGCATTCACTTAATAGTGACTTGTAATTATTTTTCTCATCTGTAAATTGAGCTTTATGATCTGTAATCTTCCTTTTAGTTCTAGAATTCTTTAATTCTGAGTCCTTTCCCATTCTACACTGTAAGGTTTATGAAAACAGGGAACAGGGCTATATGATATCCAATTTGATATTTCAAATCACTTAGCAGAGTTCCCTCCATAAATTAAGTGTTTAACAAATGTTTGAATGAAATGTAGAATGGAAAAAAGAGAAAAGAAGGAAAGAAGAGAATGAAGGGAAAGAAGTAAGGTTATAAGGGAAGAAAAGAAGAAAGGAAGGAAGGAAGGAAGGAAGGAAGGAAGGAAGGAAGGAAGGAAGGAAGGAAGGAAGGAAGGAAGGAAGGAAGAAGCTGAAGGTGAGGAAATGAGGGAAGGAGAAAATAAAGAGTAAAGGAAGGAGAGAGTAAAGAAGGTTTGTGACCTTATAGAAATAGTGAAATTGGGGGGGGGGCTAGTAAGAACTTTTGAAGATTAGTGTATTTTTAGAATGAGATTATTTTAAAACTAACAATTACTATCACTGGTTCAGATTATATAAATTCAGGATGCCTTAAATTTTAACAACAATGATTATAAGACGTTTCAGGGAAGGGACCTTATGTGTTGTTTCCCTTTTACATTGGGAGATATATATATATATATATGCAGAATAAGCTGCTTGATTGCAAGTATGATTGGATTATTCAATCAGTGTTTATAGAACAGTCTTTATGCTAAGAGAACTATGAATGATATTGGAAACTAGGAATTTACTCTAAATCCTGAGGTTTGAGATCATACTTGCTGAGGGCATTTTCTGTTATCTGTAATCTATGATAGTAAAGTCCCAGCACTTTGTAGTTCTCATTTCTCAATTAATTTGTGCTCCCAAATGTGGAAAGATAGGGCCTTGGGAAAAGATGAGGTTCTATTGGGTTATCACTTGCACCACCACTCAATTTTTTCTCTATCACATGGATTAGTGGAGTTGTCCCCAACTCTCCCCTACCTCTTGTAGTAGGGACAATATAATAATTCCTACTCCCTAGGCAGGCTAGTTTTTCTTTAAAATTATTGATACCACATTCAAGTCTCACATGATTAAAACCTTCAGTCCTTGACATCAATTAGTTGTCACTTGAACACAAAGCAGATTTACAGAGTCCCAAGAATTCTCTGAGGGCTAAAGGTCCAAAAGCTCACAATAGGCAAGTCAAGAAGGGAATTTTATTCAATTGAATTAACTCGAGGTGTCTTCAATGCCTATCTTTCTTGAATGAACTTCTTTTAAGACTAAGCACATATTTTAGCTGTTGAATAATCTCCAGTATTTTTTTTCAATATACAACTTAAACTATCAGAGGATTAGGCTAGAAAACCTCATATTTTGAAAAGTCCCATTACACTTTCTTTGAAAATTATGACACTTTCAGAGTTACATTCAGTCAGTCTTCCACTTTGCATTTAAAAAGTGCCTACTATGTACCAAGTACTGTGGATACAAGCAAGTTCAAGTGTGAACCATGCCCTCTTGAATTCCACATTCTAATGAAGGATGTAGCATGTCAAGAAATAAGTATTTATAAAATATAGTGTAAGCAAAAGGAAATTAAAAATCATTTTATTACATGATTCTGAAAGGTTTCTTTACTTACTTAGTCTTCAAAATTCAAATCATTTCACTCTCAGTTTTACCTAAAACCAAAAATGCTTCTTTTTATACATTTTTTTGGTTTCATGTACTTCAGTTTTAATTAGATGAAATAAACCATATTTGATTAAATGAAAATGTACCAATAGAAACAAAATCTAAACTATGATAACTGAGCTTTAGTATGATTCTTTTATTGGATTTGAAGTAACAGATCTAAAAGATTACAGATAAATTTTAATGGCACAGTTCTGGAGTATTGATCAAGTCACCTAGGGTAGGATGAATAAAGTTAGTAAGTAGAAGTACTGAAATTTGAATTCAGCTTTTCTGGCTATCTCTTTAATATTCTTCCTTTAAAAATTTTTTATTTTTAAATATTTCTCCATGTTTACATGATTCATTTTCTTTCCCTCCTCTCATTCCTCCCCCTCTCAGAGCTGACAAGCAATTCCACTGGGTTGTATAGATGTTATCATTTGATACCTATTTCCATATTAATTTTTGCTATAGAATAATTTTTAAAACCTAAATCCCAAATTGCCTCTGTGGTTACTCTTTTTTGCCATAGAAATTAGGCTGGGTCAAGAGCTTTTGTTTTTTCTTTGCTGTTGCTTATTACTTTTGCCACTAGTAGATTGGAGTTCCTGCATCTTTTTTATTTAAACCCTTACCTTTTGTCTTGGAACAAGTGGTAAGGGATAGGCAATGGGGGTTAAGTAACTTGCCCAGGGTCACACAGCTGGGAACTGTCTGAGGCCAGATTTGAACTTAGGACCTCCCATCTCTAGGTCTGGTTCTCAATCCACTGAGCTACTCAGTTGCCTCCCCTCTTTTTTTTCTTCTAGATATTATTAGTGTATTGAAAAAGTTCCACTAAATCTTACATAAGACCACATTTTGACTTAGAAAACCACATGTTAACATTTAATTGTATTTTAAAATATTTCTATAATAATAATTTTGTCTGGTTTAGGCAGAACTCAGTAGTGTTATATGGGGCATATGCAGCCTATACTTCAGGTAGCTCTTTGTAAATAATCTCTATCAACCAATGAAAAACAACATTTGCTCTTCAATTTTCAGTCTTAAGGAATCTGCTTTGGGGAAATGGGAAACTAAATGAATTGCCCAGAGTTAGGCAGCCATTATAGGGTAGAGGAAGGGCATGGATTCAAACTTTTCTGAATCTAAGAACTGGCACAAAATTCACCAAGTCATTCTAACCTCTCATACCATTTCCTCAACAAATGATACTAATTCACTATGAGATAAAACCAATTATTTGAAAAAAAAATCCACCAGTCATATTTGCATCAACAGTATTGATGAAATAACTGGCCTTATATGCTGTCTAGATAAGTTACACATCTCTTGTACCTTCTCTTTTTCATTAATCTCATTCCTTTTTTGCAACTCACATACTGGAAACTTGAGTCAACTCCTAGTTTGTGTCATGTCATTTCTGAAAATTAACTATTCTCATGTGTTATGATGACTGCTGCCTTCAAGGAAACATTCCACAATCTTCCTTGCTTCCTCTTTCAGATCATAAAGCCTACATCAGATGATATTAAGAGCAGAATTGCCAAAATATTCACTGCTTTACCTCACAAAACCTTCCAAACCACAGATACTTTCTAAAATCTAAGTACTCACAGGAAAAGGTAACTAAAAGACCCATCTTCCTTTTCTGTGATTTCCTATCTTCCCTAAACCTGTAAAAATTAAAATTAATGTATTATATTTGAGATATTATATTTGAGAGATTTATTAATGATTATTAGAAGTAAAGGTATAAAAAGGTAACAAAATAAAACAATGTGCCCACGGCTAATCAGCCAGTTCAACATCCCTGCTTACCACCACAGTTGCAACAGGAGGCCAAGAGGCCAGATTAGGCATACCCAGTGAATTTATCCCTCTGTCTATAGGAAGTATGTAATGACAGGAAGTTGGTGGGCTCCTGGGAAATGCAGTGTTCAGGAAACAGATTTCCAATTAAACACACCTGAGGTGTTGCAGTATATAGAGCTTGTTCATACACTGTCTGGTCCAATTGTTTCATGTTGTGGGTAAAAAAGAGAGGATTTCAGACTGATGAATGACTAAGCTGCATTTTCTTAGTAAATAATTATAGGCCAACTAGACAAATGTAACTGAAATTTCTACTCTTCATCAAACAACAAATTGGTACTTTGGAAGGAAACTTCATTTAAATAACTATATATGTAAAAAATATACTTAAAATTTTATTAACAATATTGTTTTTTTACAAAGTATCCATATATAAAAACTTGGACCACCTTGTATTTGCTTGCTATTATGATAGGCTAGATATGAGATTGATTTCCAGAAGAGTATAAAATAGTATCTCATTGTCTTTTCTTTCCTTAAAATTTTTATTGTGATAAAATAAGTAAATATTTTAAGAGACTAAAATGTTTTTCTTAAATCACTGCTTTCTTAAAATATAAGAAATTATGCCTCAGCTTGAGACATAATAATCATTCAAAAGGAGGTCAGATGAAAAAGGAAAATTATTTTTGAGACAATGGGAAATAGTATATCTTCCATTATCTATTGATATGTATAACTATTGTTTTAAAGTGACTATTGCTTTGCTATTTAAGAATTAAAATATGGTTCCCATAAGTTAAGAGGTTAATAAAAATATCTCTTTCTTATTGAGTAAGATTATTTCATAATTTTTTAACTTTTAAGCACATAGCTAGTCTTGCCTCTAGATTCTGATATACTAATCTTCAATGTCTCTTACTCCCACCCACCCCCAAAATGGAGATTTTCCTAATATTCGTGGTCTCTTTTTGTTTATACAATGATTTTTTTCCATTTTTTTTTACTTTGTTTGTAGGTATGACTGATTTCTTAAACTATTTTATAGACATTTCTACATGTTTCCAGAAAGTATTTTAGAAATTTGTCACAGGGGACTGAACTGACAACTCAGAAGCAAATGGAGTTGTAATTTATAGTCTTAAATCAAATTGGTGACTTTCAGATTGACGTGAGCTGGGTGGAATTTGAAATATGAACTTCAAATCTGCATTTATCTACCCCTTTTTTAACCTTTATTTTATTGGTTTCTCAAAGACAGTTGAATGATATTTCAAATAGCTTTCTTGAACAACACTGTACACCCTAGAGTTGGGCACACCTCAGAGAAGTTATGAGTTTAGTAAATAGCAACATTACTTTCATATTCCATTAGAAAAGCTAAAAAAATAAGAATGCTTTTTATTTAAAAAATCAAATTTTCTTCTTAGAAATGTATCTAATAATGTTAATAAAGTCATCAAAATCTTCTCAAATCTAAAAATACCCTAAATCGTGTTACTTAACTGGATGAACTTTGCTTTTGATATTCTATGTCAGTGATAGTGAACCTTTTAGAGATTGAGTGCTGGGCCCTGCCCCCACACCATCCCCCAGACCCAGTGCTGTACTGACCTGCCAAGAGACCACATTCTGTGCCCCTGCACCACCCCAACACATGCCCTGCACCACCCCTTACTCCACATAGGGGAGGGAAAAAGCACTCACATTGGACTGATTGACAGAGGGTTAGGTGAAGTGAAGAATGTCCTCAGTGAGTATAGAGAGGGGGAGAGGAGTGGTCTTAAGGTTTTGCTCTCCTCTAGCTCTGCTGCCTGTCAGCTGCCCACTTTATCCACTGTGGACTCCCATTGGGCTACTGAGCAGAGGGATGGGGGATGTAAAAAAATGGCATCAGAAACACATGAGGAGGGGTAAGGAAGTAGCAATACCCAAGTCCTTCTGCCTTACTAGAAATATTTTTGGGGTGATGGATAAGTGCCCACAGAGAGCACTCCCTGTGTCATCTTTGGCACCCATGTCATAGGTTCACCATCATTGATCTATGTTAATTCTGAGGAGCCTGTTCATTTGCTAATAGGAGAATCTAACTTCACCTCTCTCAGAAATCCATTTATAAATATCTGGAAGAGTGTGTACCTCATCTGCCCTCATGATGCAGTTGGCTTGCTATTTCCTTCTGTATTGATCAAGTTGAAATTTGTATTATATTTATTTGTATGAATATTATTAATGCTATTCTATTGTTAAGTACTGAAGGGAAGGATTATTATCTTATTTCTTAATCTGTGATCCCCAGACCCTTATCTGGCAATCATTCAACAAGCAATTATTAAACTGTTAATATAGGCAATATATTATATAGGGATGGCAAGAAAAAATGAAATGATATGTATTCTTAAGGAACATGTACTATATTGTGACATGAAAGTAGGGATGGGAAAGTAAGTAAAGAGATAGATATATAAATGTAATAGAGGTGCTAGCCAAGATCTTTACCTTGGAACTTGCACAGCATTTTCTGCTTGCTACATGTATTCCCGTGGAAGCTCATATAACCCATAAATGCAAATAAATGTAATACAAATCTGAACACAATCAAGTTATAAAAACTACAAAACAAATGTGTCATGAATTCAGTTGAGGGTCCCAAGGTGAGGAAAGAGTAAAAACAGAGATGAGATCATCAATGGTACAATACCTTATAAACACAAAGCATTCAGATAGAGAGATAGTAGATGATGGAAGGAAATAAGCTAATACTCCTATTTCCATTATTATCTCTTGATCCATGCAGAGGTGTACAGGAGATTTTCTTTGGCTCTCTGTTACTCCAATAAAAGAAGGAGCACATCAATACAGGAAAAAAGAGAGGGAGAGAAAAAAATCCATCTGTTTAAGCCTTTTGTGTGCCCCCTCAGTTCTAGCTTAGCAGCTAATTAAATGCCATTTTATCATCATACTGTAAGAAGACAGGAAACAGAATAAATGAGCATTCTCTGTAGAAGGGAGGGAAAAATCTCCAACTAGTGCTTGTAAGTTGTAAGAAGTAAGTTGACAAAGCCTCAATATGAAATTCTATAACTAGAGGATAGTATGCTTGCCCTAAGGTCTGGTTCCTCAATATACAGTAAAATATGTATATTTTTTTAAAAACTGAAATGCATAGCAATTTTGTGAAGAATTCTAGGATGTGGGGTGACTAGACTCAGGAGCTGAATTTTTAAGAGAACTAGCAATTTTAAGAGATAGAGGTGAGGAGTAAGTGAATTCTAGAGTAGATTATTTTGACTAGTTTTTTGGTTGATTCTCTAGCATTCTTTAAGTAGACTATCATATAATCTGCAAAGAGTAATAGCTAGGTCTCCTCATTGCGTATTTTGATACCTTCAATTTCTTTTTCTTCTCTAATTGCTACAGCTAGTGTTTCTAGTACAATGTTAAATAATAGATGTGTTAATGGACATCCTTGTTTCACTCCTATCTTGGGAAGGCTTCTAGTTTGTCCCCATTGCAGAAGATGTTTGCTGATGGTTTTAGATATATACTGTTTATAATTTTTAGGAAAGGACCTTCTTTCTATTCCTATGATTTCTAGTGTTTTCAAGTAAATGAGTGTTGTATTTTGTCAAAGGCTTTTTCTGCATCTATTGAGATAATCATGTGATTTTTGTTGGTTTGATTGTTAATATGGTCAATGATGTGTATGGTTTCCCTAATATTGAACCATCCTTGCATTCCTGGTATGAATTCTACCTGGTCATAGTGAATAACCCTCATGATCATTTGCTGGAGTCTTTTGCTAGTATCTATTTAAAATTTTTGCATCCATATTCATTAAGGAGATTGATCTATAGTTTTCTTTCTCTGTTTCTGATCTGCTTGGTTTTGTAACCAGTAACATATTTGTGTCATAAAAGGAATTTGGTAGGACTCCTCCTTTGCTTATTCTGTCAAATAGTTTGTATAATATTGGGATTAGTTGTTCTTTGAATGTTTGATAGAATTCATTGGTGAATCCATCTGGACCTGAGGATTTTTTCTTAGGGAATTCTTTGATGGTTTGTTCAATTTCTTTTTCTGATATGGAGTTGTTTAGGTAGTTTATTCCTTCCTCTGTTAGTCTAGGCAATTTATATTTTTGGTAAATATTCATCCATTTCCCCTAGAATGTCATATTTATTGCCATATAATTGGACATAATCATTTTTAATGACTGCCTTAATTTCCTCTTCATTAGAGATGAGGTCTCCCTTTTCATCTTGGATGCTGTCAATTTGGTTTTCTTCTTTCCTTTTTCTAATTAGATTGACCAGTACTTTGTCTATTTTATTTGTTTTTTCAAAGTACCAGCTTCTAGTCTTATTTATTAAATCAATAGCTCTTTGACTTTCAATTTTATTAATTTCTCCTTTGATTTTTAGGATCTCTACTTTAGTTTTCATCTGAGGATTTTTAATTTTTTCAAGTTCTAGTTTTTTAATTTGCATGCCCAATTCATTGACCACTGCCCTCTCTAATTTGTTAACATATAAACTCAAGTATATCCCTGATTGGGGAATGACTGAACAAATTATGGCATATGATGGTGATGGAAATACTATTGTGCTATCAGGAATGATGAGCCAGATGATTTCAGAAAGAACTACATAAATTTATGTGGAGTAAAATAAATAGAATGAGGACAACATTATACACAGTGTCTAAAACATTGTGGAATTGTCAAATGTAATAGAGTTTGCTATTAACCATAGTATGATGAACCAGGACAGAGAAGGAACTAGAGGAGTAGAAATGCAGAAGAAAACATATTATTTAACAATTGCTTATTTGGGTATATGAATTGAGTTTTTTGTTTGATAAGATTAATCTTACTTAAATGAATGATATGGAAATAGGTTTTAAGTGATAATACATGTATAATCCAGTGGGATTGCTTGTTACTTCTGGGAGTGGGGAGGGAATAGGAAAGGAAGACAAAATTAATCATTAGAAAATTTATATGGAAATGTATTACTGGAATAAATTAAAGAAAAAATAAAAAAGAATACATTTATAGAATTTATAACTGGAGATGAACTTATAAATTTAGGGAAAAATTCATATTGAGATACTAATTAATCTGATACCTGCAGAGGGGATCACAAAGAAAAAGTTGTAGATGGTAAAAGAGAAGAGAGATCTGGCCTGAGTATTGAAGCATTAAGTAAATGTTTAATCTTGCTTCCAATTTCATATGCTGATTCAACCTCCCCTTATTCCCCCCTTCAATCCAGAATATAGGTCAGTAGTATTTCCTTATCAGTAAGAAAATAGACAAAGAACCAGTCAGGGAAACTAAGAAAAATAGGCAAACAAGTAAGCAATAACCAAGTCAGAGTAATGTTAATTAAAACTCGGGGGGAAGGACCGGTTTGGGAAGAAAGGAAAGTCAACAATTTGGAATTTTATTGACATGTCAATAAAGACAACAGATTTTTTTGCCCAAGAAGTATGAATGGGAAAATGAAGTGATAATAGAAAATGATAGCTGGAGGAGAAGGTAGAGTCAAGTGATTTTAAAAAAATGCTTCATTTTTTAAAAATAATATTTTATTTGATCATTTCCAAGCATTATTCATTAGAGACAAAGATCATTTTCTTTTCCTACCCCCCCATAGCTGATGCGTGATTCCACTGGGTATCACATGTGTTTTTGATTCGAACCCATTGCCATGTTGTTAGTATTTGCATTAGAGTGTTCATTTAGTTTCTCCTTTGACATTTCCCCTCAACCTCTGTAGTCAGGCATTTGCTTTTCCTCGGTGTTTCTACTCCCACGGTTTGTCCTCTGCTTGTGGATAGTGTTTTTCTCCTAGATCCCTGCAGATTGTTCAGGGACTTAACACCGCCACTAATGGAGAAGTCCATTACGTTCGATTATACCACAGTGTATTGGTTCCTGGAAGTTGTTCCACTCTCCATGGAATTCCTCCACTTTATTGTTCCTTTTTGCACAATAATATTCCATCACCAACATATACCACAATTTGTTCAGCCATTCCCCAATTGATGGGCATTCCCTCGTTTTCCAATTTTTGGCTACCACAAAGAGCGCAGCTATGAATATTCTTGTACAAGTCTTTTTCTTCATTATCTCTTTGGGGTACAAACCCAGCAGTGCTATGGCTATATTAAAGGGCAGACAGTCTTTTATCGCCCTTTGGGCATAGTTCCAAATTGCCCTCAAGAATGGTTGGATCAATTCACAACTCCACCAGCAATGAATTAATGTACCTACTTTGCCACATCCCCTCCAGCATTCACTGCTTTCCTCTGTTGTCATGTTGGCCAATCTGCTAGGTGTGAGGTGATACCTCAGAGTTTTTTTGATTTGCATCTCTCTGATTATAAGAGATCTAGAACACTTTTTCATGTGCTTATTAATAGTTTTGATTTCTTTATCTGAAAACTGCCTATTCATGTCCCTTGCCCATTTATCCACTGGAGAATGGCTTGATTTTTTGTATAATTGATTTAGCTCTTTATAAATTTGAGTAATTAAACTGTTATCAGAGGTTTTTATGAAGATTTTTTCACAATTTGTTGCCCTTCTGATTTTAGTTACATTGGTTGTGTTTGTACCAAAGCTTTTTAATTTGATGTAGTCAAAATTATTTATTTTACATTTTGTGACTCTTTCTATGTCTTGCTTGTTTTTAAAATCTTTCCCTTCCCAAAGGTCTGGCATGTATACTATTCTGTGTTTACCCAATTTACTTATGGTTTATTTCTTTATGTTTAAGCCATTCACCCATTTTGAATATATCTTGGTGTAGGGTGTCTCCCACACTGTCTTCCAATTTTCCCAGCAGTTTTTATCGAATAGAGGATTTTTGATCCAAAAGCTGGGATCTTTAGGTTTATCGTATACTGTCTTGCTGAGGTCACTTTCCCCCAGTCTATTCCACTGATCTTCCTTTCTGTCTCTTAGCCAGTACCAAATTGTTTTGATGACTGCTGTTTTGTAATATTGTTTGAGATCTGGGACTGCAAGGCCCCCTTCCTTTGTGTTTTTTTTTTAATTATTTCCCGGGATATCCTTGATCCTTTATTATTCCAAGTGAACATTGTTATGTTTTTTTCTAAATCAGTAAAGAAATTTTTGGGGAGTTCAATAGGTATGGAACTAAATAGATAGATAGATAAGTTTGGGTAGGATGTTCATTTTTATTATATTGGCTCATCCTATCCATGAGCAGTTAATGTTTTTCCAATTGCTCAAGTCTAGTTTTAGTTGTATGGAGAGTGTTTTGTAGTTGTGTTCATATAGTTCCTGTGTTTGTCTGAGGAGATAGATTCCTAGGTATTTTATTTTGTCTAAGGTGATTTTGAATGGGATTTCTATTTCTAGTTTTTGCTACTGAACTATGATGAAGATGTATAGAAATGCTGATGACTTATGCGGATTTATTTTGTATCCTGCAACTTTGCTAAAGTTGTTGATTATTTTGATTAGCTTTTTGGTTGAATCTCTAAGATTCTTTAAGTAGACCATCATGTCATCTGCAAAGAGCGATAGTTTAGTCTCCTCCTTGCCTATTTTGATGCCTTCAATTTCTTTTTCTTCTCTAATTGCTACTCCTAGTGTTTCTAGTACAATGTCAAAAAGTAGAGGTGATAAGGGGCACCCTTGTTTCACTCCTGATCTTATTGGGAATGGATCTAGTTTATCCCCATTGCAGATGATATTAGCTGATGGTTTTAGATATATACTGTTTATTATTTTTAGGAATGACCCTTCTATTCCTATGCTTTCTAGTGTTTTTTTTTTAAACCCTTACCCTCTATCTTGGAGTCCATACTGTGTATTGGCTCCAAGGCAGAAAAGTGTCAAGGGCTAGGCAATGGGGGTCAAGTGACTTGCCTAGGGTGACACACCTGGGAAGTGTCTGAGGCCAGATTTGAACCTAGGACCTCCCATCTCTAGGGCTAGCTCTCGATCCACTGAGCTACCCAGCTGCCCCCGCTTTCTAGTGTTTTTAATAGGAATGGATGTTGTATTTTATCAAAGGCTTTTTCTGCTTCTATTGAGATAATCATATGGTTCTTGCTGGTTTGCTCATTGATGTGGTCAACTATGTGGATGGTTTTCCTAATATTGAACCAGTCCTGCATCCCTGGTATAAATCCTACTTGATCATGGTGGATGCAACTTCTGATCACTTGTTGGAGTCTTTTTGCTAGTATCCTATTTAAGATCTTTGCATCTATATTCATTAGGGAGATTGGTCTATAATTTTCTTTCTTTGTTTTTGACCTACCTGGTTTTTGAATCAGTACAATGTTTGTGTCATAAAAGGGGTTTGGTAGAACTCCCTCTTTGCTTATTATGTCAAATAGTTTCTATAGTACTGGGATTAACTGTTCTCTGAATGTTTGATAGAATTCACTTGTGAATCCATTGGGTCCTGGGGATTTTTTCTTAGGGAATTCTTTGATGGCCTGTTAGATTTCATTTTCTTATATGGGATTACTTAAGAATTCTATTTTCAGTCTGGAAGGACCTCCAGGAAATGATGCAGAGCGAGAGGAGCAGAACCAGGAGAACATTGTATACAGAGACTAATACACTGTGGTATAATCGAACATAATGGACTTCTCCATTAGTGGCGGTGTAATGTCCCTGAACAATCTGTAGGGATCTAGGAGAAAAAACACTATTCATAAGCAGAGGATAAACTGTGGGAGTAGAAACACAAAGGAAAAGCAACTGACTGACTACAGAGGTTGAGGGGACATGACAGAGGAGAGACTCTAAACGAATTCTCTAATAAAAATACGAACAACATGACAATGGGTTCGAATCAAGAACACATGTGATACCCAGTGGAATTACGTGTCGGCTATGGGGGGGTGGAGGAGAGGGAAAAGAAAATGATCTTTGTCTTTAATGAATAATGCTTGGAAATGATCAAATAAAATATTATAAAATTTTAAAAAAAGAATTCTATTTCTTCTTCCGTTAGTCTAGTCAGTTTGTGTTTCTGTAAATATTCATCCATATCACCTAAATTGGTGTATTTATTGCCATATAATTGGGCAAAGTAATTTTTATTGATTGCCTTAATGTCCTCTTTATCAGAGGTGATGTTCCCCTTTTTATCTTTGATGCTATTAATTTGCTTTTCTTCTTTCCTTTTTTAATTAGAATGACCAGTACTTTGTCTATTTTGTTTGTTTTTTCAAAGTACCAGCTTTGTGTCTTATTTATTAAATCAATGGTTCTATCACTTTTGATTTTGTTAATTTTCCCTTAATTTTTAGGATTTCTAGTTTGGTATTCTTCTGGGGGTTTTTAATTTGATCGCTTTTGAGTTTTTTTATTTGCATTTCCAATTGATTGATCTCTGCTCTCCATAGTTTGTTAATATATGCACTCAGGGTTATGAATTTACCTCTGATTACTGCTTTGGCTGCATCCCAAGAGGTTTGAAAGGATGTCTCACCATTGGCATTTTCCTCGATGACATTATTGTTTCTATGATTTCTTCTCTTACTAAACAATTTTGGAGTATCATATTGTTTAATTTCCAATTAATTTTTGATTTGGTTTTCCATGTACTATTACTGATTATTATTTTTATTGCCTTGTGATCTGAAAAGGCTGCATTTACTATTTCTGCTTTTCTACATTTGAGTGCCATGTTTCTGTGACCTAGTGTGTGGTCAATCTTAGTGAATGTGCCATGTGGTGCTGAGAAAAAGGTGTATTCCTTTTTGTCCCTATTTGTTTTTCTCCATATGTCTATTATTTCTATTTTTTTCTAAGATTTCATTCACTTCTTTTACCTCTTTCTTATTTATTTTTTTATTTGATTTATCTAAATTTGGTAATGTTTGGTTCAAGCCTCCCACTAATATGGTTTTACTGTCTATTTCTTCCTTCAATTCTCCTAGTTTCTCCATTAGAAATTTGGGTGCTATATTATTTGGTGCATATATGTTGATTAGTGATATTTCATCATTATCTAAAGTCCCTTTTAACAGAATATAATTACATTCCCTATCCCTTTTAATCAGGTGTATTTTTGCTTTGGCTTTATAAAATATCATGATTGCAACTCCTGCCTTATTTCTGTCAGTTGAGGCCCAAAAGGCCTTACTCCATCCTTTAATTCTGACCTTGTGGGTGTCTACCTGCCTCATGTGTGTTTCTTGAAGACAACATATGGTAGGGTTTTTCAATTCTAATCCATTCTGCTATTTGTCTACTTTTTATGGGTGAGTTCATCCCATTCACGTTCAAAGTTATGATTGTCACTTGTGGACTCCCTGGCATTTTTATATCCTTCCCTAATTCTAATCTTTATTCTTCAGCTCCAACCTTTTAATCAAGTGATTTACTTTAAATCAGTCCCCCTTGTCCCCTCCCTTGATATGTTTCCCTTTATAGCCCCTTCCTTTTTGTTCCCTCCCCTCCCCCCTCTCCTTCCTTCCCTTTTTGCATTCCCTCCCCCTCTCCCCCTTGGTTTTTCCTTCTCCCTACCCTTGTTGAGTAAGATAGAATTCACGATCCCAATGGATCTGGATGTTCTTCCCTCTCAGAGTTGATTTCCCTGAGAGTAAGGTTTAAGTAAAACTCTCTTCCTCTCCTTCTTATAGGAGTTTTCATCCCCTCCCCTTCCCATGTGAATCTTTGTGTAAGAAAGATTATTCTATTTGGTTTATTAATATACATAGATTGATATAAATGTAGTCCTTATAGAAGAGAGTTTGAATAAAAGAAAAAGATAACATTTTTCTCCTTTTCCCTTCCCTTCATATTTACCTTTTCAGGTATTCCATGCTCTTTGTTTTTTTGATTTCGACCTTTCCACAGAGCTCTGGTCTTTTCTTTGCAAAAACTTGGAAATCTTCTATTTTGTTGAATGCCCATACTTTCCCTTGGAAGTATATAGTCAGTTTTGCTGGATAGCTGATTCTTGTTTGAAGGCCCAGCTCTCTTGCCTTTCTGAAAATCATGTTCCATGCCTTACTGTCATTCAGAGTGGCACTTGAAAGATCTTGTGTGACCTGGATTGACATTCCTTTCTATCTAAATTGTCTTTTTCTGGCTTCTTGTAAGATTTTTTCTTTTGCTTGAAAGCTTTGGAATTTGGCAATTATATTCCTGGGAGTTGTCTTTTGGGGATTTAGTGTAGAGGGTGTTCTGTGAACTCTTTCAGTGGCTGTATTGCCTCCTTGTTCTAGAATCTCTGGGCAATTTTCTTTGATTATACCTTGTATTACGATGTCGAGTTTGCTGTTTATTTCTGGCTTTTCTAGAAGTCCAATTATTCTTAAATTATCTCTTATCCCTCTATTTTCCTAGTCTATGACCTTGTCTGTGAGATATTTTATGTTCTCTTCTAATTTCTTGGTCTTTTTGCTTTGCTTTATTAATTTTTGCTCTTTTACATGCTCGTTGTCTTCCAGTTGCCTGATTCTGACCTTTAAAGCCTGGTTTTCCTTTTTTGTAGATGTGTGAATTTCTTTTGCATTATTTCCCACTTTTCCTCCCAGAGGGTTTCCATCATTTTGATCCTTTCCGATTCAAATTCTTCATGGGTTTGTGGAGAGTTTCCTTTTCCTTTGGAAGGTTTCGGAGCATTTGCTTATGTTTCCTCTTCTATCTCCTCTGTATTTTGTATTTTTGCTCCATAAAATGTGTCCAAAGACATCCCCTTCTTCTTGTTTTTCTTGGATATTTGATGCTTTTCTGTGCTGTTTTCCATCTCTATCTGAGTGGGGAGGTCTAGCTCTTCTTATATTTGTCTGGTGTTCAGAGGCTTTAGCCCCAGGCAAATTGTCCTTTCTATGCAGCTGTTCTGTCTTCCTGGGGAAGCCTTGGGTTTGGGGTGTTATTGCTCTCAGTTCCCTCCCAATGCTTCTTCGTTGCCTTACTTCCATGCTCTGAGCCTGGCTTGGCACTGTCCACAAGGTATCTCGGTGCCTTTGATGGCCAGAAGCAGGCCAGAAAAGCCTGTACTCTGAGGGGGGATGGGCCGTGGCTTCCTGGAGCTCTGAGGGCTCCTGAAAGGATTAATTTCAGCTGGGTTGGACTGAGTATGCCGTGACGCAGGGACCTTCAGTGAGCCTCAGATGGAAGGATCCAGCCAGGGGGCTAGAGCCTCCCCCCCATCTCTCTCTGTTTCCCAGCTGTCTGTGTTGGGTGCCCCAGCGACTGGGTCAGGTTGTTTTCAGGATGCGGCCTTCAGATTAGCCGGCCCTGAGGTCCTTTTGCTGGCTCTGAGTTTCCAGCTGCTGCCTTGGACTCAGCGCTCTGGGTTGGGAGGAATGGGTCCTGGGACCTTCCTTCTGCCTACCCCTTAGATCCGAGTGATCTCAGGTTCTGGCTTTTGGGGGGCTGTAGCTTTTGATCCACATCCAGGAGGAGGGTTCCTGGGATCTGTCCTGTTGTTCCTTTTGAATTTCGGTGCTCTAGGAGCATACAGTTTGAGATTGGTAAGGAAAGGTTTCCGGGGATCTGAACTTTAGCTCTCTCTATGTCGCCATCTTGACTGGAAGTCCAAATTGCTTCATTTTTTGATGAGGAGTTTATTAGGAAGCTTTAGGAGTTGAGGAAGGAAGAGAACAATAGATTATACCCTTTAATAATTTGAACAACTGCCTAAACACTGAAGGGATGTTAAAATGTTTGGACATTTACTGTGTGTTTTTTTCTCTCTTTCCCAACTACTGAGTTCTATATTCAGTCTCTAAACATGCCATGGTGCACTATTGTCATTTCCTTTTTGTTAATGTCTCAGCTTCAAAGTTCCATATGATACAAACTCCTCTGCATACCATAGCTACTGTGAATTTCAAAAGTCTCCATCTTGGTATAGCACCCAAAAATTGTGCACACCCACACTACATGGGCATGTGCTAGTCAATGACAAATCAGAAATAACTAACTGCCCACCTTGGCTGTCCTAAGCCAAGCTAGAGCCAACCATTAGCACTTGTGAGGCACAGGAAGTGAGGTAGGGAACAGCCTCTGGAATTCACTCACTTCCCGTGGAGAGAGCGAGACGCCAGTTGGTGTTAGAAGCTTGGACAGGGAGGACGCCCTCAGACAGCTTTCCTTCAGATTGGTCACATGAGTTAAGGACTGATTCTTTCCACCTTGGCCTTGGGCCTAAAACTCCCTCTGCCTTGGTCAGAGGTTGAGTAGCCCCTTTCCCCTTTCTTCTCTCTCCTTCTCTCCCTCTCCTTTTCCCTACTCCCATTGTGATTAAACCTCCATAAACTCCATTCTGACTTGAGTGTTTCATTTAAGGAATTTCATAAGTAAATTCCTTGGCAGCCATTGTTCAATATTACAACAATCTTAAAAAGGTGAAATTTTCACCATTACATGACCATCATTTCCTGTGCTGATTTTTTCATCTGTGTCATTCTGTTAGTCATTTATGCCCCCATGGTTCCCTTATTCTTCTAAACAAACACAATCCCTTGATTATTTCCTTTCAACTGCTCCACCAGCTGGTCCCATGCTCTCTATCTTCCCATTTCTATTTTATTCCACACCCTATACCAGTTGTCAATTCAGGCAGTCTTGCCTTATGGAATATCTTACTTCTGCCTTTTTCAAGACATTGTTCTGGCACCACATTGACCACACCATTCTCTTCCTCTAAACTGAGGTTTTTCAACCCTTAAAAATAATTTCATAAACCCCCAAACTTTATTGACATATTGGATGACATCAAAAGACAGTATCATATAGTGGAAAGAGCTCTAAATTTAGAGCCACTACAGAGAAACTTGAATCCCAGTTCTACTACTTAAAACTCTTTTTTTTCTTTGAATAAATTTTGTAATATTTCTCCACCCTGTTTCTCAATAAATGAAATAAGGTGGTTGGTATAAATGGTCCCTAAATTCTTTCCCAGATATAAATATTTAATCTAAACTTATTATAGTATAATAAATTAATAAGAGAAGGAAACTTGGGTGAAGAGTGATGGTTAGATAATTGTTTGTGTAGACTTCTTAGTTTTGTAGTGTCATTTATAGTTTTATTGATGGAGGTATTTTCAAGGCTGTAGAGAGATAGGACAGAGGACTAAGAAGATTGGTAAAAAGCAAATAATGAAAAAAGTGGGAAAACAATAGAAAAAACAATCAGAGGATTTGGAAAGCTAAAAAGGAAAACCATCTATCTTTTATCAAAGGGAAAGAAATGGGGTAAATGTCATTTCTCCTTTGTGGGCAAGCAAAAATAATTCTATTGTAAAGAAAATGAGCTTATGATTACACAGTAGAGAGAACCAGATTAACTGGATAGTTCTGTTTTCTCCAACAAAAATATTACTTCTCTTAAGAATATTTTGCCTAGAAAGCATACCTTTACTGGGCCTAGTGACTCTGGCATGATTCACACTTTCAATACATTTATCTATTATGCATCTTCATATCTGATAATAAATTTCATTATAATGGTATTGATATTATTTGAAATAGTTTCCCAACTACTCAATTATCATGAACCAAATTATTTATAGATAGAGAGCACATACATTCTCCTCACTCAGAATAAGGAAGGAGATATTGATCAAATCACACAGATAAACAAGAGGTCCTTTATGTGTATTTCCATGGCACAGAACAAAGTAAGGGGGCATATATAGCTCCTTTCTTTTGCATGCATAAGTGTTATATCTATGGCTATACTTTGCATTTTTGGCAAGTTTGATGTTTGCATTTCTCAAAGAATGGTGATATGGGAAAGGAGGTAATTAAGGAAGTAAGTATCATATCTCCCCACAAATACATAAATACATAGGTATAACATAATGATTTGTCCCCTGTCCACTCATAAACTCTATTGGAATCATAAGATTTATAACATTTTTCTTTAAAATCATGTCCACCAATCCTTATTATTTTGGAGATTAAAAAGTTGAGAATTAGAGAGTTTAGATGGCTTTGATCAAAATCACAAGTGATAGATCTTAGATTTAAAAGCATACCTATTTATTCTAAATACAATGTTTTAAGTCTTATTTTTTCCTTGAATATAAGAGGAATTGATAATTGGGAATTGAGATATAGGAGGTATATTATTTGGAATATTTTGAATGTATATAATACCAAGAGGAAAAATGAGAAATAACCTTTGGAAATGGCCAATACCAGAATTTTTTTCACTTTGAGTTTTCACGTAGACATCATTTTGGAAGGCTCTGCTCAATATCTTGAGAGATCTTGATTATGTGGTCCTTTCTTCTGATTCTTCCTTTTCTCTGAAAAACTACTTTGAGGAAGGGCACTGTGGAAAAGAGAGAAGTTATAAGAGAATTTGCAAGGCATACAAGACAGAAAGCTGAGGACATCATCTGTCAGTCAAAAGGAAGATTCCTTTTGGAATGTTACTGGGAGACAGTTGAAGCCAAGCCAATGGCTGAACTGGGCTGAACTGGGTTGAACTGAGTTTTGGGGCTTTTGGCTTTTGACAGAGGTGGAGAAGAACCTATTTATATCTCTGAGATTTGAATTAATCAAAGTTGGAAGTGACCTGGTAAATTGGAAAGAAGAAGAAAGAAGACAGACTGCTGTCCTCTTATCTCTCTGATTGACTTTGTTTCACAATTGTGACTGATTGCCATTTCCCTCAATATCCTCCTAACCAAGGCTTCCTGTAGAGAATAGTGATATCCTACTCCTCTTACCTTATCCTCCATCCTTGTCCTGTCTTCCCCAAATAAACTCTTATTTGAGAAAAGAGTATTTCCTCTGAAATATCATAGTTCAAGAAGAAGGGGGGGAGGGAAGCTAAAAAGCTTCTTAAGAGAGGGAGGAGGAGGGAGAATAGAGAGGAGGGTAGGCAAAACTTGATCCATTAGTCATCTCATATACAATCAATATACACCCCCTAAAATACGATCTATTACAGCACCCAGGCCAGGAATGTTGATTCTTTTTTTTTTTCTGGGCCTTCTCTTAACTCTCTGGCCTTCCTTCTAACCCATATTCCTATAAAAAAGTTACCTTCTCTTCCCTACTTTTCTACTTCCTTCAGCGAATTTTCTTTTTACTATTAAAATGTGACTTTCATGAAGGCAGGGTCTGTCTTTCTTATTATTTCTATTTATAGCCCTAATATTCAGCTTAGTGACTAGTATCTAACAAGAACTTCATTAAAACTAAGTTGATTTAATTATTTGTTAGAGAATAGAGGTTAAGCAATCCAGTTACTAATCTTCATGAGATAAGACTTTACCAGTCATGAGGCTTCCTGAACCCACAAGAAGCCACAAGGTAGAAAGATAGAGGAAGGATAGAATTTTGGATACCGCGAGGGGCATGGTGGAGCCAAGTTAGAGATATGAGGTGGCAGAAATGAGTCAGAAACCAGGTCTTACTGATTATATTGGAGCCATAGCAGAACCCCGATCAGTCTGGACCTCTTTCCAAAAGGCTAATCCCATCCAGTGATCCAAATTTAATACCACACAGGTCGGAGACATGATAGAGAAAAGAAAGTGCCTGGCCGAAGGCCAGGTCCCAGGTGAGAAAGAAAAGAAGGAAAGGAATTAAAGATGGAGCTTGGCCACAGGCCAAGCTCCAGCAAGGACAGGCATCAGTGAGAGCTGAGATCTAAGAGAGGGCAGAGATTGTTGTGGCTGCTTTTAATGTCTTTGATATGCAAATATACATGATACATAGGGATGATTATCATTGGTTAACAGCAAGGTATAGTGTGGTTTATCTTATCCAGGTGAACACAAAGAAACCTGTTTTCCTGCTTAACCTGGGGGAAGCTGGGGTCAAGGGTCAGAGGCTTTCCTAGCCATGCACAAGACCGAGCATGCTCTCTTCTAAGCCACTCTGTACATACTAACTGTTTCCCTTGCCCATAGCTAGGGGTAGACTGCTACAAGTCATATGAAAATCAATGTTTTAAACTTGAAATATATCATATGTTAGTTATAAAATCATACTAAAAATAAAACAAATATATGAATAAAACTAATCACATACTTTAATTAAAAACACTGTTAGGAAAAGGCAAGATATTAGATCTTGAATTGACTAAATTTTCTTTATACTTTAATCCATCATCACAAAAGATAATCATTTATATATTAAACACTTTTGCAATGGTGGATTGTCTAGATAGATTAATTTCAATATCTTAATGATAGAGACTTTCGTTTCTACTTTCTTCATGGATCTTTGTAACTACTCAGTACAGTTAGCAACTAGGGTTATTAATCATGCTTATACTTATATATTTTTTGAAGTATATAGAAAAAATAAATTTAATAACATTAACTGATTTAAGCCTCATGACAACCCTGTAAGGTAAGTTCTAAGAGGAAGGATTCAAGGCAAGTTCTATTTTAACTCCAAATCCAGGAATCATGAACTTTAGCAAGTTAATAGGTCAACCAATGTCCTCCAAACAGAAGCAATGAAGGGAATAAAAATGAAAATAATTGGGTAAGTTTTTTTTAAATTCAGTCTCTGGCAATTGGCCTGGAATTTCATGTGGCTGTTAGAAGCTGGAATGATTTCCTTGTGATCATAAATATCTGAAACATGTGCATCTAACTGACTACCAAGGAAGGATTAAGACACTCAAAATAATTTAGTTTACTGAGAATGAATACAATACCCAGTATAATATTCCTTTTTATAAAAATATTAGCAAATAAGACTTCAAAGCAAATATCCTTCTTCCACTCCAACACACAGACAAACACAAACACTCACACATAAATGCACATAAACACATCAGAAGAAAGTTAATATCTGTTTTTCATTTTATCATCTTAATATTTACCAGCCCATCCAAATATCTTATATTCCTAGGCCATGTGGATGGCTTTTTTTTTTCATGCAAGCCCCAAATATAATCTTGGAAACATTAGGGAAGGCACAAAATAGAATTTTAACCTTATACACAGGAAAAGCTACATGACTGAGTTGCCTATTTTTTTGGACTTCTAAAGTAATATAATGATATGCTTCTACATGCTTTATCTAAAATGCATCTTTCTTTTTTTCTGCTTCACAAGGACTCTATTTACAAACTAATATTAACTTTAAATTTTCAATAAACAATTCAAAATTTAACCAAGTTTTATTAAATACCTACTATGTTCTTGTTTACATGCATTATTTTTTCATGGAAAGTTGAAGACTAGACCTAAGAATTATAATCAAGAGATTCTAGTGTGATGATGGGAGGCTATTAGGAACAATAAAAGCAAAAGAGAGATGAAACAATGTTCTGAGAGATTCAAATAGGAATGAATGAAGCAAGCTATTGATATAAGTGAATGCTTAGAAGAGATGATATCAATGTGGGACTTAAAAGAAAAGCAAAAATATTGATTTGGCAAAGATAAGATAAAAAGGTAGCAAGGTATCAGAGGCCACATTGACATTTAGTATTCACTAACTTCTCTACCTTACTCTAGGGATAAACTATAGGGAAAAAAGGGAAATAGAGAATTACAATAAGCTCTTTTACAGAAAGCAAAAAATTAACAAAGAGCAGCCTATTTTGATGGGGAAGTAGAATATATGATAAGGAGGGAGATCAGATGAATATGGAAAAGAAAATTGGAATTAGATTTGAGAGATCCTTAAATGCAAGAATTAATAATTTATGCATTGTTAAATAATGAAGAATTGTTTCATTTTTGTTTAAGTTTTTTAAATAATGGAATTCTGAAAGTGGTGATTTAAGATTAAATGTACAGTGACAAAGGGCCATAAAACTATGCACACCTTTGGATCCAGTAATACCACAACTAGGTTTATAGTCCAAAAAGTTTAAAGATAAGAGGAAAGACCTACTTGTACATAAATATTTATAGCAGCTCTTTTTTGAGATATTAAAGAACTAGAAACTGAAGGGTTGCCCATCAATCAGGGAATGGCTGAACAAGATGTGGCATATGATTATAATGAAACACTATTATGCACTATGAATTGAGGAACAAGACAATTAAAGATACATAAAGGCTTAGATTAAATTACAGAAATGCAAGTGAGCAAAAGCAGGGGAATATTGTACACAGTAGTAGCAATATATGATTATCAACTCAGAATAACTATTATTGGCAATGCAAGGATCCAGGACAGCCTCAAGGGATTTATGATAAAATAATTTTATTTACCACCATAGAAGAAATTGACATAGTCTGAATGCTAATTGAAACATGCAATTAGTTTATTTCACAATATGATGAACTTAGAAATATGTATCACATAATAACACATTTACAACCTATATCATATTACCTGCTGGCTTGGGAGGGATAGGAGTGAGGGAGATAACATAGATTTTGAAATGTCAGAAAATAATTATTAAGATTGTTTCAATATGTAAAAAATAAAATTAATAAATTAAAATTAAAACAATGGGACAAAGATTTTTTTCCAGAATCTGCATAGATTAAAGTTAGGAAGACAGGGTAAAGCATTGTAATATAACAAAATAGACTGGTACTAATTCAGTCATTCAACAAGCATTTATTTGATTTTAAATAGGATATAGGTATCATGCTAAGTTCCAGGGTTACAAAGAGAGGCAAACACAAAAATTATCCTTGTTCTCAAGGAGTTCAAATTCTAATCAGGAAGGAAACATGATAAAAAAAAAAGCTTTATACAAATATGATACATTCCAGAGAAAATCCACCCAGTTGGGAGATCAAGTGTTTTATTTGAAGACCAAGAAGGACTTCAATTTCACTAGATTATGAAATACATGAAAGTAAGGAGTCAAATATTAAAAGACTGGCAATATGTTTGGGAAGAGGTCAGGAAGGCCTTTAAAATCCAGATGACTGCATATTTGTTCATGGTAATAATAGTGGTATACTAGACTTTTTCGAAGAGCAGGGGTGATACAATCAGACCTGAGCTTTAGGAAGATTAAGTAGTAGTAGTAGGAAGATTGAGTAGTGGGACAGACTAGGGTTATGAGAGATTTTAGAAAGGAACATCATCCAATAGGCTGTTAATAATCCAAGGGTGAGGTGATAAGGACTTGAACCAAATGTAGCAGTGTCAGAGTAGAAAAGTTAGGTATATGAGAGATGCTACAGAGGTAGGAACTTGCAATTTACTGGATATAGTAAGGAGTCATGAATTAGTGGGGAAAAGAGTGATGAGTCAAGAATGGTATTGAATTATGACACCTGGATGACTTTTATACCCCCCCCATAACAGGAGAGTTAGGAAGAAGGAAGGCTTGGTAAAGGGAGGGGGTAATAAATAGGGATGGGAAGGACATGATAATTTCAGTTTTTAACATATTTTATTTAATATTTTTATTGGGCATTTACTTTACAATATACAATTATTGGTTGTAGATCTATATCTGAAGTTTAGGAGACAGAATACAATATGCATGAAATACTATAGAGTAGAAGAAAGGAAGACTCAGGACAGAATGGAGCAAGATGACTTGTAAATTTAGATGGCTTTCATTTTGCGAAGAGAATGGGCATTTCTTCATGTGAGACAGAAGACATGCAAAAGGTAGAGTCAGAGGGCATCTGGGCAATTTTAAATGAAAAGGAGAGAACAAGAGGCAACAAATTCTTTCTGATATGCTGCAACACATTCAAATCCTAGCTCTTTTTTGTGACCTTAGGAAACCATCATTTAGCAATTGAACAAATATAACTAGGAATATTAAAAGAAGATTCAGGATAATTCTGAGCTTTTAATTGAATGTGACTCATTAAAAAAAGAAAATTGGGGAAGAAGGAAGAAATTTATCAGTTTGGTTTGGGATATATTCAGTTTCTACTTCCAGGAGGTAAAATGGTTAGATCTGTGATGAGAGAATGGTAAAAATAAAGTAAAATAAAAAGAAGGGTATAAATGACTCTGATGTTTTGTTTCTGGATAACTAGGGGAATAACTGTGCCTTCCATGAAATGGAAAATTAAGAGGAGACAGATTTTGTGGGGGAGATGATGAGTTCAATTTTGACATGCTGGTGGCAGAATATCCAACAGGAGATTTCCTGTAGGCAGTCCTAGATAAAGAACTAGCTCTTGAAGAGAGTCAAGGACAGAGTCAGAGATTTGCAAGTCAGTTTTGCAAAAATAATAACCAAAGATATTAAGATTGCAAAGTTGTAGTACAGGCAGAAGGGAAGAAAGCCTCAAAGCATCATTTTAGCAGACTGTCCACACCAAAGTGTGAGAGAAGAAATAGAATGAAAAACAGAAAATAGAGAAAATTAGTCAAAAAGTAGAACAATTAAAATTCCATGTATCAATTTCAAGAAAGTCAAGGAAGGATATAATATAAAGAAATGAAGGGTAATAAAAAATAACAGGGGCTATAGAAAGGATAAGGAAGGTTACTTCTAAAAAGAGATTACAGATATATAAAAAATAAAAGTTACCTGGATAGGATAAACCAAATAAAATAGAATAAATCAAACTTTTTTTAAAATGATAAACACACTTAATTAATCATTACAAGTTGAATAGAATCATAATAATTAATCTTCTTAGTTAAGAGTGGGGAAAATTGAGGAAACAGTAAGCTTTAATTATTCAGTATAATAATTTTAACTGAATTGAGATTTTATATTTTAATTTTTGCCTTTGAGAACTTTCTAGATGAGACAATTTCTAGCTTTGCCTGTACCTTTCATAAAACTAGAGTAAATATTATTTATTATGTTTGTTATTATTCTTTAAACAAGAATCCTCATGAAAATTTGTCTGTGTTTGGTTTCAGGAAAAAAAAAATTGTGATCCATGTTTTTTTCTGATCTCCCAACACTCATCTCTCCCTAAGAAGACAGGTAACAAGATAAAGGTTATCCATTCATTATCACACAATACGTATTTTCATGTCCTTCATATTGTGAAAGAAGACACATAGTTTATACTAAAGGAAATCTCATTCAGGAAATAAAGATTGGAATGCTTCAATCCCCATTCAAACTCCTTTAGTTTGTTCTATAGCAAAGGATAGCCTTTTTTTTTTTTGTCATGAATCCTTTGAAATTTTCAAGGTTCTTTTGATTTCTGATAGCAGTTAAGTCATTCATAGTTGTTCACTATATTTTATTGCCATTAATGTGTATATCCTCTTGGTTCTGCATGCTTGAGTTTGCATCATTTTATATGTCTTTCCAGTTATTTTCATAATCATATTATTCATCATGTCTTATGGTACAATACTTTTTCATTACAATCATTTTCCACAAATTGTTTAGTCTTTCCTCAATTGATGGATATCCTTTCAGTTTCCAGTTCCTTAAAACACAGAAAGTGCTTCTACAAATAGATCTTTTTCCCTAATCAATTAATTTCAATATGTTAATCTCTATAACCTCTTCTATAACTAAAAGCTACAATAATAAGGCAGAGATATAAACAATGGAATGGAATTAAAAGGAAAGCATAAGTAATATTTTCTTTTATTTTTATTATTATCTTTTTTTATATAAATCCTTACCTTTTGCCTTTTAATCAACAGTATGTATTGGTTCCAAGGTAGAAGAGAGACAATAGGGGTTGTCATTTGCCCAGGGTCACACAGCTAGGATGTGTCTGAGCCCAGATTTGAACCTAGGACCACCGGCTCTAGGCCTGACTCTCAATCCACTGAGTTATCCAGTTGCCCCTTACATCTTATTTTTAAGATGAGGTAATTTTACAGTCATTTTTCTTATTCATATGTAAATAAATTTTAACATACTTAAAAAAAATTAATCCCAAATTAACTCCCTTCTCTTTCCTTCTCTTCTCTTTGATAATGAATAAATATGATATAGATTTTACATATGCAATCATGGAAAATAATCCTATATTAGCTACATGGTACAAAAAGACCAAAAAGTCCAAGAATAATTAGGTAAATATTTATATATAAGCAAATACACAAAACTATATGAATACATAAATATATACATATTCTGATCATTATTCAGGATTCCTCAGTTCTTTCTGTGGAAGTGGATAGCGGTTTTCATCATAAATGCTATAGAATTGTCTTAAATCACTGTATTATTAAAAACAGGAGTCATTCACTAATGATAATCATATAATATTGCTGGTACTAAATAGTGAGATCCATCCAGCAGTCTCTCTGAGGGTCCCAAGGGTCTCTCTGCCTAGATGTGATGACCCAGTTGGATAAAGGAGATGAGAAACACTGTGTATTAAACCCACGTATGCAGGCATCACACATAGTGATCTGCAATAGTGCCATGGTCCTTTTGTTATATAGGTTTTTTGGGTACATGCTTCTTTGACACACAATCAATTCTCTACGTATATGACATTCTACATTTTGATTGGATATTATCAAATCATCTAAACAACACTCTTGTGATGTTATTACAACAAAGAATTCTGTGATCATTTACTATTTCTATAACACTCTGTGATAGATATGAATAAAGTGAATGAAGCCATTTGTAGGTTAGTACCCCTTGACCTGCTGAGAGGATAATTGTCCTTTTGGTCAGCTTTTGGTCAGCTTTCACTATCAATCACAATTGTTTAGGGGATGAATAACAAAATATCTTCCTATCTAGGTGTGAGGACTTAAAGCAGACCAGTTTGGGGGTTTTCCTCAATTTACAAGTTCTGTTTTTCTTATGTTACTTTGAAGTGCCTAGTAATGCTGCCAGGTTTCTATTAATCAACAAATTCATTGGAGTGATAACTGTAGGGAAAGATTTATTATGGTGTTCAAGCATTTGGCCATATTTTTTGTGAGACCTTGAAGAGTATCTTGTGCTTGAGAAAGGAGGGGTTATATGCAATAATCTTTGGGTTTTTATTCTGTAATTGCAATCTTTTGGGGGTATTAATCAGTATTAATCTACGGGGATAAAGGTGGGGTATATATTTATTGATTCTATCAGTATTTGTTATCATTATTTCTCCTGTATTAGGGAGAGATTAGTAATCATAGCAAGTCCATTAGTGGGGGAAGTTGGGGAGAGAAGTCACAGAGGGGGATCAGTGGGGGCCTCAATTTCTGGGTGCTGCTTTGCAGAATCATTTCCCCAGACCATGGCCTTCTCAGCCAGTCAGGGTATGATGGCCTCCAGCAACTAAATAGAATATTTCCCTGATCATTTCAGGTTTTGCTGAAGTCATCCTGATCATAATTTCTTAGAGCCTAATAATACTACACCAACATCAGATAACACAACTTTTTTCAGCTGTTTCTTAATTGAAGGGAATCTGTTCAATATCCAATTCTTTGCCATAAAAAATTGCTTCTATAAATAATTCTGTATACATACATCATTTTTATTTTTTCTTTGATTGCTTTGGTGTTCAGATCTAGTAGTGTTTTTGCTTCATCTGTGATATTATATTCTCTTGTATGTAGATCAAAATTACTCTCTAGAATGGTTGGACTATTTTAGAACTCCAGCAACATGACATTTTATACCATTTTATACCATTTTTTTCAAGTCCCCTACAATATCTGTCATTTTTCTTTTCCATCATATTAGCTAACCTGAAAGGTGTGAGGTGGTATCTCATAGATGTTTTCATTTGAATTTCTGTAATCAATGGTGATTGAGAGCATTTTATCATATAATGACTTTGATTTCATCTCCTGAAATCTGCCTATTTGTGTCTGTTGACCATTTATCAATTGGGAATGACTTGTATTCTCATAAATTTAATTAATATCTCTACATATTTGAGAAGTGCAGCCATTTTTTCTGAGTTTCCTGCTTTCCTTCTACTGTATTTTTTCTGTACAAAATATTTCAAATTTGATGTAAATCAAAATTTTCCACTTACTATCACATAATTTTTTATCTTTTGGTTTTTCATAAATTCTCCCTACATCCAAAGTTATGACAAATAAACTATTCTGTTCCCCTTGTTTGTTGATATTAATATTTTTGCCTAAATCGTGTGCCCATTTTGCAATTTTCCTACTATATGGTGAAAGATGTTGGTCTATACCTAGTTTCTGATAAATTGATTTCCATTATTCCAAGTAGTTTTTGTCAAAAAGAGAATTCTTGTCCCCAAATCTTAGATCTTTGGGTTTGTCAAACAATATGTTATTAAGATCATTTACTAATGTGTATTATGTCATCAACCTATTCCATTTATCAAACACTCATTTTTAGTCAGTATGATATTATTTTGATAATTAAAACTGGAATAGGCTTTGAGATCCAGTACTTCTAGGCCAAATTCCTTTACATTTTTCATTGATTCCCTTGGTATTCTTGATTTTTTATTCTTCCAGATGAATTTTATTAAATTTTAGCTCCATAATGTTTTTGTAATTTGATTGGTTTGACCCTAAATAAGTAAATAAATTAAGATAGAATTGTCATTTTTAATTTCTTGATTCACACTATATCCAAGCAATTGATATTTCTTCAATTGTTTGATTTTATTTGTGCAAAAAGAGTTTATAATTTTGTTCATAATTTCCTAGGGTGTCTTGGTAGGTAAATATTGAAATATTTTATATTGGCAGTAGTTATTTTAATTGGTATTTCTCTTTTTATCTCTTGCTGCTGGGATTTGTTGATAATACAAACAAATTAAAGTTATTTATTTCAGTCTATTTTATAACCTACAAATTTGCTAAGGTAATTAATTATTTAAATTATTTTTAGTTGGTTTATCTTGGACTCTTTAAGTATACCATGTTATCTGTATAGAGTGATAGTTTTGTTTCCACATTTCCAATTCTAATTCTTCCAAATTCTCTTTCCTATTCATAGTTATCATTGGTATTTCTAGTAAAATATTAAATGATAGTGGCGTTAATGGGTATCCTTGCTTCACCCCAATCTTATCAGAAAGACTTCTAGCTTATCCCCATTATCAATAATGCTTGCTATTGGCTTTAAATAGATATTACTTATAATTTAAAGATCTACATTGATTCTTTTACTTTCTAATATTTTTGAATATTAATGTTAATTTTTTGTTAAATATTTTTCATATTTATTGAGATAATTATATGTTTCTGTTGGGTTTCCTATTGATATGGTTAATTGTGAGCAAAATTTTTCTAAAATGAATCAGTCTTACATGTCTTATATAATTCCTACCTAGTCATATAGAAAGTCATTCATCTTTGTTAAATATTGCTCTATTCCCTATGATACAATTTTATTTAAAATATTTTCATCAATAGTCATTAGGGGAAATGGCATCAGGTTTTCTTTATCTATTTTTTCTCTCATATTATCTCTTCATGATTTATATGTCAGCACTGCATTTATGTTGTAAAAGGAATTTGGTAGGATTTTTTTTCCTTGTCTACTTTTCCTAATTGTTTACATAGTATTGAAAGTAATTATTCTTTAAATGTTTGGCAGAATTCACTTGTGAATCTATCTGGTCATTGGGATTTTTTTCTTAGAGATCTCAGTGACTGATTGCTCATTTTCAGATTTTAGATAAAAGTACATAACTTTTACTCATACCCAAAGCAAATTTCTTGTAACTGAAAATTTTCAAATAAGGTCTGGATGATCTGTATTGGATAATATTGTAAAGCTGATTACTGTGTGTTGTAATAATGAGACCAAATGATTTTTAAGTTCTTTATAATACTAACATTTCATGAATCTTTCAATTCTTATATTTTTAGAAAACAATTCATTTACCTTTGCTGGTTGCCAGCCATCCAAGGTATATAAACTGCTTAACTCAAGTATCTGAATGTTCTTTTGCTTTCTGAATTCTTATGCTCTATTTTATAACTAAATGATTTATCTTATGCTATCTCTGAAACTATAATCTACATAAAATCAATTTAGAAGTAGATAGGGTAAAAAGTAAATTATAAGAAGAAAAATAAAAATAATAGTAATTTAAGGGAACTTGACTATATGTTGTCTACATAACAAAAAGTTTTTTTCAGTTGTTACTATAAGTTAGGATAAATATTCATTTTGTTTTGATATTAATCTGAATTGATCACATCTGTTGCATAAATAAAGCATTTCATTGACAAAAATTTCTTTATTTTTGCTATATTTGTCCTAAATTAATAAGAACATTCAAGACTTTGTAATAATTATACCAAAAAGCATTCATTAATACTAACTATGCATTACAAACAGAGGATATTAAGATAACAAATGAAAAAATCTCTGTTCTTTCAGGATAAATTATATGAACCTATATAAGTGTATACATAAATAAAAAAATAAAAAGTAGTTAGGAATAAAGGAGATTAGGAGTTACATAGATCAGGAAAGTGTTTGTGTAAATCTTACATGAAGTATTTTAAGTGGTAGAAGTGATGAATAACAATATACTGGATATGGTAGACATCTAGTAAAAACAAATAAAAAGTTTTCATAGCATATTCACAGAAAGTAGGAAAAACAGAAAATGTATATAGATGAAATTTGGAGAATATTGTATTGTCAACTTTACCAGCTATTTCTAAGAAACCCATTGATTATGGCAGTCATAATTAAAACTAGTAATTCTGATTTCTGAGGCAAATAGCACAAACAATCATAGGTGTGGGTGGCATGAAAAGCACCTTCAAATCCTTTTTATTTATTAGTACAAATTAAATTGCAAGAGATAGGAAGAGACCTCTGATCTTGAAATGGCAGGGTTCTGGGAAACTCCTAAGGAAGTAGTGCTAAAACCTTATGGGGATAGAGAGCAGTATGAGACCAAGTTAAGGATTAATTAACTGCTTGGGGAGCAGGTCCAGTGAAAAAGGAGGAACAGCTGGTAATTTCTTTTAACTGATTTTTCTAAGTAGGTGCTACTACATTTTTCATTTTTTCTACTTAATGGACATAATTATTGGCAACATCCTCTTAAGGAAGCCTTGATATTCTTTCCTTGGGTTTAGTGACAAGACAAAACTGCAAAAAAGATACTACTTATAATTTCTAAAGTTAGTCCTGCTATGAGAGAATTAATAGGCAATATGATATAACAGATAGGAAGGTAACCTTAGAGATTTTTTTTTTAAAGTCTGAGTTCAAGATCCACATGTAATAAATAATGATGAGGTACCCTGGAAAAGTCACTGAGTTTTTCAATATGCTAAGCCAGATGTATTAAATTTACTCCATTTATCACACAGTCAGAAAAATAACCAAGTATTATTAAACTTGATTAAAATGTAATTGAGAGGTAGTCAAGACGACAGAGTAAGACAGGAAAACTCAAGGTCACATCAGAATCCCTATCAAGAAATATTAAAATAATACCACAAAACAAATACAGGAAAGAAACAACAAGGAGACAAAGTCGAACAACATTTAAGGAAAGAAAAACCCAAAAGGTAGTGTAAATCTTGAAACTTCTCAGACTTGTGAATGTTGAAAATTTCCCCATCAGGGAATTCTCAATTGGAACAATTCCCTACTGGGAACATTCCCCATTTTGACTGTGAGAACTGGCCAGGATCAAAAATGGGAGGACCTCTACTCCACCTGTACTTAAGACTGCTTTAGGGGAGAAAACTCCTTGCTAAACAATGAAAGTACTTAGACCCATACTTATAATGAGGCAAGGAGTTCTTTAAGCCATGCCTGTTTTTAGAATTGATACAATAGGATGCTAGGTGCCTATAAAGGTCGGGCAACTTGTAAACTTGCCAGGAGCAAAGAGGTGAAAACTTATTCAGAGGTTTTCTCTTGAGGGGATTAGTCGACTCAGCTGTGTTTTCTCTGGTTCAGACTTACTGAGGGGATTACTCGACTCAGCTGTGTTTTTTTCTGGTTCAGACTTACTCAGAGTTTTTCTCCTAAAGGGATTAGTCGACCCAGCAGTGTTTTTAGAATGGGTTGTCCTTTGGAAAATGTCTACAGTGATTGGTAGATGGAAGAACTTAGGGGAGGTGACATAGGAGAAAACCCCCTATATAAGAAAGAAATATTCGCTTGAGAAGGAAGCTCTTATGAGGATCGCTTGGGAAGAATCTCTTGAGAGAAAGTCTGGAGATATACAGGCTCTGGAGGACAATCTCTAAGGAGGTCTTTCAAGGGGGGCTGACTCTGGCTGGAACTCCCTCTGGGAAGACTCTGTCACTAGAATCCTTACTTGGACAGATCTTGTGGTGAGTGATTAAGGACTGACTGATCTTTTCTCTTAAAGGCTTAGGTCTGGGTTGGCCAGGGCTACCCTGGGCTGGCCTATTCTTTTCTCATTTATTTCCTTTTTCTTTCTCTCTCTCTTTCTTTGATTCCTCATTGTATTATTAATTAAAATCTCTATAAAACCCAGTTGACTTGGGTATATTCATAATTGAGAATATATTCCCTGGCGACCACCTTATATTTGATTTAAACAAAACTGTAGTGAAAACATATTTCCTGTGGTCACAATTTACTCACCCACTCTTATATCTACTACAATTTATATCTTCAACCATTTTAACTGCCACAGTTTATGGCAGGCAACAATTTTAAATCTTACAGTAGGCAAAGAATATCTGCATCACTGGGGTAAGAGGGGAGCACAGCCAGTAATACTATAGCAAGGAGTGAAGAGCAAGTCAAGATCAAGCCATCCAGCCCCATCCCACATCTGCTCTTCAAGGTTCAGAACCTAAGACCAATCCAACATTCAGACCCTGAGACCCTTTCTGGGAAAATAGAGGACCAAGCAAACCCACATTCCTTAAAGTTTCAAACCTTTAGTCAGGTCTGGAATTCCAGCCCAGGACAGTCTATGTTGAAGTGGGCTGATCTATGCGGGCTCAGAGGAAGCCAGAAAACATAGTATGTCCCTGTAGCAAAGGCATAGACCCCAGCATGGGGTAGTTGGTTGTCCCAAGTCTGAACTTCTTTGCAGGGGCTCTGGACAGAGCTCCAGAGCAGTATAATCAAGGGTGTGTCTGATTGGAACAAGTACACAGTGAGACAAAATCTTGTGCCTAAACCTGAGACTAAAATTTGAGCAGCCCCTGAACTGTTCGTGTTCAGAAGGGAGATCAAAATCAAACACCCAAGCCTGAGGCAAGTCCTTAAGCCATCAACATCTCTAAGGGTTAATTGAATCAGTACTGGGAGGAGGCCCTCAAAACTCCTAGCCCTCAGGACATCAGACCCCCTTAGAACTGGCAGAAACCCAGAAAATAAGTTAAAGGCAGCATCAAGGAAAGACTGAAGTTTAAGAGGGTAGCCTAAGCTCCCAGAAAACAGAATGTACCTAAAGCATATAACTCTAAAGACTTAAGGGAGCAGTGAAAGCAAAGGAAACACACCCAAAGTCCAAAAGAAAAATTATGGATTGGACACAGATTCTCAAAGAGCTAAAAAAGCTCTTCAAAAAACAATTAAGAGAGTCAGAGGAAAAGTGGGGAAGAGAAATGAAAATAATACAAAAAGAAATGGGGAATCAAAAACTTACAGGAAAGTCATTTCTTAAAAATCAGAATTGACCAACTAGAAACTAATGATTTCATGAAAAGTCAAAAAAATGATAAAACAGAATCAAAGGAATAAAAAAAAAACATAGGAAAAGATGAAATATTATATTGAAAAAAAAACTGACCTGGAAAATAGATCCAAGAGACACAATATGAGAATTATTGGATTACCTAAAGTAAAGATCAAGAAAAAATCTTGGATACCATAATACAAGAAATTATTAAAAATAACTACCCAGTTATCCTCAAACAAGAAAACAAAATTGAAATTGAACACATTCACAGATCATATCCAGGAAGAAATCCTGAAATGATAACTTCTAGGGATGTAATAGGTAAATTCAAGAAGCACCAAGTCAAGGAGAAAATATTGCAAACAGTCAAAAAAAAAAGCGCAAATGGAGCTACATCAGGATCACACAGTACCTAGCAGCTTCTACATTAAAGGATGGAAAGGTATGGAATATCATATTCAGGAAGGCAAAATATCTGGTTTTACAACCCAAAGTCACCTTCCCAGTAAAATTTAGTATATTCGTCAGGGTGAAAAATTAACATTCAATAATATAGAAGATTTCCAAGCATTCCTGAGAAATAAGTCAGACCTAAACAAAAATTTTGAAGTCTAAATGAGAGAACCAAGAGAAGCCTTCAATGGTAAATAAGAAAGAGAAAAATTAATGGACTCACTAAGGTCACAATGTTTTTATTTCTACAATGAAAGAGGATATCTATAATTCTCAAAAATTATTATTTGCAATAGTGAAAATAGAAGGAATGTACTTAGTAAGAGGGTGGGGAAGAAAGCTGATTATGATGGCACAATGTATATAATGATTTATGATGATATGATGTGCATATAAATGTGATGATATGAAATGATATTGTGAAAGGTTAAATTTTCAGGGGGATATGTGTTTGGAAAAAGGCCAGTGAGCAGTTTATTATTATGAAATATGGATAGGAAATCAGAAAGAGGAACATGAAAGTAATCTTACAATAACTTGTAACTATACCCCAGATCCCAATCCCAACTAAATTTCTCCAAAAAAAAATCCTAAATCTATCTGTCTCAGAGAGCAATATCTTCTGCTAGGCTGAAGCCCTTGCCTACTTTCCTGCTCTCACTTCCTAACACTATCTATCTACCTTATCTACCCAATTTATTAATTATAAATAATGCTGTTAAGACCTAACTTTCATTTCTCTGTCTCCAACCAAAGAGTGCTAGCAGCACACCCTTGCCCCAGGATACACAGAGACAAAAAAGCCCTTTAAAACTCTTTTCAAATGATTAACTCCCTTTGGTCATACCATTCTAACTGTCTATAACTCACAAGTGGCACAGCAGGGGGTCACCAACTGTCAACCTGCATAGCAGGGGGTCTCTTACTGAAAAATATCATTGCTCCTTTTCCTCTTAAATATAAAAATGGGAGAAATTAATAAAAACTCCCTTAACAATACATAAGTGTGATATATTATGTATGCATATGATATTATGTATAAAAAAGGGGATAAAAGAGAGAAACACACTGAGAGAAAAGGGAAGGGAAAGATAGAATGGGGTAAATTATGTAACAAAGAGACACAAAAATAATTTTTGTGAGGGGAGAATGAGAGTGGTGATGGACTGTGCTTAAATTTTACTCTCATCATGTGACTCAGAGAGGGAAAAACAAATATACTCTTACCCTACAGAGAAGTAGAATGGGAATAAGGCAAGGGAAATGGGAGGTATTTGGAGGCAGGGGGAAGTGGGGAAGTGATAAAAAGCAAAACACTCATGTGGAAAAACAGAGTGAAAGGGAATAGAGTAGGATCAATAGAGGAAAATGAGATAGAGGGAAATACACAGTTAGTAATCATAATCCTGAATGTGAATATGATGAACTCACCTATAAAAGGAAGTAGGGAGCAGAGTGGATTAAAAACCAGAATCCTACTATATGTTGCTTATAAGAAATACATTTTAAGGCAGAATGGCACACACAGATTCAAGATAAAAGGCTAGAGCATAATGTATTTTTTAACATTTAAGTAAAAAAGAAAAAAAAACAAGAGTGGCAATCATGAAAACTAACAAAAAATTAAAGTAAAAATTGTTCTGATTAAAAGAGATACGTAAGGAAATTGCATCTTCTTAAAAGGTAATATAAACAATGAAATAATATCAATACTAATCATTTATGTACCAAATGGTATAGTATCCAGGTTTCTAAAGGAGAAATTAAAGGAGCTAAAGGAGGAAATAGATAGTAGGTAGTAGAACCATACTAGTTGGGGACCTCAAACTTCCTCTATCAGAACTAGATAAATCAAACCAAAAAATAAATAAAAAAGAAGTAACGGAAATTAATGAAATGTTAGAAGAATTAGAATTAATAGATACATTGAGAAAACTTAACCACTGAACAGGGATAAAAAAAAATATGCCTTTTTTCAGCAGCACATGATACATATACAAAGATTTTCCATGTACCAGAGCATAAAAACATATGCAGAAAAGCAGAATTAATAAATGCATTTTTCAGATCATAATGAGATAAAAATAATAGTAAGGGATCATGGAGTATCAAATTTGAAATTGGTTGAAAACTAAATAATCTAGTTCTTCAAAACTATTGGGTCAAGTAACAAACCATAGAAACTATTATTGATTCCATTGAAGAGAATGAAAATGAAGAGACGACATATTGAAATCTATGGTATACAGCCAAAGCAGTACTCAAGTAAAAAATTTTATCTGTCAGTGCCTTTATCAACAAAATATAAAGGAAAGAGATCAATGAATTGGGCTTACAACTTTAAAAAGTAGAGAAAGAACAAATTAGAAATGCCCAGGAAAAACTAAATTTGAAATTCTAAAAAATAAAAGGTGAAATTAATAAAATAGAAAGTGAAAGAACTATTGAAGTTCTATCAAGGAACTCCCTAAGAAAAAAATCACCAGGTCCAGATGGATTCATAAATGAATTCTGTTAAACATTCAAAGAATAACTAATCCTGATATTACTCAAACTATTTGACAAAATAAGTAAAGACAGAATCTTACCAAATTCTTTTTATGATGCATATATGGTACTGATCCTAAAACCCAGAAAGACCAAAAACAGAGAAAGAGAAGTACTGATCAATCTCCTTAATGAACATAAATGCAAAAATCTTTAAAAAATACCAAAAAGAGACTTCCGGTTAAGATGGCGGCTTAGAGAAAGCTAAAGTTCAGATCTCCGGAAAACCCTTCCCGACCGATCTCAAACTATAAGCTCCTAAGGCACCGAAATTCAAAACGATCAACAGCACAGACCCTGGGAACCCTCCTCCTGGACCTGGACCCGGATCAAAAGGTACGGCTCCCCTCAAAAGCAAGAACCCGAGATCACTCGGACCTCAAGGGTAGGAGTGCAGAGTCCAAGGCTCCTGGAAGCCGCAGCCCGGCCGGGCTCAGAGAGCAGGGTCCTCGGAACAACAACCCTCAGGGCCTCCTACCCGAGTCCCAGTGAAAGTTACTGCCTGGGGCTCCGGCTGTAGAGAGCTGGTCGAAACAACAGCAACCCTCAGGGCGGGCAAGACAGCCTCACAGGCTGGATCCTGCTATCCAAGTCTCAGTGAAAGTCCTTGCCCTCGGAGCTTGGGGAAGCTGCAGCCCATCCCCCCGCAGGCCAACGAAACAGCCTCACGGCCAGCGATTCTGAAGGCAACTTCTGGAAAGCGAGATGGGGGGAGAGTGTGGCCTCGTGGTCCGACCCTTCCATTCCAGTTCCAGTGAGGCATATTCAGTTTAACCCAGGGAAAGCTCATAGAACCAACATCTGCCCAGGACTAAAGCCTCTGATCACCAGACAGAGATAAGAAAAGCTAATCCTCCACATTCAGAGATGACAAACTCCACAGAAGCACAGAAGCCCCAAAATACCAAGAAAAATAAGAAGAAAGGGGCAACTTTGGACACATTCTATGGAGCCAAAATACAAAATACAGAGCAGATAGAAGAAGATATACAAGAAAATTCTCCAAAATCTTCCAAAGGAAATAGAAACTCTCCACAAACCCATGAAGAATTTGAATCAGAAATGACCAAAAAGATGGAAGCCCTCTGGGAGGAAAAGTGGGAAATAATGCAAAAGAAATTCATGCATCTACAAAACCAGTTTGACCAAACTGTAAAAGAAAACCAGGCTTTAAAGCAAGAACTAATAAAGCAAAGCCAAAACACCAAGAAATTAGAAGAGAACATAAAATATCTCACCAACAAGGTGATAGATCTGGAAAATAGAGGGAGAAGAGAAAATTTAAGAATAATTGGACTCCCAGAAAAGCCAGAAATAAACACCAAACTGGACATGGTGATACAAGATATAATCAAAGAAAATTGCCCAGAGATTCTAGAACAAGGGGGCAATACAGCCACTGACAGAGCTCACAGAACACCTTCTACACTAAACCCCCAAAAGACAACTCCCAGGAATGTAATTGCCAAATTCCAAAGCTATCAAACAAAAGAAAAAATCCTACAGGAAGCCAGAAAAAGACAATTTAGATATAAAGGAATACCAATCAGGGTCACACAAGACCTTGCAAGTTCTACTCTGAATGATCGTAAGGCATGGAACATGATCTTCAGAAAGGCAAGAGAGCTGGGTCTCCAACCAAGAATCAGCTACCCAGCAAAACTGACTATATACTTCCAAGGGAAAGTATGGGCATTCAACAAAATAGAAGACTTCCAACTTTTTGCAAAGAAAATACCAGAGCTCTGTGGAAAGTTTGATACCGAAAATCAAAGAGCAAGGAATACCTGAAAAGGTAAATATTAAGGAAAGGGGGAAAATGTTATCTTCTTCTTTTACTCAAACTCTCTTCTATAAGGACTACATTTATATCAATCTATGTATACTAACATGTGGGGAAAATGTAATGTATAAATAGGGGGTAAAGAAAGACCAAATAGAATAATGGTTCTCACACAAAGATTCACATGGGAAGGGGAGGGGAAGAAAACTCCTATAAGAAGGAGAGGAAGAGAGAGGGGGGGTTTACTTAAACCTCAATCTCAGGGAAATCAACTCTGAGAGGGAAAAACATCCAGATCCATTGGGATCTTGAATTCTATCTTACCCAACAAGGGTAAGGAGAAGGGAAAACCAAGGGGGGGAGGGGGAGAGGGAGAACAAAAAGGGAGGGAAAGAGAGGGGGGAGGGGGAGGGAACAAAAAGGGAGGGACTAAAAAGGGAAACATCAAGGGAGGGGACAAGGGGGACTGTTTCAAAGTAAATCACTGGTCTAAAAGGTAGAGCCAAAGAAGAAAAGGTTAGAATTAGGGAAGGCAATCAAAATGCCAGGGAGTCCACAAATGACAATCATAACTTTGAATGTGAATGGGATGAACTCACCCATAAAACGTAGACGAATAGCAGAATGGATTAGAATCCAAAACCCTACCATATGTTGTCTTCAAGAAACACAAATGAGGCGGGTTGACACCCACAAGGTCAGAATTAAAGGATGGAGTAAGACCTTCTGGGCCTCAACTGATAGAAAGAAGGCAGGAGTGGTAATCATGATATCTGATAAAGCCAATGCAAAAATAGACCTGATCAAAAGGGATAGGGAAGGTAATTATATTTTGTTAAAAGGGACTCTAGACAACGAGGAAATATCATTAATCAACATGTATGCACCAAATAATATAGCACCCAAATTTCTAATGGAGAAACTAGGCGAATTGAAGGAAGAAATAGACAATAAAACCATACTAGTGGGAGACTTAAACCAACCATTATCAAATTTAGATGAATCAAATCAAAAAATAAATAAGAAAGAGGTAAAAGAAGTGAATGAAATCTGAGAAAAATTAGAATTAATAGACATATGGAGAAAAATAAATAGGGATAAAAAGGAATACACCTTCTTCTCAGCACCACATGGCACATTCACAAAAATTGACCATACATTAGGTCACAGAAACATAGCACACAAATGCAAAAAAGCAGAAATAATGAATGCAGCCTTCTCAGATCACAAGGCAATAAAAATAATGATTAGTAATGGTACATGGAAAACCAAATCTAAAACCAATTGGAAATTAAACAATATGATACTCCAAAACCATTTAGTTAAAGAAGAAATCATAGAAAAAATTAATAATTTCATCAAGGAAAATGACAATGGTGAAACATCCTTTCAAACCTTTTGGGATGCAGCCAAAGCGGTAATCAGAGGCAAATTCATATCCCTGAAAGCTTATATTAACAAACAAGGGAGAGCAGAGATCAATCAATTGGAAATGCAATTGAAAAAACTCGAAAGCGATCAAATTAAAACCCCCCAGCAGAAAACCAAATTAGAAATCCTAAAAATTAAGGGAGAAATTAATAAAATCGAAAGTGATAGAACTATTGATTTAATAAATAAGACAAGAAGCTGGTACTTTGAAAAAACAAACAAAATAGACAAAGTACTGGTCAATCTAATTAAAAAAAGGAAGGAAGAAAAGCAAATTCACAGCATTAAAGATGAAAAGGGGGACAGCACCTCCAATGAGGAGGAAATTAAGGCAATCATTAGAAATTACTTTGCCCAATTATATGGCAACAAATACACCAATTTAGGAGAAATGGATGAATATATACAAAAATACAAACTGCCTAGACTAACAGAAGAGGAAATAGAATTCTTAAGTAATCCAATATCAGAAATTGAAATCCATCAAGCCATCAAAGAACTTCCTAAGAAAAAATCCCCAGGGCCTGATGGATTCACCTGTGAATTCTATCAAACATTCAGAGAACAGTTAATCCCAATACTATACAAACTATTTGACATAATAAGCAAAGAGGGAGTTCTACCAAACTCCTTTTACGACACAAACATGGTACTGATTCCAAAACCAGGCAGGTCAAAAACAGAGAAAGAAAACTATAGGCCAATCTCCCTAATGAATATAGATGCAAAAATCTTAAATAGGATACTAGCAAAAAGACTCCAGCAAGTGATCAGAAGGATCATTCACCATGATCAAGTAGGATTCATACCAGGGATGCAGGGCTGGTTCAACATTAGGAAAACCATCCACATAATTGACCACATCAACAAGCAAACTAGCAAGAACCACATGATTATCTCAATAGATGCAGAAAAAGCCTTTGATAAAATACAACACCCATTCCTATTAAAAACACTAGAAAGCATAGGAATAGAAGGGTCATTCCTAAAAAGAATAAACAGTATATATCTAAAACCAACAGCTAATATCATCTGCAATGGGGATAAACTAGATGCAGTCCCAATAAGATCAGGAGTGAAACAAGGATGCCCATTATCACCTCTACTATTTGACATTGTACTAGAAACACTAGCAGGAGCAATTAGAGAAGATAAAGGAATTGAAGGCATCAAAATAGGCAAGGAGGAGACCAAGTTATCACTCTTTGCGGATGACATGATGGTCTACTTAAAGAATCCTAGAGATTCAACCAAAAAGCTAATTGAAATAATCAACAACTTTAGCAAAGTTGCAGGATACAAAATAAACCCACATAAATCATCAGCTTTTCTATATATCTCCAACACAGCTCAGCAGCAAGAACTAGAAAGAGAAATCCCAATCAAAATCACCTTAGACAAAATAAAATACCTAGGAATCTATCTCCCAAGACAAACACAGGAACTATATGAACACAACTACAAAACACTCGCCACACAACTAAAACTAGACCTGAACAAATGGAAAAACATTAACTGCTCATGGATAGGACGAGCCAATATAATAAAAATGACCATCCTACCCAAACTTATTTATCTATTTAGTGCCATACCCATTGAACTACCAAAATACTTCTTCACTGATTTAGAAAAAAACCATAACAAAGTTCATTTGGAAGAACAAAAGATCAAGGATATCCAGGGAAATAATGAAAAAAAAACACATACGTTGGGGGCCTTGCAGTCCCTGACCTAAAACTATATTACAAAGCAGCAGTCATCAAAACAATTTGGTACTGGCTAAGAAACAGAAAGGAAGATCAGTGGAATAGACTGGGGGAAAGCGACCTCAGCAAGACAGTATACGATAAACCCAAAGATCCCAGCTTTTGGGACAAAAATCCACTATTCGATAAAAACTGCTGGGAAAATTGGAAGACAGTGTGGGAGAGACTAGGAATAGATCAACACCTCACACCCTACACCAAGATAAATTCAAAATGGGTGAGTGAATTAAACATAAAGAAGGAAACCATAAGTAAATTGGGTAAACACAGAAGAGTATACATGTCAGACCTTTGGGAGGGGAAAGGCTTTAAAACCAAGCAAGATATAGAAAGAATCACAAAATGTAAAATAAATAATTTTGACTACATCAAACTAAAAAGCTTTTGTACAAACAAAACCAATAAAACTAAAATCAGAAGGGAAACAACAAATTGGGAAAAAATCTTCATAGAAAACTCTGACAAAGGTTTAATTACTCATATTTATAATGAGCTAAATCAATTGTACAAAAAATCAAGCCATTCTCCAATTGATAAATGGGCAAGGGAAATGGATAGGCAGTTCTCAGATAAAGAAATCAAAACTATCAACAAGCACATGAAGAAGTGTTCTACATCTCTTATAATCAGAGAGATGCAAATCAAAACAACTCTGAGGTATCACCTCACACCTAGCAGATTGGCTAACATTACAGCAAAGGAAAGTAATGAATGCTGGAGGGGATGTGGCAAAGTAGGGACATTAATTCATTGCTGGTGGAGTTGTGAATTGATCCAACCATTCTGGAGGGCAATTTGGAACTATGCCCAAAGGGCGACAAAAGAATATCTACCCTTTGACCCAGCCATAGCACTGCTGGGTCTGTACCCCAAAGAGATAATGGACACAAAGACTTGTACAAAAATATTCATAGCTGCGCTCTTTGTGGTGGCCCAAAACTGGAAAACGAGGGGATGCCCATCAATTGGGGAATGGCTGAACAAATTGTGGTATATGTTGGTGATGGAGTACTATTGTGCTAAAAGGAATAATAAAGTGGAGAAGTTCCATGGAGACTGGAACAACCTCCAGGAAGTGATGCAGAGCGAGAGGAGCAGAACCAGGAGAACATTGTACACAGAGACTAATACACTGTGGTATAATCGAACGTAATGGACTTCTCCATTAGTGGCGGTGTAATGTCCCTGAACAACTTGCAGGGATCCAGGAGAAAAAAAACACCATTCATAAGTAAAGGATAAACTATGCGAGTGGAAACACGAGAAAAAGCAACTGCCTGAATACAGAGGTTGAGGGGACATGACAGAGGATAGACTCTAAATGAACACTCTAATGCAAATACTATCAACAAAGCAATGGGTTCAAATCAAGAAAACATCTAATGCCCAGTGGACTTACGCGTCGGCTATGGGGGGTGGGGGGGAGGAAAAGAAAATGATCTATGTCTTTAACAAATAATGCTTGGAAATGATCAAATAAAATATATTTTAAAAAAAGTACCAAAAAGAGACTATTGCAAGGCATCACAAAGATTGTTCACTATGACCAGGTAGGACTTATGCCAGGAATACATGGCTGGTTTAACATTAGGGAAGCCATTCACATTATTGACCATATTAATAACTAAACTAACAGAAATTACCTGATTATCTTAATAGATGCATGAAAAGCTATCAACAAAATATATTATCTCTTCCTTTTAAAAGCATTAGAAAGTGTAGGAATAGATGGGCTTTTCCTCAAAATAATGATTAGTATTTATCTAAAACCACCATCAACTGTAATCTGCAATGGGGATAAGTTAATCGCCTTCCCAATAAGATCAGGAGTGAAGCAAAGATACCCATTATCACCACTATTGTTTAATATTGTACTAGAAATGATATAGATATTAGAAAAGAAAAAAGTAATTGAAGTGATTAAAACAGCTATCATTCTTTACAGATGGCATGATGGTCTACTTAAAGAATCCTAAAAAATCAACTAAAACGCTAGTGGAAATAATTAACAATTTTAGCACAGTTGCAGTGTACACAATAAAGCCACATAAATCATTCGTATTTCAATATATTACCAAAAAAATCAGCAGCAGGAGTTAGAAAGAGAAATTCTATTTAAAATCACTCTGGACAATATAAAATATTTGGGAATCTATCTGCCAAGACAAACTCAGGAATTATATGAATACAAATACAAACACTTTTCATATGAACAAAACTACATCTAAACAAATGAAAAAAAACTTTATCTCAAATGGGTAGAAATGAGCTAATATTATAAAAATGACAATTCTACCTAAACTAATTTAATTATTCAGTGCCATACCTAACAAACTACCAAAAAATTTTTATGTAATTAGAAAAAAAATATAACAAAGTTCATCTGGAAGAAAAAAAAGAACAAGAATATCCAGGGAAATAAATGAAAAAAAATTGAATGATGTGGGCCTAGAAATACCAAACCTTAAATTGTACTACTAAGCAGTCATCATCAAAACAATATGGTAATGGCTAAGAGATAGAAGGGTGGATCAATGGAATAGACTAGGGGTAAATCACTTCAGCAAACTAGTGTTTGACAAACTCAAAGATCCCAGGTTTTGAACAAGAGCTCACTATCTGACACAAAATGCTGGGAAAACTAGAAAATAGTATGGGAAAAAATAGGTCTTGATCAACATCTTATACAACATACCAAGATAAATTAAAAATGGGTAAATGACCTAAATATAAAGAGTGAAATCATAAAGAAATTAGGTGAACATAGAAAAGTATACCTATGGGAAAGGTAGGAATTTAAGACCAAGCAAGAGATAAAGAACATTACAAAATAAAAAATAAATAATTTTGATTATAATAATTCTAAAAGGGGTTGTACATATAAAACCAATATGACTAAAATTAGAAGGGAAGCAACAAACTGAGGAAAATTTTATAACAAAACTCTCTGACAAAGGTCTAATTTCACCAATATATAAGGAACTAAGTCAACTGTAAAAGGAATCAAGTCATTCCCCAATTGTCAAATTGTCGAAGGATATGAATAGGCAGTTTTCAGATGAAGAAATCAAAACTATAATCACATGAAAAAGTGTTATAAATCTCTCCCATTTAGATAAATGCAAATCAAAACAACTCTGAGGTACCATCTTACACCTAGCAGATTGGCCAATGTGGCCAATTGTCCAATTGGCCAAGAAAAATAATAAATGTTGGAGGAGATGTGGCAAAATTGGGACACTAATACACTGTTGGTGGAGTCCTGAATTGATCCAACCATTCTGGAAGGCAACTTGGAATTATTTCCAAAGGACTTTATAAGAATGCCTACCCTTTGATCTAGCAATACCACTTCTAGATTTGTAACTCAAAGAGATAGTAATATAAAATCTTTGTACAAAAATTCATAGCCATGTTCCTTGTGGTGGCAAAAAAATTGAAAATGGGGGGTATCTCTCAATTGGGGAATGGCTGAACAAATTGTGGCATATGATGGTGATGTAATCCTATTGTGCTCAAAGGAATGATAAACTGCTTGAGTTCCATATGAGCTGGAAAGACCTCCATGAATGTATGTGGAGTGAAATGAGAACATTGTACACACAGACTGCAATGATGTGGGATGACCATATATAATTGGCTTTGCTACTAATAGTAATGCAATGAACCAGGACAGTCCTGAGAGACTTATGAGAAGAAATACTATCCACATCAAAAGAAAGAACTGTGGGAATAGAAGCACAGAAGGAAAACATTTGATTGATTTTTTTACTTGTTTATATGGGTATTGGATGTGGAGTCTTAGTTTTTAAAGATGTTTACAAAAATGATTAATATGGAGATACTTATTGAGTGATAATACATGTGTTACCCAGTGGAATTGCTTATTGGCTCTGGTAGAGGGGAAGGGAAAGGTGGAGAGAAAGAATGTGAATCATATAACCATGGAAAAATACTTTAATAAAATTGTAAAAAATTCAAATTAAAACATTTAATTGTTAAATGTTTAACTATTAAAAAGACAGTACACCTGAAATAATATTCATGTGGTTTTCTAAGTTAATATATGACCTACAAGGGATTCAATTATATTTGAATTTGATGCCACTGCTATAGACAACTAAGACAGTGATTTGATAATATGTAAAACTCCATACTTAGAGGAAAACACAGATCTGCATAAGAGTGAAAAGAGAAAGAAAGAGACATGGAGAGAGACACAGAGAGAGACATTGAAACTGAGAGACAGAGATAGAGCAACAGACATAGAAAACAAAGAGAGTAAAAGAGAAAGAAAAAGGAAGGCAGAGACAAGATAAATAGAGAAACACTTACCCAGACCCAGAAATTTAGAGACAGCAATCTAAGAGACAAGATGTCTTGAGAGACAAACATTCAGAAACAGTGTCCAATGCTCTCTAAAGTCTCAAAAGCTTATGTAAAATGAGGCATATAGAATTTAATATACTACTTTAGAGTCAAATTAAAGTAAAATGAAATGGATTATGCCTTAAGAGGAATTCCATCACAATGATGAGAGACCTTAAATCTCATAGTACATGAACATAAAAGGAATGGAGGATATTTGGATTGGTGAAGAAAAATGAAAGGGATAGCATGTTTGATGTCTTCAAGTATTTGATCATCTGTGAATTGGAAGAATTAGACTCTTTTTGATTGTCCTGAGAGGATAGAATTAGGAATAATAGACTGAAATTCTAAGGAAGCAGATTCTATTTAAGGTAATAGTATCCTTCTTGTGAAGGGCTTTTTCTATATCCAAAAAGAATAGAATATAGGTATGCTCCTAAAGAGGATATGAAATCACATTCATATGGGACTAGGTGGCCATTAGGATTATGTGATGACATAATTCTCTGCTAATACCTAAAAATGAAAAAGGAAAAACTTCCCTGTTCCCTAGCATCTTGAATTGCAATTCCTGGACTAGTCATTTACTAGAGTTAGTGTCTGAATGAAACTAATGCAATATCAGTGAATCCAGGCAGAGCCAACAAGACAAGTGGAATTTGAGTGTTTGATAAGATTAAGTATACATACATTAAATGGCATACAAAATCAATGCTATATGTACAATGTAAAATAGTAAAAGTCATTATTCAACTATAACCAAGAACCAATAGAACAATTCATTAGAAAAGCATGATTCCAGGAGGAAGAAAAAAAAAGATAAGAAAGTTCCAAAGATACAGAGGTCAAACGAAGAAAAAAACATTTTGGGGAAAAACATTATAATCCTAATGGCCCAGCTTCAAATAGCAGAGAGTATGAGAAAGTATTTTCTAATCTCAACTACAACTTTGTCTCTAAATTGGAAGTCACAGGATGTTTATTTTTATTTTGCAGAACAACTTTAAAGCAATTGAAGTAGAACAATGTTATGTATATGTTCTTCATTGATATGATTGTGTTTCTCACAATGTCTTAGGGAAGGCTCCAAAATCTCTGATTTTTGATATGTGTTTGAAGCATTATAAAACAATTTAATAATTAGTATTTTCTTGTTTATTATATATTATATTACATTATATTATTTATAATATATAATGCACATGTGTATTATATATTACACTTTACTAATAATGCCCCTTTGACCCCCAGATAAAGGCTTGATCATAGTATGTTTGTATTATATTCATGACAAGAAAATCATAGGGTCATATGACCTCCCTGTACTGCGACTCAGAAATTCCCATGTAAGACTTTTATTTACTATTAATAGAAGAGGTTTTTCATGCCTGATCAAGCACAGTGTCAATAATGCCTCTGGATAAGATACAGTACTATAATTTTATGCTTACAAATAACATTAGAGGCATGACATATATGAGTTTCTGTTGATGGATCTTTATAGCTAAAAAAAGGATTTTCCCCACTTCGTGTTAACATATTACAGCAAATATTCTATTGCCCTGATAGTTATGGTTATTACGTGTTTCTATAATGAGCTTCATTTCCTAGGTTTTACTTCATGCTGAAAAAGAAAAGAAAGAATTTCTCTAGTTGGTACTTAAGAAGCAAAATATGTTTATTAGCCTTATTATGTTTTTTTTAAAACCCGTTTTTCATATTCATTAGTGTAACTGATCATTCACAAAAATAATTCTCATAAAATGGAAAGCTTTCAGAAATTTCAGTTATTTAAGATATCTAAAAACTTGCATTTGAAAACTGAGAAAATGCATGTTACTTTTTAGCATAGTATTTTGTTTTCCTTTTGCTTTATGGATTATTATTTACATTTATAACAAGATTAGTCAATGGTTATAAAGTTAGAGGAAGTTTACATATTTTTAATTTCTGAGATCATGGGAAGGTTATAATTTAATTGTTGAAATATTCCAGGGTCTTACTGCATCTTTTAAAGACAATATTAGGTCTGTACAGATTTTCTCTGAGATCAGGAACTAGTCCCTTGAGTTATGTTTAATACTATTTTTGATGTTTCAAATAAGGTTTTCTTGTTCTTGATTTTTATAATAATTTATTCTGCATGAGGATTTTCTTTAAATATCTTGTTTATACATACATATACACACTAATATATGCATATTTGTACATGTATGCATATGTATTATATATATATATATATATATTATCTTATTAGTATGTAAACTTCTTGAAGACATGGGCTGTTTCGGTTTTTGTTTTTGTATTCCCATGCTTAGAATAGTTCCCAGATTAAAAATAGTAGGCACTTAATAAATGCTTCTTGATTCATTGGCTTTTGAAAATGGGATATCAGTAATGGGTTGAGTTACAAGTTGACTTTTAAAACCTACTGATTCATTTTCATACATTAAAATAAATCTGTATGACCCAGCTCCTTAACTGAGATCAAGTATCCTGTTTTAGAATAAAATTAGAAATTTAGAGGGCAGCCAATAAAAAGAAAGAAGAGTAATAAAGTGCAATAATTCTTTCATGTGAGGATTAGATGAAGTAAATGGAGATGCTTAAACTATGGGAATTTCAGGAATTTCAATAAACTATTTTCTTTTATTTGATGGGCTAGTACATGGAAGATGGCACAGAGATTTGGTCTCAGAAGGTAGAATTAGGAATGCTAAATGGAAGCTCCAAAATAAATTAGATTTTAAATTAAGAAATATCTTAAAATTAGAAAAATCAAAAAGTAGAGTCAGGTCTTAGGATGGAACCAAAATGGTGGAGTATAGGAAGTAGCTGAACTGCCCAAATATTCTCAACAAACAATTTTAAATAGTTCCTCAAATAGGTGTCTGGAACTGAAGAGATAATGGGATCTGGCAATAAGAGAGAAAGATATTATCAGGGATCACTGGACTAGCCCAAGCTGCAAGGCATGGTGTTTAGGGCTATAGTTCCAGAACAGAAAGGAATGGTTGCAGTCACAAAGTATCATAGACCTGAAGAAGCAATACCAGTTTCCATTCCAAGAGAGCAAGTTCTCTGAAAAATAATATTGCTTGTTGCTGCAAGAGATCAGGGACTTTTTCTAAGTGAAGACAAGAACGAAGTCTACAACCCTAACCCTAACCCCCATGAATGAATTCTGAAAATAAATAGTAGAGCAAAATAGCCTGAAATTTTTGACAGTGCTTCCTCACCCTGGAATTAGAGCCCAACTTTAATATAAAATTTATAAGAAAGAAGAACCTGACAATAAAACTACTTTGGTGACAAGGATAATAAAGGCACAAACTCAAAAGAAGAATATTTTTGTCAAAACAGCTACAAGGAAAACATCAAAGAAAAAAACTGATTTCAATACAAGCTCAACAAGAATTTCTAGAGCTAAAATTATTTTAAAAATAAAATAAGAGGATGAAGTTGGGTGGTTCAGTGGATTGAGAGTCAGACCTAGAGAAAGAAGGTCCTAGGTTCTAATCTGACCTCAGACACTTACTAGCTGTGTGACCCTGGGCAAGTTGCTTAACCTCCATTCCTATACCTTACCACTTTTCTGCCTTGGAATCAATAGAATCAATACACTTTATTGATTCTAAGACAGAAGGTAAGAATTTTAAAAGTGAAATAAGAACTGTAGGAGAAACAATGAATAAATAAATAAGAACAGAATAATATTAGAGCCAAATTTCAAAGTCCCCAGGAAAAAGAGAAAATGCTTAATTAAAGGAGTCAGAAAGGAGAAATTAAAATATCAAGGAACCACAGTCAGGATCACATGAGATTTAGCAGTTACTATAGTAAAGGAGCAGAAGGCAAAGCATATGATATTCTGGAAGGCAAAGGAATTATTTGACAATCAAATATACCCTAACCAGCAAAACTAAACATATTATCTTTCTTGAGAAAATGAATATTTGATTAAATAGAGGACTGTTAAGAATTCTTAACAAAAAGTCCAAAGACAAATACAAAATTAGATTTTAAAAAACTATCTGTATGTGAAACATAAAAAGGCAAACATGGAGGAGAAATCATAAGTTGTCAGTAACGTTAAACTATTTATATTCTTATAAGAGCAGATGATACATGTGACTCCTAAAAACTTTATCATTATTAGGGAAGTTAGAAGGATTTCCCATTAATAGTGGACATAAAATTGATTGAATTAGATTAAGATAATTTCAATAAAAGAATGGATGAGGAAGAGGAATGTACTGGGTCAAGAGGGAAAGGAGAGGAAGAATGGGAAAATTATACAACCAAAAAGGTACACAAGGAAAAGGTTTTTTATAAATTTTTTCCATATTACATGTCAGTATAATTTTAAAATATTTTTCTGTTATTTTGCTATCTTGTGTTCTCTTTCCCTCCCTCTCATCCCCAAGAAGGCAGGAAATATGATATTGGTTATGTATATATTTACATATATATATACATATATATATGTTATCATATAATGCATATTTCCATGTCCAACATGTTGTGAAACAAGGCAAATGTTGCTTACACTAGGCAAAAATACTTGGAGGAAAGAGAATAAAGAATGGTATATTTCAATTTGCATTTGGATTGTGTTTGTTGCTTCTATGGAAGGGATATCCTTCTTTTATCATGAGTTTCTTGGAGTTGTCCTAGATCTTTGCCTTGATGATGATAGTTTAGTTATTTACAGTTAGTCATTAAACATTATTGTTGTTACTTTGTAAATGTTAACTTGGTTCTGTGATTTCATATCTATTTCCAGGTTTTTTAGTGTTAATCTTGTCTTTTCTTGTATTTAATTACAAGCATATGCCTCAATTTGTTCAGTAGTTTCCCAATTGATGGCTATCCTTCAGTTTCCAGTTCTTCACCACCACAAGAAAAGCTGGTATAATTATTTTTGTACAGGTAGATTCTTTTATTCTTTTTTTAATCTCTTTGGAATATAGAGTCAGTTGTGGTATTGAGGGGTCAAAAGGTACACACAGTTTTACGGTCCTTTGGGAAATGTTCTAGATTGTTCATTAGAATGGTTATATCTGTTAACAACTATACCAACAATGTATTAGTGTCCCAATTCTTTCCACATTCCTTTCAGTGTCTATCATTTTCTGTTTTTGTCATGTTAACCAATTTGATGGGTGTGATAGGATATCTCAGTTTTAATTTGCATTTCTCTAACTAAAAGTGAATTGTAGCATTTTTATATGACTAAAGATTATTTCAATGTCTTCATCTGAAAAATATTTGTTTATATCCTTTGACCATTTATAAATTGGGAAATGCTTTGTATTCTTATAGATTTCCTTCAGGTTTCTAAGTATTTGAGAAATGAAGCCTGCTGTGTTAGAGGCTTACTGTAATGATTTCTCCCCAGTTTGTCTTTTTATCATGTTTGCAATGCTTTTATTTGTGCAGAATCTTTTTAAATTTAATGTACTCAAAGTTATCTATTCTATATTTCATAATTTTCTTTAAGTCTTGTATGGACATACATTCTTTCCATAGTCATAGGTCTGAAGGACAAACACTTTAATGTTCCCCTAATTTGTTTATATCATTCTTTCTTTCTAAATCATATATCCATTTTGATTTTACCTTCAAATATGGAATGAAATGATTCTTTATGCATAATTTCTGCCTACTATTTCCATTTCCCCCAGTCATTTTCATCTTCTTCTAGAAGTTTATATCTCTTAGTTTGTCTTAGATGAGATTTCCATGGTCTAGGACTTAGCCTATTTCAAGATTCCTCCACTCTCTTTCATAGACAGTACCAGATCCACCTTCATATCTTTTCATAAATTCCTTTGATATCATAGGTCTTTGTTCTTCCAGATTAATTTTTAACATTTCTATCTCTATGAGATAACTTTTGAGTAGTATGATTGATATAGCACTGAATAAAGAAATCAATTTAGGAAGAAAACAGGCCTGATCTGTTGTTGTCATTGCAGTGACTGCTAATGCTGCTGCCACTGCCTCCACCACCATTACCTGAGGAGATCTAGGGAAGCACAGCTCAGAAGGAAAAGTTTTTATAGTGGAGAACTAATGTTGCAAATCTTACCATGTGCAATCAACTGCATCTCAAAAGCTCTTTCCCAACTGGAAAGTAGGAGGTAAAAGACACAAGAGAAAGGGTGATGGTGGTGATAAAATAATAAAAGATTAAGGGATACAATTGTCAGAAGCAAAACAAACTTTTTAGGAGGGATAGGGTAAAAAGAGAGATGAGGATAAAGAGAATAAAGATGGAGGGTTAGGCACAGGAAATAATTTGAACTGTGGATTCAAATGAGATTAATTCATTCAACAAACAGAAACAGATAAAGGAGCTAAAGCAAAATCTATTATGTTTCAATTGAAGAAAAAAAGCAGGGCTAGCAATCATGATTTCAGATAAAATAAAAACAAAATTGGATCTAATCAAATGAGATAAACAGGGGAACTGCATCTTGGTAAAAGGCATCAGAAGATGAAGTAATATTAATGGTAATTATATATGCACTGAATGACATAACATCAAAATTCTTAAAGGAAAAATTAAATCTATTTTAAGAGGATATAAAAAATAAAACTATGCTAGTTGAAAGCCTCAACTTCTTTTTTTCTGAGAGCTATATAACTCTAACCTAAAATTAATAAGAACTAAGTTAAGGAGATGAATAGTATTTTAGAAAAGTTTTCTATAATAGACCTCTGGGGAAAAATGAATGGGAAGAGAAAGCTATTCTCAGATATACATGACAATTCCACTAAAATTGACCTGTGGTTAAGGCATGAAAATTTCAAAAACAAATGCAGAAAAACTGAAATATTAAATGCACACTTTCTTAGAATATAATGTAGCAAAGATTTTCATTCAATAAATAGCCATTGAAATATAGATTAAAAACTTAATAATTTAATCTGAAAGAATGAAATAATGTGAATCAACTGACATATCAAAATTTGTGAGATGTAGTCAGAGTAGCATATAGGTAGAAACATATATCTTTAAATGGAAAAATTAATAAAAGACAAAGCCCAGATCAATAAATTAAGCATGCAACTAAAAATAGAAAATCTGAAAAAAGAACAAATTTAAAACCCTCAATTAAACACCCAAATGAAAAACCTAAAAATCAAAGGAGAGATTAATAAAATTGAGAGTAAAAAATGAAATAATAAGTATAACTAGGAACTGTTTAAAAAACAACAATAAAACAGACCTTTAGTTTATTTGATTTTTAAAAAGAAAGAAAAACCAAGCTATCAACAATTGAAAGGGTGAGGTGAATACACAACAAAAGAAGATGAAATTATGACAACTATTAGGAATTATATTATCTAATTATATATGCCACTTAAGCTACCATAACAAAATCTAATTGAAATGGATAAAAATTCTCAAAAATATCAATTTCCAGATTAACAGAAGAGGAAATAAAATACTTTAAAGCTCTCTCTCTTAGAAAAAAATGAACAATATAGATATTCTCTCCCCAAGGAAAAATATTCCTTGGATTAGATGGTTTCACAAGTGAATTTTATAAAATATTTAGTGAACAATTAATTCTAAACTGTGTTTACTATTTGGAAAAAATATACAAAGAAGTTCAACCAAATTTATTTTACAACACAAATATTGTATTTATACCTAAACCAGGAAGAACAAAAAGAAAGGAAAAATTATAAACCAATTTTCCTACTGATTATTGTTGCAAAAATATAAATTAACATACTGAAAAAAATATATTATAGCAATGTGTCACATGATCACAAAGATCTTATACTGTTATCAGGTGATATATATATATATACACACACACACATTCATATACTAGAAATTCAAGCTTGGATCAATATTAATTAAATTTAAAAGCATAATTGACCAGGTCAAAAACTAAAAACTAATCATTTTAATTAAAAAATAACAACAGAATATTTTTTAACTCTCATAAGACTTATAGGAACAATGAAATGAGCAGAACTAAGAGAATTGTGTACACAATAACAATATTATAGAGAAAACCAAATGTGAATGACTTAGTTACTATGATTAATACAATGATCTAAGAAAACTTCAAAGGAGTAATGAATAAAAAGGCTATACATCTCCAACAAGAGAACTGATGAGCATTGAATGCAGACTGAAAAAGATACTTTTTCTATTTTCTTTATTTCATTCTTTTTCTTATTTTTCTTCAAATCTCTAATATGGAAATATATTGTGAATTACTTTGCATGAGCAATTAATACCATATTTCTTATCTTTTCAATGGGTGTGGGAGGGGAGGAAGAAAGAGAATTTAGAACTCATTACTTTAATAAATGTTAAGAATTTTCAAAATATATAATGGTTTGTCTTAGCAACATGTCCATTCTTGTGAGCTCTTCAAATGAAGAATATTAAAGAATGTTATAGAGGGAATTCTTTTCCAGGCATAGATTGAATTAAATAATCCCTGAAATATCTCTTACAAAGGTAAAATATTATAAAACAGATACTTATTCCATTAATAGAGACAATTCAAGGAATTTAGGAAAAAATATCACAAAATTTGCAACATATTATAGCTAGAGATAAAAGTAAATTTCAAAGGAATGCTTTCATTCATTAGGGGGAAATGAGATATTCACTTAACATTTCTGATCAGTGGGTGTCTCCATTAGGTTATTAGAGAAGAGTTAACTGAGCAAAGGGAGTTTAAATCTTTTTTCCCAATCCATGAAAGGAATTAAGAAGCTATTCAGCATCTCAGTTCCTGTGGCATTTACCCTGTGGGATAGAATGACATTATTTGGAGATAAATGGGAAAGAAGGCAGAGCTCCAAATATTTTAAACTAAATCTGTGCTAGCAGTTGCTTCTCTCGATTGTTAAATAAGCTTAAATTAATTTTAAATATGAAATATTTATATAATATTTATCTGGGAAATTTTTCAAATAAAGTTCTTCCTGTTCAAACATTTCCTTAAATATTCTGAATATTCACCAAATAAGAAAACATAACTCCTTTAATTCTACTGCATTTTTACCATTTTAAGCCTGCATTCCAGAAGTCTGTTTCTAGGCTGAGCAGCAGAAGAGCTGCCAAGTGATGTAGAAATTCTTAAACCATGTGATCTCATTTCATGAAATATGTCATTTATATGAATCATTACATTTTAACCATTTGCATATAAACAGATTTTGCAATGTAAAATATTAAACTATTCTTCACACTCAACTATAAGGACACAATTTCAATTACATGCATTTTAATTTTACAACCCCAGTAACCCTTTCTAGGTTGACATTTTTAATTCATACTCTCAGTGTTAAGCTTTCTTTGCTACTTTAACTATAAAAAAAGGAGCTTATTTGCTGTCTTAAAATATAGAGGCCCAAAATTGAACATTATACATTTTAGGAAGGTTGTACTCGTAGAAGAGAATATCACTTCTCTTATTTAAAAAAAAAGAAAATTATCTACTTTCCCTTTAAGAAGTGAAGATATAAAAACTAACTCAAAGTCTAAAACTGAATGTGTTCAATAAACATTTATTAAACTAGGACTTAGGTGCTGGAGATAGAAAGATAAAGATTAGCACAGTACTATACCTGGAGATGGCAGTTGAGAGAGAATAAGAAATAGAAACAGGTATATTCTGGAGTGTTTTTCAGGTGCCAGAATCATGAAACAGAGAGAACTGTTATATCCTGAGTCTGATATTTACTAGGTCACTACAGCCAATCACTTTATCTCTCTACACCTCAACTATCTCATCAATAAAATGAGGAGGTTGGATCAAATATCCTCTAAGGTCCCTTCCTATACTAGATTTGGGATATCATGATCCCCATAATTTTAAAACAATATCAGATTATAATAGTATTTGCCTCCAATATTAACCCATTTGTCCAAGTACTTAATAAAGTGTCTGACACTTAGAATGCAATTCATGAATATGAATATTAGTTGCCTTGCTTTGTCTCAAGTGGCTTTTGATACATGAACTATGAAGACTAATCATTTCTGTATAGATTTTAGCCAGTAGTCTGAGATGGTTCCAGTTATTACTGGTTATATAATGAAGTATTTGAAAGAGTGTTAGAGTAAGAGCCAAGGATCTGGATTCAAATTATGACCCTACCACTTATTGGCTTAGTGACAAGACAATATACTCCTCCTAAATGGAGTTTATTGTTTATTAAATAAGGAAGTTAGAATAAGAAAATGATTCTATTATTTTGGTGAACACTGTTGTTCTATTATTTCTACCCATCACCCAGGAGGCATCATCTTTTGGAGCTTAGGGAAAGCAGGATTAACTTTGCTATGTTTAAGTACTACAAAGGTCTTTCTTTTTAGTTCCTAGGAAGAAAATTCTTGAAGTTATGACCATTTGGTGGGTTAGGCCAGCCACCCCAAAAATTAGAAATACTGTGTGAGTTAAATTTAAAAGAAAAGATAAGGGCTTAAACTCTTGCTTTGGAAAAATGCTAGAAAAATGATGGTTTAAGGAGTAACTTGAAATTACATTCCTTGCCTATATTCATTATGAACCCCCATCACAGAAAAAGTAATACAAAAAGGAAATTAAAGTAAGAAAAGGAAAATTCAAAGAAACTACATGACAATATACTTAACCAAGAAACAAAGTGAAAAAAAAAGTGAAGGCAAGTTCAACAGATCCTTTGATCTTGATGTTACCTCCACATGCTATGGCTACATTATTTTTTTACTCGTGGACTAAAAGTTTTAGGCACTCACTTTTGGGGTAAACCATTGCCATTATCTAAAAAGAATATGGATCCTTAACCATATTGAAGATTTTTATTATTTAACCTTGATGTTGGAGAGTAAGAAAAGGAAATAAATAATAGTACAAGTACAATAGGTAATTGGCAAAATTATAAAGAAAGAAGTTGAGAGCACAGTTAACAGTTAATAAAAAGGCAGAAAAGAATTGTCTAGATAGATAGATCCAATATTAATTATTTACTATATATACAGCACTGGGAATTATATTACTACTATTACTGCTACTGCTGTTGCTGTTGCTGCTAGTGCTACTACTACTACTACTGCTGCTGCTGTTACTACTAATTATAAGTGCTCCCATTGGGCTGATAGGCAGAGGGTCAGGGAGGTGTGGTGGAGAGGTGGAATCAAACAGGTATGCCAGAGTCCTTTTGAATAGCAATGAACTCTAGTGGTCGGGTGTGGAGAGGGACAGTGGCTGAGTGCCCACAAAGAGCACTCTTCATGCAATCTTTGTTACCTGTGCCATACTTTCACCATCACTACACTAGAGTATGGCAAAAAAACTGAAAAAATCTTCAAGACTACATAGTTGTTTTGCAGCATCACTCCATCAGTGTGCCTTCAAGACCCTACAACAGATCCTGTCTAACCAGATGGTTTAAGAGAACAAAGAACACAAAACCTGAAAAAAACAAAGGATAAAAGAGGATTTGACATAATCATAAAGGAATGAGGATAATAAACAATTTTACAGAAAGGATACCAAAGAAAAATCAAAATGGAAAAAAAAACCTAACAGTAGAAGTGAATGAAAATAAGTCATCTCAATAAACAAAGACTTCTTTTTTTAATTGAATTGAATTGAATTATTTTATTTAAATTTATTTATTAATTTATTCTATTAAAATACCCAGTTAACTTTCTCCTTTTCTCTACTTCCCCATTAGAGAAGGAATATTTGATGAAAATATATAGGTTAATATATAGAGACATATGCATATAGACACAACTATATCTTGCTTACTTCTATTTATCCATTCTTTTTCTTTGAAAGCAGAATTACACGTCATTGTTTTAACTATATTTCTGTGGTTATTTATATAAATATAAATTATATATACATATACATGTATATGTAATGCTATGTTGGTTTTGTTCTTTTCACTTCATAGGCATTTCTATGTTGGTATTTTTTCCAAAAATAACCTGTTCATCATTTCTTACAGCACAGTAGTATTCTATCATAATCATATGCCACAGATTGTTTAACCATTTCCCAATTGATGGTCTCCTTAAAGAAAACTACTATAAATATTTTAGACATAAAAGGGGTTGGATTTTTGGTGTTGTTTGTTTGCTTTTTATTTTTCCCTGGTCATCTGATGATGAAATAAACCTAATAGTGTTAATGCTATGCCAAAAGATATACATAAATTTATAACCCTTTGAGCATAATTTCAGGTTGCTCTCCATAACAGTTGGATGAATTCACAGTTCCACTAATAGTGTATTAATATCCAATCTTTCCACACCCCTTCCAAAATTTGTCTTTTGGAATTTTCTCATATTTGAGCCAATCTGATAGATGTGACATTTAAAAAATTTTTCACATCTCTAATTAATAATGACTTGGAATATCTTAATATGATTATATATGGCTTTAATTTCTTTATCTAAAACTCTCTTCATGTTCTTTAACCATGTATCAATTGTGGAATGACTCATATTCTTTATTTGATACATTTGTCTATATATTTTAGATATGAGACCTACATTCAAGAAAATGACTATATTTTTTCCAACTTATTTTTTTCTTCTAAAATTGGCCATATTAGTTTTAATTGATGTATTCAAAATTATGTATTTTATCTCACAATGCTTTCTATCTCTTGTTTATTCATACATTCTTCTATTATCTGTAAATCAACCCTGCACAGAATTTGCCAGAGTTCATTACTAGAAAGCCAGAGAGATGCAGGACTGGCTGCACCCTTACCCCTATCTTCACATATGCCTGAAGAAATTTCTTACATCACCCTCCCCTCTAAAAGGTTCACTATCACTGGTCTATATCATCCCACATAGAAGTTATTACATATCATTTCCTCAAGCCTCCAACACCTCTCCCCAAAAACCTCTAAGTGGAGGAACTATTAACTGAAAAATGACTGAAGAAATTGTAATACAAATATAATGGAATGCTCTTGTTCAATAAAAACAATATAAAACATCTGAAGATTTATATGAACAGATTCAAAGTAAAATGAGATAAACAAGAATAATTTGTACATAGTCAACAATATAAACAAATAATAGCTTGGATACACAATAACATTGAGCCAAGTATTGTCCAAACATATCTCCAGAAGATTGATTATAATGGCTTCTGCTGCTGTCATGATTTAGAATAACTTGTACAATTTTGGATATGTATATTGAATGTATTATCTTGTAAATTCTTATTTCTCCATAGATAACATTTTTCCATATTTAATGGAAAGACATCTTGAAAGAAGATGATAACCATCATAATTTTTTCCTTTTCATTTTTTGTCATGTAAAACACACTTCCATATTGGTAATTGTTATAAGAACAAAGTCATACATAGCCAAAACCCTAAAATAAAACCAAAAATACACTGATGTGAAAGACTACTCCAACCATTCTTTCTCTGGAGGTGGATAGTATTACCAGTCATAAGTTTTTCTGGATTGTCCCAGATCATTGCATTGCTGAGAATAGTAAAGTTTTCACAGGTAATCATCAACCAATATTGTCATTATCATGTACAATAGTCTTCCATTTCTTATTTCACTCTGCATCAGTCCTTGCAAATCTTTCCTAAAATCATCTTGCTTATCATTTCTTATAGCATAACAGTGCTCCATTGCCAACATATAACACAATTTGTTCAGCCATTCCTCAATTGATGGACATGCCTACAATTTCCAATATTTTGCTACCTCAAAAAGAGCAGCTATAAATATTTTCATATAAATCTTTTTTCCCCTATTTTAATATTTCCTGGGAATATAGACTCAGTTGTGGTATTACTAGATTAAAGGATATACAGTTTTACAGCCCTTTGTGTATAGTTCCAAATTGCCCTCCAGAATGGTTGGATCAGTTCACAACTCCACCAGCAATGAATTAATGTCCCGAATTTGCCACATCCCCTCCAGCATTCATTACTTTCTTCTGCTGTCATGTTAGCCAATCTGCTAGGTGTGAGGTGATACCTCAGAGTTGTTTTGATTTGTATCTCTCTGATTATAAGAGATTTAGAACACTTTTTCATGTACTTATTAATAGTTTTTATTTCTTTGGCTGAAAATTGCCTATTCATGTCCCTTGCCCATTTATCAATTGGAGAATGACTTGATTTTTTTGTACAATTGATTTAGCTTTTTATAAAGTTGAGTAATTAGACCTTTGTCAGAGATTTTTTGTTATGAAGATTGTTTCCCAATTTGCTACTTCCCTTCTAATTTTGGTTGCATTGGTTTTGTTTGTACAAAAACTTCTTAATTTGATGTTCTTGAAATTATTTGTTTTACATTTTGTGATTTTTTCTAACTCTTGCTTAGTTTTAAAATATTTCCTTTCCCAAAGATCTGACATGTATACTCTTCTGTATTCACCCAATTTATGTATAGTTTACTTCTTTATATTTAAATCATTCACCCATTCTTAATTATCTTCATGTACCATATGAGATGTTGTTAAAAACCTAATCTCTCCCATATTGTCTTCCAATTTTCCCAACAGGTTTTATCAAATAGTGGATTTTGGTCCCAAAAGCTGGGATCTTTGAGCTTAGCATAGACTGTCTTGCTGAGGTCACATACCCATAGTTTATTCCACTGATCCTCCTTTCTGTCTCTTAGCCATTATCATACTGTTTTGATGACCACTGCTTTATGGTATATAGTTTGAGATCTGGGACTGCAAGGCCACCTTCCTTTGCTTTTTTAAAAATTATTTCTCTGGCTATCCTTGATATTTTGTTCTTCAAAATTAACTTTGTTATATTTTTTTTTCCTAATTCAGTAAAAAAGTTCTATAGTAGTTCGATGGGTATGGCACTAAATAAGTAAATAAGTTTGGGTAGGATGATCATTTTTATTATGTTAGCTCGTCCTACCCATGAGCAGTTAATGTTCTTCTAATTGTTTAGATCTAGTTTTAATTGTGTGGAAAGTATTTTGTAGATGTGTCCATAAAGTTCCTGTGTTTGTCTTGGCAGATTGATTCCTAAGTATTTTATATGGTCTAGGGTGATTTTAAATGGAACTTATCTTTCTAATTCTTGGTGCTGAGATGTGTTAGAGATATATAGAAATGCTGATGGCTTATGTGGGTTTATTTTGTATCCTGCAACTTTACTAATGTTGTTGATTATTTCCGCTAGCTTTTTAGATGATTCTCTAGGATTCTTTAAGTAGACCATCATATCATCCCCAAAGAGTGATAGCTTGGTCTCCTCATTGCTTATTTTAATACCTTCAATATATTTTTCTTCTCTAATTACTACTGCTAGTATTTCTAGTACAATGTTAAATAATAGAGGTGATAATGAGCATCCTTGTTTCACTCCTGATCTTATTGGGAATACATCGAGTTTATCCCCATTGCAGATGATATTAGTTGATGGTTTTAGATATATACTGTTTATTATTTATAGGAAAGGACCTTCTATTCCTATATTTTCTAGTCTTTTCAATAGGAATGAATGTTGTATTTTGTGAAAGGATTTTTCTGCATCTATTGAGATAATCATGTGATTTTTGCTGGTTTGCTTCTTGATATGGTCAATTATGTGGATGGTTTTTCTAATATTGAACCATCCTTGCATTCCTGGTATGAATCCCACCTGATCATAATGAATAAACCTCATGATCTCCTATCAGAGTCTTTTTTCTAATATTCTATTTAAGATTTTTGCATCCATATTCATTAAGGAGATTCGTCTATAGTTTTCTTTCTCTGTATTTGACCTGCCTGGCTTTGGAATCAGTACCATATTTGTGTCATAAAAGGAATTTGGTAAAACTCCCTCTTTCCTTATTATGTTAAATATTTTGTATAATATTGGGATTAGTTGTTCTTTTAATGTTTGATAAAATTCACTTGTGAATCCATCAGGCCATGGTGACTTTTTCTTAGGGAGTCTTTGATGGCTTGTTCAATTTTTCTGATATGGGATTACATAAGAAATGTATTTCTTCTTTTGTTAGTCTAGGCAATTTATGTTTTTGCAAATATTCTTCCATATCACCTAGATTGCCATATTTGTTGCCATATAATTGGACAAAAGTTTTTAATTAATGCCTTAATTTCCTCTTCATTGGAGGTGAGGTCTCTCTTTTCATCTATGATACTGTAATTTGGTTTTCTCCTTTACTTTTTTTTATTAGGTTGACCATTGCTTTGTGTATTTTGTTTGTTTGTTTTCAAAATATCAAGTTCTATTCTTATTTATTAGTTTAATAGTTCTTTCACTTTCAATTTTATTAATTCTCCTTTAATTTTTAGGATCACTAATTTAGTTTTTTCTGGGGATTTTTAATTTGTTCCTTTTCAAGTCCAAATTCATTGACCTCTGCCCTCCTTAATTTGTTAATATATTAACTCAAGGATATAAATTTCCTCCTGAGTAGTGCTTTGACTGCATCCCATAGATTTTGAAAGTATATTTCATCATTGTTATTTTCTTCATTGAAATTATTAATTGTTTCTATAATTTATCTAACTAACAAATTTTGGAGAATCATATTATTTAATTTCCAATTAATTTTTGATTTGCCTCTCCATGTTCCTTATGGATTATTATTTTATTGCATTATGATCTGAAAAGGTATTTGTTATTTCTGCTTTTTTGCATTGGTGTGCCATGATTTTATGCCCTGTCACATGGTCAATCTTTATGACTTTATCATGTGCTGCTGAAAAGAAGGTGTATTCCTTTTTGTCTCTATTTATTTTTCTACATATATCTATTAACTCTAATTTTTCTAAGATTTCATTCACGTTTATTTTTATTAGATTTGATTTATCTAAATTTGATAGTGGTAAGTTCAGGTCTCCCACTAGTCTAGTTTTACTATTTTTTTCCTCCTTTAACTCCACTAGTTTCTCCTTTAGAAATTTGGATGCTATACCATTTGGTGCATACATGTTGATTACTGATATGTCCTCATTGTCTAAACTGCCTGCCTTTTATCAGAATGGAGTTATCTTTCCTAACCATTTTAATCAGATCTATTTTTACTTTGGCTTTGTCAAGATATCAAGATTGTAACTCCTGACTTCTTTCTATCAGTTGAGGCCCAATAGGTTTTGCTCCAACCTTTATTTATATCCTTGTGAGTGTCTACCTGCCTCAAGTGTGTTTCTTGCAAACGACATATGGTAGTATTTTGATTTCTAATCCACTCTCCTATTTGTTTTCATTTAATCGGTGAGTTCATGCCATTCACATTCAAAGTTATGATTGCCACTTGTGTATTCCCCAGTATTTTGATATTCTCTCCTAGTTCTGTCCTATCTTCTTTTGCTATATCCTTTTAAACCAGTTGTTTGCTTTTGATCAGTACCCCTAATCCCCACCCTTAATAAGTTTCCCTTTCTGTCCCCTCCTGTTTTGTTCCCTTGTTACTTTTTTAGGTTCTGTTAAGTTTCCCCCTCTCCTTCTCTCCCTTTTTGTACTCCCTTCACCCCAAACCCCCGTAGTTTTCCTTTCTTACTTTCCCTGTAGGGCAAGATAGAATTCAATAACCCAATGGATCTAAATGCTCTTCCTTCTCAGAATTTATTTCACTGAGAATAAGGTTTAAGTTTTACCTCTTAGCACTCTCTTCCTCTCCTTCTTATAAGGGTATTCTTCCCCTGCCAGATTCTTTGTCATCCTGATTGGTTCTAATTGATATCTAAATTGTCTCTTTTTGGCTTCTTGTAATATTTCTCTGTATCTTGGAAGCTCTTGAATTTGGTAATTACATTTCTGGGGATTGTCTTTTGAGAATTTAATGTAGAAGGTGATCTATAAATTCTTTCAATGTTTATTTTGCCCTCTTATTCAAGAACCTCTGGGCTTTTTTCTTTGATAATGTCTTGTAGCATGATGCCACGGTTTCTGTTTATTTCTGGGTTTTAAGGTTAGAACAATGATTTTCAAAGTATTTCTTTTAGACCTATTTTCTAGGTCATTAATTTTGTCTGTAAGATATTTCATGTTTCTTTCTATTTTGTCATTCTTTTGACTTTGCTTTATTAATTCTTGATGTCTTATGAGATCATTAGCTTCTATTTGCCAGTTCTGATCTTTAAAGTCTGGTTTCCATTATTATCTTTTGATTTTCCTTTTTGGTTTGGTCTATCTTGCTTTTCATAGCTTCCAGCTATTTAATTCTCATCTCCAATTTACTTATTATTTAATTTGATTTCTGGATTTCTTTTTCTAAGTAGGAATTTCTGTCTTTTAAACTTATTTTCTTTCTGAACTATTTCTTACTTTTCTTACCAAGTCCCTTCTATCTTCCTCATTTGATTCATCATCTCATATTTTTAGCTATTCATTAACTTTTGACCAATTTCCATTTGGTGGGGGGGTTGTTTGACTGTGTGTACTTGTTTGTTGTCCTCTGTTATCTCCTCTGTATTCTGGATTTTTTCTCCATAAAAATTATCCAGGGTAAATTCCTTTCTCCTTTTCTTTTTGGTGGTTGAAGATTGTAAGTCTGGGACATTGCTGGCCATTTCTGTGTTGGTTATTTTTTCCCTTCCCAGTCAGAAGTCTGAGTGAGGAGGGCAAGCTCTTTGTACCAAGCTTTGGAGTAGTTTTTGCCTGAATGTATTTTTTGAGACTCAGTGGCTTCTGTGTACCACCCTTCTCGACTGTATCTCTGCTTCCAAGGTCTGTGTTCCTCAGCTTCCTGGAGTCCCAAATCTAGCTTCTCTTGTTGGTAAGTCCATGGTGCTCTTAACCAGCTCCTAAGCACCTAGCCCAGTTCTTTCTCTGACTCTGGTGCCATGAATGGAGTGGGGGAGGGTAAATCAGCTCTTGTTTTGGTAGGAGCCACTTTTCCCCCTTATAGTGTGGAAATGCCCAAATCCCACCTACCTTCAATGCTGTAGGGTGAATCTATGGATCCTCTTTGCTGAAAAGAAGTGTATTCCTTCTTGTCCCTAAACTTGTTTTTTTTGTCCTTTTGAGGTAGTCTATATGACATTTGGAGGTAAGGAGAGGAAGAGCCCTGTCTCTACACTGCAGCCATCTTAACTTGGAAGGGCTATTTGATTTTCTTATTTCCTTTTTTTTAAATCAAATTAACCATGCCTGTCTTTTTTATTTGATTTTTCATAAAACCAACTCCTAGTCATATTTATTAGTTCAATGGTTCTCTTACTTTCTATTTTATCAATTTCTCCATTAATTTTTAGGATTTCCAACTTAGTCTTTAAATGTAGATTTTTAATTTGTTCTAGTTTCTTTTTTTAACTTCATGCCCAAATCATTGATCATTTTTTCTCTGTTTTATTGATGTAAGTATTTAGAGATACACATTTTCCCCTAAGTACAATTCTGATTGTAGCCCATACATTTTTATACATTATTTTTTCATTGTCCTTCTCATTAATATAATTATTCATTGTTTCTATACTTTGTTTTCAAGTTGTTCTCTGCATGAATGTCCTTTAACTCTTTCTCCTTGTTGGTTCTTTCACTTCAATATTCATTTTGAAGTATTATTTTAAGGTTGATTGGAGTGGATTCTCATCATGGTTCAAGCTTCTACTCTGTTATCTTGACTCCTAGACCAATCATCTAAAAATTGTCTTTTCCCAATCTTTCCAGGTCCAGTATGTTTCCAATGAGATATTTTACATATCCTTAATTTTTTTTCATTCTTTTGATTTTGCTTTCATTCCTGATGCCTCATGGAGTTATTTCCATCCACTTGACCTATTCTAAATTGTAAAGAATCCATTTCTTCAAGAAGCTTTTTTATCCCTTTTTCCATTTGTCCATTTTTGTTTTTCTTAATGAGTTCTTCTCTTCATTGGATTTTTGTGCGATTTTTACCATTTGACCTATTTTACTTTTTTAAGGCCTTAGTTCTTTCAGCATTTTTGTGCCTCCTTTACCAAACTGTTGATTTCTTTGATCACTCTCATTTTCTTTCCCAATTTTTTTCTCTACTTCTCTTATTTGAATTTTAAAATTCATTTAGAAGTCTTCCAGGAATTATTTTTTTCTTTTTAAAGTAATACCAGTTCACTTTTTTAAAAGTTTTGAATGTAGGTATTTTGAATTTGTTCTCTTCTGCATTTGTGTTGATCTTCCCTGTTCTCATAAAATTTTATGGTCTGGTTCTTTTGTTTCTTGCTTATTTTTCATGCTATTTCTTGGCTTTCAAATTTATGTAAAAACTGGGTTCTGCTCCTGTTGCAAAGAGGGCAGTATTTTAAGTTTCAGGCCTTTTGTGCTGTTATTTTCAGAGTTAGTATATAGCCCAGCAAGTTTTCAATTCTCCCAAGGTAGTAGGATATAAGGAAAGATATATTCATTGCTTTCTTGGGCCTTGTTTATGTGTTTTACCACAATGTGGGTGACCATAGGCACTCTTGTCCACTCTGGAATTATAATCAGTGTTCCTGCTCTTTCTAGTCTTTCACTTTACCTTGGGATTGGGATATTCTTTCACATCCTAGGGGCAAGAAAGGGTCCATTGTAATTTCCTCTTGATCAGTTGTACAATCTTTTTCTAGGCTCCCCAAAGGTCTACTGCTAGCTTTTGGGGGGATGGTCCAGACTTGGCTCTTTTCTACTTTCACATCAGTGAAATAAACCTTCTGTGACAGCCTTCTAAGTTGTCTTAGAGTAGAAAATTATTTTAACTCATCCTTTGGTTTCCTCTGTTTTATTAGATGTTTTTTTAAAGTTGTTTTGATGGTAATGTGGGAGAGCTAAGAAAAGTCTGTGCCTTTACTCCAACATCTTGATTCTTCCTCTAATAATGAATTTTGGAAACATAAATTGTCAGGCTAAAAATGAAATAAGTCAATTTTTATAATTTAGAATGGCTCTATAAAGAATACTTATCTTCCTAAGAGAGGTTATACAATTTTTTATAAAAAATCATCTAGTTCAAAAATATATTCTCATAGATAATATCAAAGTCAGGATTTGAACATAAAAACTCTAAAAAAAACCTCACATCCCTTGTAGTTTATTAATCAATAATAACTTATTAAGCACTTTTTTCTAGGCACTGTGATAAGATATTGAGATACAAAAAAATGTAAAAAGATGGTCCCTTTCCTGAAATAATTTTATGGAAGTATGAGGTCACCAATATTTATTATATCTAGAGTAAGAAATTTATTTACAAAATAGAGGGGAAACAATTAACTAGAGAAATGTGAAAGAGGTCAGAGAAAATAACTACACTAGTCCTCATCCAGGAAGGCTCCTGGTGAGTAACCACCATGGCCTCCTCCAAGATAGAAACTAGTCTCTCCAGAAACTAGAAAATGAGTCAGCCCTTTTCACTCACCCAACAAGGTAGTCCAGGAGTCAGAGTCTAATTTGAAGCTAAGCTCCAAGCATATGATCCAAACCACAGTATCCAGCAAAGCTCCCTGGAAGGCTCTCCCAGTCAGAAGATTATCTCCAGAAGGCAATCTCTTTAGACTATCTTCTCAAAGACAATCTCCTCTGAGGGAGTTCAGGGCTTGCTTTTATGGTGACTTCTTGTACCTCCCCTCTTCACAGGGGCCAATCACAGTTTCCAAATTGTCTGGCACTGTCCAGGAGACAGTGTTTGTGGGATAGACTTCTCATATTCTGAAGGTTAAGTTTTTCTATAAGGGTGTGAATTTTCTAAAATTCATCTTCTGGAGAGGTGAATACTCATTCTGGCTGATTGAGTTTCTGAGGGTGTGAATTCACTAAGTGGTTTGATAGCTCCTCCACCTAGTTCAAGCTTGTGTTGCTTCAATCTAAAAGTCGACAAAGAACAGTTAATCCTGTCTTCCCAATCTTGTGAGGTACTTAAGTTAGTGTTAACTCAGGATAGAAAATATTCTCTTTCACAGAGACAACATATAAACAAATATATAAAAATTAATCTATATATAGGATATATAGAAAATACTTAATAGGCATTACATTTAAAGTAGATTGTGGAAGGCATCCAGTAAGACACAAGATTTAATTGAAACTTAAAATAAGCAAGAATAAGTTATTAGAGCAAGAGGAAGAATGTTCTCCACATGGGAAATAGAGAAAATTGTAAGAGCGGAGAGAAGATACTTCATTTTCCTGGGTTAGTGACAGGAGTCTAGTACCATTAGTTTAAAAATTGCATGCCAGGGAGTTAGATGTAACACATGCTAGAGTGAATTTTAAAAAATGTCACACAAAAGAAACATGAAATTGTGAGCAATGTAGTTGAAGTGGAGTCTTCGCTTTGGCCAACTTCTTCCTTTTAACCTTTGGATAATAAAGATGAAATTTAGCCACTTCAAATTTGTTGCTTAATTTGGAGGATTCAAATGGGTGGTGCAATTTTGATGTTATTGTTAAATTTTATTTTCATATATCCTAATATTCTCAACATAAGTCACCTGGCCACAGGAAAAAAGCAGTGTGAATAAATCCTCAGAACTCCAACTAATCTAGTTATTTGTGAGGGAAAAAATGTTTGGTACAAAAATTATTAAGAAAAATCAATTCATCAGATTAATAGTAATTTTAAGATAATAATTGTATCTTAAAGAAATGAGATATTAAGTTAATATGTGTATCGTATGCTAATATTAATAAATGAATACTTCGCAGTATTGTCCATCAAAAAAAGTAAAATATTTTTTATTTCCTCAGCTTTGAGAACTCCTGTTGTGAGAATTTTCTTTATTAAAATAAATTATAAGCCATTTATGTGCTAATAGATAAATCTTTGGAAGTGTCATCAAGGACACAAAGTCATACTTACTTTCAGCCAACAGACTGTAATGAGGTTGGACAATTTTTGAGAATGAGATGCTGGGGTACTCTGATTGTACCAAATGTAGAATTCTGTTGCATAGCCCATACTAGAACTATGGTTCCAGTTTCCCATCCCAAGGTGAAAAGGAAGACTAGGAGAAGAAGGCAGAAAAAATGTGCTTGTGATCACTTACAGACAAGAGTAGAGGCCAGGGGACCACTGACCACATATCTCCTTAGATCCTAGGGGATAAATTTATAAAATCCAGGATGTAGAATTTGAATTGAAATCTTCCTGATTATAAGTCTAACACTTTATTACTATGCCATGCTTCTTTTATAGCCAGAATGAATTAAATTAATTTTAATATTTTATTTTTAATTTGGCTTACCAGCAGGTGATAAAATAAACATTTCAAAGATAGAAATTATTCTTCTTTGCCTTATTTTTCTCCTTTCCTTCATTCAAATTAATTTCTATTTTCCAGGTCCAAATTCCATAGATAGAATATTTTACCTACCTTTGTGAAATATTATTTTATTTAATAAGTTAATATTTTATGATATGAAATTTATATCATGTGAGATATTCAAATCTAGTCTAAAATTTTGACTCATTTCACCCACTTAAGATTTGTTATTGTTATTTAGGCATTTTTCAGTCATATCCAACCCTTCAAGATCCATTTGAGGTTTTCTTGCCAAAGATACTAGAGTGGTTTGCCATTTCCTTTTCCAGATGAGGAGGTATGGCAAATAGGGTTATATATCATGGCCAAGGTCACACTGCAATTAAGTGTCTGATGTCAGATTTGAACTCAGGAAGATTAGTCTCCCTAACTCCAGATCTAGCACTCTATCCACTGTTTTAACTGCCCATCTAAGGTTACATTCTATAATCAATTAGGAGATACAATATGCCAGGACCCAGAAGCTGAATTCAAGTCTTGTCTATAACACATATTTCCTTTGTGACACTGGAAAAATCACTTAACATCTCAAGGTGTTTTGCAGTTAATTATGAGTTACAGAAAAAGTGTTGCCATGCAATAATACATGAACTTCTCTTATCCAAGAGTTTCCTATAGCAATTTAAATTGAAGGGTAGTCCTATTCACTTCCACTTGGGCCTAAATTAGTGAAATTTTCCCCGATTATACAATAAATTTTATTTCCATATTTTAAAACCATAATAACCATTACATAATTTATTTTATGTAAGAAAACTTCCATAACCAAGATATTTCCAATATATTCCAATATATATTGCCAGTAGTCCAATAATTTTGGAATCACTTTCTCTCACAAATAAACACATACATTTAAGTTACTAATTTCTAAAGTAATTTAGCCACATAGTTAAGACTAGTTTGGTAACCTAGTGGCATAAAAAAAGTCAGTTTAACTTTTTACAAAGTACAGATTTTCAGCTTATATTTCTACATGTTGATTTAAAAAATTAAATCTCAAATTATATGAAATTTATAATCTGGAAAACCTATTACAGCTCTGTTTTAAAGAACAATTACTCATCCTCAGGTCAACAGTACTACATTCTATTTCAGTCATTCTGCCCAATGTCAAAGACAATGGAATAAGGGAAATGGAGCCAAAAGACACAATATACTTCTATCCATATAAACCAGATCATCAAAAATCTCTGATTTATGTAACTGACAAATGAGTTTCTAAAGGCTCACTTTGTTTACAGTTCACTTTTTGTCATATTATTAACATGACAATTAGTCTAGTATCCATAGCAGTATCATCCCCAAATTTATTTTTTATCCTTTTTTATTTATTTATTTATTCATTCATTCATTTATTTGTTTATATATTTGTTTGTTTGTTTACTTATTTGTTTGTTTGTTTTTATTTTGTGTGGGACAAGCATAATTATGGCTGACTCTACAGTTAATATATAAAACCTAGAGCTTCCCAAGGTATCTCTTAGGTCTTGCTACTTCTGAGTAATAATGAAGAAAACCAAAATGCACTTAGAAAAATGTTTAGCCTTCCTTCCCACATCTCTGTTTTAAACTCATTAGTGAGAAAACTACATCTTGTTGCAAGGCCTTAGAGGCCACTGATTACTGGGACCAACCCACCAATTTTGAATGCATAGGTCATCCTATTGATCTCAAAATGATTTTCAGCAGACATCGTAAAGGAGCTTGTTGTGTATCTGCTTTTTGGGAGCATTGTTACTGGTCTATTGCTTTCTCTTTTACTATTTTAATCATATTTAATGCAAGCCATTATATTGCTTTTGCCCTATGTATGATAGTTAATGAAAGGATATTTAATTATATGTATGCTTTATAATTTGTATTTGGAGTACATCTGGAGGTCATGTGCTAGTACATTTAATATTTAATTTAATTTTTGAAAGTATATTAAAATAAATAATTTAAGTATAGCTAATTTTCATATATTCTAATACAGTTACAAAGATAATTATATAGAGAAGACTGGATGGCTTAGTAGATTGATAATACAAAACAGAACTTTTCCCTTCTAGGTCAACAAATCAAATGAAACTTTGCATTAACAATAAAAGGCAGGATGACAGTTGTGAAAAGGAACTACCTTTTGAATTAGCAGTTTTTAAAAAAATATTCTTGAAAATAGTTATATTTGGAGAAAAAGATAATTTTGTCTCTAGGTCTCAGAAACTTAAGGGGTAAGCTAAAACACTTGAGTACAAATCAAGAGAAAATTTTGTAGTTACATGAAATATACTGCTTGAATTTATTCACAAGCATTCATGCTAAATGAAAAATATAAAAAAGTCAAATTGAACATTATATACTCAGCATTTGCAAAAAAAAAGCTATACTAAGTTCTGGTGAGGCAAAGATCAAAATAACACAGTCTTTGCTTTCAAATATGTTATTATTCTGAAGGAGGAGACAAAGTGATCTCTTTTCTGAAAACTAATGATAATACAAGGTAGAAAGTGATGAAAGCAAATGACAGATTTAAACAAGAAGTTTTACAAATATTGGGGCATTTTCAGCTAGAGGTGAATGGAGAAGGGTGGGGTAGCTTATACCAAAGTCTACATGAAAAAGGGGGAATTTGAAATTAGTGTTCAAGAAAGATCAGGCTTCTCTGAATTGGAGATGAACATAAAGGCTATTCAAATATAGAGGATATAATGCAGATAGATCAAGTCTAGAGGTGACAAAACAAGTTCCTAAACATAGTCAGTAGAGCAATTTTGCTAGAATACTTATTTTTTGACAGTGAATAATAGGGAACGAGACTGGAAAAACTTTTTCTATATGAATGGGTTTAAAAGTGTCTTTTTTCTTTTTTTTAATTTAAATATTTATTCATTTTAAAAGTATTTTCCAAGTTGACATGATTCATTTTTCCCCTTTCTTCTTCCATCCCCCTTTCCAGGGGCAAAAGCAATCCCAGTGGGTTTTACAAATGTAAACTTGATATCTATTTCCATATTATTTATTTTTGTTATAGAGGCATCTTTTAAAGCCTAAACCCCAAATCACATACCCATATATACATGTGATAAGTGATGGCATATGTTTTTCTTTTCTATTTCTACTCAAAAGGATCTTTTTTTTTTTCTTAGGGAATTTTTAAGTAAGGAATGTGGGAGAAAGAGTTCCTCTTTGTTATTCTGCATTTTGAGGAGGAATCTCTTTTGCATCCTGTGGATCTATATATTTATGATTCATGATCTCCATTTCTTCTGTTTACATTTATTTAAATAAAAAAATAACACAAACAAGGAAGAAATGGCTTGCAGCATTTAAAAGAAAAACAATTCTGTTTTATCGTCACCAACCTTGTAGAATCTGGAAAATCCTAGTACATATTTTCCCTTCTTCATATTAGGTAACCCCCTTTCCAGAGATTCAGGTTATATGCTAAGAATGCAAAGACAATAAATGAAACAATGTCCACTCATAAGGAAAATGCATTCTACAGTCATTAAGGAGAGAATGTTAGTACCCTACTTGGACCAAGAGGAAGAACTACCTATGACAGTGATGGTGAACCTATGGCATAGGTGCCAAAGATAGCATGTGGAGTGCTCTCTGTGGGAAGGAGGCTGCCCTCCTTCCCCTCAGAGTTCATTACTAGAAAGGCAGAGGTACTCCCACGAACTTGATTCCCTCCCCCCTCTCTATAGCACCTAACAATATTTTTTTTCACATCCCCTGCCCCTCTGCCTAGAAGCCCAATGGGATCTCACAGTAGGTAATGTGGGTAGCTCATAGGCAGAAGAATTGGAGGGGATCTGAGCACTGGGTCAACTCCCCTCCCTCTCTCTATTCTCTATACTCACTGAGGACTTTCCTCACTTCACCCACCCTCCACCCAGAGCCCAAACAAAGTGCTTCTTTCCTTCCCAAGTGAAAGGTAAAAGGTATCTAGGACATGCCCAGCACTTGATTGGGGGAGAGGTGCATGGAATTCTAAGGGGTAAATTTAGGGTTTTTTGACTAATATATTATCCTTATGGTCACAAGGGATTAATTCAAATCCCAATAAAAATACTCAAGTCAGTTTAGGAATTTTATGGTGGTTTAATTAATATAGAGGGAAGGAATTAAAAAGCGAGAGGGAAAAGGGTATAAGATTTCTCTGGCCTAGACTGAGCCAACGGGAGTTCAGAGACCTTCCAGCCACTAGGAGGCCTCTTCTGAGATGAGGGGTCTCTTAGGAAGATGACATTTTTAGGAAAGGTAAAGGAAAAAAAAAAAGTAATCAGCCTAAACTCCAAGAGAGCTCAGGAAAAATGCCTCGCCTGAACCATACTACTAAGCTTCTCCCAGTTACCTCATCAAGGATGCTCACCACCAAACCTAGACAATAGCTGTAGCCACTTCAAGACACCAAGACACCCAGCACACTGCCACCAGCCACCTCTCCACCTCAAAAAGAGAGCCAAAAGAGTGTGGAAAGAGGAAGTGATGTGAAATATATAGACCATTTTTTACATCACTTCCTGCATCTCACATGTACCAATGGTAGCTTAAGTTTGACTTAAGACAGCCCAGGGGATCTGTCAGTTATTTCTGATTTGTCATTTGCTAGCACATGTCTGTCATAGGCCATCCTTCTCAACACTTAATCCTTAAGTAGGGGTGTAGACATTCCTGTTTGTTAGACTAAGCAGGGTGGAGTAAATCTAAAATTCACAACACATAGTCTCTGAGGAGGGCCTGTAAGGCACTTGGTCAAGGGGATGGGGAGGGAGCAGGGCCTGGCACTTCATCTCTAAAAGGTTCCCCATCACTGGCCTATGATGTCTTTAATTGTTAGATTTTTTAAACCTCTCTGATTCAGAAAATCTGATGATATATCCTTCATAGGTCCCCCATATGAAAGGAACTTTTTTATTCTCTTTATCTATTTTGGGTTAATCAATCAAGAACTTAAAAGTACCCCCTACTTAGAACTAAGTAAGAGAGTTCACTTGGTAGGAAAAAAAAAAGTTCCCACCTCTAAAGGACACAAATATTTCCCCTCCTTGGGCAGTGCTAGGCAAGTTGGGAAGCTGTGATTTATTCCTGTGAAGTGGAGGAGCAACAGAAAGTGATATGGGAAAAGAGTTATAAAAGGTGAGATCCAAAAGAAGATTGATTCATTCTTTGCCTTTTTGACTAGGAGACTCACCTGTAGGAGGATTCTGCAGCTTTCTCTGCTGGAGAGGCTTGCTGGGTGAGTGAATGGAGCAAAAGAAAGAGGCTTGCAGTCATTGGAATCCTTGCTGAAGGACAACCTGGACTAATGACTTAAGAGACTACCATGACTCCAAGTGGAGCTCGGGACTTAAGGGAGTCCTTGCCCAGTGGTGAGCTGAACTTCTTTGGACAGAAATTATAGGGTATCTAGCTGGGCAATACTTTCTACTTCCTTCCTATATTTCTCTCTTTCATTATTAAACTAAATTATTAAGAGCCAACAGACTTGTGACTTAATAGTTAATTTTATAAATGGTAAGCACAATCTTATCTTTTTTAACTCTTATATTTAGTCAAACAAATTTTAATTCTTACATCTAGAATCTCGTTCTTATGAAGAAAAGAGATGACAAGAGAAAGCTAATAGTTTCAATATAATAAAGAGTAAGTATATAGTCAGTCTCATTAAAGGAAGAGGAAAAGAGCTGCTACAAGGACACAAGGAAGCAGAGTTTTAATCATTGAGGCATCAATTTCCATACCTGGGAAGTTCCAGAAAACTATAATTTGGTCTTGTTTGAAGCAACTACAAGCATCATGATTTAGTTTGAATAAAAATGTTGAGCCTAAAAGATGAAAGCTTTTTCCATTCACCTTCAAAGTGGATGAAGGTAAAAGGAAAGAAGAAAAGGAGGAGGAAGAGAAAGAAGTCCCCAAAATTGTGGTTCCTCTCATTAACTGCTAAAAATTAATTTGTTCAAAAAATCAACAAAGTGTGATCCAATCTTTCAGGCATATTGACATTCAGATATGTAACATTTCTCACCCAACTTTGCCCTTAAGAGCCAGATTCTTAATAGTGTTAGAGACTACATAAATCATGTGATGTATGAGAAACCTGACATGGATACTAATATCTTTTTTGAGGCATTAGATAGCAAAAATTCTGGTGAAAATTGAATATATTTATTCTACAACAATATGCAAAATTAATCAGTGATAGAGATAGTGGGGGGACAAGTGCTGCTGAAAGTCAAGGTGATAATACCCAAGTGTCAGAAAAGTATTATGTCAAATTCTGCCAAACTGCCTAACTGAGTAACACAATCAATGGCTTCCACATTGATATTTTCTTAATAATGAAACTGTTTGCTTGTATTCCTTTGTCACTTATGACTTATGTGTACTTTTGGCAAGTTACCTGACATCTAGGATCTTAAATTCCTCATTTATAAAATAAGGAAATGGAGAGATGACACATATGTCTCTTATCATCCTAAATCTATGATTCTTTTCCATTTTCCAATTGATCCTAACTTTACTAATATGCTTTACACTTACATATAATGTAGATATATATGGAAGGCCTTGGCAATACTGTAAGAAGGAGTCCTTTCACAAATCTTCAGGAATATTGTTTATAGATGTTTCTTTACCTACATATATTTTTCAGATGAGAGATTGGGAAAGTAATGTGAGGAATAAGCAGATGGAATGCAGGGGGCAGATATCTCTTGAAGAGTGTGGGAAATGTTTAATCAGATTTTTTTTTAATTTAAAAAATTTTTTTTAAATTAAGCATATTTTTACATGGTTTCAGGTTTAATGGTTTTTCCCACCACTCTTCCCTCCCCAATCCTGGAGCTGACAAGCAATTACACTGGTTTATACTTGTATCACTTTTCCAAACCTATTTCCATATTATTCATATTTGCAATAGAGTGGTTTTTTAACATCAAAACCCTAATCATATCCGTATAGAAGTACTTGATAGATACTATGTTTTTCTTCTCAGTTTCTACTCCCATAGTTCTTTCTCTGGATGTGAATAGCACTCTTTCTCATAGGTTCCTCAGTGTTTTTCCTAGATCATTTCATTGATGCTAGTAGAGAAATCTGTTACATTTGAATGTGCCAAAATGTATCAATCTCCATGTACAATGTTCTTCTGGTTCTGCTCCTTTTGCTCTGCATCAATTCCTAGAGCTCTTTTCAGTTCATGTGGAATTCCTCCAGTTCATCATTCTTTCAGTACAATAGTATTCCGTCTCCATTAGAAACCACAACTTGTCCAGCCATCCCACAATTGATGGACATCCCCTCATTTTCAAATGTTTTGTCAACACAAAGAACAGGGCCATAAAAATGTTTATACAAGTATTTTCCATATTATCTCTTTGGGGTACAAACCTATCAGTGGTATGGATGTATCAAAGGGCAGGAATTCTTTTAAAGCCCTTTCTGCATACTTCCAAATTGCCCTTCAGAATGTTTGGACTAATTTACAACACCACTAGCAGTGTATTAGTGTCCCAATTTTGCCACATCCCCTTCAACACTTATCACTTTCCTTTGCTGCCATACTGGCCAGTATGCTATGTGTAAGGCGGTACCTCAGAATTGTTTTGATTTGCATTTCTCTTGATTTGAAAGATTAAGGATACTTTTTCATGTGCTTATTGATAGTTTTGATTTCTTCATGTGAAAATGCCTATTTGTGTCTCTTGACCATTTGTTGATTCAGGAATGGCTGGATTTTTTTGTAAATTTGACTTAGTTACTTATATGTTTGGGAAATTGAACCTTTGTCAGAGAATTTGTTATAAAAATGTTTTCCCGCTTTGTTGCTTTCCTTCTAATTTTGGTTGCACTGGTTTTGTTTGTACAAAACCATTTTAGTTTGATATAATCAAAGTCATTCATTTAACATTGTGAATTGTTCTCTATCTCTGGCTTGGTCTTAAATTCCCTCCTTTCTCACAGATACGTCAGGTATATCATTCTATGTTCACCTAACTTATTTATGATCCCACTTTTTATATTTAAGTCATTTACCTATTTTGAATTTATCTTGGTATAGGATATAAGATGTTGATCTAAATCTAATTTTCCCATGCAATTTTCACATTTGCCAAGGAGTTTATTGTCAAATAGTGAGTTGTTCTCCAAAGAGCTGGAATCTTTGGGTTTACTAGATTGCTGAGATCAGTTACCCTTAATCTATTCCATTGATCCACCATTCTGATTCTTAGACAGTATCATATTATTTTGATGACCACACTTAAAATACAGTTTAAGATCTGGTACTGCTAGGCCACCATTCTTCTTCTTTTTTTTTCATTATGTCCCTTAATATTTTTGATCTTTTGTTTTTCTAGATGAACTTTGTTAAATTTTTTTCTTATTCTATAAAAAAAGTTTTTTGGTAGTTTGATAGGTATGGCATTGAAAAAGTATATTATTTTGGGTGGAATTGTCATTTTTATTATGTTAGCTTGTCCTACACATGATCAATTAATCTTTTTTTCTAATTATTTAGATCTAGTTTTAATTGTGTGAAAAATGGTTTTGTAGTTATATTCATATAATACCTGTCTTTGTCTTGGCAAATAGATTCCTAAATATTTTATGTTATCTAGATTGATTTTAAATTATTTTCTCTTTCTAATTCCTGCTGTTGAATTTTGTTGGAAATATACAGAAATGCTGATGATTTGTTTGGGTTTAACATATAACCTGAAACTTTGCTAAAGTTGTTAATTTCCACTAGCTTTTAAGTTGATTGTCTAGGTTTGTTTAAGTATACTATCATCTTATCTGCAAAGATTAATAGCTTAGTTTCTTCATTGCCTACTTTAATCCCTTCAAATTCCTTTTCTTCTCTAATTGCTACTGCTAATGTTTCTGGTACAATATTAATTAATAAAGGTGATGATGGGCAACCTTGCTTCAGTCCTAATAGTACTGAGAAACTTCTAATTTATGCCCATTGCATATGATGGTTGCTGATGGTTTTAAATATATATTGTTTATTATTTTTAGGAAGGGCTCATCTATATACTTTCAAGTATTATCTTTCTTTTTTTTATTTGGAAATTTTTATTTAATTAATTAATTTAGAATATTTTTTCCACGGTTAGGTTACAAGATTCATGTTCTTTCCCTCCTTTCCCCTTATCCTCTCCTATAGTCAATGGGAAACTCCTCTGGGTTTTACATGCATCATTAATCAAAACTGATATTCATATTATTAATATTTGCACTAGGGTGATTGTTTATAGTCTACATCCCAAATCATATCTCCATCAAGCCATGTGAACAAGTAGTTGTTTTTCTTCTGTGTTTCTATTCCCACAGTTCTTTCTCTCAATGTGGATAGTGTTCTTTCTTAAAAGTTGCTCAGAAATGCTTTGGATCATTGCATTACTGCTAGGTGAGAAGTCCATTACATTCGATTATATCACAGTCTATCCATCTCTGTGTATAAGGTTCTCCTGTTTCTGCCCCTTTCACTCTGCATCAATTCCTGGAGGTTATTCCAGTTCACATGGAATTCCTACAGTTTATTATTCCTTTGATCATAATGATATCCCATCACCAACATATACCACAGTTTGTTCATCCATTCCTCAATTAGTGGGCATCCCCTCATTTTTCAAATTTTTACCACCACAAAGAGTGCAGCTATAAATAGTTTTGTACAAGTCTTTTTCCTTATGATCTCTTTGTGGTACAAACCCAGCCGTGCTATGGCTGCATTAAAGGGTAGACAGTCTTTTAGCACCCTTTAAGCATAGTTCCAAATTGTCTTCCAAAATCTTTGGATCAATTTACAACTCCATCAGCAATGTATTAATGTCCCAATTTTGCCACATCCCCTCCAACATTTATTACTTTCCTTTGCTGTCAAGTTAGCCAATCTACTAGGTGTGAGGTAATACCTCAGAGCTGTTTTGATTTGCATTTCTCTGATTATAAGAGACTTAGAACACTTTTTCATGTGATTATTCATAGTTTTGATTTCTTTAGCTGAAAACTGCCTATTCATGTTCCTTGTCCACTTATCAACTGAGGAGAAGCTTGATTTTTTTGTACAATTGATTTAGCTCCTTATAAATTTGAATAATTAGACCTTTGTTAGAGATTTTTGTTATGAAGATTTTTCGTATTTTATTGCTTCTTTATTTCAAGTCATTCACCCATTATGAATTTACCTTGATGTAGGATTTGAGATGTTGATCTAAACCTAATCTCTCCCATAATGTTTTCAAATTTTTCCAGCAGTTTTACCAAATAGAGGATTTTTGTCCTAAAACCTGGGATATTTTGGTTTATCATAGAGTATCTTGCTGAGGTCACTTACCCCAAGGCTATTCCACAGATCCTTCTTTCTGTCTCTCAGCCAGAACCATATTGTTTTGATGACCACTGCTTTATAGTACAGTTTAAGGTCTGGTACTACTAGACCACCATCCTTCACATTTTTTTTTCATTATTTTTCTTGATATTCTTGATCTTTTGTTCTTCCAAATGAAGATTTTGCACCAACCTTTTACCTTTACTCTCGATGTGTCTACCTGTCTCATGTGTGTTTCTTATAGACAACATTTGGTAGGATTTTGGTTTCTAATCCACTTTGCTATTTGCTTCAGTTTAATGGGTGAATTCATCCCATTCACATTCAAAGTTATGATTACCACCTATGTATTCTCTAACATTTTGGTTTCTTCTCCTAGTCCTGCACTTTCTTCTTTCATTATTTCCTTCTACACCAGTGTTTTGCTTTTAATAAATCCCTCTAATTCCCACCCTTATTTATCGTCCCTTTCTCCCCCTTCTCTTGTTATTCCCTTTTTATTTTCTTTGGGTATTTTTAAAATACCCGAAAAAAAAAAGGGGAGGATGTTTTTGTACCCAGATGGAGGATTGGGCTTTTGGTTTGGAGAGGGGGAAAGAGAGGAGAACCCCCTTCTCAAAGCGACGTTCAGGGGAAATAGCAGATGTAATAGGTTGGCTCAGAGAGAAGAGAGGGGTTTTGAGGATTTTCCCCCTTCTTCTTTCCCTCCTTAGCTAAAGCTGCTCTCCCCAATTTGCTCTTGTCTCTCTTGTCCCCTCCCACTACTCCAGACCAAAAGGTATTCCCTTGATCTGTTCACTCACACTCAGCTTGGGGAACAGATAACTTTTAATGTTAACTTAATCAAGTAATACAAAAGGAATAATGGGCAGGGAAGAATGGGAAAAGGAAAGTGGGGAAAGGGCATCCCTATCTCTATCTAAACCCTTTCCGCTCCCTCCTCAAGTTTGGGGGAGAACTCAGGCCTTGGCAGCTGTAACCTTGATACATATGAAATTTCTCAGACTTGTGAATGTTAAAAATTTCCCCATTGGACTGGGAACATTTCCCATTTTGATGAGAAAACTCCTTGCTATGGGAGGACCTCTACTCTACCCGTACTTAAGACTGCTTTAGGGGAGAACACTCCTTGCTAAACAAAGAAAGTACTTGGACCCATGCTTATAAGGCAAGGAGTTCTTTGAGCCATGCCTGTTTTTTAGAATTGATACAATGAGATGCTAGGTACCTAAAAGGGTCGGGCAAGTTTTCTCTTAATGAGATTTGTTGACTCAGCTGTGTTTTCACTGGTTCAGACTTACTGAGGAGATTAGTCGACACAGAAGCATTGTTTCTGATTCAGACTTACTGAGGAGATTTGCCGACTTAGTAGGAATTCAGATGGGCAGTCCTTTGGAAAATGTCTACAGTGATTGGTAGATGTAAGGACTTAGGGGAGGTGACATAGGAGAAAAACCCCTATATAAGAAAAAGCATAATCTCTTGAGAGATTCCTTTTGGAGGATCTCTGATGAGGATCGCTTGGGAAGAATCTCTTGAGAGAGGCTCTGGAGAAGGGGAGCTCTTGGAGGACAATCTCTAAGGAGATCTCGCTGGAGCTCTTCTGAGGGCACTCTGTCCCTCTGGAGGCTCTGGAGAGAGGCCCTTTGGAACTCTCTCTGGTGAAGTCAGCTGAGATGGAGCTGGCCTGGTGTCACTAGAATCCTTGCTTAGACAGACCTTGTGGTGAGTGTTAAAAGACTGACTGACTGATCTCTCTCTCTCTTAAGACTCAGGTCTAGGCCATGTTGGCTTAAGGCCCTTCATACTTATTTCCTTTTTCTCTCTTTCTCTCTTTTCTTTAATTCCACATTTGTATTAATTAAAATCTCTATTACCCAGTTGACTTGGGTATTTGAATTATTGGGAATATTTCCCTGGTGACCACCTTATATTTGATTTAAAAACCAAGACACTATAGTGAAACATATTTCTGCAATCAAATTTACTCACCCTCTCTTATATCTATCACAATTTATATCTTCCACTATTTTAATCACTACAGTTTAAGATCTCAACCATTTTAAATCTAACACAGCCTGAGCCCCCTGAGAGAAAGTCAGGTTGACTCACCCCTGGGCAACAGGAGCTGAGGTATAGCCTGCTCAAGTTTCTCTTTAGAAGTCCCTTCAAATTGGGAATTGTTGGAGGGAAAGATTTCCAGTCACCAGTAGGAGAGGGGGGTAACCCTCATGAGAAAGTCTTTATCCACCTCTCTGGACTGCCTCACTGCTCTCTCCTTTAGGCAGAGTCTTCTTTCCTCAGGATTCCACTCCTGGGGCCCCTCCCCCATTGAGGTGATTAATTTCATATACTCTTCAGTCTGGCACTTTTTCTCTAGTGCCAGCCTCTATCACATTCTCCTGTATTGTTTTCCTCCCCACCCATCTCTTTGTTACCCTTCTGTTTCTCTATAGGGCATGAATCAATTTTCTGCCCCAATGTATCTGATTGTTCTTCCCTCTTTGAGCCAATTTCAATGTGTGTAAGAATTAAGTATTTCCTGTCTCTAACCTCTTTACCCTTCCAGTGTATTGGTCTTCTTCCCTGCTCCTGCCATGTACTTCTTTACGATATATAAATTTACCCCTTTTGTCTCTTTTCCCATTTCTCTTAATATTAACCTCTTTTTTACCTCTAGTTATATATATATATGTATATATATGTATAAATAAATATATTTGACATTTCATCCTATGAAGTTTGTCATTGTTCCCCCTAAGTATTATTCTTCTAGCTACCTAGCTACCCAGATGATAATAGCAATTTTAAGAGTTACCAATATCATCTTTTATTATAGGAATACAAATCATTTGAGCTTATTGGGTACCTTAAAAAGTTCTTTTTTCTCCTTTCTCAATTACCTTTTGATGATTCTCCTGAGTTCTGTGTTTGGGCATCAAATTTTCTGATTAAATCTAGTCTTTTCTTTATGAATACTTGGAAGTTTGAATACTTGGAAGCCTTCTATTTTATTAAATGATCATACTCGCCCCTATAAGAATATAGTCAGTTTTGTTAGATAGTTGAGGCAAGAGCCCTTGCTTTCCAGAATATCATATTTGATGCCTTTTGTTCCTTCAATGTAGATGCAGTCATGTCCTGTGTTATCCTAACTGTGGTTCCATTGTATCTGAATGATTTCTTCTTAGTAGCTTATCATATTTTTTATTTGGTATGGTAGTTTGTGAATTTGGCTATAACATTCCTGCACATTGTCAGTTGGGAAGTAAATACAGAAAGTGATCTGTGGATTCCTTCAATCTATACTTTTCCCTATTGTTTGAGAATGTTGGGGCAGTTTTCTTGGATAATTTCCTATAGAATGATGTCCAGGCTTTTTCTTTTGTCATGATTTTCTATAGTCCAATAATTCTTAAATTGTCTATCCTTAATCTGTTTTCAAGCTTTGGCATTTTGTCTATGAGGTATTTCATATTTTCCATATAATTTTTTCATTGTTTTGATTTTGTTTTATAGATTTTTGCAGCCTTGTGAAGTCATTTGCTTCTAGTTGTTAGATTCTAAATCTTAAATACTGAATTTCATCCCTGGCTTTTTGGCCATCCTCCTTCTGGTCTGATTTTCTTTGTATGTCATCTTTCACATTCTTAGCCTTGTTTTCAAGCTGGTTAATTCTGGCCATCAAGAAACGATTTTCTGTCTCCAGATGACTTATTTTGCTTTTTAAGTTCTTTCCCCAATTGTCTTCAGCCTCTCTTAATTGTTTTTTGACTTGTGCTTTGTGTTCTTCCAAAGCCTGTGTCCAATTCCTGGAGTTTCTGTGTTTTTGCTTCATGTTCCTTGGAATTCCTCTGTTCCTCTTGCACTTTGTTCACTACCTGGATAGAAGCTGTCAATTGTCATTTTATTTTTCTGTTGTTTACTCATTTTTTCCTTTTTTCCCCTCTGTAACTGCTGTAATCTTTCTTCTCTGATTATTTCTGGGTCTCTGGGTTTGGGCTATTCTGTCCTGAAGGGGCTTTTTCTCTGCTCTGCTAATTGACTAGGTTAGGCTGATGGTATTAGTGAGCCTTGAGGTTAGATCTTCCCCAGATGGCAGCAAAAGCTGAAGGTGTATGTAAAGGTATGGAGGCTAAAAGTACCTGGGCTTCCCACCCTGTCATCAGGATATTCTCTAGTAGTTGCAGATTTCTCCCTCAGAGCTTAATCAGCAAGCCTCTCAGTGGAGACAGTGGGTAGGGGTGCAAGAGATTGAGCTTCCCTGACCTCTGAAGGCTTCTTATCTGCCCCATTGATAAGATTAAGCCTTTAGGGTAGAGTTGATCTTTAGAGCTGGATGAGCCCTGAGGACAAAAACCTCAAGAAAAGGAGGGGAGGGGAGGCTAGATGGAGCTTTTTGGCTGCAACTAGGCTATCCTCTCTGAGCTTCTCCTCCAGCTGCCTCCCTTCTCTTTGTGTTAAACACTATGAGCCTGACATAGCTATGCCAGCAAGGTAGTTCCTCCAGAATACTACTCTTGACTGCCTATAAATTCCGTGGACCATTGGAGGCTCAACACACTAGGTGGGGGATATGTCCTATTTTTCAATAGGAATGGGTATTGTATGTTGCCAAAGACTTTTTCTTCATATATTGAGATAATCATGTAATTTCTGTTGGTTTAATTATTGATATGGTCAATTATGTATATGTTTTCCTTATATTAAGCCTTCCTCTCATTCCTGGTATAAATCCCATCTGATTATAGTGAATAATCCTTGGATCACATGCTGTAATCTTTTTCTAGTAATTTATTTAAGAGTTTTCTTCTATTCATTAAGGAGATTGGACTATAGTTTTCTTTCCCTGTTTTTGTCTGCCTGGCTTTGGAATCAATACAATATTTGGGTCATAAAAAGAATTTGGTAAGACTCCTTCTTTGCTTATTTTGTCAATTAATTTATATAGTAGTGGGATTATTGTTCTTTAAATGTTTGATAGAATTCACTTGTGAATCTATCTGGCCCTGTGTGTAATTACAATTTGAAGCCTTGACCTACAATTCCCACCACCTACTTCCCTTCTCATGTTATGTGCTGATGTAGGGAGTATATAAGTTTTGTGTAGCTCTGCCTCTCTATCTCTCTTCTGATCGTAGCAGGCTGAAGAGAGCCTTTTGGGAGAGGTGAGAGAATTTACTCATGTGATCTTATTTCGTTAGATAATTACCTTTTTATTCCTTTACTTCAAGTAATTATTAATAAACTTTATAAAATATAATACTTAGTGTATTGGACATTGATTTAAATCTCACATTTTTGGTGACCCAAAGTCTACAGTACACTCCTCTCTAAGTGAGTAGAGTATTTTTTCAATTAGACAAAAGGAAAGGATTAGTTTCAAGGCCATAGTTACTGGTCTAAGACTATAAAGCTTTAGAAGCCCAGATACCTCCAACCACTGCCCACTATTTCTGCCATTCATGCTGCTTTTCTCCCATTGTTGCCTCCCAGTGCTGATTGCCTGCCTGAGAGTTGTTTGGACATGGAAGGGGGAGATCTACATCCCGTATTCTCCTCTTAAACTGAAAGCAGCTGGATAGATATTGCTCACTGCAACCTGGTAAGCCAGATGTGTTTTTTTTTATTTTTTTGGGTGGGGGCAACAATTAGACTCTTATCCTCCTTACTCCTTTCACCTGGGGGAAGCAACCCTGATCCCCCAACAAGCTACCATTTCACAGCCCAACATTCCAAAGTATTGGAGGAAGTTAATAATTTAGATCATTTTTTATTAGAAAGTATTAATTATTGGACTAAATTGAGAAACTTTAGACTTGTCTTCCTACTAGAAGTTTGCTCTCTCTTTAAGGACATTCCTAAACCCTTCTGTGTCTATAGCACTGGGATCTAGGTGCCCCTTGGGTAGTACCCCATCACTTCCACTTGGTAGTACATGTTCCCTGACATTTTTACCCCTGGGAGGGAGGGGAATGAAGGTTATTAATCCAAACAGGAAGTACATTTGCAACAAATTTAATTAGTAGAATTGTAAGCATGGCCCATTTTCCTGCCTCTCTCAAACAGCTCCCATTCTGGGAGAGCATTACAGCTCAAAGATTTGGGGTATCATCTCTTACTACCATTCCTGGTTGTTCCCGTCCTCATGATTAGCTTGAGTAAGGAGAGTGGGATTCATCTCCCTACACCCTCTTGCCATTTTGGCCTGCCCAGTCTCTGCAACTCAGCCAATATGGGATTTGTCCACACTATGCCCAGTGCAAGCATGGAGAACCCCAGAGGTGTGAATCTAGATGGATAATGATACTGGGGAGGGGAAGGAACCTTAAAGAGTCTGGAATTTAATTTTTTAGATTTTCAGATTCCCTTTGCCGACTATTTCAGTTTGTTCCCCTCCAATAGTGAAGAAGTATCTATAATGCAGCTATTAAATTGGAGAAAAGGACTCTTGAATTCAGTACCTGTATCCTGTCACATATATTGTATTTGGTGATTGTTTTAACATTTAATTTTGTTTTTTAAGTTCACATATTGATCTAATCGAATGTTTTCTGTTACACTATGTCACTTTCTATTACTGTGTTTTGACAATTAGCTATATATGCTCCTACATTCTCTTTATTTGTATCTACCCCTATTCCTGGACTGGAGAAAATATCATTATAAAAGTCCATAAACAACTTGCACAAGCCCCTTTCCATGGCAAAACCATAGGTCCTCATGAATGGTGGTTTTGTCACCAAATCTATCAAGGTCCACATGTTGCCTAAATGGCCTTTTGTTCCTTTTTGCCTTTGTTTTGTTCCTTTTTGCCTTTGTTAATTATCACATAGATGATGATGGCTGGACTCCATCAAACTGGTTGAAACCTGTAAACAACCTTTGGAGAATTTAATGACCCAAAAGTTAAAATTTATTTTAAGGGATCTCCATAAGTGATTTTTTAGGATATCTAGGAGCACCAATACCTCTGACTGATCATTTGCCTACCTTTGAGTGTTTGTAACAAAAGGTAAGGGTCTATTTAGTAGTTAAGTAAAGTAGTTGAAGTGAATAGCACTATTGTGTTCCCCACCTCTGCATTTATAAAAAATGTAATGGATGATCCATATAAATAGATGCCTTTCTTTTTTTTTCCTGGCTCTCCTCCTCCTCCTCCTCCTCCTCCTCCTCCTCCTCCTCCTCCTCCTCCTCCTCCTCCTCCTCCTCCTCCTCCTCCTCCTCCTTCTTCTTCTTCTTCTTCTTCTTCTTCTTCTTCTTCTTCTTCTTCTTCTTCTTCTTCTTCTTCTTCTTCTTCTTCTTCTTCTTCTTCTTCTTCTTCTTCTTCTTCTTCTTCTTCTTCTTCTTCTTCTTCTTCTTCTTCTTCTTCTTCTTCTTCTTCTTCTTCTTCTTCTTCTTCTTCTTCTTCTTCTTCTTCTTCTTCTTCTTCTTCTTTCTTCTTCTTTCTTCTTCTTTCTTCTTCTTCTTTCTTCTTTCTTCTTCTTCTTTCTTCTTTCTTCTTTCTTCTTTCTTCTTTCTTCTTTCTTCTTTCTTCTTTCTTCTTCCTTCTTTCTTCCTTCTTCTTCTTCCTTCTTCTTCCTTCTTCTTTCTTCTTCTTTCTTCTTCTTTCTTCTTCTTTCTTCTTCCTTCTTCTTCTTCTTCTTCATTATTTTATTTGGCCATTTCATAGCATTATTCATTGGAGACAAAGATCATTCCCCCCCCCCCACTCCCCACCTATCCCCTAGCTGACGCGCGATTCCATGGGTTTCACAAGTGTTCCTGATTCAAACCCATTTCCATGTTGTTGGTGTTTGCACCAAAGTATTCATTTAGTCTCTCCTCAGTCATATCCCCTCAACCCCTGTAGTCTAGCAGTTGGTTTTCCTTGGTGTTTTTACTTCCAAAGTTTGTCCTCTGCTTGTGGATAGAGTTTTTTCTCTAAGATCCTTGCAGATGGTTCAGGGACATTGTAGTGACACTAATGGAGAATTCCATTACGTTCGATTGTACCACAGTGTGTCAGTCTCTGTGTACAGTGTTTTCCTGGTTCTGCTCCTTTTGCTCTGCATCACTTCCTGGAGGTTGTTCCAGTCTTCATGGAATTCCTCCACATTATTATTCCTTTTAGCACAATAGTATTCCATCACCAACATATACCACAATTTGTTCAGCCATTCCCCAATTGAAGGGCATCCCCTCATTTTCCAATTTTTGGCCACCACAAAGAGCACTACTATGAATGAATAACTGTCATGTTAACCAATCTGCTAGGTGTGAGATGATACCTCAGAGTTGTTTTAATTTGCATCTCTCTGATTATAAGAGATTGAGAACACTTTCTCATGTGCCTATTAATAGTTTTGATTTCTTTATCTGAAAACGGTCTATTCATGTCCCTTGCCCATTTATCAGTTGGAGAATGGCTTGATTTTTTGTACAATTGATTTAGCTCTTTGTAAATTTGAGTAATTAGACCTTTGTCAGAGGTTTTTATGAGCATTGTTTCCCAATTTGTTGCTTTCCTTCTGATTTTGGTTACATTGGTTTTGTTTGTACAAAAACTTTTTAATTTGGTGTAGTCCAAATTATTTATTTTGCATTTTGTGACTCTTACTAAGTCTTGCTTGGTTTTAAAATCTTTCCCTTCCCAAAGGTCTGACATATATACTATTCTGTGTTTGCCTAATTTTCTTATGGTTTCCTTCTTTATGTTCAAGTCATTCACCCATTTTTGAATTTATCTTGGTGTAGAATGGGAGGTGTTGATCTAAACCGAATCTTTCCCACACTGTCTTCCAATTTTCCCAACAGTTTTTATGAAATAGTGGATTTTTGTCCCAAAAGCTGGGATCTTTGGGTTTGTCATATACTGTCTTGCTGAGGTGACTTACCCCGAGTCTATGCCACTGATCCTCCTTTCTGTCTCTTAGCCAGTACGAAATTGTCTTTATGACCTCTGCTTTATAATATAGTCTGAAATCTGGGACTGCAAGTCCCCCTTCATTTGTATTTTTTTTCATTATTTCCCTGGATATCCTTGATCCTTTGTTCTTCCAAATGAACTTAGTTATGGTTTTTTCTAAATCAGTAATTTTTTTTTTTCGGAAATTCAACGGGTATGGCACTAAATAGATAAATGAGTTTGGGTAGGATGGTCATTTTTATTATATTGGCTTGTCCTACCCATGTTTTAATGTTTTTCCAATTGCTCAAGTCTAGTTTTAGTTGTGTGGAGAGTGTTTTGTAGTTGTGTTCATATAGTTCCTGTGTTTGTCTTGGGAGATAGATTCCTAAGTATTTTATTTTGTCTAAGGTGATTTTGAATGGGATTTCTTTTTCTAGTTCTTGCTGCTAATCTGTGTTGGAAATATGTAGAAATGCTAATGACTTATGTGGGTTTATTTTATATCCTGCAACTTTGCTAAAGTTGTTGATTATTTTGATTAACTTTTTAGTTGAATCTCCAGGATACTTTAGGTAGACCATCATGTCATCTGAAAAGAGTGATAACTTGGACTCCTCCTTGCCTATTTTAATGACTTCAATTTCTTTTTCTTCTCTAATTGCTACTGCTAGTGTTTCTAGTACAATGTCAAATAATAGAGGTGATAATGGGCATCCTTATTTCACTCCTGATCTTATTGGGAATGCATCTAGTTTATACCCATTACAGATGATATTAGTTGATGGTTTTAGATATATACTGTTTATTATTTTTAGGAATGGCCTTTCTATTCCTATGCTTTCCAGTGTTTCTAATAGGAATGGGTGTTGTATTTTATCGAAGGCTTTTTCTGAGTCTATTGAAATAATCATGTGATTTTTGTTGCTTTGCTTGTTGATGTGGTCAATTATGTGGATGGTTTTCCTAATATTGAACCAGCCCTGCATCCCTGGTATAAATCCTACTTGATCATGGTGAATGACTCTTCTGATCACTTGCTGGAGTCTTTTTGCTAGTATCCTATTTAAGATTTTTACATCTATATTCATTAGGTAGATTGGTCTATAATTTTCTTTCTCTGTTTTTGACCTGCCTGGCTTTGGAATCAGTACCATGTTTGTGTCATAAAAGGAATTTGGTAGAATTCCCTCTTTGCTTATTATGTCAAATAGTTTGTATAATATTGGGATTAGCTGTTCTTTGAATTTTTGATAGAATTCACTCATGAATCCATCAGGCCCAGGGGATTTTTTTCTTAGGGATTTCTTTGATGGCCTGTTGGATTTCTTTTTCTGATATGGGATTATTTAAGAAATCTATTTCTTCTTCTGTTAGTCTAGGCGATTTATATTTTTGTAAATATTCATCCATATTGCCTAGGTTGGTTTATTTATTGCCATATAGATGGGCAAAGTAGTTTTTAATAATTGCCTTAATTTTCTCTTCATTGGAGGTGAGGTCCCCCTTTTCATACTTGATGCTGTTAATTTGCCTTTCTTCTTTCCTTTTTTTAATTAGATGACCAGGACTTTGTCTATTTTGTCTATTTTTTCAAAGTACCAGCTTCTATTCTATTAGTTTAATAGTTCTATCACTTTTGATTTTATTAATTTCTCCCTTAATTTTTAGGATCTCTAGTTTGGTTTTCTTCTGGGGTTTTTTAATTTGTTTGCTTTCAAGTTTTTTTTGATTTGCATTTCCAATTCATTGATCTCTGCCCTCCCTAATTTGTTAATATATGCACTCAAGGATATGAATTTTCTTCTAAGTACTGCTTTGGCTGCATTCCATAAGGTTTGAAAGGATGTCTTACCATTGTCATTTTCCTCAATGAAATTATTAATTGTTTCTATGATTTCTTCTCTAACTAATCGATTTTGGAGTATCATATTATTTAATTTCCAATTAAGTTTTGATTTGGCTCTCCATGTACTATTACTGATCAATATTTTTATTGCCTTATGATCTGAAAAGTTTGCATTTATTATTTCTGCTTTTCTGCATTTGAGTGCCATGTTTCTGTGACCTAGTGTATGATCTATTTTTGTGAATGTGCCATGTGGTGCTGAGCAGAAGGTGTATTCCTTTTTATCCCTATTTATTTTTCTCCATATGTCTTTTAACTCTAATTTTTCAAAGATTTCATTCACCTCTTTTATCTCTTTCTTATTTATTTTTTGGTTTTATTTACCTAAATTTGATAGTGGTTGTTTCAATTCTCCCACTAATATGGTTTTATTGTCTATTTCCTCCTTCAATTCTCCTAGTTTCTCTATTAGAAATTTGGATGCAATTCCATTTGGTGCATACATGTTGATTAATTATATTTCCTCATTGTCTATACTCCCTTTTAAAAGAATATATTTACCTTCCCTATCCCTTTTGATCAGGTCTATTTTTGCTTTGGCTTTGTCAGATATCATGATTGCGACTCCTGTCTTCTTTCTATCAGTTGATGCCCAAAAGGTCTTATTCCATCCTTTAATTCTAACCTTGTGAGTATCAACCTGCCTCATATGTGTTTCTTGAAGACAACATATGGTAGGGTTTTGGGTTCTAATCCAATCTGCTATTTGTCTATGTTTTATGGGTGAGTTCATCCCATTCACATTCAAAGTTATGATTGTCACTTGTGGATTCCCTGGCATTTTGATATCTTCTCCTAGTTCTTATCTTTCTTCTTTAGCTATAACCTTTTGATCCAGTGATTTATGTTAGGTCAGTCCCCGTAGTTCCCTTCCTTGATATGCTTCCCTTTCTCTTCCCTCCTTTTTTTATTCTCCATTCCCCTCCCCCTCTCTTTCCCTCCCTTTTTATACTCCCTCTCCCCTCCCCCTCCTTAATTTTCCTTTCTTTCTTACCCTGTTGAATAAGATAGAATTCAGGATCCCAATGGATCTAGATGTTCTTCCCTCTCACAGTTGATTTCACTGAGAGTAAGGTTTAAGTAATACCACTTCATGCTCTCTTCCTCTCCTCATATGAGAGTTCTTCCCCTTCCCTTCCCATTTGTATCTTTGTATGGGAAATATTATTCTATTTAGTTCCACCCCCCCTATTTCTTGAAGTAAATCTTAGTATCATCGATGATTACCCCTTCCCTTTTTCTTTCTTTGCCCCCCCTTTCACCAAATCTTCTTGATGCCCCAATCTTTCCCTATGCATGATTCTTCTAACTATTCTTATGATCCATACAATTTTTGAGTTACACAATACATTTTCCCCACATATTAATATATATAATTTGATGTAAATGTAGTCCTTATAGAAGAGAGTTTGACTTAAAGAAAAAGATAAGATTTGTCTCCTTTTCCCTTTCTTTCATATTTACCTTTTCATGTTTCTCTTGCTTTCTGTGATTCGATATCAAATTTTCCAGTAAGTTCTGGTCTTTTCTTAGCAAATTCTTGGAAATCTTCTGTTTTGTTGAATGCCCATACTACAGTGAGGGGCAATGCTTTGGCCTTAGGCAGTTTTTATAGACTCTTGAGACTCCTCACTGTTCCCTGTTTGCAGGGAGTGTGCGCTCTCCAGTGTGCAGAGTTCTCCCGTGAAACTGCCCTGAGAGGTCGTTTCCTAGAAGTCTTTAGATCCCAATAACCCTGGTGTGCCTCCCCCACCCCCCAGATAGAGACGTTCCTCACTCACTCGCTGTCCCAGTGAGCACTCTGATACCTTACTCTGCTTTGGTGGGGGAGGTGTGGGGTGGGAGGAAAGGTGGCTCAGTTCATGTTTTTATGCAAGCTTTTCCTCCTTCATATAGTATGGAAATGTTCCAACCCCACATACCTTCATTTCTGTGGGGTACTGGAGAGTCCCTCCCTTCTTCCAAAGGTGATTTTTATGTTCTTTTGAGGTAGTCTATTTCGCTCACTGCTGGGGAGAGGAAGCAATTCGCTTCTAGATTCCAGCCATGTTTACCCGGAAGTCCTTCAAAGACATGCCTTTTATGGCTGTTATAGTCTCATCTGGGAAATGGGAACGTTTTCCTAGGTGGCATGATACCTCTGGATGGCTCTTGAGAGGGAGCATTTTCCATGAAGTCTAGTGGCTTCTGGATGGTTCTTATATTTCTTACTCTTCAGCTTACTCTACCCTTCCATCAAAATAATCTAGATTCTTGTTGCCATTTTAGGTATTCATTGGCAGTACAGAGGTTTTTGGTTTTTTTTTTTTTCCTGTGCTGTCCTGCCAAATTTTGGAATAATGGCAATAATGGACTTTGTTAAAAAATATCTCAGCCAAGGTTGAAAGATGACTAGATCTGGAGAACTTGTGACAATTACCCATGAGCTTCAACATTTTTTCTTTTAAAATCACACAGCAGCTCATGTGAATCCTATATGAGAGTGGGTTTGTTTGCTAGTATCATTAAATGGAATCTTGTGATTTGAGGGATTTTGATACTTCTTTGAATGTGCATTACCTGTTATACTACTGTTTTATAAAACTATTACTGTAATAGAAATGATAATCTGAGTGGAACTATTTCTAGTTGTGGCAAATGGGGTACTCTGGCTTGTGACTAGAGAGATGCTAGGGGACACCTGTGGTTGCCTAATTATAATGGAGATAGAAGTACATCTAGAGAGATAGAGAGATGCTACTTGAGGGGATTACTCTGGGATATTCTGGGGTTGACTATTGATCACTAATTGATGGCTAATAGATCAAGATATTTTCCTACCCTTCCTCCTCCCTTCACCTCCCAGTTTCCACCCACAGCCTTCTGCCTCCCTTTCCCCTTCCCTGTTTTTAGTAAGCCACCTTCTAAGTAACTCAGGGGAACTGAGATTTCAGAGAAATATCCTTTACTCTTCTTTTCTCCAGTAAAAGGGTTTATTGGTAACACCAGAATGGGGATTGAGGTGAGAGGGATGAGGTTTGTCCCTAATCTATAAGGAAGGGTTATGAAGGTTTTAGAAAATGTCAGTCTTGCCACAACTGTGACTCAGGGACAGTCAGAGAGATGGAGGACAACTGTTAAATCTTCTTTCTTCTTCAATTACACAAAGCCACCAACAAAAAATAATTTCTTCTCAGCAAAACTCCAGAAGCCCCCACAAATGTCCTTCAAGCTAGGACAGATGAAGCCAGCCACCCTTGGTCAGTAACAACCAGAGTCCAAGGTCTCAGTTCATCTCCTCTGGCCAGCTCCAACTGCCTTTCCAGGGAACATTCTGTTTATAATCTTCCCCTTGATTAACAGATCAGGTCCTTTACATTGGTTTGCATGCTTGTCTTGTCTTGTAAATCCTCTCTTTCTTCATGCCTCTTCCACATTACGTGGTGAAAATAATTTACACTCACAGTGTGGATGATGGTCATATTAAATAGGAAATGGATCTCATTTTGGGGTGAGAAATCTTTGTATTGCACCTCTCCTTGGCAAACATAATGTGTCATTGATTGTGAACCATATATTTTTGATGTTTTTTTTAAATTATCATTGTTTTTACTTGTACATTCAATAGAGTATTTGAATTTGCTTTCCTCTCTCATTTTTTGTACTTGAAGCATGTTACTAGTATTATTTTTTTTAATTTTGCACTAATATAAGTTTACAATATCTATTAGCCCTAATATTAATGCATACCCAAAAGCTTTAGAGTTTGGAACCCTGCCATTGATTGTTAAATAATTTGGGACTTTCATTAATGATTAAATCTGATTCCAATTTAAGGGATCACAAAGAACCATTATACAATACCAAGTAACACAAGGTCAAAGAGACCAACAAATCCTGGTGGGATTGACAAGAATCTCCACCAAGACAAAGGACTTGATTTGAAGTTCAAGGAAGTGGCTGTTTTACAATGTCAGAAACAGAATTTCCCCCTGCCAAATTCAAATTAAGTACCTGAGTTTGGTTACAAATCTGGCTCCCCTATCTATTCCTGAGAACAAAGGTAAAATCAGAGGAATGACTTTTTCTGTCTGCCACAAAATCTAGTCCCTTTTCTGTCTGACAAAATGATGCATTTTTCTGTAGTCCTGGCTGCTGATTGGGTAAGTGGATACTGCTGTAATGGTCCTACTGGCTTGTGGGACATATATCACTATATTGGACCCTGATTCAAGGACCAGTTGTGGGTTTATTCTTGCTTACTCAAAACTTTTATATACTATTTAATTTAGATTTCTTTTCATTTGTTCTACTTGTTTCTTTTTTAATGTTTTAGACTTCCTTTTAACAATTGATTCTCATACCTCATAACTCAGCCATGTATCTCTGGGTGATCTGTGTATTTGTCAATACCCTCCTCAGGGGGAATTGTATAATTGTCATAAAATTCTAAATTTATATTTCTGTTTCTTTGAGCATTATTTTAAAATAAGAAACTTGTTACCTCCCTGAATCAAGAAAGTGAACTGTTTGGAGAAGGCACCAGGGAGATGCTTGCAGAAACCTCACATTGCACAAAAGGATCCAGAATGAACTTTGGGATGTAGTGAAATTGAACTGTGGGAGTTGAACATATTTATTTTGAATGTAAACTCTTATGCCAAAAGGGACTACCCCCAATTTGCTTTTTCTCAATGAGCCTAGCAATCATTAGTTTTGTTCTCATTCTCTTTTATTTCCCTCTCATCCCCAAATTATTTCCCTTTAGAAAGTGCAATATTGTATGTACCTTTAATTGAAGATCTTTAGAGATATAAATTGACTATGTGTACTGATTCCCTGGGGAAACTAGACACGTAAATCTGGAACATTTCTACTTGCTTGTTTCCCGTGGGAATCACAGGGGGGTTTGTATAATTACAATTTGAACCCTAGAACTATAATTCCCAGTACCCCACTTTCCTTCTCATGTTATGTGCTGATGCAGGGAGTATATAAGTTTTATGGAGCCCTGCCTCTCTCTATCTCTCTTCTTGTGATCATGACTAGCTGAAGTGGGCCTTTAGGGAGAGGTGAGAGAATTTACTCACATGATGTTATTTGTTAGATAATTACCTTTTTATTCCTTTACTTTAAATGATTATTAATAAACTTTATAAAATATAATTGGAGTATTGGACATTAATTTAAATCTTACAACCTGGGAATTTTTTTCTTAGGATGTTCCCTAATGACTTGTTCAGTTTCTTTTTCTGAGATGGGATTGTTTAAATATTCTATTTCCTCTTTTGTTAATCTAGGTAATTTATAATTTTTGTAAGTATTGAACCATTTTGCCTAGATTTTTGTATTTCTTGCCATATGATTGGGCAAAATAGTTCTTAAAAATTATCTTAATTTTCTCTTTATTAGAGTTGAGATTGCCCTTTTCATCTTTTCCTTCTATAATCTTAATTTGCTTCTCTTCTTTCTTTTTTTATTAGATTAACCAGTACTTGATCTATTTCATTTGCTTTTTCAAAGTACCAGCTCCTAGTCTTATTTATTAGTTCAATAGTTTTTTTTTACTTTCAATTTGATTAATTTCTTTGATTTTTCAAATTTCAATTTAGCATTTATATGAGGATTTTTAATTTCTTCTTTTTCTATTTTTTTTAAGTTGCAAGCCTAATTTATTGATCTCTTCCCTTTCAATTTTATTGCTATAGGCACTCAAAAATAGAAATTTTCCCCTTAGTACTATTTTGGCTGTATCCCAAAGGTTTTGATATCTCCTCATTGTCATTCTCTTTAATGAAGTCCATAATTGTTTCTATGATTTATTTTTGTACCCACCAATTTTGAATAATTAGATTATTTAGTTTCCAATTAATTTTAAATTTGCAATTTCAATGAATCCTTAAGTATAATTTTATCACATTATCTGAAAAAGTTGCATTTATTATTTCTGTTTTTCTATATTTGTTTGCAATATTTCTATGTCCTCTTACATAGTTGATCTTTGTATATGTACCATGTACTGCTGAGAAGATATATTCCATTTTATCCCTGTTCAGTTTCTCCAGATATCTATTAACTATAATTTTTTCCAGCATGTCATTTAGTTACCTTACTCATTTATTTTTATTTATCTTATTTTTAAGTTATTTATTTATTAATCTTACTTATTTATCTAATATACTTGTGGTTTAATTAATCTAGTTCTCAAAAGGGAAGGTTGATATCCCCCACTAGTATGGTCTTAGTATCTATTTCTTCCTTCAACTCCTTTAGTTTTTCCTTTAGAAATCTAGATGTTATACCATTTGGTTCATAAATATTTAGTAATGATATTACTTCATTGTTTATCATACTTTTTAGCAAAATATAATTTTCATCCTTATCTCTTTTAATCAGATCAATTTCTCCTTTAGCTTTGTTTGGTATTATGATTGCCTCTCCTTTTTTAACTTTGAATGATGCATAATAAATTCTACTCTAGCCTTTTACCTTGTATCTTTTTGTGTCTTCACTCTGACTCAAATGTGCTTCTTATAAATAGCACATGGTAGGATTCTGGTTTTTAACCTACCCTACTATCTGCTTCCTTTCTATGGGTGAGTTCATCCCATTAACATTCAGAATTATGATTACTAACCATGAACTGCCCTCCATCATATTATCCCCTTTAAATACTGCTCTATTCCCCTTCTCTCTGTTCCTACTCACTAGTATTTTGCTTTTTGTCACCCTTTCTCTAGTTCCTCCTCCCTCCAATTGCTTCTCTCTTCCCTTGTCTTATTCCCCTTCTACTTCTCTATGGAGTAAGATAGAATTCTATACCCTACTTATTATGGTAAGATAGAATTCTATACCATGATAAGTATACTTGTTTTATCCTCTCTGAGCCAGTTACAATGAGAGTAAAGTTTAAGCATTGCCTGTTACCACCCTTATTCTCCCCTCTCTATAAGACCTTGTTGGTACTTTCTTGTATTCATTTTGTGGGGAGATTTTAATTTCTGTCAGAGAGGATTCTCATGGTGGCATGGAGTTGCACTGGATTTCTCTACCATGTTGGCTCCCAATTGACATTTTCATCATGAATAGAGGGAAATTATTAAACATAGGATATATTTACAGCTCTTCATACCTTCTAGATCAGTAAATTCAGTGTTTTTCCTACCATTATACCACTCTAGTTTCTCTAAAAAATTATTTAGTATCCATTAAGTGAAAAATAAAGAGAACTATTAAAACCTAAAATATTTTTTCTCAGGGGAATGATATGTACTAAATGAAGCTTGAAAGTTTCAATCTCGTCCAAATTAACACAGAATGAATGAATGATTAATTTGCAATTTCTAATATGTTACTAACCCTTCATTTCAAAATGACTTAGAGTATGCCAATGTCTATTTGGCATACTTGATTAGGGCACTATACACAACTCTATGTTTATTTTGTTAAGTCTTAAAAGTTTTTATTAAATTAATTTAGAATATTTTTCCATGTTTACATGACTAATGTTCTTTCTCTCCCCTTCTCCCCCCCTTCTATTTCCAAAGAGCAATTCTACTGGGTTTTTCATGTGTCATTGATCAAGACCTATTTCCATATTATTAATATTTGCATTAGGGGGATCATTTAAAATCTACATTCCCAATCATATCCCCGTTGATCCATGTGATCAAGCAGTTGTTTTTCCTTTATGTTTCTACTCCCACAGTTCTTTCTCTCTCTATGGATAGCATTATTTTTCTTAAGTACCTCAGAATTGTCCTGAATCATTGCATTGCTGCTAGTAGAGAAGTCCAACGCATTCGATTGTGCCACAGTGTATCCGTCTCTGTGTATAATGTTCTCCTGGTTCTGCTCCTTTCACTCTGCATCAATTTCTGGAGGTCATTCCAGTTCAGGTGGAATTGTTCCAGTTCATTATTTCTTTTAGGACAATACTATTCCATCACCAACATATACCATAATTTGTTCAGTCACTCCCCAATCAAAGGTCAGTTCCTCATTTTCCATTTTTTGCCACCACAAAGAGTGCAGCTATAAATAATTTTGTATAAGTCTTTTTCCTTATGATCTCTTTGGGGTATAAACTCAGCAGTGGTATAGTTGGATTAAAAGACAGACACAAAAATTCTATATTTATGGTTTACAGCTTGACTTTAGGATAATTGCTAAAGTGGGACCAAAAAAAAAAATCCAGAAATGTGTAACCTGAAGTCAAATGATATAATTGGCCTTTGCTTTAAAGTTTTTTAAAAGATTGTGGAATGTGCTTTACTTCTGGATCTGCAGTGATAAGGAAATTCAATTGACAACTGGTCTTTCTGCCTGAATTCTTTGAAAAGGACCTTGTGTGAAATTCCTACCTCATTAAATTGGCTGTTTAGCTACACCCCTTGTAGCTACCACAGATCAACTCTGAGTCAGCCCTGCTGCTTGTGAAACCATCTAAGGCAAATAGGATGCCTAAACCATGAGGTGTAATATAATACAAAAGTCAGGCTAGCCACATTCTTGACTACTTAAGTAAATTTCTGCATTCTTTGCTGATCAAGTTGAATTCTTGTTCTATTTTTTAAAAATCTTATTACTTAAAAAAATATAATTTTGGAGACAAAGTGTTGCATCAGCCCAAGCTGAAAAATAAAGATTTTTCAGGGAAAATGGCAAGGAATACTCACTTTATTTCACTTCAACAGGAAAAAAGGAAGTAACTTTATATCTCTGAGCCTCAATTTGCTTGTCTATTAAATGAATATGATGACATTTGTCCTATCAACTTCAAAGGATTACTTTTTCTGGATCAAATAAGAGAAAGCATATAGAACTATATATAAGTGTAGTTAGAGTGTTTCTATAGACAGGTGTCTTTATAACTTTACTTGTTAATGCTGGCAGGGTTTTAAAAAAGTTGAATGTCAAAATTTGATTGAAGGAAGGAGGAAAAGATTATTTCAGATTTTCTTCTATCATTATTAGTTGACAAAATCATTGGTGGATTACTGAGTGGATATAATTTAAGGTTTGTTACATACTTTCTCAAGTCCATAGGGAAAATAATAATTAAGGCAAGGAAAAGAAATATCTGTTTCTAAAATCAGTACATTTATCTTTAAATTTAGCAAACAAACAACAACAACAACAAAAACTTCCCAGATTAAAGTGCTAGGCAATACACACTGCTCAAGAGTGATTGTCATTTCTGAATATTATAAGCAGGTCTGTAAAGAAGTTAAAAACAAACAAACAAAAACCCCCAACACTATAGACATCAGGCAGGAATCTTCAGAAGACCTGTGAAGTAGGAAATAGGATCAAGTATAAATTAAGTATATAAATCAAGTATAAATTGACATCATAGATGCCTAGGCAGACTGACATGTGCATATACACTCACACACATATGTAAGAACAAACACACTGTGGTCCTCTGTTCCCTAACCTTTGAAAACAGACCAAAGGTTTTAAGTGGCTTAGAAAAAAAGATCACATAAAAGCCACTGTGGCCACATTCTATAAACAAAGAGAACTAATAAAGGGTTTGGCTGCTGCCTGGAGCTTCTCTTGTCATTCAGGAATTCTTCAATACCATATACTTAGCCTCTTGTTACAATTTAATTATGCGTAATTCTTTTGGAATAGGGTCATTAAAGCTGTGCTTATAAGGAACCCAGCAACCATTTCGAGACATTCACCAAAGACATCTGTGTGGTAAAGCTTTGAGACACTAGTCTGCATCCAATTTGATAACCACAGAAGAGAAGTCAGAATGAAAACATCTTCCTTCTGAAAACAGCTTTTTGGCTTACCCCTTCCTGAACCAAGTTGGATATAAACATTGCATTAAAAATATTTAAAAGAATACCAATAAAATATTTAAAAGAATACCAATAGTTGAATTTTAAATCATGATGTTTAGCAATTGTACAATCTGAAAGGATGGGGAAGATCTTGGAAGGTAAACAGAAACATCTGAAATCCACTAAAGCTTTATCCTCTATGATTATTCATCTAAAATACTGTAGCTTCTCCATATTCACCTGGAAACATGTTATCCAATCTGATTGGACTGACAATATTTTGTATAAACTATTTTCATCATATCTCTTTTAATCAAGTGTTTTCAGGATGTTATCTCAGTTGACCAGCATATGGTTTGATTGAGGCCAAGGTATCAAGTTTGATACTTGAATGGCTCCCAAAGAAAATAGAAAATCTATTAAAACAATGTTTCAAAAAACAACAATAATAATAACTATACTGGAAATGATGCTAATAACAGCAACATTTATAATGAATGTGTTATTTAATTAATGCAGATAACAATATAGTTGAATGAATATATACCTAAATAGATCACTAGTCTGAAATCCTGACTCTACTATTTATTACCTATGTGACCTTGTACCCATTCAACTTCAGATTTTAGTTGCTATCTATGAAGTGAATATATTGAAATAGATAGCTTCTAAAGTCCCTTCTAGCTCCAACTCTGTGCTTCTTCCTACTGACATTTCCTACTGAGCTATGTCATATATAAAAGAAAATTCTTTAAAATGAAATGAAAGTCTCTAAGCTGCCCTCCTGCTAATGTTGAATGCTGACTATATAAAGTAAGTGACACTTGTAAAAGGTGAAAATGTAGGGATTTTATCCAAGTTTCACTGTGTCCACTCCTCCAAACACTGTTTACTTTTTGAATGTCAGTTCTGACAGGTGCTGAATAGTGATTGTTGACAGCTGAGGCTTAGTGGCAAAGTCAGAATCTATCTTTAGGTGTGAGTCTATAGAAAATCTAAACACAATTGACTTAAGATTGGTTCACATAATTAAAGACTACAAATCACTAACTTATAAACTCATATTTGTTACAATTTAGCAGTACTTAGTTTTTTTTCTTTTGCATATCATTATTTTCTATCCTTTAAATATCATACAAAGAGGCAGTCATATGTCTCCATTTTTCAGAGGGAGAAAGAGATGAAAGAGGGTATATTAATACTATAGAGTCCAATGGAACCCTGAGGCAAATATCTATACCATTCAATCAAATAAAAGTCCTATATCCTGTCACATGAAATATTTAGATAATTGAACCAAAAGGGCAGAGTTGGAATGACTTTTATTATCCAGGTTATTGTCTCTATTCTCTATTGCATTTATTTGAATACTGAATCTACTTTTTCCTCCAAGTTATTAATGGCATCCATCCCACTCACTTGCAATGTAATTCATTAACCCTTTTTATTTTGATATATTTTGTTTTTCTAATTGAAAATTTTTATTTAATTAATTAATGTAGAATATTTTTTCAATGGTTATAAGATTCATGTTCTTTCCCTCTCCTCACTGAACCCTCTTCCATAGCTGACATGCAATTCCACTGGGTTTTGTGTCATTTATCAAGACCTATTTCCATATTATTAATATATGCACTGGGGTAATCATTTAGAGTCTATATCCCCAATCATATCCCCAGTGACCCATGTGATAAACCAGTTGTTTTTCTTCTATGTTTCTATTCCCACAGTTCTTCCTCTGAATGTGGATAGTGTTAATTGTCAGAATTTATCTGGATCATTGCATTGCTGCTAGTAGAGAAGTCCCTTACATTCAATTGTACCATCCTGTATCAATGTCTATTTATAATGTTCTCCTGCTTCTGCTCCTTTCACTCTGCATCAGTTCTTGGAGGTAATTCCAGTTCACATGGAATCCCTCCACTTCATTATTCCTTTTAGCACAATAGTATTCCATCACCAACATATACCACAATTTGTTCAGCCATTCCCCAATAGAAGGAAATCCCCCTCATTTTCCAATTTTTCTGCCACCACAAAGAGCACAGCTATGAATATTCTTGTAGAAGTCTTTTTCCTTATGATCTCTTTCGGATATAAACCAAACAGGGGTATGGCTAGATCAAAGGGCAGACAGTCTTTTTAGTGCCCTTTAGTTATAGTTCAAAATTGCCTTCCAGAATGGTTGCATCAATTCACAACTCCACCAGCAATACATTAATGTCCCAATTTTGCCACATCCCCTCTAACATTTATTACTTTCCTTTGCTGTCATGTTCACCAATATACAATTTGCATTTCTCAGATTATAAGAGATTTAGAACACTTTTTCATAGGCTTATTTTGATATATTTTTAAATGAAAGGCTATTGAGCATGTGTGCTATCCATTTCAAAGTACTTATGTGGCAACAACTTATACTGTTAGGTTGTCAGGAAGAGTTAGTAGAAAGATAACTGGTTTTGGAGAAAAAGGACCTGGTTTCAATTCCCACCACTTTCATTTATTACCTGTGAGACTCTGAGTAAGCCAATAAATCTAAATTTCTTCATATGCAAAATTATAGGATTTGACCAGAAAGGAAATCAATATCTTATTCTCTGGCTTCTCTTTTCAGCAAATGCTAATAGGACAACATAATATTATTTTAGAGTTGCCCATTAGATTTACCCTCCAAAAACTTACTCTCAAAAAACTATGATATAATGGCTTAATATGAATTCTGGAGTAGCAGAAACCACAGAAAGATGATGTATCTTCTTATATCTTCTCCCTTCTTTGTCACTCATCTCTTCACTCTTCTATTTAAAAGTTGAAAAAGAAAAAGATAATGGAAGAATTTCCCAAGTACTAACTATTTTAATTTGCAGTAATCACTTCTCCAAACTGAAAGGACTTCAGTTTTACATAGCTATGTATCCTGAAGGAAAAGTAAATGTATGAGATACATGAAAGACCAGAAGCTATTCTGTAATAATGTCAATACCTTACTCTGTGAGACCCGCTCTAAATCAGAGGATCATAATTACCACATCCATTGTCCCATTGCAGTGGCAGCTTTCCACTACAGGAATGGTATTGAGAGCAAACAGGACAACATGAAGAATAAGATTAGAAGAACTTGAAAACTTTATGAAGAGAAAGAGCCATTCCTGTAATGGGCTGTGATGATAATGGATAAATCTACTGAAGAAGAAGGATATGAAGTAACTATCATGCCTTTCAAGAAATGCTTCTACAGAATCCATCTCTAGATAACTTGAGTAAATGCCTCTTCATAGAGGTTGATATGGTCCGGGATGGTATTGAAACTACTATAATTAATAAAACACATAATTTCAATATAAAAAATAATTTGAAGCAGTCTCTTTGCCCTACATTACCCCTTTCCTCTCCTGTTCTTACCCCTTATTACAGTTATTTTCTTTTTTTTTCCTTTTTTTTTAGCCTCTCCCCCTCCCCCATTTGATAGATTTTGTTTGGAATAGTGGACCAATTAACTAGATGATCAGAAGCTTTTCCATCTAGTAAAAACAAAACAAAACAAAACATTTCATCTGTTAAAGTATTGTAATAGAGGCATGGGGAGACATATGGAAAAACAGAGGGTATAAAACTTCATCTGGGAAACCAATTGCATATGGCAATCTGATAGATCATATTATAAGTGCTGTAGACTTTCCTAAGGAGGTGGCTATAATCTATTGTAAGGCACACACTCATGGAAAGGACAGGGTATCCCTAGGGAATGACAAAGCAGACATAATATTGAAATATGCTGCTAGGTTCTGTCCCTACCGTGTGCTGAATTTCTCTCTGATCATAAGGCATAATCTTACTGAAGCCTATGACAGAGAAGAGGTATAGTCATGGAAAGAGCAGCTAGATGCTAAACTAATGAAAAGTGTCTAGGTTGCTCAAGGGGGTAAACCAATTCTCCCTAAAAAGTTGTATCAACATTTATGCACTGTAATTCATGCAAAGGGACATTACGGAGTGCAAGGGATTTTGGATACCATAAAGGGATATTGGACAGCACCTGGAATAACTAAAAATGCCATTAGAACTTGTCAGGCATGTGAAACATGCAGGAGATATAATCAATGTCATTTTAAGACTTGCATTTGGGAGGCAGACCACTCAGCTATATGCCTTTCCAGTGTATTCAGATTGATTATATCAACATGCCTAAGGACAAGGGATAAAAATATGCATTGGTGATAGTGGATAGACTGACTAGATGGGTTGAAGCATGTCCATCCAAGAAAAGTGACACTGCCATGGTAGTGAAATATCCTTTAAAGGAGATTATACAGTGTGAGATTTAAAATGGTTGAGGTCTTAAACTGTAGTGATTAAAATAGTGGAAGATATAAATTGTGATAGATATAAGAGAGGGTGAGTAAATTTGACTGCAGAAATATGTTTCACTACAGTGTCTTGGGTTTTAAAATCAATTTAAGGTGGTCACCAGGGAAATATTCCCATTTATTCAAATGCCCAAGTCAATTGGGTTTTATAGAGATTTTAATTAACAATACAATGAGTAATCAAAGAAAGAGAGAGAGAGAGTAAGAAAGGAATAAGTATAAAGGGTCTCAAGCCAATATGGCCTAGACCTGAGTCTTAAAAGAGAGATCAGTCAGTTTTTTAACACTCACCACAAGGTCTGACTAAACAAGGATTCTAGTAACACCAGGCCAGCGTCCTTCCTCAAAGAGTCTTCCAGTCAGAGATTGTTTCAAAGGGCCTCTCTCAAGAGCCTCCAGAACTCCTACCCCAGAGGGACAGAACCCCTCCGAGGATCTCCTCAAGGAGCTCTCCTTCAGAATTAGAGTCAGAAATCGTGATCCTTGAATGAGATCCAAGCTCTTATTTTTAAGGGCAAAATCTCCTCTGTCACCTCCCCTAAGTCCTTACATCTACCAATCACTGTAGATGTTTCTAAAGGACCGCCCATTTTGAATTCACAGCTAAGTAGTTTTAATCTCTTTAGTAAGTCAGGAAAAAATGCTGCTGTGTCGACAAATTTCATTAAGAAAAAACCTCTGAATAAGTTATCACCCTTTTAGGTTTAAGTAGTTTACAAGTTGCCCCACCTTTATAGGTACTTAGTATCCCATTGTATCAATTCTAAAACAGTCATGACTCAAAGAACTTCCTGTCCCTTCCATAAGCATGGATCAAAGTACTTTCATTGTTTAGCAAGCCATTTTCTGTCCTAAAGCAGTCTTAAGTAGGGTGGAGCAGGGACACTCCCATAGCTAGGAGCCCCCACACTCAAGTAGAATTCTCACCATCTGCTAGGGAATTTTTTTAAGTAGAAGATTTCCCAATGGGGGAAACCCCTAATATTCATAAGTCTGAGAAATTTTGAGGTTTACAACAGAGACATAACATTCCTATTACCACTGACTCAGACAAAGGGGTTCCACTTCACTTTCCAGGTTCTACAAGAAATCTATAAGAACTTGGGGATTAAGTGTAAATACCATTCAATCTATTGGCCCCAGAGTTCTGGTCAGGTCGAACGGATGAACAAAGAGTTAAAAACACAAATAGGTAAACTCTGTTCAGAAGCACATTTAAAATAGACAGATGTTTTGCCTCTTGCTTTGTTCAACATTAGAACCAGGCCTAGGACTGACCTGCACATATCACCTTTCAAAATGCTGTATGTTCAGCCTCTTTGGCATGGTAGGACAGTACATGTTAAGAGGGGAATGAGTTCTTCATGAACACTTAAAACAGATACAATATAGGATTGAAGAAATAAGGAAACTGCTTTTGCTTGTGCAAAGAATACTACTAGATTTTTCATTGCACAAGATAAAACCAGGTGATAATGTTTATGTCAAGAACTTTAATAGAGAATCTCCTACAGAACCTAGATGGATTGGACCAACAATGGTCGTAATGACAGCCCCACCATCCATAAAGGGTGATCAAAGAGATCCATGGTTCCATGCTTCACATGTGAAATTGCATCACACCCATAATATTGAGTAGCCCTAGGAAAGTAATTGATAAGCAAATGAAGTCCCTACCAGAAACACAGGAATGCACACAAGTACTAGCCACCAGAATACATTATAGAGAGCCATGCATATGTTAAAATAATGAAAGGATAGCACCCATGAAGATATGCAGCCATTAACACAGAAAATATAAGGAAAACTTGCATTTGAAAAAGTAATGGCCACAAAGAAACAAAGGCTCAATGTAAAATAAAAAATAGTATCTGCCTGACATAGTAACAAATCAAAAAGAACTATCTCCAAGTAATACATACAATAACCATTCAAAAATTACATAGAGTAACCATATGATAGACCTCCATGATGAAGAAAAAAGAAAAATTGAAAACTATACTCTTAGGCATAACATATACACCCATGCAAGAAGAAAATGCAAATTTTCAAATGCAAAAACTTACCCCACCATGCATGAAGAATATCACGTTATTTTACTTTCACACACAGAATATTAATAAATTCTGCATGCACGAAGATTTCAACTTACTATGATGCAAAAGTAACTTTTCACTCTTACTTGCACACACACTTATAAATCTCACACACATGCATTGTTCATGGTATGTTTGTCTGTTCCTGGGTTCCTGATTATTGCAGTAGATACTGATTTGAAGAACACAAGTCTTTAATCAAGTCTGGACAATGGCGATTGGCATTCAGACCAGATGAAGGACCAGAGTAGAAAGGAAGAAAGTTTCTTCAAGCAACATGACTGGACATGGAAGGACTTTGGAACTTTGAAATTTGGAACTTTTGGCCATGAAGGTTATGTAAGGAAGTGTCATACATGTGAACATCACATATAGTTGCACACACATTCTACTTAGCAAAGTAAGATATCCATGGATTGGGTAAGTATACAATGTACACAGTTACATTACAACAAATGAATACATTGACAAAACTTTCTGTGGAAAATTCAAACAAAGTTTTTCTTTTCTGTATGAGTTTGCACAGAAATATACAAGGATTATATGTAAATTTATATGAACACATATAATTACTAAATTAACTAATATGCTAACTTTTTAGAATAAGTTATTAATAGTCTAACTACTAACAATATTGAAAGCCTATTGAATTTAAGGCTTAAAGGAAGTAGACACATAGAAGGTTTGAAGTTAGATTGTACTATGATTTTAGGTTAGCATTTGTTAGTGTTAAGAAATTTTACTTAGTGATTATATAGACATTAGGATAATACATTTGCATATTCAATATGTTAGTGAACTTGTTGATGATTTAGAAAATGATACTTGTTTTGTTATGGAATACTATATTCATGTAATTCCCCTACCTAAACCATTTTCCTATGACCCATTCTTAGCTTAGTATTTAGATAGATAGAACAGCTAATATGAGTTTATGATTTTGTTATTGGGGGGGTAAGAGTATATCTCAGATAGCAAACAGTTAAGACAGATAGGATTATTATTAAAAAGGTAAGTAGCATGGAAAAAATGCAAGTTGCATTTTTTTCTAATAAAAGGGGGAATTGTAATAGAGGCATGGGGAGAGAGAGAACTTATAAGCCAAGATGCAGGAACCAGGACTGAAGATCATCTGTCAATCAAGAACCAGAGTTCCAAATGGAATGTTCCCAGGAGTTGGCAGTTTGAGCTGACAGGGGGACGGGACTGGAAGTGACTCACTTTCTCTCTGGAGGTTGAGGAAGCTGGCTGAAAGACCCTGGTGAGCTGACTTGTTTTTTTTTGAGGTTCTCTAGCTTTGGACAGTTGAAGTTGACAAGAAGGAGAAACTTGGCTTTTGAGTTGGTGGTCTATTTGAGAGTTGAGCTGGCTAGGAGAAACTTAGAGACTTTGAACTTTGTTTTTCTCTGGGGAACAGAGAACAAAGTTGAAGCTGAGAAAGGAGACAAGCCAGGCTGATTTTGTGAAGAAGAAAAAAAGATTTCAAACTGCTGTTGTCCTCCATCTCCCTAACTGTCTTAGAGTCACAGTTTATGACTGGAATACTTCCTCAAACCTTCCTAAAATTATCCCTGTAGTTTAGGGAAATCCTCATGCCTCTTACCATAGTTTCCCATCCTGTTATCACAATAAACCCCTTACCTGAGAAAGAAAACTAGTATCTATTGTAGTTCACTCAGTGGGGAGGGAAGAATTGGGAGGAGAGGGTTGCAGGAGGAAGAGGGTTGGTTAAGGGAGGGGGTGAGGGAGGAAGGAGGTTAGGAAATAGATTGATCCATCAGTCATCAGTAGGGATCAATAGGCAGAACCCCAGAGCAGACTATAGAGCAGTTCCCTTGTGAACCAGTATCCTTGTGTGGCATCCCTCAGCATTTCTCATTCCTACCTCCATTATAAATAAGCAACCTCAGGTTCTTGTAGCAGCCCTCTCTAGTCAAAGCCAGAGAACAGTAGTCATTGCAGAAGAAACAGTTTCTCCTCAGTTTACATTCTATTTCAACAAGAAACAGTTTCAGTCAGTTTACTTTCTCTGCTTCAGTATCCAACCCAATCCATTTTTCTGCATAATCAATAATTCCATCAAGGAAAGTAGAGGGAGTCTCTCCCACTTCCTGCTTTAGGTGCTCAAATTTAGACCAGGTTCCTGGGTGTCTGGAATTTTGCCTCATAGTTTTAATTATTACCTCCCTGGCTGTAGTTAAGTATCTACACTCCACAAAAGAGTTATATTCCCAACCAGATTCCCAAATTGGCCAATCAGCAATTAGGGGGTTATTATTAGTAATTAGTAAATTACTAGTAATTAGAAATTAGTAAAACTAATAATTAGTGGGGTATATAGGGTGCTCAGGAAGGAGTAATATCTTTGGTATGGAGGGCTTGTTGTGCCCTCCTAGGGCAGCTCTCCAGCCTCTGACCCTCACCTGACACCCAGCTCTCACTTGTGGCTCCTAGTAGCTGCTAGCATGTGGCAGCAACCACACCCTGGGCAACGGCTTCGACAGGCCGGCTAAACCTTGTGAGGGTAGCCATCGGGTCGTCGTCGACCCCTGGTGAACTAGGGCTTTGCTCACCCAGCATGTGAAGACTACTTCGGCAGAACAGAAGGAAGAAACCAATAAGAAGGTTCAACTGCTGAGAGGGCGATGCAGCAAGGCATTGTGGAGTGCTTAGGGCGTGTTGGAGCACAAAAGAAACGGCCATCCAATGCAGCTTAGGAAGTCTCCAGGTGTAATGACTTTTTGTGCCAATGGGCCCAGGTTTCCAATGCCGAGAGTGGGACTGTCTCTGTGCATCGACTTTTCCACTTAAATCTTCATGCACAAGTGTCTTTGTGCACAAAAACACACAAAGACAATCGTCATCCTTGGTTACCGAGAGACTACTACTATTAGTGTCCTGCATAATCTGCTGTTTCTCCCTTTTTTGTTAATAAATCATTCATTATGATGTCAAAGTCCAAATAAGAAGGACTGTAACGCTTAACTAAGCACTTAAACTGCTTTATAACTGCTATGGGTTCTTCTTCATATGATGACATATTTTCTTAAAACTGTTTATATCAGCCTTTTGGTGGCACATGAGATTCACGATGCCATGCTCTGGGGACACTATAGGTACCTCCCTTAGAGGGAATATATGAGCTGGTTTACTTTCTAATGATTCAGTTTCCATTTCTAATTTAGTAGAATTATCTGATTTAGTTGTACCTACTTTTAGTTGTGTCATGTTCTTTAGTTTCTGCCATTGTCCCTTTAGCTTTGAGTAATTCCTCATATTGAGTTTGCATTCTATCTAGTTTAGTCTCTAGATAGTTTACTTTTAACATTATATCACTCTTTGCAGTAGCTTGCTTGATGCTTACTTTTAAATGTTTAAACACAACTGCCAAAGATTTTATCATCATGTAAATGCACATGATAAACAATAGTAGCACAGGGACATAAGAAATTAGTTGTAGGAGTGTCAGTGAAAGTAATGGCATTAAAAAGTCATAGTCAAGTAAATTTTGTACATATTCTGGTACAATAGTGAAAATGAGAGAAGTCATATCTAAAAGAGAAAATTCCATGGTGATTTTATGTAGCTAATCCATCAGGTTTTCTGAGAGAAAAGATTCTTTGCATCAAGTTGATGGATTTTGTATCCTCCCTAGAGTTTAGTTCACTGTTACCACAGCTCACAGTAAAACTGTCAATTCTAGCTGCTACTACAGACCCCCTGCTGAGAAAATGGTTCCAATTGCCCAAATTGACAATTGGACCCTTAAAATCAGATACGTTCTTTGTACTTTTAAGCTCACCAAACTGTAAAAATAAATTAAAAAATAATGGCTAGCTACACAAAATATAGATAGAAAAACTGTTCAATATAGGTTCAAAACTATTAAAAAACTATTTGGATACTTTTGATAGAGTTAATCAAAAATATCCTCAGTGATAAAGTGAAGTTCAAATGTGAACTTCCCTTCAGGGCCAGGTGCAAGGACACTAAAGAGACTCTTATTATAAAAATAAATTATTTATTGAAATATACCAGGAGCAATAAAGGATTTCTAATTCTAAGGGATACTAAATCCACCCAAATAAATTCCCAGGTTCCACAAGGAACTGCTTCTCCTGTGTTTTAAAAGCTACACTAATCCTCCCTGATCTGACTAATCCAAATTTATATTATCTAAATAAAAACCACTGCTATTATCCTTATAATTCTTAACTTTGCCTTCAAATTATAAAATAGTAAAGGTTAGCTGGTTAAGTCTCAACAAGAATCAAATTAGGACTCTGATTCTTAACAGACTCAAGAGTCCAAACCAAAGACCAGGCTTTTCTTTGGTCTTCTGAGAATTTATAACAACTTCAATAGATATTCAATGGTGTTTACCAAATTGGGAAAGGAAAACAGTGAGCTCCTTCAGATCTTTCTCTCAGACAGAGAGAAAGAGGCAAAGATGTTATCTCCTCCAGCCCTGAGAGAGAGTTTTTGAATGTGTCTCTGCCAACTGCCGGAGAGCAACTCCCAAATGCCAGAGAGTAATTGACATAGAAAAACGGTTATAACTGTCACATCTGAAATTAACATGCTCTCTTACCCGTTTCAAACTCCAATTCTTTTCTCAAGCCAGCCACTTTACTTCTTATCACTAACCTAATAAAACGATACTTATTTTCTAATATCATCCTTACAGCTTGTATCTATTTTTGCATTTGACTTGTCCTCCCCTTTCTTTAACCTTCTTCTCCCTGTCCAGTCATAGAACATTTCTATACTAAAATTTGTTTGCATTCATTTGTGCATTTGAATTCATTTTTCCTTTGTCTGATTGAGATAAAAAATGAGATGTCTTCTACCTGCTCCCTCTATATATGTGAAGCCATTATGTAATAAACCCCTATGATATTAGATAACATATTCTCATTTTCTCTTACATTTCACCTGAAATGCCCCCTTTCTCATTCATTACCATCTTCTAAGATAAACAGAGAAAAACAAAATCAGGATCTCTTTTATTTAAGTATCTCTGTGACTCTTGGAATCATTCAGTTTTAAAGAAGTGATTTTTTTTCTCTCTTGCTACTAGAATGTTAACAAATTATAGTATCATTCATGTTTCTTTTTATGTGCTTTATCTGTGTTATATCTGGTGAATTTTGAAAATAATTACTGTGATATTTGGAGCATATGTATGACTTTTGATCTAAGAAATTCAACATCTCTATTATCTTTATATATATTTTAAATTCATGGCTATAGTTATTAATTATCTAGTTTTATCCATCACAGCCTTTTATACTTTTCCTCTTTTTTTACTGTAGTTCTCTTTATAGGGAAGATGGAAATGAGAGAAGAGCATGCTTAACATTACTGATCAGTACTTGATAACAATTTAATTTCATTTTCTCATTCACATGTTTTTTTTCCTAGAACCAGTAATGTGTTATTATTTTTTCTTTCATTTTATACCTCATTTTATAATTCAGCCACCAATTCAAAGTTTATGCTGTTCACAAGAATTCTATACTTATAGTTACTTTCTCATATATTTTCCGTTTTCCTCTCTCCAAACTTCATTTTATTTTCCTTTAAAGTTGGATATATATTAATGCAAATTTTGGGGATGGTGATGTGTGTGAACATGATTGTGTGTATGCTTTCTCCTTCTTTGTTTAGTGAAGATGAACCTAAGGTCCATGTGAAACTAACTTCATCCACTAGTCTTCCATATTAATATAGTTTTTCTATGAAACCTAGTCATGTGAGATAGTAAAGTTCACTGACTTTCTCCCTTAACATATTCATTTTCCCTTTACTTTCTTCTATTAATAATAGGAAAGCATTATGAAGTAATCCATAGATACTTCATCTTATTTAACTCTCTATAACATTTTATGACATTATGGCTCTGAAGGGAGCCATTTGTATGGAGTCCTAATTACTCGAATATATCTATCTATAAGTTGTCTTTATTCCTATGTTTTTATTTAAGAGATAAAACTTACCTTTTATCCTTTCATTCAAAAAATTTTTTGAGGTTTATTTTTTATCAATAATAAATTGTTTTCCTTACAGCATTATATTCCATTTCCCCAAGTGATTAATTTTGGAATTTCTTGTTCCAAGTATAATTGTAACTTCCTGATCTTGTTAGATATTTATTATTTTCTTTTACACTTGGATTCTATCTTTCTGTTTCTTCACAGCATATTACTTGATATGGGAGGAATACTACCTACATTTTAAAAAATAACACTTCATATATATATATATATATATATATATATATATATATATATAATGAAAGATTTTGGGTAGTATTAAACTTGGTCTTGAAACTTGGAATTTTTTTCTATGGAATTTGACATGGACCTGTTTATATAGGTATTCCTTGTATTTTGCAGTGGTTATGGCCACAGTACCTTGGTGATCTAGAAAATATGTAAAATTATTTGGTCTTCCATGGAATTTTTTTCCTTTATTTATAGGGCGTTCACATTACCTTATATGCATTAATAACTTATGTAGTAAATAATAATACTAGACTATATTGATTATTGATTATAACTAAAGATCAGGCAGTTATCTTTCTTTTGTCTATTCTCTCCTCCCTCTATACCTCCCTTCCTCCCTCTTCTTCCCTTCCCTTCCCTTCCCCCTTTTCTTCTTCTTCTTTCTAAATCATTTAGGGGTGAGTTTATGATGTTTCACATGAAATATTCTTTCTTAAGTAAGGGGTTTATTTGGGGAAGACAGGAAAGGATAGAGAATGGAGGTAAGAGGGTTGAGGATTTCCCTAATACTACAGTGAACCTTAGGTTAGAGGATATTGTGATACAGTTCAAATTGAGAGAAATGTTTGATAAGTCTGGAAGTTCAGTCACTATCATCAACAGAGCAAGTCAGAGAGATATCTGGACTATTGTCCTTCTTTCTTCTGCCTTCATATCACCCAAGACAATAGCCTTCTTCCTTCCTTCAAAGCAACAAAGTAACCAGGGTCCAGCCAGCAGTTGGCTTTGCCTCCAACTGTTTCTCCCGGCAACATTCCAAATAGAAGGCTCTTGTTTGACTAACAGGTCACTACTCAGTCACTGCTTCTGCCTCTGCATGCTTCCCAATTTCTCTCTTCCACACTTACTAAGCTTTTTAAGATATCATTACATTACATTCCTAGCTTTTGTATGTCACCAACTGGCTTTCAAGTTCTTTTCTCAAACAAACATTTTCCTTATTTTAACTTAAAAAAAAAAGAAACTATATATATGGTATTAAAAGATAAAATACTCTGATATTATTTAATACTATGAATATATTTTATGTTTTTCTGAGTTTCTAAATTTTGGTTTGTCTTTTTGTTAGACTTTTTCTTCTGTTACTTCACGTGTTAGCTGCAACTTATAGAAACTCTCTTAAAATTTTCATTTAATTTTTATACTAACCTATAATGTATCAAAACTATGTCGGAAAAAGAGTCACAATGTGGAAGGGATACCTTTACTTCTAAATGCTGAGTTTCTTGATATTCCATATGCTCTTGAAAATTATCTTCTGTTTTAGAACCAATATTGTAGTAAAAAGGTGTAGTAAGAACTAGGCAATAGGGGTTAAGTGACTTGCCCAAGGTCAAACAACTAGAAATTGTCAAAGTTTAGATTTGAACCTAGTACTTCTCTCTGGGATGGCTCTCAATTCACTAAACCACTATATGGCTAACTATATTTGATTTTTTTAAATATGTGGTATTTAAAGGTTCTTGCTAAGTGCCTGTTGATTGACATTTATTTATTTTATTAATAGAATTAATTTACAAGTATCTCAGTCCCTCCCTTCCTTCCCTGAATTATAGAAGGCATCATCCAAGAGACAAACCCACATATATACACATATGTAAGTATAGATGTGTGTGAATTTGTCTCCTGTATGATTATATTAATTATATATATTTAATATTTTATACATATATAATGCATGTATTTTGTGTCTCAATTTTTCAGCTCATTCTCTGGAGATGACATTCACAACTTATTCTTCAATTATTAAATCTGTAGCTGTATATAATTTTCTGTTGGTTTGGTTGATTTTGATGTCCATATTCCCATGTATTTCTTTCCAAGTTTTTTTAAATTAGTATGCTCATATTTTTAATGGCAATATAGTGTTCCATCATAACCAATATTCCGCAATTTGTTTAGCCATTTACATATAAGTTCTTTTCCTTTTTCCTTGATCTCTTTGCAAAATAGACCCAACAATGATATTGCTTTGTCTAAGGATATACATAGTTTTATACCTCTGGGAATAATTCTAAATTGTTCTCCAAAGTGTTTGGCTCACTTCACAGTTACACCAACAGTGTTTTAGGATCCCCATTTTTCTACCTTCTCTCCAATGTTTGTAATTTTGTTCTTTTTCCATTTTAACCAATCTGCTGGAAAAAGATTATATCTCAGAATGAATTTGGTTTGTGTTTCTCTAATCAGTATTTAGATTTAGAACATCTTTCATATACTAACATATGGCTATGCTTGTTTTTCTGAAAATTATCTTTTCATAACTTTTGACCACTTAGCAATTGGGTGATGGTTCTTATTCCTATAAAATTGACAGTGTTCTCTATACATTTTAGATATGAGACCTTTATCTTAGAGTCTGTCTATAATTTTCCCCCAATTTTTTTTCCATCTAATCTTGGCAACATTTGTTTTTTAAATTGATCTAATCATAATTATCCATTTTATATCTCACAACGCTGTCCTCTTCTTTGCTGATAAATTCCTTAACAAATCTGATGTTATGTGTTCTCTCAATTTTCTGATTTATTTATGATATCTCCATTTATGTCTAAATGATGTTTCCATTTTGATCTTATTTTGTTCATTATTTTTGTCCTTTTATTTGATGATCTATATGCCAAATTGATCAATTTGATTTTATTAAGATATTGATCTATACCTAGTTTCTGCCAAAATACTTTCTAGTTAAATTGATAGATTTTTCAAGTTCCATCAAGGACCAGCTTTTGGGTCCTTAGATAATTTACTTAGTTCAAGCTATCATTGAACTTCTCTGACTTTCAAGCACTGTATCTAGAATACATGAATAATGATAATGTATAGTCAAATTACCATACAGATATTGATAAAAATTTAGGGAATCCTTAATATAACATAAGTGCAAAATAAATGTCTATGATATCAATAGTATCTTAATTCCAAATTTAACTTATTATATTATGTCTCTCATGGAATTAACTAAGACTAGCATAATTATTTTAGAAGCTTTGGTCAATAATATCTGCTGCTGTTTATGTTCCTTTCTTTCTCTGCTATTTATGGAGCATTCAATCTACCTCCCAGAGTTATTTACACTCTATGTAACACTAGACAACAAAGGTTTTCAGTTGCAGATCAATTGCTGATGTGCAATAATAGAGGTGATAACCGAATTGTAGATTCCTAGATTATCAAAATCCCTTCTTCATTGAAACACATATGCATACAAAAACAAAAGACATAATTGAGTCAAGTAAGTAGGTAGCAAATTAAAATCAGCTAGTACCTTCTTACATATAGTTACTAAGTTTCTGATTTTTATGTGTTCTGAATAATTGTATGAAAGTTTGTATTATTTCAACAGTTTTTCAGGGAATGCTCTTTAGGGAAGAAAATGTTTGGTTTTTGACTTTGTATCCCCAGAACCTATCACAGTGCCTAGTAGAAAACATGTTTATAAAGTTTGTTATATGTGTTCTGATTTCCAGGTTCACAACAAAGGGAGAATGCTTCTTTTTATGACTGCCCTTATATTTTTAAAAGAAACAAACAAACAAAAAAACCCTCTTGGGCCAGTGAATCATTTTCTCTAAACATAGAAGTATACTTTATCTATTGAAAATAATACAAAGATAATATAAATAATAAAAGTGTAAAGGAAAAATAAAGGTATTTCCTGAGTAACAAATGATTCTTTTTCCTTTCTACTAAGAGTACTAATGAATATGAGCCATTTAAGAATATTTTAATGAAAACAATATATTTATCAAAACAATAAATGATTTTCATGTGTCATTAAATCTATCCATTTTATTTTTACTACAAATATTTTCTTTTAAATTGGAGGCTATATGAGAGAGAAATAATCAGTTTTCTTTTGGAGCTGGAATTATTTCTAAATACCAAAATGAGCCCTGTATTACTCTGGTTTGTGTAATTTATAACAAAGTTTTGTTATCTAAAATATCTTTAATTCAACAATATGTCAGTAGAATACAATATCATATACTGAAGAAGCAGCTGTGACTCAGGGTTTAAGAACACTAGCCCTATAGGCAGGAAAACCTGAGATCAAATCTAGTCTCAGATATTTTGTAGCTATGTGGCTCTGGGCAAAACCATTATCTTTAGATTGTCTCACAAAAGGATACACTGGAGGCAGAAATGGCAAACCATACCAGTATACTTGACAATAAAATTTCATGGATGGCTATTGACAATGACATCAAGAAAAACCAGACATAATTGAAGAGTTGAATCACTGAACAATAATAAAAATCACATAATGAAAGTAATCTTTTTGTTAGATTAATTTTTTTTTCATTTGAATAAGTTTATTTAGTCAATTTAGAACATTATTCCTTGGTTACAATAATCACATCATTTCCCTCCCTCCCCTCCACTCACTCGTCCTGCAGCCAACATGCAATTTCATTGGGTATTACTTGTATCCTTGATCAGAATCCATTTCCATGTTGTTGTTTCCACTAGGGTGTTCATTTAGAATCTACATTCCCAACCATTCCCTTCGACCCATGTATTCAAGCAGTTGTTTTTCTTCAGTGTTTTTACTCCCACAGTGTTTCCTCTGGATGTAGATAGTCATTTTTCTCCTAGGTTCTTCGGAGCTGTTCAGGGTCACTGCATTGCCACTAATGGAGAAGTCCATTACCTTAGATTGTACCACCGTGTATCAGTTTCTGTGTACAATATTTTCCTGGTTCTGCTCCTCTCACTCTGCATCAATTCCTGGAGATTATTCCAGTCTCCATGGAATTCCTCCATTTTATTATTCCTTTACGTACAATAATATTTCATAACCAACATATACTATAATGTGTTCAGCCATTCCCCAATTGGAGGGCATCTCCTCATTTTCCAATTTATTGCCACCACAAAGAGTGAAGCTATGAATATTTTTGTACATGTCTTTTTCCTTATTATCTCTTTGGTGTACAAACCCAGCAGTGCTATGGCTGGATCAAAGGGCAGATAGTCTTTTAGCACCCTTTCGGCATAGTTCAAAATTGCCCTCCAGAATGGTTGGATCAATTCACAACTCTGCCAGCAATGAATTAATGTCCCAACTGTGCCACATCCCCTCCAACATTCATTACTTTCCTTTGCTATCAAGTTAGCCAATCTGCTAGGTGTGAGGTGATACCTAAGAGTTGTTTTGACTTGCATTTCTCTGATTTTAAGAGATTTAGAACACTTTTTCATGTGCTTATTAATAGTTTTGATTTCTTTAACTGAAAATTGCCTATTCATGTCCCTTGCCCATTTATCAATTGGAGAATGGCTTGATGTTTTGTACAACTGGTTTAGCTCTTTGTAAATTTGAGTAATTAGACCTTTAACATTGGATTTTGTAATGAATATTGTTTCCCAATTTGTTGCTTCCCTTCTAATTTTGGATGCATTACTTTTGTTTGTACAAAACCTTTTTAATTTGATGTAATCAAAATTATTGATTTTATATTTTGTTGTTTTTTCTAGCTCTTGCTTTGTTTTAAAGTCTTTCCTTTCCCAAAGATCTGACAAGTATACAATTCTGTGTTTGCCGAATTTGCTTATAGTTTCCTTCTTTGTATTCAGGTCATTCACCCATTCTGAGTTTATCTTGGTGTGGGGTGTGAGATGTTGATTCAATGATCCCATACTATCTTCCAATTTTCACAGCAGTTTTTATCAAAAAGTGGATTTTGGTCCACCAAACTGTGATTTTTGGGTTTATCATTGACTGCCTTACTGAGGTCATTTACCCCAAGTCTATTCCACTGATCCTCTTTTCTGTCTCTTAGCCAGTACCAAATTGTTTTGATAACAAGTGCTTTATAGTATAGTTTGAGATTTGGGTCTTCAAGTCCTACTTTCTTTACATTTTTTTTTCATGATTTCTCTGGATATCCTTGATCTTTTGTTCTTCCAAATGAACTTTGTTATGTTTTTTCCTAATTCAGTAAAAAAGTTTTTTGGTAGTTCAATGGGTATGGGACTAAATAAGTAGCTTAATTTGGGTAGGAGGGTCATTTTTATTATGTTAGCTAATCCCACCCATGAGCAATCAATGTTTTTCCAATTGTATAAATCCAGTTTTAATTGTGTGGAGAGTATTTTGTAGTTGTGTTCGTATAGTTCCTCTGTTTGTCTAGGCAGATAGACTCCTAAGTATTTTATATTGTCTAGGGTGATTTTAAATGGAATTTCTCTTTCTAATTCTTGCTGCTGAAATGGGTTGGAGATATATAGAAATGATGATGACTTATGTGGGTTTATATTGTATCCTATAATTTTGCTAAAATTGTTGATTATTTCAATTAGCTTTTTGGTTGAATCTCTAGGATTCTTTAAGTAGACCATCATGTCATCTGTAAAGAGTGATAACTTGGTCTCCTCCTTGCTTATTTTGATGCCTTCAATTCCTTTATCTTCTCTAATTGCCACCGCTAGTGTTTCTAGTACAATGTCAAATAATAGAGGTGATAATGGGCATCCTTATTTCACTCCAGATCTTATTGGGAATCTAGTTTATCCCCATTGCAGATGATATTAGCTGATGGTTTTAGATATATACTATTTATTATTTTTAGGAACGATCCTTCTATTCCTATGATTTCTTGTGTTTTTAATAGGAATGGATGTTGTATTTTATCAAAGGCTTTTTCTGCATCTATTGAAATAATCATGTGATTTTTGTTGGTTTGCTTGTTGATATGGTCAATTATATGGACATTTTTCCTAATATTGAAACAGCCCTGCATCCCTGGTATAAATCCTACTTGATCATGGAGAATGACCCTTCTGATCATTTGCTGGAATCTTTTTGCTAGTATCCTATTTAAGATTTTTGCATCTATGTTCATTAGGGAGATAGGTCTATAGTTTTCTTTCTCTGTTGTTGACCTGCCTGGTTTTGGAATCAGTAACATGCTTGTGTCATAAAAGGAGTTTGGTATAACACCCTCTTTGCTTAATATGTCAAATAGTTTGTATAGTATTGGAACTAGCTGTTCTTTGAATGTTTGATAGAATTCACTTGTGAATCCATCTGGCCCTGAGGATTTTTGCAGGGAAAAATATGATCAATTAATAAAATAGAAGAATTTCAAGCATTCATAAAGAAAATAATGAACTTTAAAAATTTGATGCCTAAAAACATAAATCAAGAGAATCATGAAAAGATAATTAAGTAAATAAAAAAAACATAAGGGACCCAGTAATTTCAAATAATTTGTATTCCTATGAGAAAAGATGATCTCAGTAACTCTTAAAACTTGTTACTATCATCAGGGTAACTAGAAGAAATAAACTTAGAGGGAACACTGACAATCTCTCTCTCTCTCTCTCTCTCTCTCTCTCTATATATATATATATATATATATATATATATATATATATATGTATGTATGAAAGTAGGAGTAAAAAAGATAATACTAAGAGAAAGTGGAAAAGAAGCAAAATGGGGGTAAATTTAAATTTCATAAAAATTCACATGGAGGGAGTAGGGACAAGACCAATACAATAGAAGGGAAAAAGAGATTGGAGACAGGTGAAAATTAATCTCCCACACATTAAAATTAACTCAAGGAGGGAAGAATTATCAGACCTATTGGAGCAGAGAATTGTACTGTTCCCTATAGAGAAGTAATAATGGGCTGGTGGGGAGGGAAGACATACAAGGGAGTGAGAGGGTGGGGGGTAGTTTAAAAGACACTATAGTAAGAGGGAAATCTATAAGAGGGGAGGTGATGGGAAGGGTAGTAACTTTAGGGAGAGTAAAGGGGAAAATGACTAAAACTGAAAATTTGGAGGGAAGGGTCAAAGGAATAAGAAAAAAGGCAAGATCTAAGGAGAAAGTCAAAATGGGAGGAAATACACAGATAGTAATCATAGCTGTGAATGTGAATGGGATGAACTCACCAATAAAAAAGGAAGCAGATAGCAGAGTGGATTAAAAGGCCGAATCCAACTATATGTGGTCTACAAGAAACACACAAGAGGTAGGTAGATATATACATGGAAAAATTAAGAGGGTGGGGCAGAATTTACTGTGCAGTAACAAAGACAAAGAAGTCAGGAGTAGAAATTATGATCTCAGACAAAGCTAATTTAAAACTAGTTTTCATTAAAAGAGATTATGAAGATAATTACATCTTGATTAAAGGAAGTATAAATAATGAAGAAATATCAATACTCAACATATATGCATCAAGTGCTACAGCAGTCAGATTTCTAAAGAAGAAACTAAATAATCTTAAAAGAGGAAAGGTGTAGTAAAACCATTTTAATGGGGGACCTTAACCTTTCTTTATCAGAACTAGATAAATTGAACCAAAAAATAAATAAGAAAGAAGTCAGGGAAGCCAATGAAGTACTAGAAAAATTAGAGCTAATAGATATTTGGAAAAAATAAATAGGGATAAAAAGGAATATACCTTGTTTTCAGCAGTACATGGAACATATACAAAGACTGAACATGTACTAGATAATAAATACATTGCAAGCAAATATAGAAAAACAGAAATAATAAATGTAATTTTTGTACTAAAATGAAATAAAAACATAATCAATAAAGTCTATAAAAAAGGCAGATTCAAAACTAATTGGAAACTAAATAATCTAATTCTTCAAAACTGGTTGGTCAAAGAACAAATCAAAGAAACAATTATTGATTTCATTAAAGAGAATGACAATGAGGAAACAACTTATTAAAATCTGTTAGATACAGCCAAAGAAGCACTCAAGGGAAAACTTATATCCCTCTGTGCATATATCAACAAATTAGAGAATGAAGAGGTCAATGATTTGGGTATGCAACTTAAAAAATGAGGAGAACAAATTAAGAATACCCAAATAAATACTCATAAAATCAAAGGAGAAATTAATAAAATTGAAAGAAAAAACCTATGGAACTAATAAAAAGACTAGGAGCTGGTACTTAGAAAAAAATCCCCAAATAAAATAGATAAAGTACTGGATAGTCTAATTTAAAAAAAAAAGAGAATCAAATTAACAATATCAAAGATGAAAAGGGCAACCTCATTTCTAATGATTAAAAAAGTAAGGTAATTATTATGAACTATATTGCTCAATTATATGGCAATAAATAAGACAATCTTGGTGAAATGCATGAATATTTACCAAAAAAATTAATTGTGTAGATCAACAGAAGAGGAAATAGAATACTTAAACAATCCCACCTCAGAAAAAGAAATTTAACAAACCATCAAGGAAATTCCTAAGAAAAAAAAAATCCCCAGGGTCAGATGGATTCACAAGTGAATTCTCTCACACATTTAAAGAACAACTAACCTCAATATTATACAAAGTATTTGACAAAATAAGCAAAGAATGAGTTTTACCAAATTCCTTTTATGATACAAATATGGTAGTGATTACAAAGCCAGGAAGACTAAAAACAGAGAATGAAAACTACAGATCAATCTCCTTAATGCACATACATGAAAAAATCTTAAATAGAGTACTAGGAAAAAGACTCCAGCTAGTCATCATAAGTGTGATTCATTATGATCAGAGGTGATTTATACCAGGAATGTAAGGATGCTTTAATATTAGGAAAGTAATCCACATAATTGACCATGAAAACAAACAAACCAACAGAATTCATATGATTATCTCAATAGATGCAGAAAAATCCTTTAACAAAATACAACACTTATTCCTATTTAAAACACTAGAAAGTATAGGAATAGATGGACCCCTTCCTAAAAATAATAATGAGTATATAATTAAAACCATCAGCAAGCATCATCTGCAATGGTGATAAATGAGAAGCCTTCCCAATAAGAATGGGAGTGAAGCAAAGATGCTCATTTTTCTTTTTGCCCTTCCCCAATTAATAGACATTCCCTTGATTTCAAATTCCTTACCATCATAAAGTGGGCTGCTATTTTGGAATACATTTTGGAACATGTAGTTTCTTCAGTGATTCTTATTAGGGCAAAATGGCCTCTTTGCATTAGAATCACAATTATGGTTTTGTATACTTTGGCCATTTAAGTATATACATATTACTTTGATCTTATTGATTACTTTTTTGGGGGTATTTCTTTCTCCTGTATTTTTCCATTTTCTCTACTATATGTCTTCTGGTATTGAAGATAATTTTAGGCTATGGGTTCTTACATTTTTATTGGTTATGGTTAACTTTCATAGGCTAATAAAGTCTATTGATCTCTAATAATTTAGTTCCAATTTGCTTCATATTGGGCAAAGGAAATTAATTATGTTCAAATATAATTATTAAAATATTTGAAAAAAAGCAAGATCATAGACTCCAAGATTAAGACCTCTGCTCAATGGTAGCTAGTTTTCATTAGAATATTACTGTCCTTTTCCACCATTATAGCCTTTCTTGATTTGTCTATTACTTGAATTGCATATTGATAATTCTATTTTTTGTTTAGTGGGATATCCTTCATCTCCTGCATGCTTTCCAAAATCCATATTTATTCCCTTTCAAAAGTTTCTTCATGTATTAAATCTGTAGCTATAAATGTCCTGTAATTTGCTTTAATTTCTTTGATGTTAAAATATAATTTCTAACATTTGATTATCTATTTAAAATGAACTAATTTTGCTGATATATACATATATATGTATGTATATATTTAAATATCTTATATGTTCTATTTGAAGACATCATTGACAAAAGTACATGACTTTCTAAGTACTTTATTCAGAAATTTTGAGGAAGATAGTAGAATAGGGCATGAGACTTTTTTCCCTCCTAATACCTGTCACAAATAACAAAAAATAACTTCACAGAATAAAAGCTGAGCTGCAAAAAACAGCCACAAGTCAGGAATGAAGCTGAGCAGCTTTAGAAGGAAAGTTTCTGATCACCTTGAGCCCTGGGAGCAGGAAGAGAGAAAACAGAGCAAAACCAAGAAGGTAACCTGTGGGGACAGGATTAGCAACCTCAGCTTCTTTGCCTGTTTCCAAGTAGATATAATTAGAATTAACGGACTGAGAGCCTGGGGAGCAGCTTCCTCTGCTGTAGCCTCTACTCCTGAAATTCCCAGAGATCTACAAATGGATATTAAAGGAGTGACCATTGCAGAGCAGGTCCTGAGAGCAGGAACTCAGGCATCACTAGTAGTGAAAAAGGACTTTTGATAATCAATGATTTTGGACATTGGCTCTGTCCCAGGCTGCAACAGCAGGAAAAGAGTAGTAAAGAAGCAGCATGTACTGAGAAGTGTGGTTATTGAGGGTCTGGGGACTCATTAGTTGTTGTCACTCCCAGGAGAGTGGATTTCCTGGATTCTGCCTCAGTGGGGGGCAGACTGGCTTCTGGCTGCAGCAGTGGCAGAAATGCCTAATAGCTCTGGACAGAATGCCCTAGGTCAATCCTGGAAGGGGACTTGAATGGGAAACCTGGGACTGCATCAGACCATGGACAAAGGACCTGGGCAAATCAAACAGACACAAAAATCTGGAAGCTTTAGGCAAAATACCTCTTAATACAAAAGGAACACTGAGAGTCCAATAAAAACCCAATAATTGAATCTATTGACCTGGATGCTAAAATGTAATAAATAAATTTAATGAGCAAGTGAAGGGGAAAGAACCTAACTATTGATAGCTATTAGTCAGACAGAGAATATTATGGCTTGATCTACCTCTTAGAGGGAACTTGGGTGAGTGGCTGTCTTTTCCTGTCTTCTGAAGAGAGTTTAATTCTGGTTGAAAGTCAAGTACTGGTTGAGTCAAGTACCTGAGCAATATTTAGTTAGATAGGCTGAATGCCTTCTCTATACTTTTGTATTTCTCTACTTTTACTCTTTCACCTCTTTTGTAAATAAAAACTATTAAAAGTCATTTTGAATTTGAGCAATAATACTTTAAAATGGCAATACCATTATTATTTATAATTTTCATATATTCAAACAAATGATTAATTTTAAGCCTTATACAATCAAGAATAGCATATCAATAAAAAGATGAGCATAATTATAAAAATCAAAAAAATGTATATTTAAGGAACTAAATAATTTTCAAGTTTCTTAAGAAAAATTAAAAAATCAGCAGAAAATTTGTTCTATGAGAAATATATAATGGGCATGAAAGATTAATCCTAAGTAATCCAAAAGGTCTAATTGTTTGATTCTGGTAAGAGAAAATTTCACTTATGGTCCCATTAAGGAATGGCATCATTATCTGGGTCTTTAAAAAGTTGTGAATGGAGTGAAGACTAAAGATTGAAAAGAATATAGGAATGAACCAAAATGATAGTAAAATACACCAGGTGGAGGTAGGGTGACACTACTTTATGTGGAGAGTGAGTGAATGAAATTGCTACAGATAAGCAGAGGAATGTGTATAGGGTAAGTAGTACTGGAAGACTACTTTCATCATACTTGAGATAAAAAGAGAACAATATACAGAATTAGATGGGTATTTTTTTTTAATTTACAGATAAATAGAAGGGATGGGGGATAGGATAAGGAAAGGACTGGGGGGTAGATTAAGGGAAAGAAGGACAAGGGGATAAGAAAAGGAGGGACACCTAGAGGGAAGTACACATTAAGAGGTAAGGGATTAAGGGATAAGTATCAAGAAGTAGGAAAGCATAGTAGAAGAGATTAAAAAGATTTTGGAAAAGTGCATAGACAAAGAATTAAAAGATAAGAGGGGAGGGATAAGGGAATGACCTATGGAAAGGTGGAAGAATTTGGAATAAGAATCAGAAGGAGAGAAGATAAAGGAAGATTTGAAATAAGGGATGTGAATTGGAGAGGTATATGACAGAAAGAAAGAGGAAGTGAAATAGTGAAGAGAAATGGAATAGATTGAAATGTGCATCCATTATCTATGACATTGAGCATACATGAGATAGATTCACCCATGTGAAGAAAATGGATAATGGAAAAGATAAAACAAAAAAAATGAGACCTGACAATATGTGGTTTAAAGAAACAAATTCGAAATGAGAGACACACATAGCATGAAGGTGAAGGGCTGGAGAAGAATATACTATGACTCAGCTGATTCAAGGAAGACAGGGGGTAGCAGTAATGATCTGACTGAGTTAGTGCTAAAATTGATATTTTTAGGGATAAACAGGTGAATTTTATTATATTAGGGGAAAGAGGTACTATGGATAATGAAGTATTGTCAATATTGGATCTGTATGTACCAAGTGTCATAGCATACACCTTTTTAAAGGAAAAAACTAAATGAGATACAGAAGGAAATAGGTAACAGAATAATAATAGTGGCAGGCTATATTTTTTCCCTTTCAGAACTAGAAAAAATATAATGAAAAAAATTTAAGAAAGAAGTTAAGGAGATGAATAGAACCTTAGATACGTTTAAAATGACAGGTATCTGGAGAGCCCATACACACCTGAATAAGGTTAGTATGTAAATCTAAGCCTGAGCATACACATAACTGAAACATACTTATAGTGGAACAACAATGGATTAATGGGCATACCTATTCTCCAAGTCTTATTTTAACATTCTTCATACTTTGGAGGTAATTCTGCATTGCTGAGAGGTTGTGGTACTGGAATATTGGGTGTGACCAAGCTAGAAGGATTCAGTTTTGGGAAAAAAAAAAATTCACTATGCATTTGGCAACAGATTGAGTCTGCTGCCCAAGAATCAGTTTAGCTAAATATTGTCCTGATAATATAAGTTATCTAAGAACAAGACAGGTTAAAATAATCAGATTAAACATTGATAGGAACATGGAGAAACACGTTTAGAATTAATTAGACTATGAGAACAGGTGCAATTTTTTTTTTTAGAAAATAAGATGGAAATATATATTGAGTTTTTAAGATATTCATGTTCTATGACCTAGGGATCCCAGTGCTAGGATTAACCATCAGAACATTATTGAAAGAGTAAAAAGTTGCATAAGTATGAAAATATTTATGGAAACTTTGTAATACCAAAATAACCAGAAATAACACAATTATAATGACAGAGAAATGGCTAAATAGAATGCAATATCTGAATGTAATAGATTCCATTATGTTATTAGAAATGACAAATACTGGAAATATAAAGAAAATAAAAAGGAAATACATGAAAAGATGAAAAAGTGAATACAATTAGAACATACTATGAATACATTTTAAAAAATAACAGGCATAAAATAAAGAGAAAAAGTATCATTGTAAAGCAAATCTAAAGGTAACTAAAAAGCAGAGGATGTTTACATGAGCAAATAAATATAATTTACATTTTTAAGCAAATTATAAACAATGTAGAGTTTGTGGTGTGGCATGTAATTTTCCAAAAATTTATTAATGTTTTTATTGTTGGTGTTTATTATTGAGTAAAAGTAAAATTTAAAAAGCCCAGTTGCCTAGCTTTTATCAATATTCTACCTTGGAACCAGTATTTAATATTGATAAGATTTTAATGAAAATTTTTGATAATTAAGAATTAAGGAGGCCAGAATCTTGTAGGTAAGCATGCAAACATTAAAAATACTCACTTTCCAAAAAAGTTTTAGGCCAATATTTATAATAAAATACATTAATATATGCATATCTTATAAGATTTTCATTCTTCACATCACTCTACTCAATGATAGATAATGATTACAGGTCTATTTCTAAAACAGTGCCTCCAAATCTCTGATCTGTTATGACTTTTTAAATAAAAAGAAAACATTTTACTCCTAAAGGTTTTTCTTTTATAAATTCATAGAGAAATAAACATCTATAATAGGAAAACCCAACTAGTTCTTTTGTCTTGTTTCCCCTATTACTGGATCCCTCCTTTTCTCCTGATACCACAGGAGAGTATTATCTTCAATTGTAGCCACCATAGTTTAGGAATATTATCAAATAGCTTAAGAGACCAGATGAATAGGTAACCATAAGAATAGATGGGTTCAAGTTTCTAATATATGAAAATTGGTTGAAGGATTTATGATGTTTTCTATAGAGTGGTTTGGTTTTGAGTGTGTGTGAAATTATAATCCTTCAAATATTCTGAAAAAAAAACTCACTTGGGAGAGAGATTAGAATTCTTTTCTTTGGAAAGAGTACAATTAGAAACAATAAGTGGAAATTGAAAAGAGAACAATTATACCTCATGTCAGGAAAAAATTTCCATAAGTTAAAGCTATTCAAAAGTGGAATTGACTTCATTGAGATACCTTCATCTGGTTAGATGATCACTTGACAAGGCTGAGTTAGTGATGTTTCTTTTTGTCTTCAGATTGTACTTCGAGTGTGATTAGCTATATGGCAATTCTAAATTAAAACACATAAATTATTATATACTGAAAGAGTATAAAAGGGGTTAATATAAAAAGTGTTGAACTGGATTATTTAAGAGTGTGGTCATCAGGAATTTAATTTATTCCAAAAAGATTTATTTACAATTTATTTACAAAATATAGAAAGAATGAAGTAAGAAAATCAGAGAGAATATAAGGTAAGATATCTAGCTTGAGCACTAAGTAATTTACACTTGGGCAGGGAGAGTTAATCCTTAGGCCTCAGCAAAGCCAAGGACCTGGGGAAATTTCTCTCAAGAATTAAGTCTCTCCTGAGGCTAGTTTTCTCAGAAAATCCAGCAGTTAGGAGTCAGCTTTTGACTCACCATGTGTCAATTCAAAGGCAGAGATTTTAGAACAGCCTCACCAGGAACAGTGTTTACGGTTCAGCCTCCACTCTAATGAATGAAGAAATATCTCCAGTCTCCACTTCCAAAGAATGAAGAACTGCCAGTAGAACTGCACTTAGGAAATTGTCACTCCCTTTTAAAGATACTTATTCTTGTGTCACTTCCTGTGTCTTCCTCCACTTTTTATATAGACGTATCATAGTCTTGCTTAGGACTGCCTAGTAGGCAGTCACTCAATTCTGATTCATCACCCACTATTGCACATGTGGGTCACAGACCTTCCACTTAATGATCAAGTGGGATGTTTACACTTTTGTTGATTAGATCTAAAAATGGGCAGATCTCTCCACCCAACTTTAAGTGGGGTGTTCTAAAAATAGGCAGGGGTTACAATTTAAACTTCATAATCAGGGAAGAGTTAATTAATTTTATTTTCACAATCAGGGTAGAGTTAAATTTAATCTTCACACCACACACACACAGATGTAATTGTGAGAAAGCATCTAACTCAGATTTTGTCTCTATGAGTCAATGGAATTATTCTAGACCTCTTTTCTAAAAGTTTAAGTATTATGATATCTTTTAAAAATATTCCTAATGGACTTCCATTCAAGATGGAGGCTTAGAAGCAGCAAAAGTTCAGACCTCTGAAAAACCTTCCTTACTGATCACAAACTGAATGCTCCTAGAGGTCTAAAATTCAAACTCAACAACAGGACAGAGCCAGGGAACCCTCCTTCTGGACTCAAATCAAAAGGTATGCCCACCAAAAGCTGGAATCCTAGAACACTCGGGTCTAAGGGGAAGGCAGAAGGAAGGTCCCAGGACCCTTCTCCCCCAACCAAGAGCTCTGAGCCTGCAGCAGCAGCGGGAACCTCAGGGCCTGCAATGGTGTTGGTTTGAAGGGCTTACCTTGAAAGCAACCTGGGCCAGTCTCAGGGTGTCCAATACAGACAGCAAGGAAACAGGCTGAGAGAGACAAGGGAGCCTGTATCACCCTGGCTGGGTCCTTCCATCAGAGTCTCACCAGAGGTTTTTACCTTGGGGCACATCCAGACCAACCCAGCTCAACCTAATCCCATCAGGAGTCCTCAGAGCTCAGGGAGTCCAAGACCTTCCCCTTAGAGTACAGGGCCTTCTGAAAGGACAGGAACCTCAGGGCCAGCAAAGGCACTGAGGTACCTTGTGGACAGTGCTGTGCCAGGATCAGAGTATGAAAGTAAGGCAGCAGAGAAGCAACTGGAGGGAACTGAGAACAGTAACATCCGAAACACCGGTAGGCAGGGGAGGGCAGACCCTGGGCTTCCCCGGGAAGACAGCACAGCTGCGAAGAATGGACAATTTGCCTGGGGCTAAAGCCTCAGACCATCAGACAGATACACTAAGAGCCAGCCCTCCTCACTCAATTTCTGACCGAAAAGGGGAAGAAAAAGCATAGAGATGGTAAACAGTACAGAAGTTTAAAAGCCTCCAAACACCAAGAAAAGCAAGAAGAAGGGGTGAATTTGGACACATTTTATGGAGCAAAAATACAAAATACAGAGGAGATAGAAGAGGAAACACAAACAAATGCTCCAAAACGTTCCAAAGGAAATGGAAATTGTCCTCAAGATCTTGAAGAATTCAAATCAGAAATTATCAAAAAGATGGAAGCCTTCTGGCAGGAAATTGGAAAACAATGCAAAAGGAACTCAGCAATCTGAGAGACCAAAATATGCAAATGCAGAAACAGCTTGAAGCCTCAAAAAAACAGGTCAGACCAAACTGAAAAGGAAAATCAGTCTTTAGAGGTCAGAATCAGGCAACTCGAAGACAATGATCTTGAAAAAGAGCAAGAATTCATAAAGCAAAGTCAAAAGACTAAAGAATTAGAAGATAACATAAAATATCTCATGGATTAGGTGACAGACCTGGAAAATAGAGGAAAGAAAGACAATATGAGAATTATTGGTCTACCAGAGAAACTAGAAATAAACAATAATCTTGATATCATAATACATGGTATCATCAAAGAAAACTGCCCAGAGATTCTAGAACAAGGGGACAAAATATGCATTGAAAGAGTCCACAGAATACCCTCTACACTAAATCCCCAAAAGACAACTCCCGGGAATGTAATTGCCAAATTCCAAAGCTTTCAAGCAAAAGAAAAAATCTTACAAGAATACAGAAAAAGACAATTTAGATATAAATGTACACCAATCAGGATCACACAGGACCTAGAAATTTCCACTCTGAATCTGAATGACCATAAGGCATGGAACATGATACTCAGAAAATTAAGAGAGCTGGGTCTTCGATCAAGAATCAGCTATCCATCAAAACTGACTATATACTTCTAGGGTAAAGTATGGGCATTCAACAAAATAGAAGATTTACAAGTGTTTGTAAAGAAAAGACCAGAGCTCTGTGGAAAGTTTGATATCCAAACACAAAGACCAAGAGAAACATAAAAAGATATATATGAAGGAAAGGGAAAAGGAGAAAAATGTTATCTTTTTCTTTTATTCAAACTCACTTCTATAAGGACTACATTTATATCAAATTATATATATATATATATATTAATATGTGAGGAAAATGTAATGTGTAACTCTCAAAAATTATATGCATCATTAAAGTAGTAAGAAGAATCACACATAGGGAAAGTTTAGGACATCAAGATAATATGGAGAAAGGGGGATATAGAAAGAAAAAGGGAGGGGGGGATATGTTGATGGTACTAAGCTATAAGCCAAGAAATAGAAATAAAACTAAATAGAATGGTCTTTCTCACACAAAGATACACATGGGAAGGGGATGGGAAGAATTCTCCTATAAGACAGAGAGGAAGAGTGTTTTTATTTAACCCTTACTATCAGTGAAATCAACTCTGAGAGGGAAGAGCATCCAGATCCATTAGGATTTTGAATATTATCTTATACAACAGGGTAAGGGAAAAGGGAAAACCAAGGGGGTAGGAGGGGAGGGAACACAAAAAGGGGGGGAAGGAGAGGGGGAAGGGGAAGGGAACAAAAAGGGAGGGGAGAGAAAGGGAAACATATCAAAGGACTAGGGGGACTGATTTAAAGTAAATCACTTGCTTAAAAGGTTATAGCTAAAGAAGAAAGGTCAGAATTAGGGGAGGATATCAAAATGCCAGGGAAGCCAAAAGTGACAATCATAACTTTTAACATGAATGGGATGAACTCACCCATTAACGTAGATGAATAGCAGAATGGATTAGAATCCAAAACCCTACCATATGTTGTCTTCAAGAAATACACATGAGGTGGGTAGACACTCACAAGGTCAGAATTAAAGAATGGAGTAAGACCTTCTGGGCCTCAACTGATAGAAAGAAGGCAGGAGTTGCAATCATGATATCTGACAAAGCCAAAGCAAAATAGAGCTGATTAAAAGGGATAAGGAAGGTAACTATATTTTGTAAAAAGGGACTATAGATAATGAGGAAATATCACTAATCAACATGTATGCACCAAATAGTATAGCACCCAAATTTCTAATTGAGAAACTAGGAGAATTGAAGGAGGAAATAGAAAGTAACATCATATTAGTGGGAGATTTGAACCAACCACTATCAAATTTAGATAAATCAAGTTAAAAAAATAAATAAGAAAGAGGTAAAAGAAGTGAATGATATCTTAGAAAAATTAGAGTTAATAGATATGTGGAGAAAATAAATAGGGACAAAAAGGAATACACTTTCTTCTCAGCACCACATGGCACATTCACAAAGATTGACCCTACACCAGGTCACAGAAATATGGCATACAAATGCAGAAAAGCAGAAATAATAAATGCATACTTTTCAGATCAGAAGGCAATAAAAATAATGATCAATAAGGGTACATGGAGAACCAAATCAAAATTAATTGGAAATTAAATAATATGATAATCCAAAATTGGTTAGTTAGAGAAAAAATCATAAAGACAATTAATAATTTCATCGAGAAAAATGACAATGGTGAGACATCCTTTCAAACCTTATGGGATGCAGACAAATCAGTAATCAGAGGTTAATTCATATACCTGAGTGCATATATTAACAAATTAGGGAGGGCAGAGATCAATGAATTGGAAATGCAAATAAAATAACTTGAAAGAGAACAAATTAAAAACCCCTAGAAGAAAACCAAACTAGAGATCCTAAAAAAATTAAGGGAGAAATTAATAAAATCAAAAGTGATAGAACTATTGAACTAATAAATAAGATTAGAAGCTGGTACTTAAAAAAAAATAGACAAAGTACTGGTCAATCTAATGAAAAAAGGAAAGAATAAAAGCAAATTAACAGCATCAAAGATGAAAAGGGGGACATCACCTCCAATGAAGAGGAAATTAAGGCAATCATTAAAAACTACTTTTCCCAATTATATGGCAATAAATATACCAACATAGTCTATATGGATGAATATTTACAAAAATATAAACTGCTTAGACTAACAGAAGAAGAAATAGAATTCCTAAATAATCTCATATAAGAAAAAGAAATCCAACAGGACATCAAAGAACTCCCCTAAGAAAAAAACCCCTGGGCCTGATGGATTCACGAGTGAATTCTATCAAACATTCAAAGAACAGCTAGTCCCAATACTATACAAACTATTTGACATAATAAGCAAAGAGGGAGTTCTACCAAACTCCTTTTATGACACAAGCATGGTACTGATTCCAAAGCCAGGCAGGTCAAAAACAGAGAAAGAAAATTATAGACCTATCTCCCTAATGAAAATAGATGCAAAAATCTTAAATAGGATACTAGCAAAAAGATTCCAGCAAATGATCTGAAGGGTCATTCTCCATGATCAAGTAGGATTTATACCAGGGATGCAGGGCTGTTTCAATATTAGGAAAACAATCCACATAATTGACCATATATATCAAGAAGCAAACCAACAAAAATCACATGATTATTTCAATAGACACAGAAAAAGCTTTTGATAAAATACAACATCCATTCCTATTAAAAACACTAGAAAGCATAGGAATAGAAGGATCATTCCTAAAAATAATAAACAGTATATATCTAAAACCATCAGCTAATATTATCTGCAATGGGGATAAACTAGATGCATTCCCAAAAAGATCAGGAGTAAAACAAGGATGCCCATTATCACCTCTATTATTTGACATTGTACTAGAAACACTAGCAGTAGCATTTACAGAAGAAAAAGAAACTTAAGGCATTAAAATAGGCAAGGAGGAGACCAAGTTATCGCTCTTTGAGGATGACATGATGGTCTACTTAAAGAATCCAAGAGATCAACCAAGAAGCTAATCAAAATAATCAACAAATTTAGCAAAGTTGCAGGATACAAAATAAACCCGCATGAGTCATCAGCATTTCTATATATTTCCAACACAGCTTAGCAGCAAGAACTAGAAAGAGAAATCCCATTCAAAAGCACCTTAGACAAAATAAAATACTTAGGTATCTATCTGCCAAGACAAACACAGGAACTATATGAACATAACTACAAAGCACTCTTCACACAACTAAAACTAGCCTTGAGCAATTGGAAAAGCATTAACTGCTCATGGTTAGGAGAAGCCAATATAATAAAAATGACCATCCTACCCAAACTTATTTATCTATTTACTGCCATACCCATTGAACTTCCAAAACATTTTTTACTGATTTTGAAAAAACCATGACAAAGTTCATTTGGAAGAACAAAGGATCAAGGATATCAAGGGAAATAATGAAAAAAAAAATTTAAAAAGGGGGACCTGCAGTCCCAGATCTCAAACTATATTATAAAGCAGCGGTCATCAAAACAATTTGGTACTGGTTAAGAGACAGAAAGGTGGATCAGTGGAATAGACTTGGGGTAAGTGACCTCAGCAAGACATTATATGATAAACCCAAAGATCCCAACTTTTGGGACAAAAATCCAGTATTTGATAAAACTGATGGGAAAATTGGAAGACAGTGTGGGAGAGATTAGGTTTGGTTCAACACCTCATACCCTACACCAAGATAAATTCAAAATGGGTGAATGAATTGAACATAAAGAAGGAAACTATAAGTAAATTAGGCAAACACAGAATAGTATTCATGTCAGACCTTTGGGAAGGGAAAGATTTTAAAAACCAGCAAGACATAGAAAGAGTCACAAAATGTAAAATAAATTAATTTGATTACATCAAATTAAAAAGTTTTTGTACAAACAAAACCAATGTAACCAAAATCAGAAGGGAAGCAACAAATTGGGAAACAATCTTCATAAAATCCTCTGACAAAGGTTTAATTACTCAAATTAACAAACAGCTAAATCAATTGTACAAAAAATTAAGCCATTCTCCAATTGATAAATGGGCAAGGGATATAAATAGGCAATTTTCAGATAAAAAATCAAAAGTATTAATAGGCACATGAAAAAGTGTTCTAAATCTCTTATAATCAGAGAGATGCAAATCAAAACAACTCTGGGGTATCACCTCACACCTAGCAGATTGGCTAACATGACAGCAAAGGAAAGTAATGAATGCTGGAGGGGATGTGGGAAAGTAGGGACATTAATTCACTGCTGGCTGGGTTGTGAACTGATCCGACCATTCTGGAGGGCAATTTGGAACTATGCCCAAAGGGCGATAAAAGACTGTCTGCCCTTTGATCTAGGCATAACACTGCTGGGTTTGTACCCCAAAGAGATAATAAGGAAAAAGACTTGTACAGGAATATTCAAATCTGCACTCTTTGTGGGGGCCAAAAAATTGGAAAATGAGGGGATGCCCTTCAATTGGGGAATGGTTGAACAAATTGTGGTATATGTTGGTGATGGAATACTATTGTGCTCAAAGGAATAATGAAGTGCAGGAATTCCTTGGAGAGTGGAACAACCTCCAGGAAGTGATGCAGAGCTAAAGGAGTAGAACCAGGAAAACATTGTACATAGAGACTGATATACTGTGGTATAATCTAATGTAATGGACTTCTCCATTAGTGTCAATGTAATGTCCCTGAACCATCTACAGATGTTCCAGGATCTAGGAGAAAAAACACTATCCTAAAGCAGAGGACAAACTGTGGGAGTAAAAACACCAAGGAAAAGCAACTGCTTGACTACAGGGGTTGAGGGGACACGTCTGAGGAGAGACTCTAAATGAACACTCTAATGTAAATACCCACAACATGGAAATGGGTTGGAATCAAGAACACATGTGATACCCAGTGAAATCGTGTGTCAGGTATGGGATAGGTGGGTGGGAGGGGGAAGAAAATAAAATGATCTTTGTCTCCAATGAATAATGTTTGGAAATCACCAAATAAAATAATGTTTGAAAATAAAAGGAGTTGCAATAAAAAAAATAAAAAAATATTCCTAACTACCATTTCTTCTATCCAAATTCCTTCTCTTTAGTTTCTTTCTTCACAATCCCTCCCCCCTTTTTATTTAATGATATTTCAGCTTCATGTTTTTCTTTAACTTGCATTGTTTTCCTTGAATTTTCCTTAAATTCTCCCTATTTTTTTTTGTTTGTTTATACCTGGTTTCTTCTTTATTTGATTAACTTAATGCAGGGTCCAGGTAAGCATCACTGATACATAAATGAGGAAACCGAGTCCACAAAAAAGAAGGCTTTCTTTTTCTTTCTTTTCTTTTTTTTTTTCCCTTTCCCAAAGGACACATAGTGGCACTCAAGCCTAGAATTTAGGATTTGGGGCTCTCATTCAGGACTCTGCATGGTATCATATTAGGTTAGGCCACCCAACAAAAATCTTTCCTGGGCCAGAAAAAGTTGGATAGTTAGATATTGATAATGATGATATTGCTGTTGATACTATTGCTGATGAAGAAGATGATGATGATGTTGATGATGTTGATCTTGAAGATGATGATGATGATGATGATGATGTTGTGGATGTTGATTTTGTTGATGTTGGTGATGCTGCTCCTGATGCTGTTGCTGATGCTTGAATTTGGAGCTGGAGATTTTCCTTCCATTTGAGCCTTTCTAACCCTTTCCACTGTAATGATTAAAATGTTATTGGATATTGTCTCCAACATCTTTCATCTTCCCATGGTACTAATATTATCTCCCCCACCCCTCATGCACTTCTATATGATATATATATAATTACCCCATTTTATTTTCCATTTCTCTTAGTAATATCCTCTCTTTTACCCCTAGTTTTACATATATATTTGACATTTCATCCTACATGGATTGTGACTGTTCCCTATAAGTATACGTCTTCTAGCTACCATGATGATAAGAACAATTTTTAAGAGTTACCAATATCATCTTTTCTTAAAGGAATAGAAATCATTTGAACTTACGGATTCTCTTAAAAAATTTATTTGTTTGTTTGCTTGTTTGTTTTCCCTTTCTTAATTACTTTTTGGTGATTCTCTTGAGTTCTGTATTTGGGCATCAAATTTTCTGTTTAAGTCAGGCCTTTTCTTTAGGAATACTTGGGAGTCTTCTATTTTATTAAATGACCATATTTTCTCCTGCAAGAATATAGTCAGTTTTGTTGGATAGTTGATTCTTGGTTGTAGACCCAGTTCTGTTGCTTTCTGGTATATCATATCAAATGTCTTCCAGTCAATCAGTGTGGATGCAGCCAGTTCCTGTGTTATCTTAACTGTGGTTCCAAGATATCTGAATGACTTCTTAGCAGCTTGTGGTATTATTTCCTTAATTTGGTAGTTCTTGAATTTGGCTATAACATTCCTGGGTATTGTCAATTGGGGATCAAATGCAGGAGGTGATCTGTGGATTCTTTCAATCTCTACTTTTCCCTCTTGTTCAAGACTGTTGGGGCAGTTTTCTTGGATAATTTCCTGTAGAGTGATATCCAGACTTTTTCTTTTGTTGTGATCTTCTGGCAGTATAATAATATACTATATTATATATTATAACATAATATAATAATAATAATAATAATAATAATAATAATAATAATAATAATTCTTAAATTGTTTCTTCTGGATCTATTTTTCAAGTCTATAATTTCATCAATTAGGTGTTTCATCTTTTCCTGAATTTTTTTTTCATTCTTTTGAATTTGTTTTATAGACTCTTACTGCCTTGTGAAGTCATTTGGTTATAGTTGTTGGATTCTAATTTTTAAAGACTGAATTTCATCCGTGGCTTTTTGGTCATCCTTCTCCTTCTAGTCTGATTTTCTTCGTAGTTCATCTTTTATCTTCTTTCCCTCATTTTCAAGCTGGTTAGTCAGGCTTTCAAGACACTATTTTATTGTTTTAGTTCATCTGCCTCTGTTTCCAGATGACTTATTTTGAATTTTAAGTTCTTTTCCCTATTGTCTCTAGCCTCTCTTAATTGTTTTTTACATTGTGTTTTGAGTTCTTCAAAAACCTATGTCCAATTCACTGGAATGTCTGCTTTTTTGCTTGGCATTCCTTGATCCTCCTCTGTTCCATTTTTTCTTTGTTCATTACCTGAATAGAAGCTCTTGATTGTAATTTTTTTTCTTTTTCTGTTGTTTACTTATATTTCACCTTCTTTCCTTCCTGTCATTAGCTGTAATCTTTCCCCTCTTATCATTTGCTGGATCTGTGGGTTTGGGCTATTCTGTCCTGAATGTGTTTCTTCTCTGCTATGCTGATTGACTAGATTAGGCTGATGGAATATTAATGAATGCTGAGGTCAGATCTTCCCCAGCTGGAAACTGAAGCTGAAGAAATAGGTGAAGGTGTGGAGACTGAAAGGAGTTGTGCTTCCAACCATGTTATCAAGGTATTCTGTTCTGGTTTCAGCCTTCATCTTGGGATCAGTCAGCAGGATTCTTACAGTGGCTCTCAGCTCAGTTGATAGGGGAAGAGTATTGGAGATTGAGCTTTCCTGTCCTCTGATGGCTTCTTATCTGCCATATTGATAGACTAGATTAAGCTGGGATGAGTTTATCTGTAGAGTGGGATGTGCCCTGAGGCAAAAACCTGGAGAAACAGATCCCCAAAATGGAGAGTGGTGGCCACAACTAGGCTGCCCTCCCTTCTGCTGCTCTCCTCTAGCTACCTCCCTGCTGACTCTGAGTCCTGAGTCTGACATAGCTGTGGCAACAATGAACTACCTCCAGGCTGGAGCCCTTGCCCAGAGATTCCAGTGACCTCAGGAAACTCAGCACAGTAGGTGGGGGAGGGGTACTGGGACCTTCCTTCTTCCTTTTCCTTAAACCAGAGAATTCAGGATTCTCTGCATACCTTTTAAGTTGAATCAAGCAGGAGGGTTCCTTACCTCTGTCCTGTTGTTAGATTTGGTTTTCTGTCCCCTCAAAGCATTTTGTTTTGATTGGTGTGAAAAGGTATGGACTTTTGCTGCTTCTAAGCAGCTATTTTGACTCTGCCCACTTCCTTTTTTTTTAAATTTTGTGTTCCTATGGAATGGTGCCCAGATTTCTCACTATCCCATTTGGCCTCTTCTTGACATATTAAAGTTTATCAAGGTCTCTCCTCAAATATGACAGGCAGAATTAATTACAAAACTTTATATGTGGACTAATCATACAATTAATGTACATTTTCACGTGAAAATATTTTCCTTCTTTGTTCTAGATATTATGTTAATGTTTTTCAAAATTGTAATAATGATAGTTCTTAATAGCAAAGAGAGGTATGCACTTGTATGAGATCTCCATTAATTATTTAAAGATGTTCCCTATTAGTTCAGAGATAATAAATAATTATCTGGAGAGGCAATTTAATCTCTTTATATATCTAATCATGTTAGCCAATACACATATAATGCAGGAAACATGCTAACTATATATTAGCAAAGATTGTTTAAAGGTGGAATGCATATTATATCTTTATTAAATTTAAATCCATAATACCAGATTATGTTATCAATGAAATAATCAAAATCTTAAAGACAGTGTTGTCAATAAAATAGTTCAGTAGTAAAACAGTGTGGTGGTAGTAATGATTGTTTACTTTAATATCTCAGACAAATTTTTTATTCATTTAAAAAAACAACATATGATTAATTATTTAATTTCATAGACACAGTGCAATCTAACTTCAGTAGTGAATGTGGTAGTGGGTTGGGATCTGGTTTTGCATTACTCTAAAACTATTAATAATATGGTAAAGAAAAAATAATACAGGAATATTATCTATTGCTGCAAGACACTTTCCACTCAATCAGAGAATGGTCACAATGGAGGGCAATCAGGGTTTTGCCTCAAGTTTCTATGGACAACATGTTGATTCCTGCAGTAGCAAACAGAAATAATCCAGTTAAACAAAGTAATTAATAGAGAAAAATTAATTATTTAAAATAAGAAAGCACCCTAGACCAGCTTTCTCATTTCAAGATGCCTATTCCCCAAACACTGTACCCCTACCCTAGATGAGATTATCCACCTTCCAAGTTATTCTAGGATATCGGTCACCTTTCTTGTGTAAAATAATTTAGGCCATCTTTATTACCTATTGCTCTCCATTTCATATCTTCCACCAATAACTATGATGGTCGGTTATGTCACTAATCACTTTCCTTAGTTTTGCATTGTCTCACTTAAGAAGAGGATAAAGGCATAAGACTAGATTGTCTAAACTTGATTCAGACAAATATATTTGATTTTGACCCTAGGAGAGGTACAAATTTTTCCGTGTTTCTGAGGTTCTGTCTTTTGTACAGAAATAGTCCTCTACTAATTGATTAATAGTTAAATGAGAATGGAAATAATAGTGCTAATTGCTTAGAGATGCTCAGATGAAGGAAGCCACAAAGGTGCTAAGAAAGCTGTCAAATTATCACACTCATTATTTTTATTTTAAAACTATATATGGAATTTTTTTCAAATCACACACATAGTAGTTATTAATAAAAAATTAATTAAAAGTGGACTGCATCAATGTTTATTTCAACATGACATGAGTCAATAATTTTGATTCAGTCAGCAAAACTATAAACTCAACTGAACATGCAAAATTCTTTAGTAAATACCTAGAACATAGTAAAACACCTTTTTTATAGCTTTTTAAACTTATAATTATGTAATTTGCAGCATACACAGAAACTAAGATTTCAAGTGAGCATTAAAGGAAAACAAGTATATACCCTTAAAATTTACTTCAATCAGTTTACTCAATTTTCAAACACTTTGTACCTTCTACGTCAAAAAAAATATCAAGAAGAGTAATTGTGATAATACATACAACTAGAAAGTATTAGATCAAAATCCAAACTACCTGTTTACTTTTGAAGCTAGAAAAAATATCTTTAATCTTTCCAGGAACTCTCTTTTATATTCATCAAGTAGAAAGGGAAATGACAATTATAAGCCTCCCATCCCCTGCCTTTTGAAAGTAATTAGTATATCAGGTCAACTGATTGATAGATAATTTTTAATAGAAATATCTTTTTCTTTTAACATAGTATTAGGCAATGCTTTTTCTTATGTAGTTAAAATATGATCATGGCTTTTCTTTGTTTCAAAACTATTTTAGTAATAAATTTAAAGAAAGATATATAGGGAATTTTAAGTGTGAAAAAGAATAAAAATTTAAAGGAGTTTTTTACTGAATGATTTCAAGGTGTTTATAAGACATCAGATACCCATTGAACTTCCAAAATTTTTTTTTACTGATTTAGAAAAAAACATAACAAAGTTCATTTGGAAGAACAAAGGATCACAGATATCCAGGGAAATAATGAAAAAAATACACAGGGAGGTGGCCTTGCAGTCCCAGATCTCAAACTCTATTATAAAGCAGTGGTCATCAAAACAATATGGTACTGGCTAAGAGACAGAAAGGAGGATCAGTGGAATAGACTCGTGGTAAGTGACCTCAGCAAGACAGTATATGACAAACCCAAATACCCCAGTTTCTGGGACAAAAACCCACTATTTGACAAAAACTGCTGGGAAAACTGGAAGACAGTGTCGGATAGATTAGGTTTGGATCAACACCTCACACCCTACACCAAGATAAACTCAGAATGGGTAAATGAATTGAACATAAAGAAGGAAACTATAAGTAAATTAGGTGAACACAGAATAGTATACATGTCAGACCTTTGGGAAGGGAAAGACTTTAAAACCAAGCAAGACATAGAAAATCACAAAATATAAAATAAACAATTTTGATTAAATCAAATTAAAAAGGTTTTGTATAAACAAAACCAATGTAACCAAAATCAGAAGGGAAGTAACAAATTGATAAACAATTTTCATAACAAAAACCTCTGACAAAGGTCTAATTACTCAAATTTACAAAGTGCTAAATCAATTTACAAAAAATCAAGCCATTCTCCAATTGATAAATGGGCAAGGGACATGAAAAGTCAGTTTTCAGCCAAAGAAATCAAAACTATTAATAAGCACATGAAAAAGTGTTCTAAATCTCTTATAATCAGAGAGATGCAAATCAAAGCAACTCTGAGGTATCACCTCACACCTAGCAGATTGGCCAACACAACAGCAAAGGAAAGCAATGAATGCTGGAGGGGATGTGGCAAAGTTGGGACATTAATTTGTTGCTGGTAGAGTTGTGAATTGATCCAACAATTCTGGAGGGCAGTTTGGAACTATATCCAAAAGACGATAAAAGACTGTCTGCCCTTTGATCCAGCCATATCACTGCTGGGTTGGTACCCCAAAGACATAATAAAGAAAAAGACTTGTACAAGAATATTCATAGCTGCGCTCTTTGTGGTGGCAAAAAAATTGGAAAATGAGGGGATGCCTGAAAATGGGGAATGGCTGAACAAATTATGGTATATGTTGGTGATGGAATACTATTGTGCTCAAAGGAATAATGAAGTGCAGGAATTCCATGGAGAGTGGAACAACCTCCAGGAAGTGATGCAGAGCGAAAGGAGCAGAATCAGGAAAACATTGTACACAGAGAATGATACACTGTGGTACAATCGAAGGTAATGGAATTCTCCATTAATGGCAATGCAGTGACCCTGAACAATTTGCAGGTATCTAGGAGAAAAAACACTATCCTTAAGCAGAGGACAAACTGTGAGAGTAAAAACACCGAGGAAAAGCAACTGCTGGACTACAGGGGTTGAGGGGACATGACTGAGGAGAGATGGTAAATGAATATCCTAATGCAAATACCAACAACATGGAAATAGGTTCGAATCAAGGACACAAGTGATAACCAGTGGAATCATGTTTCGGCTCTGGGTGGGTTGGTGGGAAAGGGGGAGGAAAAGAAAATGATCTTTGTTTCCAAGGAATGATGTGGGAAAATGAATGAATAAAATAATGTTTAAAAGTAAAAAAAAAAAAGACATCAGATCCCATTTCTGAAAATATTGAAATAATAAACTAATTTGAG